>NW_026575122.1:1700000-2314120 GCF_905146905.1 Nyctereutes procyonoides | reverse complement strand
ATTTCTTTTTAATCACTGAAGAAATAATTTTTTTTGTTGTTGTTTCTTTCTTGGTAGCGTCTGTCCTGCATTCTTCCTCGCTGAAATGGTAATTTTTGAAAGCCATTATTTCTTCAAGACAGTAATTAAAAACCCTTTCTAATTAGCCTTCTTATTTTTTTATCCTAGTATGGTTTATAATATGAACCAATTTTATTTTTCTAAGTTGACCTATGAAAAACAGCATCTTTTTTTTATTGTGTATTCACCCTTCCTTCCTTCCTTTTTTTTTTTTTTAAGATTTTATGTATTTATTCATGAGAGACACACAGAGAGAGACAGAGACGCAGGCAGAGGGAGAAGCAGGCTCCATGCAGGGAGCCCGACGTGGGACTCGATCCCGGGACCCCAGGATCACGCCCTGGGCTGAAGGCGGCACTAAACCGCTGATCCACCTGGGCGTCCCTTCCTTTCTTTTTCTAATTCATTCTTTCCCTTCTCTTCTAAAATGATTCCTGAGTCAGGAGCAGTCCATTCTGTGCTGCTCAGGCGGGTGAGGAGAGGTTAGCTTGCTGAGACCTTTGCTATTTTCCCTAGTTTGTCACTGGTTCAGTGTCCTTATTCTTTTATCCAGCCTCAACCGGTAATGTTTGGGATATTATTTTATGTGTCCTCTTGACCGAAGAAAGGCCTTTGACCATCTGGAAATGTTCTCATCTTTATAGAGAACTCTGATTTTTGAAAGGAGTATATTAAAGGCTGAGAAGAGGCAGTATGTAAATAGCTGGTCAGCTTGCCCTTGTCATCCCTGGTGACTAAGTTACAAGTGTCACTGCTGTCTCACCCAAGCCATCTCTCTATCTAAAAAGCTATAGTCTTAAAAATGTGCTTTAAAAATGAGGTAGTCTTTATGGTAAATATTTTTCCGTTCTTTCCCATATTCCACACAACACAGAAAATACATTTTTAGGGGAAAAAAAAAACCATGATTTGTAAATCAAGCCCTACTGAAGGTATAATTTAAAATTATTAATACTCCCCCCACTTCTCCTACTTCTCATCGTGTTTCACTTTATAGTTTTCCATAGAATTCATTGGTTGATAATATTTTATGATTTCATTATTTATCCTGTTTGTTGTCCCTTACTCTCTATCCACCAGTAGCATGTAAGATCCAGGAGAGCGAAGCTCTGTTATGTTGCCGAAGGGTGCACACCAAGCAGTGAGAAGAGTGCCTAGCAGAGAAAGGGCATTAAATATTTGTTGAAGGAGTGAATGAATCCTCCTGATTTGTCACTGGGAAAAGGGCAGCAGCAAACGTAGTAATTAGTTCTGACCTAATCTGTCCTTCAAAATCTGTTGTTTTCTATTTGTCCTTAGGCTATCTAATAGAAGATCATTATTTTAACGTATTGACAATTTCTAGGGCACCTGGATGGCTCAGTCGGTTAATCGTCTGCCTTTGGCTCAGGTCATGACCCCAGGGTCTGGGATCGAGTCCCACATGGGGTTTCCTGCTCTGCAGGGAGCCTGCTTCTCCCTCTCCCTCTGCCTGCCACTCCCCCTGCTTGTGCTCTGTCTCTCTGTCAAATAAATAAATACAATATTAAAGAATAGAAACAATTTCTGAATAATTTTTTTTTTTACAGAAAATAAGCCAGCTACTTATTAGAGATTGTTTTATAATTTGAAAAACAAGTTGCAAATTTTGGTTTGTTGTTTTTGGAAGTTTGGGGCCAAAACATAGATCCATGAACATGAAGTTCTTCATAAAATGTCATAGGTCTGAGCTTTTATTTGAGTTGTTTAAGGAAAGAGATTGAGTTCCTGCAGGTTCTACGGGTTGGGAGCCTGTTGGGGTAAAAGGTCTCCCCTGAACCCTGAGCAGCCGTATTACCTTGAGGAAGGAATAGGCCGTGTTGATTCTACGCAGTCTTTCGATAGCTATGCTGACTGTGGGTCAAGAATTTCAGAGACTAGGAAGTATGTAGTTGTATATTATGAATTAGTCCTTTAAAAAGAGATTCATGACCGTAAACCATGCAGTATCTATCAGCAGAGTCGGAGTCAGGCTTCTCTATGAATAAGATAACAGTTTTGTCGGTGAAGCAACGGCAATTTTTATGTTTCAGAACAAATTATACGTTGCTTATAGCATATCTGGCCTAGATTTTTAATGATAATTTTAAGTCTGAATTTTGTTTAGCTCTTTTTTTTTTTTTTTTGGCTCCAAAGAATTACTATGGGTACTTTTATTTTCTTTTAAAAGGCAGGTAACATCTGTTGGTTGTGACACATGTGAATGCACTCTCCCATAGATTGCTGTATCTCCCTCTGTCCACCAGAAAAATAGGCCCTTTGTTCACGCGCAGTGTAGACCTTGCCACGCACGCTCACAAGAAAAGCTCTCATTTGATGTTAAGTAACTTGTCATGTGACCCTGGCAGGGTTATGGCTGAGAACCGATATTACTCTTTCTGCGAAAATTGATTTATCTACTAATTAAATACATCTTCACATATTTTTTTATTGCTGCAGATTGAAAGACATGACAATTGTGCCTATGACTACCTAGAAGTTCGGGATGGAACCAGTGAAAATAGCCCTTTGATAGGGCGTTTCTGTGGTTATGATAAACCTGAAGATATCAGATCTACCTCCAATACCTTGTGGATGAAATTTGTTTCTGATGGAACTGTGAACAAGGCAGGGTTTGCTGCCAATTTTTTTAAAGGTAACTTGAAGTCATTTAAAGTGTGAGGTCTTGTTGGTCAGGGATAAATGTGAGTTTCCCTAACCCTAAGAGAGAGAGAACTATAGTGAAGTTATGCTGAAAGTTAAGGTTACACTGTGCATACAGATATTTTAATGATTTTTGGTGGTAAAAGGTTCTTGGTAAAATACTGGAGTTTGGAACTTTGTAGCACAGGGTAGGAACTCCATTAGGGGATTTTACCAACCGTTTTTATGAAATATCAAAACTGCAAAATCCAGAAAGGGGATTTAGACAAGGAGAAAACCTTCACAACATGATAAACAGAAGACTCGTAACCAGAAGAAGCCATTCATCAGTTTGTTTACAGGTGACATCATTTCTGAGCCATCCTGTAGACCATAATGTTCCACCACATTGGAAATAATGCCTTTGGGACAAAGAATTATCATTGGTCAGCTTTCATTTTAAATCGCGGAACCAAATTTTAGTATGTTTTCAGGTCCCATAGTTGGCGTGCATTACTGAGGTAAAAAGAACGATTTTATTTATTTATTTTTCAAGGGTTTATGTATTTATTTGAGAGAGAAAGAGAATATGGAGGGGGAGAGAGAGTCTCAAGCAGACTCCAGGCCGAGCATGGAACCTGATGGGGGGCCGCATCCCAGGGCCCTGAGATCACAGCCCGAGCCAGAACAAAGAGCTGGAGCCTTAAGCAATTGGCCCACCCAGCCAGCACCCCAAGAGAAAGCCATTTTAGTGCAAAAAAGCATCAGATTTAATTTTACAAAATTCACAAGCACGTGACATTAAGTGTGACACTGTGAAATAATACTCTCTCACGGGGACAGAAAACAAAAAGTTTCTCTACGCTGATTTTTATAGAATAAATGATGGATTTAGTTGTGTATGTCAAAATTTAGTGTGAATGATAACCAGATATTTTTGTTATTTAAAAAACAGCATAGTGGATCTTTCCCTGAGAATTGCTTAGGTATTCACCATATGATCTGAAAGGCAGAGAACTGTTACTTTCACCAGCCGCGCTCAAAATTTTTATTAAAAAGTATATGTATGAAAAAAAGTATATGTACGTGCTTCAGTTCTGTAGTATTTTATAGTAGAGGAAGCATAGCGTCGTCAAGATCGTCTCCTGGGATGCTGATCTATTTGGTCATCAGAGATGGTCGGCGTTTGGCCAATGAGGGATTTCCCCAGAGGATATTGTCTGCTATTTTCTTAACTCACACGAGGTTACTCCTGAGAATTGAAATTATGGAATACTTGGTCATATATGTTGTTCCCAATAGCGTATATTTTTCGTACATATGTATTTTTGTATATATACATATACACATACATATATTTACATTTCCATATATACAAATAAAATACTGTATGTATTCACAAGTGAAGCTATATGTTTTTCAATAAGTTTTTCTATTTTATTCTGGAATTCTCATGTTATAAGAATTCCCTTTGACCTTAACATCAGGGAAAAAAACAAAACAAAGCAAAAAAACCCACCAAGACACATACGTGTCAGAGATGTCAGAGATAAGGTGATCTTCATTTGACACCGCAAGTCCTTGTCTTGCTTCTTAGGCCATCGAGGTTGCGGAGAGGACATTCGGGTAGGCCGCGTTTCAAGGGCCTGCAGGTGGTTTCTGCTCCTTTGTTGGAGACATCAGTTGTCTCCATTTCAGAGTTTATGAGTGTCATATTTAAAAAAAAAAAAAATTACACCTGAGTAGGTAAAGCCCGATACCCTGACCGGGCTGTTGCCTGCGTGGCCCCCGTCCTTGCAGAGGAAGACGAGTGTGCCAAGCCGGACCGCGGGGGCTGCGAGCAGCGCTGTCTGAACACCCTGGGCAGTTACCAGTGTGCGTGTGAGCCGGGCTATGAGCTGGGGCCCGACAAGAGGAGCTGTGAAGGTAGGCCTGCGCCCCGGGGGGGCCCCCGCCCTTCCACAGCCCCTGGGCCTCCCGCTGTCCTTTCCTGCCCTCCACAGTGACCTCTTCCCAACTGCTGGGACTCAGCCTGTGGTTCAGTTGACATGAAACCCTGCCTGGGAGCTCGTCCCGGAGCCACTGTCTCCTCCGCTGGTCACCAGGTCACCAGGCCACCGTGTTTATTAGCTTTCGATGTGTTCCTCCTCCCTCTCTTCTGCTCTATTTATCTTATCATCTCTCTCTGTATCCATTTCTACTCTTATCTGTCTAGACCCAGGTTTTCACCCCCATCCATCATTTATTTTCATCTTCTCTCAACAGAGTTTATGAACACACCTGCCTTACCACGGCTCGGAGTCCTGAATCCACGTGCTTGGTTTTATCTCTAGCACCTAGCACGAGCGTGAAGCAGCCGCCCGATGTGTTTCATTAATAAATGATTCATTGACACAGAGATTTTGCTATGCTTTCTCCATTTCCTCTGCACATTCTAGGATGAGATTTCTTGCACAACGCTTTGTTAGCGTGTCCTGTGATCTCTTCCTTCAGAATTTAAAGCTGCTTCTTCCCCCCCACCCCATTTCCTATTTATTCCCTGCTCCATCCTATTGCTGGCCCCATACTTGAATTACAAAATAAATGGACCGATCTTCCTTCCTCTGTTCCGTCCCTCCTTCATTCTTCTCTCAGAATGTCTGCCCAGATCCTCTTCATAGAACGTGTAGCAGTTCAACATTACTTATCGTTATGTATTTACGAAGTTTACTTTTGGTGCTTCCCACAAAAATGTAAATGCAAACTCCCTGAAAATGAGCACCTCTGTTCTCTACTGCGTCTGTAACACAGGACACAGCAGTGGTAAAGGCGGCAGATTTATTTGCTGAACAAATAAATGCCAAACCCTTAGTGAGCTGAATAAGAAAATCAGAGACTCCCTGTTTCTTCTTAAAGTTTTAAACTTTTCTTTTTTGGCAAAAGCCTCCATCCTTATCTATTAAGCTAATAATCTGCTCTCTGGGCTAGACTAAAACACCCGCAGTTATAAAGGCAAGGTGGCATCTTTAAATTTTTTTTATTTTTTTATTCATAGAGATGCAGAGAGAGAGAGGCAGAGACACAGGCAGAGGGAGAAGCAGGCTCCATGTAGAGAGCCTGATGCGGGACTCGATCCAGGGTCTCCAGATCACACCCCGGGCTGCAGGCGGCGCTAAACCGCTGCGCCACTGGGGCTGCCCAAGGTGGCATCTTTAAAACAGAGGGTGTTAGTTCTCATAACTACCCTGTGGTGTAGATATTGTCATACCCATTTAGAAGATGAGACAACTGACACCCAGTCTTCTTTATCTTGGTTGTCCAACTTTGCTTTTTTTAAAAAAAGGTTTTATTTATTTATTTATTTATTTATTTATTTATTTATTTGAGAGAGAGAGACGGAGATCGTGAGAGAGAGCCCGAGTGGGGAGGAGAGGGAGAGGCAGCCTCCCCACCGAGCAGGGAGCCGACCTGGGGCTCCACCGCAGGGCCCTGGGATCATGACCTGAGCTGAAGGCAGACACTTAACTGACTGAGCCACCCAGGCGCCCCGTTGTCCAACTTTAAAGTGATCTGAGATGTCATACAGCCGTAATTTGCTTGGGTCCCAAGCAACGAATTCACAGCCTGTGAACGGGATTAGATAATTAAAATAGTTGTAGTAGGCGACGGCGTCTGCAGCTTTCTAGATTTTGAAAACTCTGGAAGATGATGGGAATTTAATGGGGAGACGTTTGGTTACCAGCAGAAAGGTGCTAAGAAGGGGATGACCCTATTAGGGGAAAACCTTGTCCTTTCTTTCCTTCTAGCGGCCTGTGGCGGACTTCTCACCAAACTTAACGGCACCATAACCACTCCAGGCTGGCCCAAGGAGTACCCTCCTAATAAGAACTGCGTGTGGCAGGTGGTCGCACCAACCCAATACAGAATTTCCATGAAGTTTGAGTTTTTTGAATTGGAGGGCAATGAAGTAAGTGAAAGATAAGTACATTCTTTTCTGTTGGGTTCTGGGAACCTCTGAAGACAAACTGGTCAATGGAAGGAAGGAGGAAGGAAGGATTGCAGCAGTACAACTGTGCAGATGTTGCAGTCTTTCTTTGCTGTACTGTTCATTTCTGCGACTGCGTGTAATTCCTCTTGGCATTGGATAATATTGTAGACTATTTTGGGAGATTGAAAACTACCTAGAAGGGGTTTTTACTTAGTGTATTGGGATACAGCAATTTCTTGATTTATCAAAGAACTATGAAGAAATTAGGGTCAGCTTTATATCGCATTGACTTTTATAAAAAAATGAAAAAAAAAAACCCCACAACAATCCATCAATCAACATTCAAAATCCACTGGTTGAGTCATAACAAAAATAGCCATTTTGGAGAGCCTGGTATGTTTATTTGTGGAAATGAGTATATTTTCTTTATGTAAGTAGTTTCTCGTTATGAATATGTTCATGATTCCCCAGTAAAGATATACTTTTTAATCTCAACAAAGATTGGTTTAGTTGACACTGTCTTTTGTTTATAAAATATGGCTTGTTATAATGAAAGTCCAGTTTTCTGCCAGTTGACCGCACTTAAACAAGTGAAATCATTTATTTGAGAATTCCTATGTGCGAAATCATTTATTTGAGAATTCCTACGTGCTAGTACACATGCACCAGATTCAAATGGAATGTCAAGCCTTGAAATGAGACGTTTTAGGGCTTGTGTCCTTTGTATGATTGGTCAACATTGACTTAATTTCGGTTTTGTTTGAGCTTTCCTACTTTCTTTTCTAACTTCCATATTCTTTCTTCCAATGACTTCTTTTCTGTGCCTATTTTAAAATGAACATGATTTAAGACTTGTAAGTATGATAAAATTAACTCAAAAATTATTTTGTCTCTGATATTTATCTGTTGAACACTTTTAAAGAAGTGAGAAAACAGAAATATAATATATCTTTGCTCCTGAGCAATAATTATTGGTAATATGTGTGGATTTTATAGCATTATGTTGCCTTTGTATATGTATATTTACCTCTTTTCCCCCTTTCTATTTTTATTTATTTCTTTTTAATGACTTTCTCACTCTTAATTATGCCTGTCAGAATCAAGTCACTTATGTGCATTTTTTTTTTTAGTGCTACTAATGGCTTTGAGGTAAAAAGAAGTTGTGACTTTTGTGTTTCCTTAAAGGAAATTAAAGTCTAAAATGTGACAAACTTATACATTTCAGAGAATTATACAATTTTAGAGCTTAGTGGACCTTTTGAGATCTTCCTTACATCATGTGTAAGTTTTATGATAAAAAAAACACGAATTTATATTTCTAATATACTCTGTCCACATGAAACATCATTTTCCTTTCATAATTACCTGAAATTTAGAGAAATATTGAAATGAAGAAAATATTTGTATAGGATTTTTAGAAAAGTTTTCATAGGAACAGTCCTTTTTGAAAATGGCAGTCTCCCTACCAGTTCTGTGATTTGACATGAACTTGATGTTGAATGACTTCAACTCTCTCCATTTTCCCTAAAGCAATTAGCTGTGGCAGGTACGACATTTTGATTCATGAGTTGAGAGATGTTACTAGGAAGGCTAGAAGTTTACGTTCAGGAGGAAGGAGGGTGGATGGTTTTAAGTAAATGGGTCATTGTGTTCTGAAAGCATTTTTCCCATGGTGGTGGTCTTTATTCCTAGAAGGATCCTTGACAAACTCTCTAACGTAGCCCAAGTTTCTTAAGCTTATTACTACGTGGAAGGCTGTTACAAAATTCTGCGCGTTTTGTGGTTTGATGTCTTAAATACTTAAAGGCATGAGCAAAAACGTGACTTAGAGAATACTGGGTTAAGTTAAAACTTCATTGTCTTATTTATTTACATTGATATCCAGAAGGAAAGATGATGTCAAACAAGTTTAACCTCGGTAACTTTCTCCCGTCGCATGTCAGAGTCCTTCTAAGCAGATATTGCTGTTGTAACCAGGTGGATAGAAGATTTAAAAAAAAAAAAATTTCCTAGCAACTTTTGCTTATTTATCACCATATTAATATCACAAGAACCAGTAATTTTAGTTGACAGATTGCAAAGTACAGATCAGGCCCCAGGGTTCAATCATATGCTTTGTTAAACCTTGCTAATTACAAGTTTATGTAATAAGGTCATTCACGCAAGATGTATTATTTAGACTGTGCCCTTATGGAACCTCGGAGAAGTGTATTATGGAAACATCTGCTAGAGGTCGTAAAATTGCTACGAATACCTGGCATTCACTTAGCTTCTTCCATTTTGGTGTTGTTAGTGCATTACATATAAATCAGAATGTGCCTACTTCATTTTAGTGTAAATTCCTTTCTCATTCCACCACATAGAATTTTTATTTGTTTGCAATCCTGTAGCGTAGCTCCAGATTAATTTTATAGTGCCTGACAACTCAAAGAAATTGAGAAATACCAATTTGTTTGATGATGAGTTTGAAAGCAGAGTATCCTTTTTATTGTATACCACAGTGTCTGTCTCCTTTGAAATTTCCTAAGGCTGCTCTTCCGATTAGAACACAGTGTTCCTGGGAGGCAGCACCAGACCAAACCAGACTCTGTGCTCTTTTCTCTGAATTGCAACATACGATAAGTATAATTTTGGACAAGTCACTTAGAAATTTGTGAACCTCAGTTTTCTCATCTTCACAAATGAAAGGGACATTTCCATTATTAATGGTTCTTTCATAGACTACGTGTATCACTTTCATGTCACTATAGTCAGCATTAAATAAGACAATACGTGACAAGTTCTTTCACGGTTCCTAATGAAAATTTAAGCATGAAAAAAAAATTTTAAGCCAGCAGATACTATTCTTCTTGTGACCATCAGCACCACTGTCTCGACAAATATTCATCTCAATTCTCCTAAACTCTATTTTTTGGAAAAGATATATGCTGTAAATATATATAAACAAGCACACATTGGTATTTACATCTCTTGGAGATATTCAGAGCAAAATTCTCTGATCTATTTTTCATGCCATCTGCCTTATATTTGGACTCTTTCCCTAATTTTTTCTTTACCTATTAATTTCAGTTTGACTATCATGAAAAAATATGATAAAATAATAAATGTCAGTCATCTGATATTTAAAATCTTGTGACTATAATAACCACGTCTTTTCTAGGTTTGCAAATATGATTATGTGGAGATTTGGAGTGGCCTTTCTTCTGAGTCTAAGTTGCATGGCAAATTTTGTGGTGCCGAAGTGCCTGAAGTGATCACATCTCAGTTCAACAATATGAGAATTGAATTCAGATCTGACAATACTGTATCCAAGAAGGGCTTCAAAGCACATTTCTTCTCAGGTATCAGTATTGACATGATGCACGTGTGTATCACGGACTTTCAAGGTGGATTGGCTTTCATGGTTACCCACTCTTCATAGTTTTCTGTAAATGTAATTCAGAGGGACATAGAACGCATGCATGTTTATCCTAGGTTTAGCAATTTTTAATAGAATATTAATAATTGGGGGTCTGATGAAATATAGCTCTCAAACACTTAATAATCAAGTATTACAAAGGCTAATACAATAACGAAATTATTACTATTATGTTTTCATACAGTGACTTTATAAGCGCATGGGGATAATGATACCAGACTTCCAGACAGTGGCAGGCTTTTTCAAAATGAGTTATCTTTTTCTTGGAATATCTGATCTTGTTTTAGCAACATATTTTTTATTCTTATTGTCTAGCAAATATTTCTTTTTTTCTCCTATTATTATATTTTCATTTATGGTTAAGCTGATATTAAAATCCATACCTTGCCTCATCACTATAGAAAGAATTACAGTATGAAACCTACAAATATGGAAATTGCAATTTTACTAAAAACAATAGGTTATCAGGTATATTAAACAGTGGACACTTCTTTTTGGAATTTAATATTTAGTTTAACCAACCCATTGTAAAATGAAAAATTCCCTCATCTAGAGCTGAAATGTCATAAAACATCCCCCCAACTTTAAGGAAATATATGAAAGCACCAGGGAAATTCCTTTATTTTCCCAATTTTGGAATCATACCTACTTATAAAGATATTATTCTGAAACTTCAAAAACAGATAAAATTATAATAAGCCTTAGTATAGCAATCTGCCTTTCAGACTGGCAAGCAATTTAAAGCAAGTGAGTTCCAATTATATTTTAATATTAGGTAATTTGGATTGAGTTAATTCAAAGTCCATTTATTCCAATCCCCATGTGTTTAAAATTAATGAGATTTACAGTGCCCAGGGTTTGTTTGGGGTTTTCAGTGTAATTGAAGTTAATGGTTCACAAGCTCCATTGAGGTCCAAGTCATACACAGAAGTACATTCAAAATACAAGGGATCTTGGCTTTCGTATTCTCCTTGCTTTCCTTCCCCCAGATTTAATTGCCTTTTAAAAATTCTTCTCAGGCATTAATTTAAGACTTATGTGATTCAAAGTAGCATTTTAATACTCTATTTTAATGAAAGCAAGACATTCTTAGACTTCACTGTTTTATAAACATCATGCGCTTTACAAATTGTAGGTGACCCAGTGGTTAGATATAAAAGTCCTTGTTTTAGAACCACCTAAATATTTATTTTAAAATTGAAATTATAAAGTGAGTACATTTTATCATAATATTAATAATATTCGGGATCCTTTTTACTTTACCATAGTCATACATTTTATTTCATATTTAGTTTTTAAAAAGCTACATGCTACTTATACCAGTGGCAAAGTATGATTAAGTTTAGAGCTAGAACTCAGAATATTTAAAATTCACTGTCTGATATTATTGGTCAGGAAAAACTTCCCAAATTGTAAAGATGGATTGTGTCTTTAGAAATAGACTATTGAAATATAAAAAAAAAATGCTACTTTAATTCTTATAAAACAGATATGAAGGCACATAAAGATGCTGTTCTGCAGCACATCCAAGCACAGAGTCTTTATTCCTTCCTCTGGGCAGCTGTGCTTTGTAACATTACCTGAGCACCTCGGTAGTACTTCAGCCCTTGGGAACTAAAATTTGCTATAAATCATATCCACTGATGCAGATCATTTTAGGAAGTTGTATCTGTTTTGGGTATTTCTCAGTGCTATATTTAAAAAAGTGTAAATCAACTGGGTGACAGTGCTTCAGGTTGATCGAGGCTAGCCTAAATTGTTTGATGGAGTATGAGTAGTTAAGTAAATGGGACGAGTGTTCGTATGATAGCTACCATTTTGAGAATTTATTACGCAGGCATGCATCGTCTCTTTAATATTCAAAATAAGGGTATAGTATTCTCATTATCATATTCACTTGACAGACGAAGCAGCTGAGGAATTAAGTGAACTGCTTAGTGTCACAAAGCATTTAAATACTAGTTTGTCTTGGTTTGTCTAAGAGCTGGTCATGCCCCTTGCAAATAGCATGTAACTGAACATATTTGTGACCTGAAAAACAACAGATATACTTTACACTTCTTTATTAGATTAATAATTTATAAGGTCCAAGATAATTAAGTGTAAACTTCCAGTGGCTTCTTTTTGATCCACTGAAAAATATCAGCACTTTGTCAGATTCATATTTATAATACTGTGGTTCTGGATGAGTATTAGATCTATTTTATGTTTAATTTCCTGGGAGTTTCTGTTAATGGGGAAGATGTTTGCTCAGGAAAGGGAAGATAAAAACATTCTATTATGATAAAGAGCCGGTGTGGCACTAACAAGAGATGGCCACAAGTTCAGACTTAGTTTACCTGATGTCCTTATGATCATCACACAAAATTGTAATTTCTAACAGATCACCTATTCTAGTAGATAGGCTCTATTCACATTGAAGATGTTATTTTTAAGGCCTAATAATGCTGTAAGTGTAATTATATATAATCACTTGTTCAAAGTCAAATAATTCATTAAATTTATTAGAAAACAGACATGTAGGGACGCCCGGGTGGCTCAGCAGTTGAACGTCTGACCTTCGGCTCAGGGTGTGATTCTAGAGTCCCAGGACCGAGTCCCGCATCAGGCTCCCTGCATGGAGTCTGCTTCTCCCTCTGCCTGTGTCTCTGCCTCTCTCTCTTTTTGTCTCTCGTGAATAAATAAATAAAATCTTAAAAAAATAAGTTAAAAAAATAGACATGTAAACCATGGGGATACGGTATTTCTCAAACAAAATTGAAGGACATTTTTGTTTTCTAAGGTTTACTCTTGGAGGGTTTGATAAAATACATTACTGGGTTTATTGTGACAAACTCTTCAAAAAGAAATTTAACCTAGGAATCAAGAATCATTACAATGATTATTCTAGTTGCCTCAGAAATCTCATTCTTGAGACACATTTTTAAGGAAATGTTTCAAGATCTGGAAGAAGGATTTCAATATACTGTTACAATGATAGAAACTCAAAACAACCCAATGGTATGACAAGAGGAAAATGGTAAATAAACTATAGCAAATACACTTTGTGGGCTTTTCTACACCACAAAGATGGCTTACTGATTCTGTGATGTAAAAAGTCGTAGATGATAAAACATCAATGGAAATCTAGGTGTGAAACTATCTGCACACTGTGCATACAGCTAAGCGTGTGGTGGGAACAAATCAAAGTTGCCGTATGAAAATACCAAGAATGTTTGTGCTAAGGTGGGAAGATGGTGCATCATAGTTTTTCTCCAATTTCTCTGTTTTCAATTTAAATATAAAATATAATTTTAATTAATTAGGTTTTGAGCAGGGGCAGTGGGAGGGGCAGAGGAAGAGAGAGAGAGAGAGAGAGAAAATCTGAAGCAGGCTCTATGCTCAGTGCAGAGCCTGATGTGGGGCTTGATCCCACAACCCTGAGTCCAAATCAAAAGTCAGATGCTTAACCAACTGAGCCACCCAGGTGCCTCTAAAATAACTTTAGAGGAAAAACGCATATCATATTGCTGTCACTCTAGGTATTTCTAGATTTGCAAACATTACCTAATAGACTTTGATCTTTGAGAGTGAAGAAACATTTGAAGTCATCTCTTTAATTAATTAATTAATATAGATTAATAGAGGTTAATAATACAAGTATTTTGTGATAGGTTAAATTTTATGATTTTAACTTCACAGTTAGTTAATAATATTACCTTATTATAGATGGTCGAATAAATGTGTCACTGTGTTGTGTAGGTTAATCCAGAGATGTCTTACGAAGACTCAGTGTTAAATGCTTCTGTTTGTAATCCCTGTTCTAAAGATTTCAGAAGTGGTTGTGGATTTATCAAAACGTGATGAGAAATATGACATGCTCAGCTGTTTTTTCCACAGTCTTGTACCAGGAACAATTACCAAGGATTCAATCAAAAGAAGAAACAGTATTTGATAATAGGTGATTCCGCGTTATTTGGAAAGGAAAGTTATTCAAAAACGAATTCTAGTTTTCTAGCAGCTAAGTGATACATCAAGAAAAAAGACACAAGAGAATAGATTTCGATTTTTAATGTGTACTGTGAAATCAGACTTTTATAGTGTCATTTCCAAATACAAGATTATAAAACAATCACAGAGATTCTAGTTCTCTTTGCACATAGCTTCTCATTTTAAATAAGCATTTTATGGGCCTAAGAAATAGAATCAGAAGAATGACTCTAAGAGAACTTATTAGCAAAATAATGTTGAATTCCGTAACATCCCTGTTTACAAAAATAAGAAACCCTCACGATAAATTCTGATTTAAAATCTTAGCAATAACATAATAAAACCTTTCATTGAACATGAAACAATGCTATAGCTTGACCGTTGAGAGGTTCCTGTGTTACATCTACAGCAGGGAGTCCCCGACGTCCGCTAAAAAAAAAAAAATCAGTGTCATGTACAGTACTGATTTTAGGATAGATTTAAAAAACAATATAATGAAGTAGTATGAAGGCAAATAAGGAAATTAAGGCAATCAAAGCAAAACTATTTGGGCATGATATAAAATTATGTCTTTTGAGTCTTGTAGCTACATCGGAAACAGCGTAAGCATTTTCTAGAAGACAGTCTGGCCCAACAGTATATCACTCTGATTTTTTTTTGGACTGAATGAGATTTGTTTTTCCATTAACACTAATAACTTACTTTACGTGATAGTAAAATCAAACTTAATTTTGTACGGTGGTGCATTTGAATACAAGTATGCAAATCTGCACAGGTAGACGTGATACCGCTTATGTATTTTAAGTGGTTAAGCAAAGTTACCTGGAGAAGTTAATCTGGAGAATAAACCTGATTTAAGAGCAGAGTCTCTCACGAATCTTGTATTGAAGACCTAGCGACTTGCTCAGTGGCAAAAACAGAATAAGACCCGGCTTTCCTGACTTCCAGTTCATTTCTGTCTGTAACAAATGTAGGAGTCGGAAAAAATGATGTGTGTGATTGTTCTACCCCAAATCCAAGTGATTTCAGCAGACCTGCTCCTCATTTTACCCGCCTTTGATTGCGTGCGGTCACCCCGTTACCTCCTTCTCCTGTACACCCTCTCTCTAATGTAATGCTCGCAGATACCATTAGAAGAAATTCAGCCCCATATTATTCTAAGAAAACTGTAAGTGTTAATGTGATTGACTTCAGATAATTAAACAAAACTTTCCTGCGATTTTAACAAGTTTTCATTATTTAATGATACTGAAATATTTCCATGTCTTGGAAAGAGCAAGTTGTCTTTGCCTAGCTCTCAGTAGAGTTCATTAGCGCTATTGGTTTTCTCAGACTTTTATTGAAATTCTAAAATCAAATACCCAGTAGGTGTCGGTTCTTTCATAGTTGGAGACATTAGCAGGTTTATAAAAATATATATATATATGGGGTGGTCTTGGTGACTTAGTTGGTTAAGTGTCTGCCTCCGGCTTAGGTCAAGGTCCCAACGTCCTGCTCAGCTGGAGTCTGCTTCTCCCTCTTACTCTTCCCTGGCTTCTGTGCTCTCTCTCTCTCTCTCTCTCTCTGTCAAATAAATTTTTAAAATCTTAAAAAAAAAAGAAATTCTAAAATCAGTAAGAATTAGAATTAGTAAGAATTCTAATTCTTAGCATACAGGGTGATATTAGTGTATTTGTGCTGTTTGGAAGAGGACTATTGTCAGTTCTGTGTTGAAACTCGCATGTGCCATGTATACGCGTGCACACGCATGGGAGTGTTTGTGTGCTCGTGTGCTTGCGGGGGCGTGAGTAAGCCTGCTTATTTTATCTTTCGTCCTTTCTTGTGTGTATATCTGCTCATATATGTTTCCGGTCTGGGGCTTGGACCCTTTACCTTTTTGTTTCCCACAGACAAGGAAGCTTTCTGCAAAGAGAAAATTCTTATTTTTGAGTCTTGCAAGAATTTGGTACAGGTTGCCACTTCGGTTCCATCCAGTATGTATTATTCATAGCTGATGGCTGCTGATAGTCTCAGACGTGCTCCACAGGCCTCTGATGGGAAAACGCCACCTCCTTTTTTCCTAATAATGGACCTTTCCTTTATCTCACACGAAGGAATGGAAAGCAGATGTGACCATTCTAAAGAAGGAGGCAAATTTCCATCTGCAGAGAAGAAATGTTTTATTTCTACTCAGCAAAACATTTGTTTCTCTCACTCATAAAAACTACTTTAAAATTTTTGTGCCTCCAGTAGGAAAACACCGGAAAATTTCAAATGAGTTATTGGTAGAATTCTCGATTATTAAATTTATTATGCGGACATTCCAAGAAATATTTACAGCTGCATCCTTTTCCCTTCTCTCTTTTGGATTTTCATTATTCAAAATATGTGCAGTCTGTATGTCCTAAGAGGAGAATGGGAAAGAAAGTGAAAACATAAGCACGTCTGCTACTAGCTTTTTTCCTCTAGTTTGATGACTTTCATTCATAAGAAGTCCGGAATATATTTGCGGACTTCGTCTTTTGGGATGTTGCTATTTCTCATCAGCAGCTAATCAGAAATTGCATTGACTTAGTTAGTTTTATTTACTTCTACTAAAACAGTACCTAAAATAAAACAAGCACTTAAAAAATAACCACACTGTATTCATTACTCCCTAGATGACTTAAATATTAAATAAAAAGCTTTCTTTGTCTGCATGATGTAAATTGTGTGCATAAGTTTTCCAATGTTTACTGAAATTTTTCTCTTTTCATATAATTATTTGACATGTGGAGACACATTTTTATATGCTACTTTGCTGGGCATGATAACTTTCCTCTGCTTCTTTTAGTTGCTGTTTTGATTAGTCTAGTTTTGATTTTTAGCTAAACTCTAGGTTAATATATGTAGAGAATATACATATTCTAGTAGTGTGTTGTGCTTACTTTTGATGTTTACATGACATTGATTATATTAGGCGCTAGCAGATGTGGGGGTGAGGGCAGGAAACACCAATCAATGGGGAAAACAGTACTATGGATACTTAGTAATGACCATATAAAATCTTCTTCCTCTTGTTTTTCCTCTAAAGATTATTTTTCAATTATTAATTATTTTCCCCAAACAACATAAAGATGAATAATTGGCTACAAATAACTACCATGCAACGTGATCGATTTCACTTTCAACTTTATTTCCCTTTAGTCACCATTAACCACAGTTCTTCTGGTAATATTATGTTCTAATATCATTCTATCATCTTACATTCTACCAAATCTAAAGCAAGTAATTCTTCCTAGAAACATAACCTCGTACTTGAGATTTCTACTAAAGTTTTAAGTGTCCGAAATATCTTAGGTATTGGAGTTGTTTTTATTATGAAAATAACTGTGGACTTAAAAATGCATGAATAATAGCTTGTGTTCATGTTTGCATTTTAACACTTTTATTTCGCTCATGAATGGCAAGCCAAACAGGTCCAGATAAAAAAGAGGATTCCAGCAGTCCCTGCCCACCATCGGTTCTCTGAACACTTCATCTGTTTACCAGTCATTTCTCTTAATTTGCTTACAGTTGTTAGATTTCCAGTGAACTCTCAAAAGTCTGGTTGACCTATATAGTACTTAACTAAGGTTCAGCCTAGCAGGTGTTATTTTAAGAATATCAGACATTCATCATATAAACATTTTCATAGGAAATATGTAACTATTTCAGTGTAATTCTGGCACCAGAAATTTTAAATTGGTTATTTCCATTTAACAAAGAAAGTGTATTTCTACATCCACTCATGAGGTTCTATTTTTTTCTGAAGCGTCTTAAATAAAGAGTCTCTGGAAAGTCACATTAAAATAATGAGTTTAAATCATGTACTGCCTGACTGTCTGAATTGGAAAATGCAAGTGGCTGACACCTGCAAGGAAAGAAATATGGCTTGCCATGCACCCGTTTTGCAGAAGTCATTCATAACTCACAAACTATAATTTTCACTATTGACACAATTAAGGGAATGGAACTTTGAAATGATTATAAATTTCTCTAAAATGAATTATAGGGCTAATCCCGTATTAACTTCTGATTTCTCATGCATGTTGATGCTCTTTTAAAGAATCGTTTTCTTTTTTCTACTTTTATTTTGCTTAGGCTACATGGTAACTAATAATAAAAGTGTCGTGGAGGTGTTAAAGATAGATAGAGAACCCATGAATCACAGATGTATTGATTCTGATATATTCTTTAGAACTTTGGGACTGCCCGTATGCATTTGGAGCATTCTGATATTGCCGATTCATGAATATTTCCCAGAAGCACGTGTGCTCAATGTCATGTAATCAGTCTCCAAACGTGGAAAAATAGATGCATCCTTAAAAATTATTATCAGGTTCTTTTAAAAAAAATGTTTTTTCCTAAGCCCATTTCCATAGAGTGAATATTGATTTGATATAAAAAAAGCAAAAATAGCTTTAGCTATCAGTGTGCCACCATGAGCTCACAAATTGTCACTAGAAAAATTAGTTGACAGTATAAATTTCGAATTCAGGCAACCTCTGATATGACTGTCATGTGTCCTTTTTGCTCTCGATGCTGTGGGAGTTGATGAAAGTCTGAGTGATGTGTCATCATCTATGTGTGTCAGGAGCAATCTGCCAGTTTTGACTTTAATGGACAAGCCAGCCATGGAATGACAGCTGAGTGGCATAGTTCGGTGGCTGATGCTTCTCACTGATTGACTGCCTGCTAATCTAGTTTGGCTTTTTTCCCTGTAGTGAATTTGTTGGCTATTTCTTAAAGCTCATATTTCCTATTCTAACTCTTATTTCTAGCACACTAAAAGCCTTTTCAGGGAATTACTTATTAATAAACTAGTCTGCAGGAGTAGATTTGTTTCAAATATATGAATTAACTTGCTTCTTTAGGATAATCTAATGATGCCTTTTTCTGTCTTGGGCTGTCATGAAGGGCCCAGATTAATCAAGGCTGACCATAATAACAGCAAAGTTAACAACAACACCAACGACAACAACAAAATCAATGGTATACTGAGAGATACTGAGAGATTTTTTTTAAGTGATTATATACAGATTTTGGAACCTTGTTTAGCCTCTGTCTATACACCATGGCTAATATATTGAAGGGTTGCCCTCTTCTTAAATGCTAGTTCCCACATTCATTCAAAATACTCACAATTTTAAATTTATTTTTTAAAATTGGCAATAAATGTTTAGGATTAGTTGGAAAAAGATTCATTCATTTCCTGGCTCCTACTCAAAACTCCCACTCCAGCATAGGAGTGAAGGAGGCCTCAAGTTGTCATCCTACAGCCGATCATCTTAGAAACTCATGGTACAAGGCTCCAAGCTAAACAAGGAGTGGGTAAAGCTAAGACACTATAAATTTTTTGGGTTTTGTTAGGAACAAAGAAAGCTGTGACTTAGTTTACCCTTGCCTTGGTCAGTGTTAACCACACCTAAAAGACTCCTCCTTTGATACCCTTTGTGTTTAAAGCTACTTACTAGGGGATCCCTGGGTGGCGCAGCGGTTTGGCGCCTGCCTTTGGCCCAGGGCGCGATCCTGGAGACCCGGGATCGAATCCCACGTCGGGCTCCCGGTGCATGGAGCCTGCTTCTCCCTCTGCCTGTGTCTCTGCCTCTCTCTCTCTCTGTGACTATCATAACTAAATAAAAAAAATTAAAAAAAATAAAGCTACTTACTAAACTGTGGGGTTATCTTTTTGCTAGACAAAGATGAATGCTCTAAGGATAATGGCGGGTGTCAACATGAGTGTGTCAACACAATGGGAAGCTACATGTGTCAGTGCCGTAACGGATTTGTGCTGCATGAAAATAAACATGACTGCAAGGAAGGTATGAAAGGAATGTTCTTTTCTTGACAACATCTAGAATTGCATGGAGTTTGGGTAAAGCTCTGCTTCCAAGTAGGGTTAATCATATCAATGAGTGATATCATTGTTGACTATTCAAATGTCAAAAAATGAAATATGTGCAGTGTTCAGAGATCCAAGGCATACCATTGGAAGCCTCCTAATACCTAAAGGTTTGGCACTTCACACATGGGTGGCATTAGAATAACTTTGTGTAACAGACATCGAAGCGGCTATGATGCCATCTGGCAGCTAGAAAAGCACCCAGGTCCTTGTAGAACAGACCTTATAACATTCTCCATATTTAAACTTGACTTCCACTAAATGTTTTGCATTTGGTTTAATTTCCCTCCGCAGGATATCTCGTGTATGTGCTATATGAGGAATGGCACTTTAAATACCAAGAGTATCAAACTCAAATGCCTACCAGAGGAAAGACATTTGAAAATGGTAGATACTGTGCCATTTAAAGTTTTAAGTCACGGGTTTGGCCAAAAAAAAAAAAAAATCATTTTAATAGCACAACGATAGTTATCAGCTTCGGGGCCCAAAGGCCTTATAATATTCTGATTTTATAAAAACAGTTATCTTTATCTTCTTAGCCAGTATGAGCTAGATGGGAGCAAGAAATAGTGACTCAATTTTTATTTCATCCTTTGAGGGTTTTGCTCCTGAATTCCCTACTTAAATTGGATTTATGCCCATTTTGAAAGAATTATTATGGCAGATTTTATAACTTTAGTTATTGGCACATGTATATTGGTAGGTCCCTGGCTAGAATCATAGTTAGATAGAAGCTCTTTGTATGAACATTGGAATAGTACAGGATATCCTGAGCTGACCCTTGTTCCATTCAGTTCCTTTCAAATATTGTCACATGTCAGGGTTTTTTTTTTTTTTTCTATTTTTTCATTGAGCCAGTGGTATTGCCCAGAATCATATACAAACAGGATCCCCCTACCCCCACCTTTTTACTTTCTTATATGACGATAAACCTGTGAGGACTCTGATACTTGTAACTTAGTATTCTATTAAATTAACAGGCTGGGGAATAGTCCAGTTATTTTACAGTTATGGAAGATAATTCAGAGAAAAAAAAGAGACAGTTTTTGCAAAGTATGCATATATCCTGTGGTTCACAAGTAACAAATATAATTTAGATACCTCAATTCTCTGTTTATTACAGTAAACATTTTCAAGAAAGGATTTCACAGGAAGCTTGCTTTTAGGTAGAACAATATTTAGGTATCCCTAATAAAGCTCATTTTTATTGCCAGTAAAGGGTTTGGATTTTCTTTTAACTCTTATGTTATGGAATGGACACCTTCTACAATTTAGCAGTGAGCCTCTTGGCTTTATCTTATAGGTTATTTCTGGATCCTGGAGGCTCCATATTTCATATTGCAAAGCAAGGACAGGGATAATGGAACCTAGAAGACCCTTAGGATCTAGAATCTAAGACTTGCTACATGATCCTATGTTATTTGAAAGGAACTGAATTTCTTCTCTTTTTTTGTATTCCTATGTTGAGTCTGAATCTCCCTATGGAAACCTATCACGATTAAGAGAAAGATCTAGTAGTAAGGAATGCAACAACAGCATATTTATGTTGGGCGTCGTACTCCTATCACATGGCTGTGCAGCCGAACAGGTGTTTTGTCCGCGTAGGAAAGAATTGCTCCAAAGAGATTTCTTGGAAGATTTCAAAGAATTAATTGTGTTTTAGGAGGGATAGCTCATACACAACAAATAATTCCCAGTCTACATTAGTACGTGTAGGGTGATGCTTCATGAGTTACAGAGAATGGACAGAACCTGAGGATATTAAATATTTTTTGATATTAAACATTTTTGAAGTTTTATGTTAACAATGTGGAATAGTTTCCTTTAAGGTAAGGCCATTTTAATTGTGAAAAAACCTAAATTTCCTATTAGTTGAGTAAAATAATTTTTGAAATTAGTTCAGAAGCTATTTCCATGGCTAGTAGCTGTTCACTTATTTTTCTCTTTAGTGCTGCACTTCATTTTGATAAAATTAGGATTAATTTACTTCAGCAGCTAAAATTATAGTGTAGGTATTCAAGTGTTTACTTTTACTATGGGTGAGATAAAATGTAAATACATGATCCATAAAGTGGCTGAATGATGTTAATTAGCTGTAAATGATGTTTCTGCTAATGGAAAAATAGGACTTGAAAAAGGCATAGTCCATTGATTTTAATTTGTGGCATTGCATTAAATATTTTTCAGGTGCCAAGTGTTGATATCCTTCATTGTCAATACATGTTGCTCTGTTAAAATCTGAGCTTTCAGATCCAGCGACTTAAAATAGTTCATTTTCTTTTAGGCATTTATCTAACTCATTGTAAACACTTAATTTCATGTAAGCAAGAAAACAAACATTGCCTGATTATGATCAGCGACATGTTTGCCAAAGCAGATGACTCTGATAACAGACTGGGGTGGTGATTAGTTAGTATTCAGGGAAATCTTTCAGCAGTGTAGGGGGTAAATAGGCTACTTTTTTTTTTTTTTTTTTTTTTTTTTTTTTTTTTTTGCTAAATCAATCCTGGGCTAGATTTGCACACTGATTGATATTATTGTCATTGGCACAGCTGAGTGTGAACAGAAGATCCACAGTCCAAGTGGCTTTATCACCAGTCCCAACTGGCCAGACAAGTACCCGAGCAGGAAGGAATGCACATGGGAAATCAGTGCCACTCCTGGCCATCGAATCAAATTAGTAAGTGAGCTCGTCCTTCTTCTATTAAACTGACTGCCCATGTCTTTTCTTAGCCAGCACGTAGAAATAAAATGAACGTTTATTTAATTGAATTGAATTAGTGGGCAGCTGGAAAAGATTTCCTTTCTTATGCTTTCCTACTTACATTGAACAAATCCCTGACTTCCTAGATCGAGACGACAGTAACGGCAGCCATGTAGTTCTCATAGGGTGTTCCTGTCCTGGGTGCTTTCAAAGGCACTGTCAAAGCTACTGCAAAACAGGAGGCTCTACTTCCTAACATGTTATTGTTCATCATGTTTCCAAATGGGGAAAATAAAGGAAGGGACAAAAAATCATCAGAAATTCGGCAAGAAAGAATTAAAGTGACTATTTTCATAGCATAGTACTGGTTGTGTCAATTCTATATACCTCACGTACAAACCATATACGTTTTTTATGAAACTAATTTTGTCTTGTAACCACAAGTCATTTTTGCATTACATAGTTGCCTCTTTTAGATGGATCCTGATATCCTCAGATTTCCTCCAAATTCCAATATGAATGTAATGTTTGTCCTTCCTCCTGTATTCTTTGTAATGCATTCTGTTCTGATCATCTGATAATATACATTAAGTTTCATTACAGGCTTCAGAGTACTTGAAGCATGTAATATACAGAAATAATCATAAGAATATAGAAATTTTGACAATTTCCCATAGCATGTTATTGTTAAAAGCAGGAGAGAATGCCAGCCAGCAATGCTCAGAACAGTCTGGTGGCACCATAATAAAGGACAAAACGTTGTCCTGAGAATGAGACTACCAGTCAATGTGTAGTAGCTAACTGGACCAGCCCAGCCATAAGATTAATTTTAAAACTTTGTTTTTAACCTTTCTTTTCAGGGAACTTAGTAGGGGAAGGGGGGAGAAGCATTACGTATACATGGCATTATAACAATGACATTAGAGGAAGTCACCAAGACATTCATAGCCATCATATGGAGTTTCGTGCAGTCACCGTATTTGTAAAATATCAGTAAATGACTTTCCAAATAGAGACATCAATTTATTGAAGCCATTCTTTGGAAAGATGCTCGATGATTAGATGACGGCATTGTGGGAACGTGATTAGTTGCCAGTCCTGTCCAAGGTCCTGATTGAGAGGACCATTCTAGAGCTCATGGCTTTTCAGCAGTGCAGTTAGCTAATGAAGGACTTGGGAAAATAGATTTTCTGAAGACATTGTTTTTTGTAGATCCACATTTTGTCTGCTATTGTATTCCTTGTGTCTAAAGACAGATTCCTCTTATATTTTGTGTAGCTTATGTCAGTGCAGTATCACTTTTTTTTTTTTTGCAGTATCACTCTTTAAAGATATTTTTATTGGGTATAGAATTCTAGGATGACAATTTTATTTTCTTGTCTATATTTTAAACTGACTCCATTATTTTCTGGCTTTATTGGTTTCTCATAAGCCTGTTAAAACTCTTGTATTTATTCCTTTTTTTCCTATTGGTATCTTCAACATTTTTTTTTATCAGTTTGAGTATAATGTATCTAGGGGTGTGTGTGTGTGTGTGTGTGTGTGTGTGTGTGCATGTGTATTGAGAAATTTTATGGGATTTATTCTTCTAAAAATTCTCTGAATTTCCTCCATCTGTATTGTGGTATTGTGATATTGTTAGGAACTTCTGAAAATTCTCTACCATTATTTATTCGCAAAGTTCTTTTTTACTATTGTCAATCCTTTCCTTCTGGGATTCAATTCATATGTATGCTAGATTGTTTTATATTATACCATAATTCTTGTTGCTCTCTTAATTTTTGTCACTCTTTTTGAGTGTGAGTTGAATAATTTCTATGGACCTATCTTCAATTTCAGTGATTGTTTCTCTGGCTCTCTTGAGTCTCCTGATGAGCTTGTTAATACATTCTTTATCTCCCTTACCGTGTTTTTTTTTTTTCTAGGATTTTTATTTGACTCATTAGTATAGCTTCCATGTTTATTAGTTTACCTGGGTTGCCATAACAAAATACCATAGACTGAGTGGCTAAGACAACAAAAAAATTATTTTCTTACAGTTTTGGACACTAGAAGTTCAAGATCAAGGTGCTGTCAGGGTTGGTGTATGGTAACTCCTCACCTCCTGGCTTGTAGATGGCCACTTGGTTGCTGTATCCTCGCATGGCTTTTCTTCTGTGTGTGCACTTTTCTTCTAGTGTCTTCTCATCTTCTTATAAGGACACTAGGCCTATGGGACTAGTCACCTATATGACCTCATTTAATGTTAATTACCTCCCTTAAAACCCTATCCCCACATAAATTCAGACTGTGGGTTAGAGATTCAATGTCTGAATTTTGGGGAATACAATTCAATCCACAACATCATCTCTTTGCTAAAATTTCATACCTGATTGCATATTGTCTATATTTTTACTGGAGTTTATTTTTTATTTTTTTTTTAAATTCAAGTTAGTTAACATATAGTGTATTATTAGTTTCAGGGGTATAATTTAATGACCTGTCAATTGCATAAAAATACTCAGTGCTCATTATATCAAGTGCCCTCCTTAATGTCCACCACCCAGTTACACCATTCCTCTACCACTGTCTCTCCAATAACCCTCAGCTTGTTCCCTATAGTTGAGTCTCTTATGGCTTGTCTCTCTCTTTCTGTTTTTATCTTATTTTATTTTTCTTTCCCTTCCACTATCTCTACCAGTTTTGTTTCTTAAATTTCACATATGAGTGAAATCATATGGTATTTGTCTTTCTCTGACTGATTTATTTCGCTTAACATAATACCCTCTAGTTCCATCATGTCATTGCAAATGGCAAGATTTCATTCTTTTTAATGGCTGAGTTATATTCCATTATATATATGCCACATCTTCTCATCCACTCATCCATTGATTGATATCTGACCTCTTCCCATAGTTTGGCTATTGTGGACATTACTGCTGTAAACATTGGGATGTAGTTGTCCTTTCAGATCACTGTGTTTATATCATTTGGATAAATACCTAGTAGTGCAATTGCTGAGTCATAGAGTATCTCTATTTTTAACTTTTTGATGAACCTTCATACTGTTTTCCAGAGTGGCGGCGCCAGTTTTCATTCCCACCAACAGTGTAAGAGGGTCCCCTTTCTCTCCATCCTTGCCAGCATCTGTTGTTAATTTTAGCCATTCTCACTGGTGTGAGGGGGAATCTCACTGCAGTTTTGATTTGTATTTTCCTGATGCCGAGTGATGCTGAACATATTTTCATGTGTTTGCTGCCCATTTGTATGTCTTCTTTGGATAAATGCCCGTTCATGTCTTCTGTCCATTTCTTAATTGCATTGTTTTTCATTTTTTTGGTGTTAATTCGGTAAGGTCTTTATAGATTTTAGATACTAGCCCTTTATCTATTATGTCATTTGCAAATATCTTCTTCCATTCTGTAGGTTGCCTTTTAGTTGTGTTGATTGTTTCCTTTGCTGTACAAAAGCTTTTCATCCTGATGAAGTCCCAGTAGTTAATTTTTGCTTTTGTTTTCTTGTCTCTGGAGATGTGTCTAGCAAGTAGTTGCTGTGGCAGAGGTCAAAAAGTTTGCTGCCTATGTTCTCCTCCAGGATTTTGATAGATTCCTGTCTCATATTTGGTCTTTATACATTTTGGATTTATTTTTGTGTATGGTATAGGAAGTGGTCCTTTACTAGCGTCTTTAGCATATTAATTATAGTTACTTTATTTTTTAAAAAAGAGCGTGTGAGCAGGGGGGAGTGGTGGAGACAGAGGGAGAGAGAGAATCTTAAGCAGATTCCATGCCCATTGGGGAGCTCAACGTGGGGCTTGATCTCAGGACCCTGAGATCATGACCTGAGCTGAAATCAAACATCAGATGCTTTATCGACTGAGTCACCCAGGCACTCAAATCATAATTACTTTAGGTGCCATCTCATAATTTAAACATACTGGTCATGTCTGAGTCTGTTCTGTTGCTTATTTTCTGTCTTAGTAGAATGTTTTTTTTTGTTTTTTTGTTTTTGTTTTTCTCACCTTTTCGAGTATCATGTAATTTCTTATTAAATACCAAACATTATGTGAATAATAGTAGAGATTTTATGTCTGGAAGTGGACACATCTCTTCTGAGACTATCAGCACATGCGTGTGTATATGGGAATGGATGTTGTTGAAGAAATATCTAGATAATAAATAAGAGTTTGGGTTTTCTTGTTCCGCTGATGACCTTCGGTGGACCATTGGCCTTGAATTCCTTTTTCTTAAATTGGAGACTGGGATTTCAGATTCATTTCACAATGTTTCTACTTTAGCTTCCCTGTTCTCTGCCATGAGTTATTTCCCTCTTCACACTGCAATTCTTGTTGCTTGGTGCTTGCTGCTTTGTCGGCGAGGA
This sequence comes from Nyctereutes procyonoides, assembly GCF_905146905.1. NCBI lineage: Eukaryota > Metazoa > Chordata > Mammalia > Carnivora > Canidae > Nyctereutes > Nyctereutes procyonoides. The sequence goes on along the minus strand of NW_026575122.1, from coordinate 2,287,101 downwards.
TGGGTTCACTACTATTTTAGTACAGCTTCCACCTTAGGCAGGCCCTGATTGTTTGGATTTTAGAGGTGACCTTTCTAAGTGTCCTGTGTCTCCCTCCTGTGACAAGAAACTCCATCTTATATCTCCAGTTGGTCTTCTATGAGAATTTCTTGTCCCTCCCATGGTAGTAGCTGGCCTCTACTGTTATTGCTGTAGGAACCTGAGACCAGTACTTCCCCGAAGGGAACAGTGGTTTGATGTGGGGTTTTGTTGTTGCTGTTTGCCTTTCACGGTGGGTCTGTGTCCTTGTCCTGGTGGTGACAGGATTTTCTTTCTCTCTCCCAGAGGCTTACGGTTTTTTTTCCAGAGAAAAGTTGGATCAGGGCTTCATATTTTTCTCATAGCAGTAACCACTTGATTCCTCCAAGTCTGCAACACTGAGGAGGGCACTTCCTTGGCCTTCTCCTGCTCTGGTCACAATTTTTCTTATGAGCAGGAGATTGGGGTCCATAGAGGAGAGATTGCAAGTGGGTGCTTCACAAATTGCAAGCTTTGATTTTCATGCAAATATCCCACTTGAAGGTCAGGACATAAAGCATGTTTATCAACAGTGGTCATGCTTGTTAGAATCCTAAGAAGGAAATTCTCAGAAAGAAAACAAACAATTTAGGCAAATACTGATCTTTACTTGTTTGACTTTGTGATCCTTGTGGAAGTACTTACAGTCTAAGCCCTCAGCTTTTTCAAATATTAGCATCCATCAGAATTATCTGGAAGGCTTATTAAAACACACATTAGTGCACCCCAAAGTTTCCATATTGAAACATAATACTGATCCCCACTCTCTTTTATTTTTATTTTTTATTTTTTTAAATTATTTTATTTATTTATTTATTTATTTATTTATTTATTTATTTATTTATTTATTTATTTTGATCCCCACTCTCTTTTCCCATTTTCCCATCCCACGTTCATATAAAAGCTGACTCACAATACACAATAAGAGTTAGGATCACTAGAAAGTGTGTCATAACATTAGCTACCAGCTTCAAGTGATATTTTAGTTCTATATTTTTTAAATTCTTTCCATTTCAGTGTTGTTATTTGGATCTATTATTATTGTCTCCCTGCTTGTTATATAACTGTTGACTAATCTTATCTATTTTAAAACTGACATCAATATCTATAGCAGATATCACCAATGGACATTTGGCCAACCCTGTTTGTAATTCCAATTCAAACCATTGAGTCACTTTCCTATGTAGTTAGACATTTATTATATAGGAAATTTTATCAAAAAGATACATTGTTCAAGATAAAAGCATTTTGCCTGGTTTCTTTAAGACCCTTAATTTTCATGGAAAAACTTGAACCCAAACTGAATTTGGAAAATGGATTCCAAGGAAACTTGGGATATTATTAATCTTTTAATGGCCTGGCCAAGAGCTGCTGATAGATACTTAGTTACAAGCTAGTCTCTATGGGCCAGGACAAGAGAAAAAGCAAAGAAAACGTCTGTTCTCTCTGTACACCATGTAGCTTTCTTTGTAACTCATTAATTGTTTGGTTTTTTAAAAGATTTTATTTATTTATTCATGAGAGACAGAGAGAGAGAGAGAGAGAGAGAGAGGCAGAGACACAGGCAGAGGGAGAAGCAGGCTCCATGCAGGGAGCCCGATATGGGACTCGATCCCGGGTCTCCAAGATCATGCCCTGGGCTGAAGGCGGCACTAAACCCCTGAGCCACCTGGGCTGCCCATCAATTCATTTATTGTTACCCCTCTTTACACAGGTTGCATGGAAAAATAAGGGAACATTTCTAAATATTTCACCTATTCATATTAAAGCAAAGGAAAGGAAATTGTTTCTAAAGACAATTTCATAAGCTATAAAGAAAAGTACTTTGTGAATTTTAAGATGCTTACTGTTCTTTTAACACAAATGTTCCTTTAACTTGATACAGAATTATGTTGGGTGACATGAAAGTAGTGGTTTGTGGGTTAAACAAGTCTCTCACTATGTCTTGGATAGCCATATTTTAGTTAATTTGGTTTATTTGTAAGACTACAAATATCATGGTTATTTATACAACTTTACAATTATGTAGGTAAATGACTTAAAATAAAATCCAGTGTCCTTTGAGAGATATGAGCATTTTTGTGCATAGCATTTACTTATCATCAGCATATTCAGTTCACAATCTGACTATCCATATCTAATGTATATTATTGTGCCATAATATAAAGCTTGAACTATAAATAGTGGTCACTTTGTTGCAGATTTTGAGAAATTTAGACTTTTGGCAGTATAATGCAACTATTCTTTTTTATGCACTGATTTACTTATCTATTGCTTCATAATAAACTAACCCAAAACCTCATGACTTAAAACAAGCACCATTTTGTTATATCCTATGGTTTGGGGAGAGGGGGGAGGTCATGATTTAAGTAGTGCTTCCCTTGCCAATTCTTCTGTTCCATGGTATCGATTGAGTTCAGTTAGGTGAGAGTCACCTGGGTTTGGTCTGGTTTGGAGGGTCAAGGTGGCTTTTTAATAGTATGTCTGTCATCTTGGTGGAGAGGGCTGGAAGGTAGTCTCAGCGGGACAACCAGAGCACCTACATGTGATCATTCCAGTACGGTAGCCTCAGAACCATACTCTTCCCGTGGTAGTACTGGGTCCCCAAAGAGAGCATTTCGAGAGGCCCAGGAAGGTGCCACAGAAGCCCCTGAACATTACCTCTTCACACCCTGTCAGTTAAAGAAATTACCAAGGCTGGCCAGGACTCAAGGGGAAGAGAATTAGGCTTTATCTCTGAATGGGGAGAGTAGCAGAGAATATGCAGCCATCTTTAATCCCACACATGCATTTCAGTAAATGTGTAAATGTGCACATATTTTCTGAAAGTAAAGGTAACACCAGTGAGTTACTGCTTATACTCTCCTGACAGATTTGCTCAGGGTAAACTCCAGAATGTGTAACCAGAATACGATTGGGTTGTAGTATGCCTACCTGATAGACAAGGAGGAGATCTTAAAAGGTGATTAAAAAAAAAAAAATGAGGGATCCCTGGGTGGCGTAGCCGTTTGGTGCCTGCCTTTGGCCTAGGGCGTGATCCTGGAGACCCGGGATCGAATCCCACATCGGGCTTCCGGTGCATGGAGCCTGCTTCTCCCTCTGCCTGTGTCTCTGCCTCTCTCTCTCTCTCTCTCTCTGTGACTATCATAAATAAATAAAAAAAAATTAAAAAAAATGTATAAAAAAAAATGACATGGTCAATACTGACCTGTAACATGAAAACAACAATTTGAACATCGTAGTAGCTTAAATTATGTCTATGTTACATAATAAACATTTTTATCCCTAGATCTTGAATTTACTATCATAAAGCTAAATATAAAAATTACATATTTATGTATTTATGAATGATTATATCAGTTCTTGAAGATTTTTTTGTATATTTTTTCATGTACTATTGTGGTGCGTGCTCTGATCTTCATAAAACCTTGGAATACTGTCTTCACGTAAATGTAGCAAGCTCGAGTGCTGGGATCCAGAGAGCCTGGAGTGTGTCCTTTAAAAAGGGCCTGTTCTAAAATAGGTTCTCTCTTATATGTAGTTCCACAAATAAAAATATAAATGTTCTCAAGGTTTCCATTTCTTAAGAGTCTTCTCCAAATAATAAAGTGCAGCTTGCCTGGGCCCATCTTCTACCTCACAAGACTGTGCTTGGACTAAACTAATGTGATTATAGTGCCTGATGGTCTCAAAGTGGTATCATGTGTATTATCTCAAGTTAGTATCACAGCTGACACTTAAACATAAGGAAGCCGTCCTAGGCAGGTTAGGTAAGTTGGCAAGTTTATAAAGCTGGTCGGAGTCTAAGTATCTTCAAGCCCAAGATTCTCTCTCTACATTTTACTCATTTTTTTTCTTATTTTAACATCCTGCATCCATAATTACTATGTATGTGCACATTTATAGTAATTTAAATGGAAATATTAATAAGACAAAGATACAGCGATTCAGTAAAATGAATACCCAAAAGAGAAATATGGAGGGATTAGGAACATAGATCTGGAACTCAGTGACTTTTGTCTAAACCTAAGTAGCCACGTTATCTTGAGAAAGATGCTAATCTTTTTAAGTCTCAATTTCTACATTTGGAAATCGGAGCAAATACCTACTTAGGACTTTTGTGTGTGCATTAAATGAACTTGCAGATAAAGCGTTTGGCATGATGTCTTACTAAAAGCCAATACACATCGATACATGATACCCAAATAGTAAGAATAATTGTGACAATGATTAATAATAATCATATACCATTTCATTGGATAATCCAACCATGATCAAGTTTTTGTGTAGCCTTATGAATCTGAAATTCAATGCTGACGACTAAAGACGTAGCTAATGATTGCTTGTCAGAAACTTTTTTTTAAAAGGCCAGATAGGAAATATTATAGACCGTGTCGACTATGTGACCTGCGTTGCAGCAATTTCATTATGCTGCTCTATGTGAGAGCATCCACAGACAATACACAAATGAGTGCGTATGGTTGTGTTCCAGTAAAGGTTTTATTTTATTTATTTTATTTTATTTTATTTTATTTTATTTTATTTATTTATTTTATATTTCCAGTAAAGGTTTAATTAAAAACAGCCTGAGGGCCAGACTTGGCCTGTAGGATTTAGTTAGTTAAAAGGGTCAGGGCAAAAGAGTCTGAAATCATGGAGTTCTAAGTGTTGGTGATCGTTTTCCCTGAAATCAGTGTGAAAACACTTTTTGTAGTAGATGGAATAATGTTCCTCACCAGCCCCCAAAGATGTCCCTGCCCCCGTCCCCAGAATCTATGCACATGTTACCTTCTGTGGCAAAAGGAGCTGTGGTTAAATTAAAGATCCTGAAATGGAGAGATTCTCCTGACTTATCTGGGTGGGCTTGATGTGGTCACAGGGGTGTTTACGGGGAGGAAGCAGGAGACCAGACAGGAGAGAAGATGCTATACTTTTGGTTCTGAAGATGGAGCAAAGGGACAGGAGCCAAGGAATGAGGGCGACCTCTAGAAGACGGGCGAAATGCAAAGAAACAGGTCCTGCCTTCCCCTGGAAGATCCAGGGCTGCCCGCCCTCTTAGACTTCTCACGGTCATCCTAGCTCTAGGAGAGTAAATGTGCGTCATCTAAGCCACTAAACCCGCGGTCATTGCTCCAGCTGCAATAAGAAAGGACACGTTTGCTCTGGTTCTCTGTGTTCGTGCGTGTTGAGTTACGAGATTCTGTGTTGACAGCTTTAAAGTAGAAAGAAACCTTGGTTGAGAGATATTTGTGGGGTGAAAGTCTTCTTATTAGGAAAGAGATGGGGCGCCTGGGTGGCTCAGTGGTGGAGGTCGTGATCCAGGTCCTGGGATCGAGTCTCGCGTCAGGTCTGCTTATGTCTGCCTATGTCTCTGCCTCTCTCTCTCTCTGTGTCTCATGAATGAATAAATAAAATATTTTAAAAATAAAAAAAAAAGAGAAGAGATAAAGTTCTGAACGAATAAGGACAAGGATCTATTTTACTCCTGGCTTCATCTGTCTTGGTTTTGAGTGATGCAACGGACTATTAAATTTTGGGTATTTTTAAAAATATATTTTTAAATATTAAAGCATTAAACACACACACACACACACACAAAAAAAAAAAAAAAAAAACCAGAAAAACAAAGCAGGAACAAAGTTCCAGGCATAGGGGCATCCAGCAATAGGCTAATATTATGTCATGTTTATCTGATTTGTCATTTCCTGGAGGTTTGCTAAATTATATAGTTGCAATTTATAGCTTCATATATGGGATATTTAGAAAACAAAAACATCTACAAATGTTGCATAATTCTCCACCATCAATCCAGAAAAACTGTATTTGGTTGCAGCTTTAGAGGACTTATGGGACAGAAAAGATCTTTTGAATCAGAAGGCTGGGGTTGGTATTCCACTCCACCATGTTCCCCCGGGGCCTCTAATCCTTCCAGTATCTTGTGGGAAAACCAATGTTAGCTCTTACCGAAGACAGGGAAAGGCCGAGGATGGCCGGGACCGGGGTCTTTGAGCCTATCTCACGGCTGCTCAAAGTGCATCTTACTTTTAATGGTCACCTTGGCTAAATTTTATTTCTGCGTTAAATGCTATCATTCTATTTTCTTGTCCTTTGTGAATATATGTGGCGACTCCGAATGGCCTCATCCTTTAGCCAGTGCCTGCATTTTCAACAAAAGCAGATGTTCATGTGAGGCTGCGTACGCAGGCCTGGCTGGTGGCCAGCTAGGTAGATTAGGCTTGCCTGGGTGTTCCAGAAACACACAGTTATTCTTTCCACAGCCTCAAACGAGAATTCAGTTTTATTTCTTTTGAACGGGACTCCTTAATCTTAGTTTGCCTTGTGGGAAATGAATTAGTTACTTGTGACTAGAGCTTACGATTAATTGCTCTCTCTCTCTTTTTTTTTAAAAAAGCCTAGATTAGTGACCTTAAAATCATAGACACAGACACATAGACGTTCATGGCTCAGCACGTGTCATAAAATAAAGTGGTGAATTGTGTATCTCACTGTATCTCTGGGAATTCTACAAAAATATTTTTTAAGATTTTCCCAGTTTCCCGTGGGCCCCTGTAATACCTTTCTGTGGCCTAGAAATATTTTTTATTGAGGCAACATCGCTGTAGAGGGAGGTCTCTAGATGTGGCTGTCCCTCTGATATTAAGGGCCAGGTTAATGAGATCTCGGCATGTGAGTCAGTCACACTTTTGCTTGTGTGGTGGAGCATTTGGGTCCGACCGCCTCCTGGAAAAGGACCACCCAATCCTAGCAGATGACCTAACGGGCTGCTACCAATTTCCAAGAGGAAAATTCACTAACACCTTAATGAATGAGAATTGTTTGCATCACTTGAGAGTATGTCAGCTGCAAAACCTTTGCCTAATTCGACTCGGACAGAGTCAGTCTGATTCCATCAGTAATTTGATAAAAAGCGGGAGCCAGTTGGCTCCAGACCAGGTGTCGGTATGCCCCCAGCCCACAAGCTCACTGCCACCCTGTGTGGTGTTGCTCTGTTCTGTTAAACAGATGTTATGATTCACTCCAGACGTCCTGCATCTCATTAGGGAGTGAAGTAGTCACTTAGTTATCTCATTCACTGGGTTTTCAATGGACTGAACATGTGTGGTCTGTACATTCCGATCCCATTTTAACCGTTACTTGGAGGCTGCGCTGTAGAATGCCATCACCCCCATCACTCTGGCAGTTTTCTCTCCTGCACAGTAGGCTTCTCCGCTCTTTATAGGTGCATGACTCCAAATCACATGCAAAAGACAATTGTTGGACACACAATGGTTTTCAGATGTTATTTTCCTGAAACAATGCTTTCATTTTTTTTTTTCTTGAAATAACGTTGATCTTATAATTCAGGAGCTTGGTTTCATGGTTGGCCTGCCACCTTCACAGAGTTTCCATCTGTGGGGCTGGCCATAACGTGGAATAGGTAGGTAGGTAAATGAATGGACACCCAGCCAACTGTCCCTGCAGGGTCTCCCGTATCCCAGGCGCTGTGTCCCCTCTACTCCATTCTCTGCCACTGGATTGCAGACGTAAATAAGTGGCCAGGGTCGGTGATCGCCTGCCTGGGACGGCGGGCGTACTTCACGGCAAATGAAGTCTTCTTGTTCACTCTATTTTCCTGCACTGAGTTGTTTGTTTGTAAGATTCTCTGTGTGTTATTGATCTTTCCGGCACCACCCAGTCAGGGTCTTCGTAGAATGAGGTGAGCATTCCTCTGCACCCATAATGGTCATGACAAGTAATGACCCTCTAATGCTTATTGGTTAGAACATTCTGATGTAGACTTTTTTAAGTAGGGTGTGGTAGGTTATGGAAGCAGAGATCAGCCCGCTTTCTTTTCTTTTATTTCTTCTTTTAAGTACCTTTCATTCTTCCCTCCTACTCCCTAATTAATATAAATTGCTTCTTCTCCTTTCTTGCCTGACTCCTCCAAAGCCAGTGATGGTAGACCGTGGTTCGTTAAGGAATAGATAACTGGCCAGCACTAAAGGAGAACCATTTGGTTAGTTTTTTTTTTTTTTCTTTTGGAATTACCAAAATGCATGCCTTAAACTTAGAATGGTGATCACCCCGCAAAATTGTGTTAAAAAACATGTATGTAAAAAACTTATGTGCAAATATTTTATGCTGCAGAGACTGCAGGAAACTTAATGACTTTTTAAGAATATATTCTATTCCTCCAGCTTTATTTTAGTGGGAATGATACTTTATTTTTTGAAGGTCTCATGTTTTTTCTAGGGCAGGGAAAAAAGCCTTAGTTGGCAATGGCAAATAACCTAGAATTCGTGGAATTATTAATAATTAGGACATTACTGTTTTGTCTGTCTCAATTAAACTTTCCTTTGTGTTGTTTAATGTGTTATACACTTAATGAATTTTTATTTTAAGAATTTGCTTCTGTACATCACTTGAGCTTAGAGTTGAGGCCTCTGACTGCCCAACGGACTCACAAGTGTAGGTAATGAGCTACACAAGGGGCATGTCTTCTGCTAACACCACAAGGGTCTCTGGCCCAAGGAGGGAAGTTTGATAGTGATTCTTACTACAAGTATTTTTTAAAGAAAGATAATTTGCTAAGACCTATACATAAAAATTATTACACAGGAAATTTAGAATAATTTTTAAGGGCATACTAAACTTTGCAAGACTCTCAATATTAAAATACCATTTATCTTAGAAGTAAATTAAAAATAAGCTAGGCTAAAATTGCATTAGTATTCTCTGATAATATGGGCTGTAGGATCTAAAGAAAGAAGAACATAGTGAAAATGCTCTTTGTTTTAGTTCTTCTATCAAGATTTCCTGTGCTTAATTTTTGTGAAAATGTAACAATTTTTTTTAAAGATTTTATTTATTTATTGATGAGAGAGGCAGAGACACAGGCAGAGGGAGAAGCAGGCTCCCCACGGGAAGCCCGATGCGGGACTCGATCTCAGGGCCCTGGAGCAGAATTCGAGCTGAATGCAGACGCTCAACCACTGAGCCAACCAGGTGTCCCTGTAACAATTATTTTTTGAAGTAGGGTGATGGTCATCAAAACCAGAAGGAATCAATTTTTAAAATGCAATTATTTAAAATTTTCCGATGCACTCAATATAAACTCAGAGTTATATCGAGAATAAAATATCACTTTGTTATTATAATTTACCTAAACTCTGGAGCTGATTGTGATAGTTTTGTGATAGTTTTGATCGTGATTTAGCTGCAGTGGTTGAAGAGTAGAATTTCACATGTAGTTATTGTGCTGTTTTCCTCAGTATGTTTTTCTAGAGATTTTACATTCTACTGATTTCACACTCCTTTCAATGATGATCTTTCTGGATTAATTTATTTGTGCGTCCTGAGCATGTGTTATTGATGTGCATTTCTGCTCCAAGGAAAAGAACTCATTTGAGTAATATGTGGGTTTTTTTTTCCTTTTTGTTTTTAATAGGCCTTTAGTGAGTTTGAGATTGAGCAGCATCAAGAATGTGCGTATGATCACTTGGAAGTATTCGATGGAGAAACAGAAAAATCACCAATTCTCGGACGACTGTGTGGCAACAAGATACCAGAGCCCCTTTTGGCTACGGGAAATAAAATGTTTGTTCGGTTTATTTCTGATGCATCTGTTCAAAGAAAAGGCTTTCAAGCCACACATTCTACAGGTCAGCATATTAGGGCCATTTTCTCTTTCCTAAGATCTAGGTTTCTCTTCCAGTGAATGCGGTGGATCCCGTAACAGGAACATAAGGAATCTCTGAGCACAGCAGAAGAAATCCCACTAAAACACTGTGTGAAATATGTGAGAGTTATGCAGCAACCTACTAAATATCTTTGTAGTTGTCGAACGTTTAGAAGGAAATGCAATAGTTTGAACGAATTCATGTTCAATGCAGTATGGTCAAGTAGAATTATTTCTAAACATTTGTATCATTCATTCCATATTAACTGGAGCAGTTTGATTTATATCCTCTATTTAACAATTAGAAACCTGCGTTTTAATATTCAAGAATTATGTTTTCTTTACCATCCTACCTGGTTGGCTAGCTTTTGCATGAATATATTTTTGTAAATCAGGTTTGATTTCTCTCTCTACCTTACAGGGTCTTATTTGTTTTTCTTTTTATTTTGTGTGCAATACAACCTTTTTCCTAATCCTAATCCCTAATTTGACTTTGTAATGGAAGTTTTCAAGAAGTAAAACATAATTAAGAAAAAAATATGGAAAATTTTAGGCAAGAATGCAGAATAATATTTTTTATAATTTGGAGTCCACTTAATAATATATCTCTTAAATATCTAGGAAATGTCCTTTTTTTTCCATTCAGTTTAAAAAAAAAATTGATTATAGTTTCCTAAAGTCTTTAGCTTATACTACCACCTAGTGGCCTTCTTGATGAATAAACCATTGAGGCGTTGAGGCAAGAACTCCTGTCTTGATGTAATACACAATGTAGTAGTGTACGAATTTGTCCGTAAAACAATTTAATGCAGTAATTTTTGTCATAGGTTTTGATTTTTGTTTTTATTTTCTTTCTGTTTAATTCTTTTGAGAAATCAGAATTTTAATTATTCCATTGTCCAATGTTCTTTTCCACTTTAGTATATTTTATTATGAGCATTATTAGATTTATATTGAAATCTGTGAGAAAGTGAATATTCTCAGAATTTATCTGATTCCTACTAGTAATGGTCGGACTCATTAATCATTCAATTTAATTATTTCTCATGATTAACATAAATATTTTGAGTTGAGGAGACTCTTTCATGGACTACGGAAATTTCATGCTAGTGAAAGGTTTTTCCATACATTTGACACTGGCTCCTTAAATATTTTCCTGATAACTTGTTATGCACTGAAGGGGTGGAGTTATTATAATCCCATGATTTCATTAGTACTTTCCTGATAGCATAGAGTTTATGACGTGTGTATTTTTTAATGTTCTGGCGATCACAAGTTCCAAGAATGCAATCTGAAAACATGCTGTCAAAATTCTTGAAATAGCTGACTACCTATTTTTAAATTACCTACCTATTAATTCCTCTTTATTACTTTAATAAAACATACTTTTATAGGATTTTTACTCTTTGTGAGTAGGAGAACTAAGTTTTATATTACGTTACAGTATCCTGGGTGGTACGTTTTGGGTTTTTGGTCCATTTATGCATCACCTGGCTGGAAACCTTGGAAAAGATCATTTCTTTGCACTTTGGTTTCCTCATCTGTAAAATACTGTTTAGGGTTCTTATAGCTATAAACCTCTTTAATTTGTATGTCATCTGCTCTTGGATCCTATTTGTATTGTTTATATTACCATTAAGAATCCATTGGTAGGATCCAGGTAAGTTCTAACAGAGATCACGTATCGAGATCTGACGCTGTACGTGGCATGTCTTTGGCATGTTAGGCACGCACATGTACTTAATATACATTTTGCATATATAGAGACCTCAAAGACTATATGATGTATTACTATCCTCATTTTTCAGAGGAAGAAATGGAAAATCTGGAGGATTACTTAATTTTCAGAGATTTCAAAAATTATGTCAAAGCCTGGATTTTATCCTTACTCTGTCTCCAAAGCTCACGTACTTTCCACTGTAGCATATTTTCTCTTTATGTAAAAGTCTTGGATTAGGAAGCAAATTGATATAAAACCAGTCACTGTTACTGAAACACTAGGTACAGATTGATGCTTCCTTATGTAAGTTTTTTAAAATCCTCTGTTCAAAGTATGTAACATTTATTGGATGTTCAGTTCACATCCACTCAAATACCCACATGAGCCACCGATCACATTTTTGTTGGGCAAAATGTGCCTTGGGTATTGTTTAATCCAGCCTTGTTATCTTACCCATGAGGATTCCAAACTAAAACTTACATGACAAAAAAAAAAAAAAAAGCAATTTATATGACAACCAAAGTAGAGCAACAACAACAAATTAATAGTCGGTATTGGAATCCTGGCTTCTTAATTCCTACTCATTTGCTGTCGTCAGATTTTTTTTGTTGTTTGTTGTCAGAATTTTTTATGTTATCTGTGGATTTTTTCTCTTCACCCATAAATTTTTGCTCTCACCCAGCTACTGTTTCTGGGTCTAATTGTTTCATATTGTTACTTTTTTTTTTAAAGATTTTATTTATCTATTCATGAGAGACACAGAGAGAGAGAGAGGCAGAGACACAGGCAGAGGGAGAAGCAGGCTCCATGCAGGGAGCCCGATGCGGGACTCGATCCCAGGACCCCGGGTCACACTCTGACACTCAACCCCTGAACCCCCCGGGGATCCCTATACTGTTACTTCCTGCTAGTCATACATGCGGAAACCCTTCTACGTAGTGGCTACTATTGATCTCAAAGCTTTCTCTTTAACAAGTTCATTTAGTCCATAGTCTTTCATCAGATATTTATTTGGTACCTGTTTTGGAGAGACACTGGAAGGTATTAGTAATTCATAGGAAAAAAAGAAAATTAGGCATTTGTGGGAATTTACCAGGAAACAGAAGGAATTTCTGTCTGTTGACAACTTACAGTCTTAAGTTAAACTTCTTTTTTTTTTAAGTTAAACTTCTGATTTTCAGAAGTTTCTGTACTTTTGATTTTTTTAGTCAGTTTCTATTGACAAGATGGTCACGTCCCGAGCCGCATCAGCCAATTTTTGCTACATGTATAGGATTTTACATGTAGCAAAAATTATTATTTACTTACTCATTATTTACTGCCTTCTGAAATATGTGTGACCATTATCGACCCTGAAATGGGCCTGAAATACACATTTTAATTTGGTTGAGTAGATACTATTTTAATTTGGTTGAGTAAATTTGTATTTCTGCATACAATTTGAATTCTTTACATAAGAAAAGCTTCTAATGCCATGGATTGTGAAACCAGGTGATTAGAAATACGGCTCTACTATGGCTTTATGGCTATATTTTTCACAGCATTATGTGTTTGGATTTTATTAGAAAGAGTCCTTTTTTCCCTCTGCTGGTGTATATCCAAATTCTAAGCCCAAATACATTTAATCAGGTAACAAATAGCATTATACCACCCTTAGATCAACTTATTGCAGGAATTACATCTGTCAGCAATATATATATATATATATATATATATATATATATACAGAAAAAGAGGGAAATATATATATTTCCCTCTGTCAGCAATATATGTATATGTATATATATATATATATATATATATATATATATATATACAGAAAAAGAGGGAAATTTGGAGAGAAAATAATATTTTAATACACGACCTGTCAAAAAAAATTTAAAAAGAGGGAAGGTCAACCATAAGAGAGACTCTTAACTCTTAAGAGAACAAACTGAGGGTCGCTGGAGGGAGGTGGGCAGGGGATGGGCTAAGGGGGGGTGGGGTAGCGGGGAGCACTCGTGGTCGGGAGCGCTGTAAGTGATGAGTCTCTAAACTTCTGCTCCTGAAACTAATATCACTATGTGTTCACTAACTAGAATTCATATAGAAACTTGAAACATTAAAAAAATAAAATGAAATACTGTCTGGTGGGACTTGCTTGGTGCGGCCCACAGCGTCATACTACTCATCAATGACATTTAAAAATTAAACAAGAAAAAAAAAAAATCAAACGAGGCATTCTTAAGCTTCTTAGAAAGGAAATTATTTTGATCTAGTTCAATTAAATTAGAATGGCCACTAAAAGCATTTATAGGTCAGATTACAGGGCCTCTTTGGGAATTTAATACTTTATGGGGAAACAGACAATCTTGTCTTTCCGAATTAAAACAAAAGCCACCCCCAGGCTTCGTGTCCCTTCTTGTCACCTTTCTTATTCGGCTTCATTTTCATTTTCCAGAGTTCTGTAGAAGGTGTTTGGGCAGCTTATAAAGTATTTTCAAATAATTGATTTAAGAGAATAATACGGCTGACATGCCACACTAGTTTTATATTGTTCCAACTTGGTAAATGAATAGGAATATTTTCAGGAGATGTATTTCATTAAAAACCCTTAAAGGGACCATATTAACTGATATATTGACCGTATTTCGAAGAATCGCCCCCAGGAATCTCAAAGACACCCGTAGGCAATTGCCCTCAGGCTGCTTGTTATTTTCTGCTTATGGAATTTCTCTCAGGGCGTATTAAAATCACACATCTTGTGCATATAATATTCAAATCTTTGTTCTTAAAATTTTTATCCTGTGGACTAAATTTTTTCTCTCTCGTTCTCTTTTTTCACGGTTGGACCTTTAATTCCAGATTTATTAGTGTGATCACTGATGCATAGGGACGCGGTGGTGCACGGACGCATAAAGGAAAATAGGCAAACTTCTGAGACACTTTAAGTCATCCTGAAATGTCATTTATTTATTTTGAATATGGCCACTTTTGAGACATTCTCAGTAAAATCAGACCATAGCTTCTCACTGTCATTTTCAGATTCACGGAGGCTTCATGGAATCTCGTTTTCCATTTTGTTCGATGACCTTCCTTCCTCCTTGATTCTTGTTCCAGGCTGGGGCTGACAGAGCATGGCCTTCTCTGGACCTTGGTCTTCTGTCTTCGTGCTTCGTCTCCACGAGGCAGACACGCGGGAGCTGGCGCCTCCTTCCGCTCCTTCTGGCTGCGGGATAAAGTAATACAAGTGCCCGCAGCTATTTTTCTTTTTTTAAGTTGAAAACAAAACAAATCAGGCAATTCTATCAAACTTTGAGACCAGGTTGAGTTTTAGAAATTCCCTACGTGAGATTACCCTGGTTTATACCTTTGTATGTTAAATTTGGAAATATTTTTCGCAAAGTATCTTACTGGCCTTCAAACATAGAAGTCTCCCTTTATGATAGCAGGTTAATAGTGTTTTCAAACGTTTTTTTTATTTTTCCTGGCTTTTCATTTCATACACGAATGGATCGCTAGCAGCACAGGTGATGGCACTGAGATATTCTCACTGGAAAATAATGACAGTAAAGGTGGAGGCCAGGCCTACGTGAAGTTAGCCTTGCCCGTGTGCCTCCATTTCCTATCCCTCAAGCATTTTACATGTATTATCCCATCCACTCTTCTTCTAGACCCTATGATGTCAGTACTAGGTATGATCTTTGTTGTAGACGTGAAGTCCCACTGCTGATGACAGGCAAAGGCCAGATTTGGACCCAGGTGTTGTGGCCGTGGAGAGCTGTCAGAGAGCAAGGACGATACTTCTTGGAATTAGGGAAGCACCGAGGTGGGAAGGGTAGGATGTTTGACCTCCAGTCGGTGGGATTCAGGAGACGATGTTCAAGAGAAGAGTCTAGCTTTCAGGTGATTCTAACACGTTCACGTTTGCAATAGCGGTGCCTTTATCGATTGGTTGTGCAAGGTGCCCCACCTGCCCCCCCCCCCCGGAGCAGGGAAGGACACTTCAGTTCTTCATGGAATACAGCCCAGTGGGGGAGTTATTCTCATGGCTGGAAGCCCCAGTTGGCAGTTGGAGCATATATCCGCCACGCACAGGCTCAAAATGGCTTTGTGGGTGATGGTGCCCATACGTTTGGTGGAGCCTACCTGTACTTAGATACACCTGAGTGGGGCTCCAGCCTGGGGATTCAGAAGGATTCTGTCATTTAAAATCACCAGTGCGGGGATCCCTGGGTGGCGCAGCGGTTTGGCGCCTGCCTTTGGCCCAGGGCGCGATCCTGGAGACCCGGGATCGAATCCCACGTCGGGCTCCCGGGTGCATGGAGCCTGCTTCTCCCTCTGCCTGTGTCTCTGCCTCTCTCTCTCTCTCTGTAGCTATCATAAATAAATGAAAAAATAATAATAAAAATTTAAAAAAAAATAAAAATAAAATAAAATAAAAAAAAAATAAATAAAAATAAAATCACCAGTGCGGGCAAACCATGTGCAAATCTGAAAAATCCCATGAGGTGTTGTTGTAGTTGTGGAGTCCACCCTCACCCGTGTCACCAGGGGCTGTTTGGTCGCAGTTGGCCGTGAGAATGTTACACTGTTTTGATAATCTAGGGTCCTGGCTCGTCCACATCTTTCCACCTTGGATTTTTGTTCTTGTTACCTCCCAGCTTATGCCAGCTTTCCTGGGACTTGCTTGGTTTTAGCCCTGAAAGTACTGCTTTCAGACCAGGAACCTCTTATTGCTTGACAAACAGACAGAAAGAAACCCTACTTTCTTCTAACATTTCTTATATCTTTTCTTTTATAAGAAGAGATCTTTTTATGTCTTCTCCCCCGACCCCCTGCCATGAGTTTGCATGTGGATCGGTGGAGGAGGTCTCTATTTAATTTCTAGGTTTCTGTTTTTTTGTTTCTTTGTTTGTTTGTTTGTTTTGGTTTTTGAATCTTTAGGCATTGGAAAGTTTTGGGGCTGAGATTACAAAGTTTCTGAGAAAAGTCTTGAAAACTTTTATTTCTAAATTATGCTAGCTGGAAATTTTTGTACATACTCATCTATTTATTTGGTATATTTACCTCTAGTGACAAAAGCAATAACTGGTAAACCATATGTTTTTTAGAATCTTTCTGAAAAAGAAACTGTGAAAAGAGCATTTAACATTTTCTGTTTATTACAAATACGAAATATACTTAACAGGTTCCGATACCAGCAATGTTACTACGAATAAGGATGCATGTATGTTTTTCCCAACCAAATTAGATAAATATTTCTACCTAAGTAAAATTGTCCTACATATTCTATGTAGAGTTCTATATCATTCATGTACACACAGGAGTTTATATATATATTTTTTATTTTTAAGTTATTTCTTGTTCCTTTGGATTCTGGGTTCTTAAATGATTAAGAGTAAACCTGAATTAAGATACTGACCTCTTTTTTTTTTTGTATAAAAACTAGTTAGTGGAGACTAAAAACAGCATCGTGTATAATAATGAAAAAATTTGAGAGTGACTATATGCTAGGCAGTGTTTTAAGTGATTTTCTTGTATCCATTAAATCCTCAAAACCCACTGAGATTGGTATTATTTTCATCATCTGCATTTTGCCCTATGGATCAGGGAAATGACGTCACTCCTCTAAAGTAGCTGAGCTCCCAGGTGTTGGCAGTGATATTCCAACCCAGCAATGCCGAGGGCCTGTGGTGATCCCCAGCACAGCCTCAGACTCTACGATTATGGGAGACGCGTCTGAGGATCAAAATGAATTCAGAAGTCAGAGAATGCTCACACCATATCAGAAGTGACATTGGACTTGCTCAAGCTCACTGAAGTTATTTCATTTTTCTTTCCCGGGCAGAGTGTGGTGGCCGGCTGAAAGCAGAGCTGAAGCCCAGAGATCTGTACTCACATGCTCAGTTTGGTGATAACAACTACCCGGGACAGGTTGACTGCGAATGGCTGTTAGTGTCAGAACGGGGTTTCCGCCTGGAGTTATCCTTCCAGATTTTTGAAGTGGAGGAAGAAGCTGACTGTGGCTATGACTATGTTGAGCTCTTTGATGGTCTCGATTCAACCGCGGTGGGGCTTGGTCGATTCTGTGGATCAGGGGTAAATACAGTCCCTACAGGATACCATAGCCATGGTAGAAAATGCCCATCGAGTCATGACTGTGATGTGTACCGTATACAAATCGGCAATGTTTTTACCAAAAAAAAAAAAAAAAAAAAAAGATCACATCCTATTCTTATTGGCTTGACAAGTTATGCTGGGCCTCTACTCCCTTACCTCTTCTCCATCTCTAGTGAGTTTTCTCAATAATTTCACCCAAGAGAGATGAACTTAGTAGGTATAATTGCTTGTTTGTTGCTGTCCACATCCTAACTTTTTCTATTCAGGTTCTTATTGTGCAATAAACGTTTAAGCATTTAAGAATCTAAAGGCAATAAATTTAAACACACACCTTTGATGGTTTTGTAGGCTTCTTAAATTAAAACACAGAGGCAAAGGAATATACACACCATTCAAATTGGCATTCCCATCTCAACAAACACGCTTGCTGGGTGGCAGGGCCACCCCTGGTGTGTGGGCTTAGCCAGTGCTGCCAGAATGTTCCACTGGAGTGTGCGCTTGTGCATGGGACAGAATGCCAGATCCAGGTCAGAGTGTCACCACGAGAAATGAGAAAAAAAGGAAAGTCTAAACTTTCCTTAATGCTTCCCCCGCCCGGGACCCCCTGCAAAAATATCAAGTGGTCTTCTGAATACATACATATTTTGTTCTGAAGACATTAGTTCCATTTTTTTTTTTGTCTACCAGTGCCTATTGCTTACATAATCCTGAACTTGAATAATATTGAATTCCTGTCCAAATACCAGCTGAAATGAAACGAAAAAGCTTCTTGGTATTTAGGTCATTAAAACGAACGGGAATGGATGATTTGGATTCTGGAAGTGGCTCTGCCTCAGAGCACCTTCTTTTTTTGTTTTTAATAAATTTATTTTTTATTGGTGTTCAATTTACTAACATACAGAATAACACCCAGTGCTCATCCCGTCAAGTTCTTTATCTTCTTTGAGCCTTACTTTATTTACTTGTAAATCACAGGAACTTGGCTTAAAATTTTGGGGGAAAAAAACCCACCAAGTTCCAGAACTTGGAAACAGACTTATGTTCCAAGCCCAGCTACATTAATGCCTATGATCTTGAGCATGTCATTTGCTTCTCTGAATCTCAAGTTTCCTCATCTGTAAAATGAAGAAGTCACTTATACCCACTTTTCGAGGTTGTTGGGAGGATTAAATCACATACCAGAGGGGGGGGGAAAATCCCAAACATGAATTACACTGAAGAAAAAAAGTGACTGATTCTGTTGTTTGTTTATTTGCCTGTTTGTTTGTTTTTGTCTTCAGCCACCAGAAGAGATCTATTCAATTGGGGATGCTGTTTTAATTCATTTTCACACTGATGACACAATCAACAAGAAAGGATTTCATATAAGATTCAAAAGCATCAGATACCCAGATACCATGCATACCAAAAAATAACACCAAAACCTCCATCAAAACGTAAAGGAATGTGCATAATGGAGAGAAGACGTATTTTTTTTTTTTAAATGAAGATATTAGTACAAATGTTTTATATAATGAGTCTGACCGGAAGAAAACTGTAAGACCAGGATTATGTCTGTACTAAAAGAGAAGTTTTCAAGCCAACCCTGATCAGCATTGCCAAGACATTGCAACTCCATGCTTGATGGTATAAATACAAATAAAGCTGGTGAGAGGGCATCATGTAACTTCAAGGAAGACTCCAGAAGCTTTTGTTCACGGCTTGACATAGATGCCTTGCAATTCAGACAGTTCAATTCAGGGTCTTGACCTTGCAGACTGTTTCTTTTTGACGATTTTCAAGATTTTGGGAGAAAGAAAATGATCTTGCAGGTCATAAACTGAAAAACCCTCTTCTCGTATCTTAGGATAATTGCTTTGGCTTTATATCTTGGATACAGATCCATATAGGATGTTGCGAAATGGGAGTCTTAAGGGCAGTTTTGCTTTAAGTGTGGGTGTGTCTGATGTTTGGGAACTGGAATATTTCAGCTTCATTATTTTCACTTGCAGGCCAGATTCACCTCTTTGAAACACAAAAAGATCTTGACACCACTTCATTTTATTGACCCTTTGACAAGTTGGAAATGCCAATAGTGTCTATGATGGCAGTTACACTCTAGACATCATTTATTTAAGTCCTGGAAAATGCCCAGTTGATTGGTAAACTCAAGTTCTTTCAGTGAAAGTGCTGCCTTTTCACACCAAATTTAGGAAGCGTTGTGATGTCTTGGGAACTTCACGAGGGAACTCCCAACAGGTGTGAACAGAATTCTTCGAAGGGACTGCCTGGATGGTCCATTCTCAAGTCACCAGTGCTGCTACTGTCTTTTCTGTTGTTGTCGATCTGTTGTAGTTGTTATTGCTGATGTTGTCATGGTTAATGTTGTATTTAAAAAAAAAAAATGAAATGAAGTGGAAGTAGGCCATGTAGTCATGGAAAGAGCTGTCTCTCTCTCTCTCTCTCTCTTTCTCTGTCTCTCTCTTTTTCTCTTCTTGGGATTCGGTTAAAAAATGCAATGTTGGAAAAAAAGGATTTGTTTCTGAAAGACTTTCTATGGTGCTATTCCATAAATGTTTTTTTTAAACAAAATTTTTGACCTTTGAGCCAACCACCTGTAGACTATGAATGTTTCCCTATGTCTGTCTGGTGGCATTTGAAGACTAAAGACTTGTTCAGTGTATCAAGAGTCTATCATTGCAGGGCAGCAGTTGTCCCGTGGACCCAACTACTTATAATGCCTTAGAATTCTTGCACATGATCACACAGATCCTCCTGGAGACACACCTTTTGAAAGGTTGAACATAATAATGTATGTTAACTAGCAGCTCTATGAGGAAAATCCATTTCCGTGACTGAGAACATGGGGTATAAATATGGTGACCCGCTTTTGTTGTAGAAAATGAATTATCTGCTTTAAAGCCATGCGTGTTTTTAATTTTGTGTATGTATATGTGAGGTCGTCTGAGTGAGTGAAGCTATAAGAAGGTGAGAAGTAGTGGGGGATGGAAAAGTTAAAATTTATGTGCCAAGTTCTACTAGAACCCTGTTTGAAGTAGCACCTTTCTTTTAGGAGATTTCATGGACAAATAATAGGAACTTCTAATTATTATCAACAACGTGAAAAAAAAAAGGTTTTTTCCTTTACAGAAACTCTATTTTGATATGTTTTGATGCTGCCGTAGATTGCTATTTGAAGTAGGTTTGTTTCTGTTACGTGTCCATGAACACTTGACGTTTAATAAAATTGGGTATTTTTCTTCATTTTTACAAAATTAAGCTATACACACAAGTGTAGCTTATTCATTTTTTTTTTTTTTTGGTCCTTGTTGCCCTGAAAAATATTTTCTTGCGTATGAATTCTTATATGTAAATACATTTTTAAAACCAATCTTTTGATCTTATTGAATGTTACTTTGGGAATGTGTAACTATTGCCTGCAATATAATGAGCTTTTTAGTGGAGCTGATTTATTCCAGTAACTTCTATATTTTTTCACTTAATCTTCAACTAGCCAAAATATATCAGGAATGGGAAGGAGAGGGGAAAAACCCATAATACCTAGTGTACTACACTATGCCTAGCTGGGTACTAGGCACACGGCACTAGCTTTTTTAAAAAAAACTTTATGCTACCCTTTGAGAATTGTGGTGATGTTCTCATTTTGTAGTTCAGGAATGGAGGCTCATAGAAAGTATGTAACGTTCCCAGGATCACAGTGTAAAGTTAATGTTGAAACCCAGCTTGTCTGATATAAAAATCTGTGCTTGTTCTACAAAATGTAGTAGAATCAATCTTGACATATATAAATAGTAGACATGTTTTTATGGTGAAACCTTTCCACATAAAGTAAATTTTAGGGGTGAATTACAGTAAAACCATCAGGATAAATATATTGTTCTTTTCAGGAACAGCATGACAATTCGAATATCAACTGTAGATATCTTTAAGAACCACAGTTAGTGCTAGAAATTAAAAAAAAAAAAACCTACTCTGTAGTTCAGAGTTAGTAACCGTGGATGGACCTTTTGTTAAAATAAATGCATTAAATTATTCTATCTGGCGTGGTAGGGGAAATGTAGTATTCTACTTTAAGAAATATTCTGGATATTATGATTGAGATCTTATTAGGCCACAACGAGCTGCTTTCAACACAACCAAGAAATGAAAGTGAAAAGATATTTAGAAGGTATATACAGAGATGTCCCAACTTCAGATCTTCAATGTGAACATTAATTTTTACTGTATCTTATGTCAGATATCAATTTGCTGCATATTGTTTTTATATTAATTCAATTTTGGCTTAAATGTGTTGTTAAGTGCAAGTACAAACAGCTTTGTTGTTATTTTGTTAATAGTTGTTACTGTTTCAAGCATTTTATTAAATTAATTTTGTAAATTATTTTCAACCCTTACATCAGTATATTGGTTGTGCTCTCTATTTGCCAAAGTTCTAACTCCTATACGATCCTCACTAACTAAACACAGAAAATACTGCTCCTATTTAATATGATTTTATTAAATTATTTTTCAAGTCAATTTTGAATATTAATCTAGTTTATTAATGAGGTCATGACTTAGCATAATTTCACAAAACAACATTTAAAATATGTATGAGAAGCAGCAATAATATTTCCAAAGTCTCCAAATGTCCCCTTCCTGTATTGGCTGGAGTTTTGCTATGTAAGACTAATTTTAATATATCACAGTATCAGATTCAAATCCTGTCCAATTTTGTTTTTAAATTTCTTAGTCTCTTTTATTTGGTCTCTGTTGCTACTATATTTTTGCTGGTAAGCCTCAAATATTAAATTTTGCTCTCTCATACAGAAAAATCTCTAAAAGCATCTAATGACTATTATTCTTCATAAGGGTAAATATTACTTTTTAAAAGTAAAGTATAACCATGTGTGATATTTTAAAATAACTTACTTAAAGCAGTTATCAAAATGTTTGGAAATTGTGTTCAGTGACAATGGGAATAAAACTTGCCTTTTGGAAAAACTTTAATACCATTTGTGAAATCTGGCATGGGAGGAAGAAAGCAGGAACAACAGTTACCTCCTAAAGATTTATAGATTGAAGTTATGTCTTCTATTTTATGAGAAAAAATTGTGTAAAATGATCATATCAAAAAGAAAACAAAAAGCTGGTCTGTGAACGAATTAAAGCTTTCTATGCTTCAGTGCTTAGGAAGTGGTCGCCAATGAGTAGTTAGCTGTTAGTCTTTAGCATTATTATTATAAAATTAGGAGCCACTGTCATTAGCTTAAGAAATAATTGATGTAACGGATGGATCTAATACATTGTGAGATATTACTATTGGTCTCCAAACTTTCTTTTGACATCGACTTGTTTCGTTGTCCGTCCGCAACCTGCCCCCTTTCAGCCTCCTACCAGTAAATTCAGCCTGCTTCCAGGCTTCCAAGAAGGTCCACTCCTCCTATGCAGGAGGATCCCAGAAAGATTTAGGGCCCCGAGCACATCTCACTATATACAACTTCCCTCTCATCCAATACTTTAAATAAAAAATTAAAAACATTAAATCAGCTTCTAACTTTTGAAAACTTGGAGTGGAAACATCTGGGTTAAAACAGACGTAGACAGAAGACTTAAGAAACCAACATGCAGCTTAAGACATGTGGATAAAAGGTCCTGGTGGCTGGGTCTTGTCTTGCCTTTGCTTCCCCAGGGGCAAGGGGTTGAGTAAATAATGAAATTACTTGTGTTATTATGTGTTATTTCTACACGAATACCAGCTACTGGCTTCACCAGTCCCTCTGCTCTTACTCTGCTCTGTCTACCTGTTGTTTGTGTAACCAAGAAACCAGTTATATAGCATTTTATTTTTGCCCAATTATCAATTTTTTTAGCATATTTGCATCCGAAATAAAAATAGAACTAAGGTTCTTCAAAGCAACTTATAATACAGTAAACTTGCTCAATGCTTTAGTGTATTGTGCAGATTACATTTAAAAAACCAAATCCAACGGTGTTTCTCCTATAAAATATTATAGGGTCATTAATTAGTCAAAATATTTAAACTATAAGACAAATCTACGAACTGACAAATCTCCTCTGTCAAAAGCTCTATTAGGACTTTTTTGGAAAGAGTAACTATTAGAAATATAGTCAAAAATGATAATTTTCAATCAAAATGTAAAAGTGCATTTATATCCCCTCATGATATTTTTATGTCAGAATCAGTGACTGACAAAAGTGACAGCTAAATGCTAAAATAATGGTGATAGGGGATCCCTGGGTGGCGCAGCTGTTTAGCACCTGCCTTTGGCCCAGGGCGCGATCCTGGAGACCCGGGATCGAATCCCACATCTGGCTCCCGGTGCATGGAGCCTGCTTCTCCCTCCTCCTGTGTCTCTGCCTCTCTCTCTCTGTGTGTGTGTGTGACTATCATAAATAAATAAAAATTAAAAAAAAAATAAAATAATGGTGATAAAGTTGAGGTCAGAAGGAGGGGTTTATTGCAAGGAATGCCATTAAATTATTTAAACAGGAAGGTTGCCAGAAAAGACAAAGTGAAAGGATAACAGATAATAAAGCTTAGATATGTAAAGCTACCCTAAAAGAATATCTAGTGAACATACTTTAGGAGGCTATAATTAAAAAAATATTTAGTGAACATTCTTTAAGAGGCTATAATTACGAAATCAAAGTGAATTGTAAGAAAATTCTCTACAAGGATCTAATAAATTTGTTAAAGTCTTTTTTATAAAACTAAATGTCTATACTTGTGTTTGCATTCCCTGGGAGTAAGGGTCCTTCATTAAAACTTTTGTCATTTTCAAACAAAAGACATATTACAACCATGTAGTTTATTCACTCATTTATTTCACAAATATTTGCTTGATTCCTTTGAATATTCTTAGCACTGTACTAGATACTAGGAATTTAATGAAAGGTTGAAAAAGAAAAAAAAATGACGGTCTTTTGTGAGCTCTTGAAGAGATAAACATTAATTAAAAGCAATCACAATGTGTCAAGATTGCAGTATAAAACATGCATTTATATTTTACAGCCTTTTGGGGGACATTATTCCAAATAACATGGTTGTATCTTGAGAAAAGTATTAACATGCATCCTTCCTTATCTTTGGTTTTCTAGTCTTCTTACTTGCCTTTGTTCTTTTTAAAATTTCAATTGTCCTCTAAAATTAACTTTTTTTTTGCATCAAGTTGAATTATTTTCAACTTGTAAAGTATTCATTCTCAAAATAGATGATGGGAGTGGCACAGCATATCAAAATTCTGATGTTTATTCCTTTAATTATTGAACAAATAGAAATAATGTAACTTACCAAAGCACTGCTGATGGCCAGCACCAATAGTGCTTGATAAATTCTAATTCTTATGATCCACGTTAGGATACTTGAAACCCCAAATCTCCAATCAATGCTGTCCTAACGAGTGGAAAAGGATGGTTTGCAATTGCAGTATGACTTGTGCCTCATCGCCTCACTATACGTATCCTTGCATTCTAGTAGCTCTATAGATAATGCTGCCTCGAATGCGATGCGATGTCCCAACGAAAAAATTATAAAATGTTTAGGTAAGAGTAATCCAAAATAACAAGTGGTATAGTTAGACTTTAGGACATTGGATACTAGAATTATCATACGTAGAGTAAAATGATTTTAAAAAAGAAAGAAAATATGTGGAAAAGTATAGACACTACCAAAATACGGAGATTTTTAAAAAGAATAAATTGAATTTGTGGAAACAAAAAAGTACAATAACTAAAATTTAAAATTCAGCTTAGGTACAGCTGCCAATAATAATTTATGAACTGAGAGAGCTTAGACTGAGAGGGACAAAGAGATGAGTAAATATATTTAGAATAAGGACTAGAGTGTGAATATTCTATATATGTTATTAAAAGTTTGAAACGCAAATATAGAGAATGGAGGAAAATAAGATATTCAATAGATAATATCTGAAATGCCTTGGAGCTTTTGGAAGATGTACATCCTCATATTCAAGTGGGTTCTCAAACTTAAGTTCTAAAACAAAATAAATACAAGGAAAACTACACCCAGACACAGAGAACTGAAATTGCTTAACACAAAGTTAAAGAAAAACAACTTAAAACTAACCAAAGAAAATGTTACATAGAAGGAATTACTTTCAGAAATACAGTATGTCACATTTTTTAAAAGATTTTATGTATTTATTCATGAGACACACAGAGAGAGGCAGAAACATAGGCAGAGGGAGAAGCAGGCTCCATGCAGGGAGCCCGACGTGGGACTCGGTCCCAGGACCCCAGGATCACGCCCTGGGCCGAAGGCAGGCGCTCAACTGCTGAGCCACCCAGGTGTCCCAATAGTAAATAATTATTGATATAAATTTTTGAACTCGGTTGGACTACTAGTTATAAATAAGAATTAAGTCAATTTTGGGTTAGAGAAAACAAAGAGTTTACCACTAACAGATAATCATTGTTAAAGGGATTTTTCTTCTAGAAGAAAGATGAAAACAGGAGTGAATGATACAAAAGAAGGAACAGTAATCAAAGAAATTGGTGATTATGTACCATTTTAAAATATACTAATACTATAAAAATAAAGCACTAATTTGAAGAGGAAGTGGAATTAATTATGAGAAAATGTTGTGTACAATTAAAGAGATATCACTGGATTTGAGGAGTTCTAAGTTCTTCATAGAGTTTGAGAACAGGATTAACCGTACAGTTTGTTGAATGCCAAGTAAAATTATAATGGTAACTGAAAGCATAGAAACAGGATAAATAACTTCTAACACATAGAGAGGGAAAAGTAATTTTAAAATAAGAAATATTAAGGATAGCATGAAAAAGGGGAAAATCATAGGAAAAAAAGTAAAGAAAATAGGAAGTATAAAATAAGATGACCAAAACAATAATATGCAAAATCTAAAACATATATCTGACTGGTATTTTTCTAAATGTGGACATATAACTCATTTAACCTCACAGTTAACCATGAATTATATTGTCTCCATCTTATGAGTGAGGAAATAAATATACCAGTAATTACAATAATTTGTAAGTGCTATAAAATTTCTAGTTTAAGGGAAGATATAGTCAGATTGAATTAAAAGATCATCTATAAATTTTTAGAAAGGATGCTTATGAAGCATAATATGGGAAAAATTGAAAATAAAAAACCACATAAGATAAATTCTAAGCTAAAGTTAACTGATGTTTCAACAGTAGTATAAAATAAAATAAATCTTAAGGCATAAAATATTTGGGATAAAGCAAGTGACTCCACAATGATAAAACTA
Source organism: Nyctereutes procyonoides (assembly GCF_905146905.1). Taxonomy (NCBI): domain Eukaryota; kingdom Metazoa; phylum Chordata; class Mammalia; order Carnivora; family Canidae; genus Nyctereutes; species Nyctereutes procyonoides. The sequence goes on along the minus strand of NW_026575122.1, from coordinate 2,260,283 downwards.
AATAATACATTAAAAAATTAAAAATATAAATTTGGACAGATGTAATAATATAGTCTCAAAATATATAAAATTGTCAAAATCATAAAAAATCATTAATGAGGAGTAAGAATTATAAGGTTTCAGCAAGAGAGATATTAAAATATAATGTATTTGCAGTCTATATTCCTGATAAAGTATTAGAAACCAAATTATATAAAAGAATCTTAAATTTAATAATATACAAACAACCCAATAGATCAACACTTGGCAAATTATTACTTGTGGGCCAAATGTCGCTTGCTGCCTGCCTGTGTATAAGCCAAGAGTGAAGAATGACATCAAAAGAGACTTTTTTGGCAAGAACAATTAATGTTGAGGACACTGCCTGTTAGCTTGTAAATCCTAAACTTTACAGAAGAAGATAGCCACCAATGCAATAGATAGATGTGCAAAGGGGATGTGTAGACTATTCACAGATGAGGAAATAAGAATGACCAAATAAACAGGAAAGTAGAGTTGACAGCTATTATTTGGAAAATTCAAATTTTAAAAGTGAGATAGGATTTCATATCTGCTTCATTTGTATAAATTGAAGTTTTAAACACTATTAAACGTTTGTCAGTACTTATAGCACGGGAACTCTTACACCTCCCTGGAAAGAATTTAACCTGGTGCAAATGCTTTAGATAGGCACTTGGCCATATGTAGTCCTTGAAGAGGTTTCTACCCATTGACCAGGAATCCCATTCCTTTACAGAAAGAACTCTTGAACTTTTACCTGGTTTTAGAGAAGGCACCTGAACTGCCAAAGCTGGGTGTTAGAGAAGCTGTGCAGGCTGCAGGAGTTTTCTGAGAAGAGCAACTCAGAATCAGAAAGATGAGCCTTTCCCTCCAATGATGTCATCTAGTGCTTTGCCCCCAAAGAGATTAATATGAGGCTAGCAAAGGATAAATATGCAAAACTCCATTTGCCACAACAGGCAATGAGAAAACATATTTTGGATTGAGAGATGATAAATAGACAACTGGTAATATATAAAAAGACACGATATTGAGAACAAAAATGTATATGATATATAACATTCTGTGATTTTAAAATTCATAACCATAAGAATTAAATATTTAACTACACTTTAAAAGTGAAAGCTGTAATGATACAAAAATAAAATTCCTGGCTTGAAGTGACAATTTCCTCATCCTCTGTCTAATTTTCCCCTCTAGGTCCTAGTGATGGAGAGCAACATAAATAAGTCTAATATTTAAAAGACATGTTCTCAAAGAATTTTTAAATAAGATATAATAATTAATATATGTTGATTTTTAAAAGATTTGTTTTATTATTTGTTTATTTATTTATGAGAGAGACAGAGACATAGGCAGAGGGAGAAGCTGGCTCCCTGTAGGGAGCCTGATGAGGGACTCCATCCCAGGACCCCAGGATCACAACCTGAGCCGAAGGCAGACACTCAACCACTGAGCCACCCAGATGCCTCTATCTGTGTTGATTTTTAATTCAGACTAAGCATTTTTAGAGTGCACAACACCTTGTAAGATAAGTATTATTTCAGTGTTGCAGATGGGGATCTTGAATATAACATAAATGAAATAACTTTTCCAAGATTACATTGTATCTGTGATAAAGAAAGTATATCTGAAAAAGAGTTGATATACACATTACAATTTAAATTTTAAAAAGTAATCATAATTAAGATTTTTGTTTTAATCTTTGTTGTCATTTTGAATACTAATATATCCACAAGTAACTCTCCCTTGAAAAAAGACAAGCCAAAAAAAAAAAAAAAGAAAAAAGAAAAAAGACAAGCCACTAACTTCCCCATTAAGTAAACAATTTATGCAGATTAATTACATTGTATTGACTTCTATATTTAGTTATGATGGAATAGCTTGCTGCAAACTAATATATTCCATCAAGAGCACATAGAAAAGTAGGTGGCTTTTTTCAGCTTTATTGACAAATATAATTGACAAATAAAATTGTAAGATAATTTAAAGTGTACACAGGATGCTTTAAGTATACATTATGAAAAGAGTCCTCTCATTGAATTATCACATCCATAACCTCACATACTTATTTTTGTGTGTGAGAACATTTACATCTACTCCTTAGTAAATTTAATATATACACTATAGTATTATAGAATATGGTTACCATGCTATACATTAGATCCTCAGAACTTATTCATCTTAAGACTTAAAATTTGTACCTTTTAATCACCCTCTCCTTATTTCTCTCTCCTGACAACCACTTTTCTTCTCTGTTTCTATGGGCTCAATTTTTTTTTTAGACTCCACATATAAGTGATACTATGCATTTGAAATTAAATTATTAACAGTTTAAAATGCTGTAATAAATATAGGATGTTTTATATAAACCTCACCATAATCAAAAAGCAAAATCCTATAATAGATATACAAAAAGTAAAGAGAAAGAAATCAAAGTGTACTACTATAGAGAATTGTCAAGTAATAAAGCATGAAAGTAAGAGAGGAAGAAAGGACAAAAGAGATTACAAAGCAACTAGGGAACAATGAACAAAATGGCAATAGTAAGTCTATTCTTGTAAATAATCGCTTTAGATATAAACGGACTATATTTCCCAACCAAAAGGTAAACAGTGGCTGAAAGGATTGAAAAACAAAACCCAACTATATCTTGCTTACAAAAGATTCACTTCAGCTTTAAGGATACACAGACTGAAAGTTAAGGGAGGAAAATATTCCATATACAGAGAAACCGAAGGAAAGCAGGTGTACCTATACTTATACCAGACAAAATGAACTTTCAGCCAAAGACTATCAGACGAGACAAAGAAGGTCATTATATAATGATAAGGGGGTCAATTCAACAAGAAGGTATAATAATTATAAATATTTATGTACCAATATATAAGCATCTAAATATGTAAAACAAATATTAACAGATCAAAAGGGATAAATAGTACTACAATAATGGCAGGGAATTTGATACCCCACTTTCCACAGTGGAAAATCATCCAGATACAAAATCAGTAAGCAAACACTGGACTTAAACTTTATGTTAGACCTGATGGACATAACAGATACATACAGAACATTTCATCCAACAGCGGTAGAATGAATATTCTTTGCAAGCACACCTTGCACATCCTCTGGGGTAGATCACATGTTAGGCCACAAAACAGTGCTTAATAAATTTAAGAGGATTGAAATCATATGAAGCATCTTTTCCAATCACAGTAGTATGAAATGAGAAATCAATTATGAAAGAAAATTGGAAAATTAAAAACTGTGAAGATTAAGCAACATGCTCCTGAACAAATAATCGGTGAAAGAAGAAATCAAGAGAAATCAAAAACTATCATGAGACAAATGAAAATGGAATCATTTTCATGGATGTTCCAAATGGAACAACACAGCTATTGGGATGCAGCAAAAGCAATTATAAGAGGGAAGTTTGTAGTGATAAACACCCGTGTTAAGAAAAAAGAGAAATCTCAAATAAGCAACCTAACTTTACACCTCAAGGGAGTAGAGGGAAAAAAATAAGCCCCAAATTAGCAGAGAAAGGAAATAACAAAGATTGGAAAGGAAATAAATGAAAAAGACAGAAAGGACAATAGAAAAGATCAATGAAACTAAGCTTTTTTTTTTTTTTGATAAAATAGACAAACCTTTGCTAAACTTACAAAGAAAGAAAGAGAAGACTCAAATAAGCAAAAGTAAAATGAAAAAGAAGGTATCACAACTGATAACCACACAAATACGAGAATCATGAGACTTCTAGAAATAATTATATGCCAATGAATTTGGCAACCAAGAAGAAATGGATAGATTCCTTGAAACATATAATCTACTCAATCGAGAAGGCTGAACTTGAAGAAATAGAAATCTATGTATATTTTTAAAGATTTTATTTATTTATTCATGAGAGACACAGAGGGAGAGAGGCAGAGGCATAGGCAGAGGGAGAAGCAGGCTCCATGCAGGGAGCCCGACGTGGGACTTGATCCCCAGATCTGGGATCAGAACCTGAACTGAAGGCAGACGCTCAACTGCTGAGCCATCAAGGCCTCCCCAAAAATAGAAATCTAAACCCACAAAGGACTAGTCAGGAGATTGAATTAATAATAAAAAACTTTCCACCAGCCACTGGGGAAGCCTGCTGAATACCAGCCACAGCCAATGGTGGTCTTGCTGGGCCCAGCCTGGGCTCCAGGCCTGACATCTACCCTGAGGTTGGCTGCAGGCCTGGCAGGTTGTCCACAGCTGAGGGAGCCAATGCCCAGTGCCCTCCTTGTCCTCCCATTGCAGGAAGGCCCAGGTGGAGGGGCCACCCATTAAGCCATTCACCTCACATGTGCAGGGCCCCAGGATTAAAAGCTACATGTCCTTGGAGACAATGGTGGGGATGATATTTGGGGCTGGGGTGCCATGAGGATTTCAAAGAAATGGGGAAAAAAACAAGGAGAAGAAATAGTGAGAAATATGGTACCAACCTTCCTGTGTCAAACATCTCTCATGAGAATTTATCTCACTAGAATTTGGATTCAGAAGTAGCTGTTCCTGAAAATAAAAACCTCCTACCAAGAAGAGATAGTGCAGAATCAGTTGAGAATTCATCTAGCAACTGATATTAGAACTTAATTTGTCAGAACATGCTTACAAAGGAACACAGAATGGTAAACAGTGGGCATTTCATTTATGGGGTTATCCTTCAATGAAGGAACTATCATGGAGAACAGAGACTTCAAAAAACCATCAATGGAAACTGGAAACCAATAATCCCATAAGTCCCTTCACTCTGAGCCACTCACTAACAAATCCTTAAGTTGATAAGCATACGGGTTCTTACTTTGGACGGCAGATGCATTAGGTCTCCACTGGCCCTATGCTGGTGGATACTTTTTAAAGAACAGAAGTGAGCCTCATATTAATTTGTGTTCAACTATAGAAAACGACTACAGTGCTGAAACTTTAAATGCTCCAAATTAGAATTTTACATATGGATACAACAGTGTGGAAGAAAATTTAAGAGATCAAAGTGATTCATCTGAAAATAAAAAAGCAAATGATACTTTATTCAGATAGTTTTAAGATACAGACCTGAACTTAAAGCCAAAAGCCATAGAAAATGTTGAGGAATCTTCCCATATTCTGATTTTCCTTCTTCCTCATTTTGATACTCTGGATTTGCACAAATTAGCCCTCTCAATGTCTGAAAATTGGAAAGTGAGAGTGGAACGTCCAGAAAGCTCTACTGAACATTCGATTATTCATTTATTGGAAATGGAAAGAATACAACATATAACTATACAAAAAGAGAGGCCAAGACTACAAACTACCTTTTGTAGTTACTCAACAACCTTCTCCCTTCAAAGCTATACCCAAAATGAGACAACCCAAACTTTCTGACTTTCTGAGTCTTTAGACAATGTGTGTAGGTAAAGGTCTAGAATAGAAAAAAAAAATATTGTTTCTTGCAAGCCTGAACAAAATGCTTCCAAATGGAACTGGAGCAAATTTGGCAAATAGAATTGAAATTCTAGATCATCATCTCTAAAAATTTCATCCACCACAAACCAATTGATTCTAACTTAAGATGACTATGAGAATACCAAAAGCTCCATTTGAAATTTATGATAAGAACTCTTAACCAAGCCTATTACTGTCCAACCAATTGGTTAAAGTGGTCTTAGCAAGATGTCTGCCACCAGGTCTCCAATATCAGTTTGTCCTTCATCTCTGTCTCTTCCTGATGGGCACAGGGAAGAAATTAAGTCACCAAGGACCAAAACAAAACAAAATAGAACAAAAACCTCAAAACCAAAAACCAAAACTAAAACCACACACAAAAACAAAACTTTACCAAAAGGGTATAGTGTGGAACAGATTATTCTAAATTTAGAAATTAAACTATCACCTAGCTAAAGAGCAGTGCACATCCACTGGCCAAAAATAACTATTTTATACAACTCAGTGTAAGCAAATCTATTCCAAGAATCCCAGCTAAAATAAAGTTAATTGTTCTGAGATATAGGTATTAAAGACATGCACACACTAAACAATTACTTGACATGATATGGAGTGGAACTTGTGAAAACCGTTGCTGAGATGTCCTATATATAAATCCAAAGGCATCCATACGGACATACTTTACAATCTTTTGCATTTTATGTTTCAAAGAAACATTTCACTAAATAAATTATTCTATTCAAAAGATTGTTCTTTTGCTGTGATTGTTTTCCAGGATAATTCCATCATCACTAAATGGTATAATTGACTTAAAAAAAAATCTCCCAACAAAGACAAGTTCAGAATTAGATGGCTTCACTAGTGAATCATACCTAACATTTAAAAAGAAACTAATTCTAATCCTGCTCAAACTCTTCCAAAAGTAGAAAATGAGGGAACACTTCCCAACCTATTTTACAAAAAAAAAAAAAAAAAAAAAAAAAGACCAAAAAAAAAAAAAAAAGACTCTTAAATATAGAGGGCAAACTGATGGTTACCAGAGTGGAGGTAGATGGAGAGATGGATGAAACAGGGGAAGGGAATTAGAGTACACTTGTCATGATGAGCACTGAGTAATTCATGTATACAATTGTTGAACCACTAGATTGTACAATTGAAATTTTTATAACACTGTATGTTAACTAGAATGGAAATAAAACAGAAAACAAGACAAACAAATCCTTATTCCAGGATGCCAGCATTACTCTGATACCGAAGCCAGATAAGGATATTCTAAGAAAAGAAAATTATAGGCTAAAACCCTGATGAACATAGGTATAAAAATCCTCAATAAAATGTTAGCAAACCAAATTAAACAACATGCTATATAGGATCACACTCAATGATCAAGCAGGATTTGTTCCAGAATGCAAGGTTAGTTCAATAGCTGCAAATCATTAAATGTGATGACTCAGCATATTAACAAAATGAAGGATAAAAATCATATAACCATCTCAATAGATGTAGAAAAGATATTTGACAAAATTCAACATTTATTCATGATAAAACTTAGCAGACTAGATACAAGGAAAAAAATACCTCTACATATATCAAGCATTGACATCAGAAAGGAAGAAGTAAAATTTTATAATTTGCAGATGACATGATATTACATGCAGAAAACCCTAAAGAACCAATATACAATATAAAAAAAGTTGCCAGATACAAAATCAAAGCACAAAATCAGTTGCATTTCTATATACCAACAGTGAAAAATCAGAAAGAGAATTTAAGAAAACAATTACAATACTTAAAAAAGAACAAAATACATAGAAATAAATTCAATACCAGAGGTAAAAGATCTGTACACTGAAAATTATAAAATATTGATTAAAGAAATCGAAGAAGACAAATAAATGGAAAGATACTTTGTTGCTTATAGATTGGGAGAATTAATATTGTTAACATATCCATGCTACCCAAAGTGATCTGCAGATCAATTCATAACAATGCATATAAATGGAAAAATTCCAACGGACCTTCACAGAGATGGGGTGATATTTTTAAAAAGAAAACAATTCTCTTTTGAAGTCATCTGAGATTTGTCAGGGGAGCCAGGACTTGAGGGGCCAAACGTTCAGAGAGACAAACATCTATGTTCCAATTCTCCGATATTCTGTTCCAGGTCTTCCCTCAACTCTTGATTCTGGCTAAGAGGCTATGCATCTGTGTAGAGGATGACTTAATCTTTGCCACAATATTCCTGAGAGAAAATGTTAAATGAATAATTTGACCAAATACCTAATCACAGAACACTGAATGTAGGGAATTGGAAATATTTTAAGAACAGTCTTTTTTTTTTTTTTTTGAGAAAATTACAAAAAATCCATACCCTAAAAGAACTGTTATCTGTTAATGGAGAAAAGACAGAAACATTTTTAATTGTCCGTGGAAAATAATTGACCAAAAAATACAGTTAACATCTCCATTTTAGTAGATTCAGTTAATTATATATCCGAAGCTGAAAGTTCAAATGGGAATCCAGAAGTGAAATACACTTGAATAGTTTTTTAGTTTTAGCTTTTTACAGTGTTGTCTTAGCTTCAAGGTAAAAGCATTTTGAAATTGATAATTCTTTAGAGCATTCTTTTGTCCTTATATGTATTTTTCTGTCCTTTTGATTTTTAAAGACATCAAGATTTTACTTAATAGAATATGAGAAGAGCGTTCTAAATAACAGAGATTGTAAAGTAGTTCTGTTAGCAGAACGATAAAGAATGCAGATAAATTTCATTTTATGCCATAGTTTCCTTCAAGAAATCCTATGGAGAGTGACAAAATAAATCAATTTAGAGCTATATTGTGGTTGAACAGATAGATTTTGTCATAAGATAATGTACTTTTAAAAGCACTATGGAAGAGGTTTTGAAAATTATACTGAGTGCACTTCTCTGTGTGGCACCAAATTACATTTCATGCTGATTGCATTTATCCTTATACTCATTTTTTTTTCCTGTGTAATGTTTTGCTGTTCTTGAAAGCAGGCAGTGGATATTATTATTTTTCCCTTGTACCCACCAGACTTGCACAGTAAAAACCTCCAATATTAAGAATTGGCTTGAATTGGATTGAAATGGGGTTGAATTAAGTTATGTTGAGTTACCAATGTACTAGGAAGGGTCTATTCAGAAGATGAGCATCTGTCACTCTAGGATCTGGGATATTTTCTGAGCGATGCTAGTATGAAATTAATACAGTATAACTGATATGAGTGGACTTGACACTGATAATAATGAACATGAAAATGCTATCCTTTACCTTCATAAATATGCTTAGTTTACATTATAGAAACGTGAAATTAAAAAAAAAAATAAAAAAGAAACGTGAAATTCCTTTTGTAAAATAAACAAGAGACTTCTTTCTCTTTTTTGAATTTGCCTCTTTTTTTTTTTTTTAGGTTATACGACAGTAAGTTTGGGATAAAACCATGAGTTCATGTCACAGCATGCTAATAAATTTGATTTTCTGTGACAAAGACAAAAGTTTACATTTCCATTTTAAGTAAATAACTTTCTTAATTGGCTTTAAGCCGGGTGAAAGAAAAGAAAGTTTTTTTTCATTCTTAAAGGATTAGTTTATCAATCTTTATTTAATAAGTAAATATAAAAGATTTGTTTATTAAGGAATAAAGCAAAATTACCACATTTTTACTCCCATTTTTTTTCCAATATGAGATTTTTGTTGTTGTTGTTGTTCTTTTAATATTCCTGGCAAAAACAGATCATGATCTCAGTGGAAAACCTTGCAAAATTGAATAGATAGAAAGTTTGGAATGAACATAATTTAACCTTCAGCAAACCATACTATTTTGGGGAGCAAACAAGTTTTATTAAATTAGCCAAATGGATTCAGTATTTGAGCATCACATGGAGGTGGCTACACACACTGTATCCTGAAAACAAATGGATATTGGACAAAAACCACAGTTGATATAGCACCTGCTTTTTATAAGTGTATGGTCAAGCATGAATGTGTTTTTTTTCGCATGGAGTAGACACTGTGTTGGACATTTTAAGCAGAAAGAGAACTCATTGGTATCATCATGAGATGGACTCAAGGGGGCGCTCCTGACTGGCTACCAGCCTTACCTCCCTGAACCCCGGGAAGCTGATCCAGTAAGGGAACTGCTACCTGTGTTATATCCAAAGGACAAAAAACCAGGAGACTGCCTATCTTTGAGCTTTTGAGTTCAAGAGCACACGGCCACTGCAGATGGGACTTCCATGGCCATTAGTACCACCAGACCCTTTAAAACCTAAGACTACACCCTAGAACACTGCTGTGGAAAGTCTCCACACCTCCATGACCAAGCTGCTAAGCTGAAAACAGTAGCAGAAAGATGATGTCAATCTAAGTTTTGCCTTCCAGATATCATTAAACTGCTTCTAATTAGCAAAATTAATTACATTTAAAATATCAATTTGCAATGAACCCGAGGAAATATAGTCTTTAATTTTGCAGCCCTGGAAATTTAGTAATTTGTGAAAGAACATGGGAATAGATGCTGAACACCTCTCCACCCATACCCAATACATTTGCAATGGGCATCTATATTCGTTATCTATTGCTGTGTAACAATTATTTTAAAATAAGGTGCCTTAAAAGAGCAAACGTTTGTTATGTCATACTTGCTGGGACTCAGGAATCAGATGAGGCCACCAGAGTACCTCTGCCTCAAGGTCCCTCATGAGAGAGTCCAATCAAGGTGTCGACACTGGCCTGTGATCTCATCTGAAGGCTTGGCTGGGGTAGCAGCCACTTCTAAGCTCACTCATGTGGTTGCTGGCAACATTCAGTTACTGGCTGTTGGCGGGAGTCTCCTCCTCTCAGTTCTTGACCATTTGTGTCTCTGAATAGGGTGGTTCAAAACATGCTGCCTGGCTTCCCCGAGTGAGCAGAGTGAGAGAATAGTCAAGACACAGATTAGAATCTCGGAAGGGACACTCCATTGCCTTTGCCATATTCCCTCGTTAGAAATTACTGATAATGTCCAGCCTACAGTCAAGAAGAAGGGATCCAACAGGCAGGGATCACTGGAAGCTGCCTTGGAGGTTGTCTATCACAGTATCTTATGTCCTTGATTCATGTGGTCTCATTCTTCGCTTACTTTCCGTGCCATATTTTATTATTTTCATGAAGAGAATACAAATTAAATTATTATTTTTGTTATTTACAACTTGCTATGTTAATTATGCTATACCGTAATCCAAAACACTCATGGCATAAGTAGAAAGTTACCAAAGATTATTTTATCATCTATATGGTGAAGCTCTCCACTAATGAGCCATTTAATATTAAGAAATACATGTGGGGAAAAAAAAAAAGAAATACATGTGGGGCACCTTGGTGGCTCAGTGGTTGAGCATCTTCCTTTGGTTCAGGTCGTGAACCAGGGTCCAGGATTGAGACCTGAGTGGAGCCTGCTTCTCCCTCTGCCTATATCTCTGCCTCTCTTTCTCATGAAATAAATAAAATATTTAAAATAAAAAAAATAGCTACATGTGTATATCATCATGAAATAATAAGCATTTATATTAAGAAAAAAAATGAATTAACATGATATAATTCTATGCATTTAGTGGTATTTCTCTTACTAAGTATCAGTCTTAGTCTCCTTTTCTAATCTGCATGATAATCTTTTAAAATTTAGAACAAAACAATTAGAGGAAACAAGAATTTCAATACCCTTGAAAATAATATGCACAAATTAAAGAATTGTGTGCTAATTATTTTAGGGAAACTTGCGAAATATTATTTTGAGTTTTTAATTTGTGACTTTTGCTACTGTAAATTTTCTAAAGAAAATTCAAAACAAAAAAAGCACCTGAAGTAAAATTGTTAGATTTCTTTTTAGTAATTGACACTTCCCTTTTTCTTTCTGTATCTTTCTCTCTCTTTTTTAAGATTTATTCATTTATTATATATAGGAAGAGTGTGTGAATGGGGAGAGAGGCAGAAGGAGAGGGAGAGAAGGAATCCCAAGCAGACTGACTCTATGCTGAGTGTGGAGCCCAGAGTGGGGCTCAATCTCTCCACCCCAAAATCATGGCCTGAGCTAAACCAAGAGTCAAACCTTTAACCGACTGAGCCATCCAAGTGCCCTGACACTTTTCTTTTTATTTCTATTGAGGCACTAATTATTTTTCTACTAGAATTTACCCGATGAAGGCATCCTTTGTGGCATCCAGGGAAAAAAATGGAAATAAAATAAAAAGATGCGTGAAGGCATTGTTTACAGTTGGTCTAGTCATTATAGATGTTTACCATATTTGGGACCTGGAAAAAGTTAGAGTGGTTGTTTTTTAATTTTCTTTCCTATTTGCTTCTTAGAATTCACAAAAGGAAAAGTTTTTTAGTAGTAAACATGTGCTCTTGCCATCTTAGAGTAGATTTAAAACCAGCATCCTCATTTTGCCTAGGTTTTCCTACTTTTTCTTATATTGTTGTTTATAATGTTGAATATTGTATTTGTTATCTCACCATCTGCAGGGAAGTAATGTGTCTTGTTATAAGACCATTTTACTCCAGCTGTATATGGTACTAGCAAAGACTAAAGAAATAAACCAACAAAACAAACCCTGAAACAATTAGTAGTCTGATGACTATAACAAGAAAGTATCTTAGCCTTGAAAAATATTGGGACCAAGGTCCAAACAGCTGGGGGTGGTAGTGGGTAGAGAGAAAGGAGATTCCTTCCAGGCAACCACTTTTTTTTTTTTTTTTTTTTTTTTTTTTACTCTTTTCAGGCAATTTGCTTGTTTGTTTGCTTTTGTGCTAGTTGCTTCTGTATAAGTCCTAGCATATCTAATATTTTCAGGATAGCATCTTAAAGTGATTAACTAAAGGGAAAATATATGCTTAAAGCTACCACCAAATTTTAATTTTCAAATAACTTAAAAGTGTTTAGAATATTTTACTATGTTTTGTAGAATTTTCCTCAGCAGATATCACATTATGTTTTAGTTACGATATCTTTGAGGACAGGGGATTATGGACTAATGCTTAAATCAAAACTGGTGAAATACGTAAACTTTACATAATCCACAAACTTTACATTTCTAGGTGAAGAGACTGATGCTGAATCATAGGTGTTAGGTGACACCAGTTTATTAGTGACTTTTTAAAAAGCTACTGTCTCATTTCCATATTTTTTTCCTGAGTTATGTCAATTTAATTGAGAGAAACTATCTAGAAACTCTCATATTTAAGTGATGTCACTGAAGAAATAGTGTGTTTTATAATCGTGTTTATCCTGGTGCATAAAGGAAACTTGTAACTGAAAATGGCAGGCAGAGTACAACACGGAGTGCTTGCCTCTCCCACCTTCCTTCCTTCTCTCACACCCATGATTAATTTGTTCTTTCTCTATAGTAAAATTAGTTCCCTTCCACGCTCCATTTTTTCTATATTTTTTCCATATTCTTTTATTTTTCTCACCAATGACTATTTTCTTTTGCTTTTTTTAAACATATCTTTGTAAGTAGCTTAATTTTTATCTGAATTAAGTTTAAGCAAGAATTTATATATAGGAGTTAGAAAAATAGTTAACCTCAGTTATATATTTCCTTAATATAAGTGGCTTCAAATTTTCAGGACAGAGATACAATACTAGGCTCTTATGGTTGGAAATTGAAATGCTCATTACGTTATTTAAAACTAAACAAATACTGTATTAAAATCAGTACAAACATAATTAAATGAAAAACAGATGAATGTATATATATTTATGTATGTTATACCTGTGTGTGTGTGCACTCAGGCAGTAATGAGAAACATCTAGAAGCTTCGAGAACTGGAGTCAGGGCAGAGTCGGAACAGCACAATCATTGATTAGTATTTTTGTGTGAGCAGAGCTGGAAAAGAGTGTTGGAGAACAAGAGAATTTTAATGAGATATGGAACCTTTGAAAGATACATGGGTAAAGAGGATCTATTTTAACTTTTGCTGTGCATTTTTTAAAGTATAATTTTTCCATCTGCTACATTTTTAAGAGATTATCTTGTCTAAGGCTTTTGAGTATGACTATATTGCTTTGGGAAGCAATGCTTTGTTAAAATAAAACAATATGGGAGAGAAAAGGTCCAAATATGTATATTTGTTTGAAATAACTGCTATCTGGGAAGAATGCTAATTTGCCGTCTACTCAGGGGATTTATAAGTTGCTCAGTTTGGTACAAAAGTGTAAGAACAAAAAGGTAAAATTTGTGATGAAATGTATTTGTCTTCAAATGATGCAGGGCTGGAGATAAAAATTCGGTTACAAGTGCTAGATCAACAAAGTGTTCCCAAGGGACGCCTAGGTGGCTCAGCTGCTTAGGTGTCTGACCCTTGGTTTCAGCTCAGGTCATGATCTCGGGGTCTTGAGAATGAGCCCCGCATGGGCTCAGCATCCAGTGCAGAGTCTGTTTGCCCCTCTCCTTCTGCTCTTCCTCCCCCCACCTCTTGTGCTCTCTCTCTTGCCCCCTTGAATAAATAAATCAATAATCTTTAAAAAACAAAATGAAACCAAAACCAAAAAGATGTTCTCAGGGGAAACCCAAGAAAGAGAGCAGGAGAAGCTAAAGAAAAGAAGTCTAGGGATGGATCCAACTTCAGGGGAGTTACGGAATGTACATTTTGTTTATGAGTGAGTCTCACTCTGAGTCATTGGTGAAGGGGCCATCCTAAGGGGGAAAGGTGGGGGAGGGAAATTTACAGGTATTTCTGGTTTTGGATTTTCTGACTTTACGTGGATAAAGTTGGTCAATACCTCAAGGCCAGTTCTTGGAAGATAGTTGCAGGTATGAGCCATTGCAAGCAAAAAGCATACAGTAGTAGCAAAGGAAAGGCTAGCAGGATGGGTAAGAGATCCAAGACCATTGTAACAGAGCGACGACAGTGTCCACTACAGTTTTCTAAATCTTTATGCATATGATGAGATCCTATGCTAATCCCTTTCAAATAGTTATTGATGCAATGGAAGATGGATGCTAATTCATAAAAATTAGTATTTTTTAAGTTCCTACTGTTTGTAATGCAGGGTACAGGGAATGTAATGTATAGACAGGAAAAGTTCACACTTAATAGGGAAGATCTGGATAAGTGAGGGATAGTGAAAATATGTTAATATAAATGATTTAATAAAATGATAAGGCATAACTGACTGGTATAGTTTTTGGAAAGTGTGCTGTTTATTTTGCTTTATTCTGTTTTTCACGTTTTGCTCTATTGTTAGATCCACTAAATGTTAACATCTTAGCACATTCGATTTATCTTTCTTTTTGTGTATGTGTGTATAATTCAGAGGTACAGTGCACACAACACATTCTTCTAAATATTTCAGCTTTTATCTCCTTAGAACAAATGCATTTTCCTATAAAGATCATAGTGCAATTATATTATTCAGAAATTTACTATTAACACAATGTTTTTATTTTACATAATCAACGTCCAAATTTTCCCTATTATTCCTATTAAAATGTTCGTTATCTGGTGCTTGGGTGGCTCAGTGGTTGGGTGCCAATCTTTGGCTCATCTCTGGGATCCTGGGATGGAGTCCTGAATCAGGCTTCTCACAGGGAACCTTCTCCCTTTGCCTATGTCTTTGCTTCTTTCTGTGTGTCTCTCATGAATAAATAAACAAAATCTTAAATAAAATAAAATAAAATATAAATAAAATACAATGTTGATTTTTCCTAGGGAAATACCTATACCTATATCCATTATCTATCTATCTATCTATCTATCTATCTATCTATCTATCTATCATCTATCTATCTATCTATCATCTGTCTATCTATCATATTTATCATCTCTTCACATATTTGTTAGGTATAATAGTTATCCCTATTATAACAGATGGTCTATCATAGCTAGTTTTTATTAAACTAAACCAGTTAATTATTGCATTGATGATGACTCTTTGCCTTTATTTGTCCAAACATATTTTAAATTTTATGTAAATTCCTCATGATAATTTATTTTTCACTTAATATTTTATTTTCAGAAAAGTTTAGTGTTATCTCCAACTACAGATGAATTGGAATCAATCATTTTCTGATTATTTTTTCTAGAATTAATTTCTAGTTTAATAAGAATTTTAAAAATAATATTACTTCCTTAGAAGTATGCATTAGTGTATGAAAAAAACCTGTCATAATCCTCCATTATACAGTGTTAAGCTCTTCCCATGTGCTAGACACTATTTTAAGTTCTTTAATTATATTAATTTCCTTAATCTTCAGAAAAATCCTACAAGATAAATACTATTATATTATCCATTTTTACAAATGGAAAAACTGTCACATTTAATGTAAAAAGTACTAATCATCTCATTCATTCTCAATCTTCCACAGTCTTTCACAAACTATAATTTTGCTATTTTGCCTTGGATATTCATTTAATACAGCACTATTTTTTTTTTCCCTGAGAACTTGCCGGGATTGAAGGTCCAAGCTGCAATCATCTTATGGTTGTCAACATATTAAAGCTTATTTAAGATGTGTGTGTAAATAAGCTCAAAGAAAGTGCTAAAGAAAGAATATATTTTAAAATTTGGCTAGAGAGATTGGTATAAGGACAAAGGTCAGTGATACAATCCTTAATATTATCACAGTTAATCATCAAATGCACTTAATTTCTCAATAGTGGAAACAAGTATTCACAATACCATATGATTTCACTTATATGTGGGATCTAAAAAAATGAGTAAACAAATAAATAATAGAATCAGATCTATAAATACAGAGAACAAACCAACGGTTGTCAGAGGAGAGGGTGGTGGAGGGCTGAGCAAAATGGGTGAAGGAGAGCAGGAGATACCAACTTCTGGTTATGAAATGTGTAAGTCATGGAAATAAAAGGCACAGCATAAGAATACAGTCAATAATATCATAATAGTGTTGTTTGGCGACAGATGGTAGCTTGACTTGGGGTGAGCACAGCATAGCACGTATAGTTGTCCTCTGCTGTACATCTGAAACTAATGCAATATTTTGTGTCAACTGTACTGAAATAAAAATGAAAATACACTTAATTATAAGCTATTATAATTATATATTATATACTTAATTATAAAGCTATTTTATAACATGTTTTAAGACATTTTGTTTTGCTTCTTTCAGCTGGGATTATCTATGTCCACCATCCCTGCCTCCTGTTTTTGCAGATTTGTAAGAGTTGACTTAAACAGTACAAGGTGAATATACTAGTATACCAATTAGTGTATCAGTGTGATAAGATTTTAATGTCCTTGGAGGTCCTCAGGTCAGCCCTAGTTCTATTTTCATCTGAAACTATTTTTTCTAAGTCTCTCATCCTCATATGGAGCTGATAACTTCCACACTGACATAGCTAGTTCAGACTGCTTCATTATGCCTCTGATCTAAATATCAAACTGCCAATTAGCTACTTCAAAAGCACCTCAGACTCAATAGATCCAAACTGGAGTCAAGGTTCAGTGACCACTGGGGCATCTGGGTGGCTCAGTTGGTTAAATATCTGACTCAATATCAGCTCAGGTCTTGATCTCAGAAGTTGTGAGTTTGAGCCCTGTATTGGGCTCCATGCTGGATGTAGAGCCTACTAAAAAAGAAGGAAAGAAAGAAAGAAAAGGGAGGAAGGAAGGAAGGAAGGAAGGAAGGAAGGAAGGAAGGAAGGAAGGAAAAGAAAGAAGAAAGCGATAAAGAAAAGAAAAAGAAAGAAGAAAGAAAGAAGGAAAGAAAAGAAAGAAAGAAGAAAGAAAGAAAGAAAGAAAGAAAGAAAGAAAGAAAAGAAAGAAAAAAAGAAAGATTGATTCAGTGTATTCTGAATTCAGTGTACCATTCCATTCACTTTAGTACCAAGTCTTGTCAATATTAACTCCTAAATGTCTTTCCATCTGCTTCTCTCCATCACTATTGCTACTGAACTTGTGTAAGTTATTGTCGTATCTTCCCTGCCCTTTTGTAACAGCTCACTACATGTCAGTCATCTAAGCTCTCTACATGTATTAACTTATTTAACCCTTTTCCTATGAGACCTGTACTCTGATTATCTTGATTTCATCTATGAGGTAATCTGCTTAAGAATATACAATCAGTAAGTGGAAGAGCTGGGATTTGAACCAGGTCTGCTCAGGTTCCTGAGTACGTCCTCAACACAACATTATGGAACCTGATCCAGAGAAACAAATATCATCTTGTCGTTGAATTTTATTAGAAATGAATTGTTAAAGTTTTAATTCAAGTCATCGTGAGTCCTTAATCCAACTTTGCTAGATGGAAAATAATTATTTTTCATATTGCAGTTCCTTTAATTATGACTTTGAGCAAGATGGAGAATATGACATTGAAATCCTAGCCCACTAAAATTCTTTCTCCAGGGAATTAAGATAATGTGATCCAGATCTTTTTCCCTCTAAAAGCTGATATTTGGCTTAACACAGAGGATGAGTTTGGAGAAACTTGAGGAATAAAGATTTAAACATGTTCTTAGATGGTGCCTGTCCTATATCAGCTCCCTCAAGTAAGCAATGGGCAAGAGCTGCGTCCCGGTCTGTTTCTGGTGGAATCCTCTGACAAGTGCCTGAAGCACAGCTCTTCTATCCCTGTTGATTACAGAAGGATCCATGTGATTTAAATTCCAGAGACGCCGGAGGCTGACTTGACATCCTGTTTTGAAAACCGAGGAGACTGACCTGCATTACCTTTCAAAGTCCATTTCAAGCCTACACAGAGATAGACTCCAAGACATTCTGCAGATTTATTTAACTGGACTCTTTAAAATGACTTGATTTTCCTAGGCTATGTTCCATTTTAGGGTACGATGTATGAGTTCAAAATCAAAATCTCTGTAATTGGGTTGACACCATACCCGGAGTTACAAAGCCTTGAAAACCATCAAATTTCTCGGAAGAAATATCTTATTTTTCTCTCCAGAGTAAGGGGTATTTTGAAAAAAAAAAAAAAAATCAGCAATTTATACTTTCTTTCCTGATGTCATGTCTTCCTCTATTACTGGATGATATTGAGTCAGTTGATCCTGATGCCTAACATCTTTGAAAGGATGTTGGGATCATCTTTTAACAACTGTTTCAAATACTGGCTGTTGCTTTTCCCTCCACTCCACTGTCTGCTGAATCATGGAGCAGGACTGAGTACTTTTCCTTACTGTCAGTTGTGATGACATCCAGTAGCAGCTCCTGGTATGTCATATTCTCTAGCACTTTCCAGGTTACTAGCTTCTAAGGCCCTCTCTAGTTTGGAGCCTTTATACAAGTCACAGGACATGGTAAGTCCCCAGTGGTGCTCATACAAGAGGCCTGTGAAGCGAAAGGGACAGCCTAATTCTGTCTCTTTAGAGCTTGGTTGTTATTGTTGACTTCAGATACATGGACTTGCCACTCAAAATGAAGTTTCATCCACCCTGAGGTTGCCATACGATCTACAAAGCCATAACTTAGTAGGTAGGCATAGCTCGCAGGTAAATCTCTTCAACTCTTATTTTTAAGCTTCGGCTTTTCTGGTTTCATTGCTCAGGGTCCCAACCTATATATAGGTGTTAATCCATGATCCATGATATTTATGGGTAGAGAAGATTTCAGGAACCTGGAATAATGTTCCCTCACCTTATTTCTACCCTTGCCCCAGGCAGCTGTGATGACTTGATATAAGATTGTTCAGTAATGTTTCCAAACTTGAAAGAGGCAGGCTTAGGTGTGTCCTGTCTGATTTCCCTTCTGTTTGTTGGTAGAAATGTTAGTTTTGTAGAGATCAGTGGAAAGCATATGTGTAAAAGTAGGACTGCCTTTTTATATAGGGGCAGAAATGGCTTTTTATATAGAAATATAGCTTCAGAGAACAGAAGAGAGGGGCCCCCCAAAACTGCAAGGCTACTCCCTACCCTGGAAATAGAAGATACCACCCACTGGGTAGGGTAAGAGAACTGTTCAGTATGAGGACAGGGTGCGGAGCCCCAGCCCACTAATAATCATCAAAGAGCTCCAGGTCAGTTCTCTGCGTTTCGTCTCAATGAACATAACGTAATACTTAGCCCTAAAACTGCTGCAGCCAGAGGAGGCTAACTGTTCTCTGATGATCTGGGAGATGGAGCCACACAAAATTGAACATTTCTGGCACACTGTGTAGGAATAACTAGAGATTCTGGACAGAGCTTCTCAAGTTAGGTCTGAGAAATAATGAGAAATGACCTGGCAAAGTACCATCCTACCCAAAGAGCGTGCTGCAGAACAAACGAAATCGCAAAGAGGAGAACAGGACCCGCTGAACATGAAATTCCTGAAATAGAAGAAAACATTGAGATAATCACAGTAAAAGTACAGGGGAAATTAAAAAAAAGAGATTAAAGCAGGAAGAGATCATAATAGGGAAGACAAATGAGATAAAATGACATAAAATAATTGGTGTCTCTGATATAGATAACCTATATGAAAGGGAAACTATTCAGTGACACAGCACGGGAATGTTTCCCTGAAATGAAGAAATGACTGAATTTGCAAGTGAAATGGGCACACGCTGAATCTTATCTCAATAAAATCATAGACTATCATAAGAATGAAAATACAACTATTCAGGCATTCAATCTGAATGAAAGCAAGAAACTTAAGAAATCAAAAAAAAAAAAGAACCAATTTGGCCTCAGGCATCTTCACCCAACCATCAATACCAAGGAAGAATAGAAAAGTGTCTCTGTAGACCACCCCGCTAGAGACCCATCAGAGCAGGAACCAGACGTCCCTTATTTGATGCTACATCCACAGCACCTGTACCGTGTACGGTGCATAGTGTGTGCTCAGTAAATGCTTGTTTAATAAAGGAATATGCATTCCTGAGGAAAAGTGCATAGTTCTTGAATATCAGGTTGGTCAACTTACCAGTCAAATATGAAGGCATAGCCCGAAATACGAAACAACCGCATCCTTAGTGAACATTCTTGGAGAAAGTCCAGTTGAGTAATAGATGAATCAACCTAAGAAGCCTGGGAATGAAGGATGTAGGGTACTGTGTCCTCTTTATGAAAACAACACATTCTTTATTCTAAAAGCAGAGCCTGAGGAGAGGGTTGAGAGGGGGAAGATAGCAGGAATTGAAACGTGCCAGGAACCGACACACACCCCAGCGGGAGTGAGGGGCCACAGACTAAGTTAGAAGAAGGCTGATGTTCGAGAGAACTGCCGCAGGGGAGAGGGAGGATATTAAGAAGGACCGTGGGAGACCTGAGAGCGTGGATCAGCACCGCTCATTTTGGTTGCCCTTGGTGGGTTGTCTTGGCTGGATGCAGGATCCTTCGGAGAGGAGCCACCGTGGAAGTGCATGGGTCCCCCTGCAAAGTCAGCATGGGAGGCTCGTGGGCCCGCAGCAGGGACAGCCGTGGCTCACACCCACTGGGGCAAAGGAGGTAGGTGCTCAGCACCCACTGGCTGAATGAATGATCCTTTAGCCACTTCCCTATTACAGAGTGTTCTTACTCTAAGAGATTATCATTACGAAGCTGATGATAACATTTATTACTGAATCTTTCAAGAAGCCAGCTTTTATTTTGGTTGTTTCTACGTAGGATGCTCCTCATATTCCAGGAACTCTTTTCTCTGTTCTTTGCTTCATTTCCCTATTATTTCTGTCCCCTCTCAGAGTTTATATAAGCGCCTTTTCTGCAAAGCTGCTTATATCAGAAACAGTTTTTCAGAAGTGTATTTTTACATACACTTATATCATTTTCCAGGTTTAAGGCACCTCACAGATAATTCGGTCTGGCATTTCGTTTTATGGAAAGGAAGAAACAATTCACGTTTCTAGGTGACTTGCCCCAAATCCCATAGCTCCCAATTCAAAACGCTTCCCGCTCTGCTATTTTTAGATCTTTGCTTTACTGGCTTTCTGAATAGGAAGGTAGTACAGCATATAATATATCAATATCAATCATTTCAAAGTATATCCAAATGAGATAATTTTATTTGAATATTTACTTTCAATATTAAAACATAAAGAGACTTTAAATCTTTAAACTTCAGCTTCTCACCTCTGTAGTGCTTGGGTGTACATGTCATATACCTACTGAGTAAACAGTCATGGCTCATCTGAAGTCTTCTGAACAATCTGCCAAATTTCAGGACTTATTATCAAGGCCTTGTTTGCACAATTAATTTCCTGAAATCTGCCTAAATTCTGTGTTCACGTTTCCTTTGCCACCCACTGAAGATCCAGGGTGGGTAGGAGAAGAAAGGGAAGAAAATAGGTGCTCTACCTACGTGGTGGTCTTAGTCTTAATGCTGCGGTAAAAACACGTCTTTAACGTCAGATCATTTTCCAGAACATAAGCGTCTTGGCGTGTTCCATATGTAAAGAGAAACAGGAGACCAAGATGCAGACAAGGGAAAATATGATTTTGCAAATGAAACATCAGTGTATTATTTTGATTTTGGAAGCGTTTAAAGAGATTTAGCTCTAACTTTTCTCTTGTTGGATCTGAAGTTTATAAACTCTCTCAGGAGAACAAGAGAAGTCTAATCCGGTGTAATCATTGCTATTATGATAATTGTTACTTACAAGATTAAACTTGAATAGACTTCAACATATTTCTTTCTTTTATAAGAGTGAGTTTATTAAATTTTAAGTAACAAAGCTCAACATCACATTTATCTGCTTTTGTTCTAGACAGGAGTAGTGACTTGATTCCTAGGGATTTTTATGCTGGTTAAAGCTAATGCAGACTGTGTGTGCTTCTCACCTTCAGAACCTCCTTTTATATTTACTTACCAAAAACTTGAAACTTAGAACTCACTTCATCCACTCATACTGAACGTGCCACTGTTACTTCTTCCCATTTTTCGTGCCTGTAAGCCACTGTGAAGACTAAATTCCCTAAGAATAAATGTAGATCATACTTTGTCAATGAAATGAAATAAGTTTCTTGACCAAAGCAAACCATAATGACTACAATAAGGATTAATTTTAAAGGTGTAGCACTTCATTATCATTACATTCCATCTTCCGTATGAGATATAAGATACAAACATTGATTTAACTGTATAGAAATATATTAGGGAGCCAACATAATTCAAAGTGTATTATACGATACAGGTGCAATCTGTGTCAATTTCAGCTTCTGAATGACTTTGTAAACTTAATTATTCATTGTTAATTCTTAATGAAGAAAATGGGAGGCTTGGTAACTGGGCACAGGTATTTTAGAGTCAGACGACCCACAATTTCCGTTACTTAGGTATCAATTTTGTTAATTATAAATTAGAACAAACAGGTGCACCTTTTTCATCATCTTTTTTCCCGAAAATTTAGCAAGGATAAAATGAGATAATTTGCCTGAAATCTGAAGCCATATTTTCGTCACTGTATAGGAATTTATTTTATTTTATTTTATTTTTACAATTGGTGCTTTCTCCGAATTGCCTTATAGTTGAGTCGTGTATTTCTCATCCATTGAGAATAATTTGAGAGTCTTAAAAACTGGTTAAGTGGGGGGATTTTACTGTCCTCCCCCGATGTATCTTCCTGAGATAAATCAGTGAGTTCTTATTACTATCAATCTTTTAAGAAAGTAAAAGCATTTGCTAGAATTATAGTGGAATCTGGCATTTAGTTTATTTGGAGATTTTATCTTTCAATTATGTGACCATCAATGCGTGAATTCTAGTAAATTTAGCTCTCTTCTTACCCAATCTATTTGGATGTGTTCTTACAAATTTCATCCCCCAAAATGATTCTCCCACGATGAGCACAGATGTTCAAAAAAAATGCTTCAGAGACATAATATGTCAAATAGAATATTGTTGTGTAAAAATGACACCTTATTTGGCTCGCTTCACAGAAGCGATGGTGTATTAATAGACAGAAATATCAAAGTTGCTGACATTTTGGTCAAAGTAGTAGTTTTGTCTTAATTTCTATAGAAAAACACCAGCATATAGAAATACAGTGACATTCAAACAAAAACAACAGGGATTCATTGGGAAACTAATATCCGCAAGGCCCTGCAGCAACATACAGAGGACTGAGTGAAAGTAAAGATGCAAAAATTCTGTTCAAGGAGCTTGTGAAACGGGATGGAAATATTAAAAAGTAAAGGTGGGAAAAAGAACTGATTATGTACAACAGAAGAGAAAGAAACAAGAGGGAATGCAGTACTGCCGTCCATTTCTGGTACATGGATAACAAATGAGATAAAAATAAAGAGAAAGGATAGCTCTGCTTTTGACCTCTTGAGGAAGCTCCACACTGTTTTTCCAGAGCGGCTGCACCCGTGTGCATTCCCACCACAGTGCACGAGGGTCCCCCTTTCTCCACATCCTCTCCAAGATTTGTTGTTTCCCATCTTATTAATTTTAGCCATTCTCAATGGTGTTGGCAAATTGAATTTAAATTAAAAAAAAATAAAGAGAAAGGCACAATCTTTTTCAGACTTGGTTGGTCATGGGATTTGAGCAAGTTTTTAAAACATAAAAAAAGGAATTGAATAGGTTCCTAAGTAAAAGAGAGGTATTCCGAAAGGATGGAACATTATGACCCGAAAGCGCTGAGGTCACATACTAGGCTATTATTCAAAGAAAGATAATTAAGAGAGACATTAAGGAACACAGGGAAATTTTGTGGGCTGGAAGGATTTTTCCAGACCACAGATGGCAGGCAGGGCTAGACTGGTAGTTATTTCTAACTGTGCCTGAGAATATTAAATTGGCACAGATCTACCCATAGTTTTAAATAAGTACATGTTAAAGCTAAAATTGTTCAGGGTTCAAATTTTAGAAGAGCATTTTGTGGTTGTTGCTACACAAAGCATAGCACATTTGATATAGAATTGTTTGCTACTGTATTAATGTGTGGGACAATTGAATACTTCAAAGTATGATAATCAAAATGTTATTATTCCCATATGTTAGCTGGCTCATAAATCTATATGAAAAGTTATTACAAATCCAATTCAGCATTATATTACATGGGCTTTCAAAATGAGTTTGGTATATATTTCTTCCCTAGAGGTTAGAGACCTGGTTTTTATCCCATTCTCTAATATGAGGTTATGCACATCGGCAGATTTCAATACGAAGTGATTCATAGATGTTTCAAATTTTCAAGTACTAAGTTAATTAACTTAGTTCATCTAATTTTTTTTAGATGCAAAGTTACGTTTGATGGCCAAATGACCAGAAAAGCGACCACTTGTGAACAGATAGTTTCATAAAAATTATAGTAGAGCAGAGATATAGTTTTGCAACATATCCATTTTATTTCATTTCAGGTACAGCTAGTTGGGTTAGGAGTCACTAGGGTTTTTTTTTTCTATTAATAATAGAAAAAAATATTAATAATAGTTTGCTAAGACTCAAGAAGGAAGATGGTGAGTAGCCACACCTCAGCGTAATTTCTTCCTGAAGTAAGTTCTGCAAGAAACATGCCAAAGGGTCGCCTGGATGGCTCAGTTGGTTGAGCTTCTGTCTTGGCTCAGGTCATGATCTCAGGGTCCTGGGATGGAGCCCCCGGGATAGAGGCCCATGCTGGGCTCCCTGCTCAACAGGGAGATTGCTTCTCCCTCTCCTTTTGTCCCTTCCCCACTTATGCTCGCTCTTACTCTGTCTCTCAAATAAATAAATAAATAAAATCTTTAAAAAAAATGCCAGAGAATCATATAAGAGTGTCTTCAGTTGGTTCTATTGCAATTGTTCGATTCTTTCTTTTCTCCATTCCTGAAGAGGAGAAAAATCACACAGTCCCTTTTATTTTATTTTTTTAAAGATTTTATTTATTTATTCATGAGAGACACAGAGCGAGAGAGAGAGGCAGAGACACAGGCAGAGGGAGAAGCAGGCTCCTTGCGGGGAGCCCAATGCGGGACTCGGGACTTGACCCCAGGACCCCGGGGTCACGCCCTGAGCCCAAGGCAGATGCCCAACTGTTGAGCCACCCAGGTGCCCCCACACAGTCCATTTTAGAGATTATTCCATTTGTTGTAGTTTGATTTAAGTCCTGTCTACTCATGACACATCCATTTCTTGCTTCAGAGAAACTAAGCTTAAAAATCCTCATAATATGCTTGGCTTCCTACAGCTCTTTTTAAAAGTGCTTTGGAGGAGTTATTTGAACATTTTCAAAATCCACTTTGGCCCGTCATGGATCAGACCATCTTGCAAAACACTATTTCCAGCAATTATATAATAGGACCCTTTGGAAGGATTTCAACGTGGGTTACCTTACGAGGTATATTTTTCCAGTACTTCTTGATTCATGCGTAAACCAAATTCTTTTAGATGTGCATATATTTAAAAATAAGAACACAAGATCTGGACAATAATGCTATATGGTTCACTGACTATTTTAAACAAGTTTGGTATTGGAGAATACAGGCACTAAAAGCCAAAAAGCTGGGCAGATGGAGAGAAAAATTTCTTGTCGAGCCTTCCTGTCATTTTGGCTAAAGAAATCTTATTATTTCGGGAGCAGAAGTAAGAGACAGAAGAAACACAAGCAATTTCAAGTTAGGTGGATGGTGTGGCTAGGGGACTCTGTGGCAATTGAGAAAACCGCTGACATTTCTAGCTTGGCCTCATGACTTTTTTTTTTTTTCTCTGCAACTGAACCAAACTAAACCAAACTAATGGACAGCCAAATAATCAAATCCATATTTTTGTTTATTTGGGAATTTTTGGTGGTGATTGGCAATTAATAAGCATGACCTTGACTACACTGAGGGCGTATCTCACTACAGTCTTATTTTTGGAAGTTGTGTTTGGGGGCAGACTCTCCCCTGAGGACATAGAGATTTGTTACTAAGATATCAAGGATCTTGGACTCTCTCAATAGTGAAATTAAGTGGTTACACTTTAGGGAAAAGGGAGTTAACATCATTTTAGTCTGAAGAAACACTGTACTATTCCTTCATCAAAATAGATAAGAGTTCTAACATAATCATTTAAAAGTTGGCTGATAGATTTTCTTGAAAGATATTCAAAGTCCTAAAAATTACTTTCTAAGAATTGGTGAAATGTTATACTCGATTTGAACAACCAGCTTTGAAGAGCACTGTACTTGTTTCTAAGGAAAATAAGGATGTTTATTTAAATATTATTGATTGGTATGACGATGCAGGGTCGAATTAAAATAAATGAAGAAAAAAATCGGAATGTCATCCAAGCACACCCTCAGCAGCATAGCAATGGACCATTTATTTATTCCTAAGAGCACAGGGAATGGGCCCAGGAGCCTTTATGATATTAATAACGCCCTAAAAGCAGAAGCTGGTAGTATGAATGACCTTTCCCTGAAGCAGCTCTTCATATTTGGTGGTGAATTCCTCTGGACATTTTGTAAAATATACGAACAAATAGAAGAAGAATATGCAAACCACGTGGGAGCCAGGAAGCTATTGACCGAAATGTTTCAGACGGCGTTCATCTGTGCCCATCTGTTCTTATTAGAAGAGATGGGATGTTCTCAAGCTCTTCAAAGTTAAATGAGATTGGAAAATGTTCCATTATGTGCTAGAATTATTGGTTACTGGAGGCAATGTTCAGATCATTCCGCTATGGCCTTCTTGGGTTGCTCCCTCCTCCCATTTGGTTCTCATGCTATCATAACTCCTGAGGGCCTCAGGCCCCCGGATCATCATTGGGAAAAGTGTGGAGATCCAAATGGGATTTACAGCTACCCACTGGCTTTCTTGATATGCTAACAATCATTTAGTAATAGAAGGGTTCTTTCAACCTATAAAAGCCTGAAGTTATAACATCTGTTATATACAAAACTAGTTTTAAGACCTGACATTTATTGAAAAGGAGAACATGGAATTAAGTTTGCTTGAGATTTTACTCAGTTACATTCCCTGTACTCACTAAAATCCTCAATGAAAAACAGAAAAATACAAAACAGATTGTGTGCTTATGTTATTATTTGATTTTGGAACTACTTTGGGTCAAGGTGAGTGGTTTTTGGACTCCTTTGTTTCTTGTTTCTCTGAACAATACAGGAACATAGAACTAATCTGTGCTTTTTTACTGAAATGTGTGCTTTATTTAAAGGGATGCAACTGGCAAGTTAGAGAAACTACATCTTCTTCAGTTTTGAATTGATGCCTCAGATCTCATTAAAGTCAAAATTTTCTCTAAAAGATATTTTGTTGCCATCTTCCTCCTGAAGCCTATGTTTCCTTTATGCTTTAACCCAAACCATCCTATTTTCACCCGGCTGCCACCCCACTACAAACCTAGGAGTTCTCATTGATTTTTACTCCTTCAAATCATCATGTACTGTTTATTTGACTGTCTAATGGTTTTTGAATCAGTCTCTAGTTTTCCATCCTTCTTAAAAGAGCCCTGGTCTAGACTCTCACCGTCATTTGTCTGGATTATTGTAACCGTTTCCTCAATTGTCTCCCTTCATTGAGGCTACACTTCTAGATTCTACACTCTTCGGAGCCACAGAGGGTTTAATCTAAAACAAAAATCTGACCATGCAACTCCATCTTAAATGATTTTGGTTGGTCCTCATTTCCTGTAGGGTAACTATCCAGCTCCTGAGTGTGATGTGTATGACCATCCCTGAGGACCTCGATCTGCAGCTTTGGATTTTCTAGAATTAATAGAAGTTCCCTGGGAGCCTCTCTTTTTATCATGTGCTGTTATCTATGTGATAGCATGAGGATAAGATCATCTTTTACCGCTTCAGACCAGACTAGAGATGCAACGTACTCTGACTTCAAAGAAGGGACTACTGATCAAAATTTAGCAATATATTATCAGACAGGCCATGTATTTTATGGCAAACATCTAGTAACACTCATCGGCTTTTACATAAAATTTTACTTCTCTCACCATTTCTTCTCATTTGTTGAAGGCTACACTATCTACCATGACTGATCTATCTATGTATATAAATGCCTTTTTAAATCCTAGTCCAGGAGTGCCTGGATGGCTTAATTGGTTAAGCATCTGCCATCGGCTCAGGTCACGCTCTCAGAGTCCTGGAATCGAGCCCTTGTCAGGCTCCCTGCTCAGCAGAGTCTGCTTCTCTTTCTTCCTCTGCCAATCCCCCAACCCCGCCCACCCCACGCATGCTTGCTCGTTCTCTCAAATAAGTAAATGAAATCTTCCAAAAGAAATCCTAGTCCAGTCACACATGGACATACGAAGTCAAATAAGTGGGTAGAAGACATTATTCAGTTATGTGAATATCGTCATACTGAAAAACTAACTAGTCGGTGGCCTTGGCTACAAGAAAAAAATTCTCGAGGTGGTCAGTCAATTATGTTTCTAACTCTCGATCTCAGCCTAGCTCATGATCTCAGGGTCATGAGTTACACCTCCATCTAGGTGTTCCTACTTAAAAAAAAAAAAAATTACAACCCAAGACTGTTTATACTGCTCTTCTACTCAGTCTGCCCACTTAGGTCCATGTCTAAAAACGTAACAAGGGTACTCTCTTTATATATAATATATATATAACATTTTTGAACGTGAAGAAAAATAGATAATATACACATCTAGGAGAATCGCTTGAACATGAAAGGTTTTGAGTAAGTAAGGTCTGAATTTTATGTTATTTTACTAATTTCTCTACTATACAGTCCTTGATTTAACCTTCACAATTGGAACAGCTACAATACACTTGATTTTGAGATAAATGATAAATTACTTACCATATCTCCCTTCAAGGAGTGATGGAGGAGAAAGACATAAATATTTTGGGGGGACTCTACATCAGTGTCATAAATACAAACTTCTCTTTTTTTCTAGTTAGTACTCCTCAACACACTAAGTTAAACCCCGCTTCCTGAACTCATAAAGATGACATGAGAAGATCTTAAAACTTCAGGGCTGATTAAACTTTGTTACAAGATGTTCCTTTAAAAACCTAACCTCATATGTTTTCAGATTTCATATCCTCATATCTCCTTGCCACAAGATTGATTTGTCACCTAGTGTTTTGAAGGAGGGACCTTCCATGGGTTCTGGGACACCTCCTTCACATTTCCCTCATTTAGTTTTAGGTATTTGAGGATGAAGATATGTAGGTAGAGTGGGGAGGCTGCATGTTTTGGGGAGTTTCATGTTCTCAGTCTTATTCTGGTTCCAACTGGTTCCGTCTATCTCTGATGACTCTGGATGATGATCTCCTGATTGGTAATGTCCACAGCTTTCTTGGGGGCTTTGTTCTGCTTCATTTTAGCTCATCTATTCATTAAAGATCCCTTCAGAGAGGGGCAAATGTGTCTTCCTTCACCCATGCTTCCATGCTCTCCACTTAGGACATTCTCTTACCTGGAAAGGAGGAATAGCTTCTGCAAGGGAGATTGTCTATGCCTCATTATACACAATCACAAGAATTCCTTAGATCCCTTCAGCATAACAGGGGAATTCCCAAAGATATGCCAAGGAACAATTCCTCATTGTTCCTTGAATAAATAAAGGAATAAATAAATAAAAGTTATTAATAAAGAAAGAATAAATAAAAGTTAGAAGATTGAATGACATGGAAAGCACTTTCATCATCAAAAGAGAAAAAAAATTTTATCAGAGGATACTTTTTTATGTATCATTTCATAATCTAAAAAGATTTCAAATAAAAACTTCTTCACCAACCTTCCTGGCTTAGCACTATATAGTGGATTTCAAATTTCAAATGCAAGTCATAATTAATACCTAAATTTCTTGAATCAATGTTAATTTCATAATTCCATCAATTTGTTTAATTCTGTAAAAAAAAGTCTGTCCTCATATGCTGTAAATTTGAGATAGAGTTGATTTATATCTCTAGAGAATTTAATGTGATTGCTTTGGGATTGAAATTTTATATTTTTTCATTGTTTTGAAAAAAAAAGTTTAGCCACAAACTAGAGATTTTTCTAAGAACGTATTTACATTTAGTGTCAGAAAGCAATTGGATTATGTCACTAGAAGCCTTATGTTTCCTATGGATGTTAATCTAATATTAACATTATTATTTTTTTAGGATTAAAAATTAATCTTGAAAAAGGAATGCTTTAAAAAAATCTTCTTACACATTCCCTGCTGAGTCTAGCAATTAACCATCTTTAATTCCTAACATACCTTTTCTCTTTTCCAAAAGCTTTTCTTTTAAAATAAAAAATAATAAAACAGACCTGTAGCTATTTTCCTACTGAATACAAGCTTTAGAACTTAGATTTGTGTGTCAGTATTTCAAAAAGGAGTTATTAAAACCTAAAATGTGTGAAATTATTCTGGATCCTGAGGAAATAAAAATTTAATTTTCTCTTAAGTTGTTGATTGCTTTTTTTTTTTCATTTTTAAAAGAATTTATTTTAGAGGGGAAGGGGGTAAAGGGGGAGAGAAAGAGAATCTTAAATAGATTCTGTGTTGAGCACAGAGCCCAACACAGGTCTCAATCCCAAGATCCTGAGATCAGGACCTGAGCTGAAACTAATGGTCAGATGCTTAATTGACTGTGCCACCCAGGTTCCCTGGTTATTAGTTGCTTCCTAATATTTTATATATATATATATATATATATATATATATATATATATATATTATTCAAGGAATGATATGGCAATTATTGACTTGGAAATAAAACTTCATGGTGACCAATAACACTGGGATAATTATTGCAGTGGGAAGAGCAAGGATAGTGGAATCTGATCCTACTTACATACTAACTTTGTGATTGGACACTGTAGGATTATGAATATAATAATTTCATTGAGGTTTTCAGGATTGGTTAAACTTTGTCTATTATAAAGATGAAATATCAATTTTTAGTCTTTTGGGTTGTGAGGAAAGTAATGAAAATGTTCATTGTGGAAGTATTTATCAAGGAAGTATCAACTGAGTTGAACTGTGAAGGATGAAAAGACTTAGGTAATCGCCTGTGGAGAGAAGAGCATCATGGAGTCCACCAGTCCTGAGAGACGAGCAAGCGCCCTTTGGGAGCTACTGGTGCATTCAAGGTAAAGGCAGGGAGCACGTGCTGGCACTTGGTGGCCACTGCTTTGGAATCCTAAGGAAGCGCCAGCCACATGGGTATATCTTGAAATGGAGGCACAATAGGAGTACATGGGTTAGGGCCCAAAAGATGGTTTCCGGGCAGGGGAGCCAGAGGATTCTCCTGTGAGCATCTGTATTGATTCCGAAACACAAATTGGACTCCTACCTTGTTATGGAGAGAAAGACCAACTAAATCACCTAGTAGCTGATTCCCTCTGAATTGTCAGGACATCAGTGGCACTCATCGGAACCACCGGGAAGGATTAGAGGTTACCTTGAGGCTGAAACGATCTCAACCCAGTCTCAACTTTAGGTGGTAAGAAGCTCGTAATACTAGGTGTAGAATGTGAGTGTCTTTGGGCCACTTTGGGTCTGGGCAGGACATCGATTGATTAATGAAAAGTACTTAAATAAGGAATTAATTAAATAAGTATAAATGTATATATATCAACATCAAAGACCTATTATCACTGTCAAAGATAAGGAAGTACAGTGTTAGCAAGTTTCACAACTATTTTTAAAACGAGGAAAAGGAATTTTCAGCATTTGTTTTAAATGAAAGCTCTTTGAAATAATCTATATTTAGTGGAAATGTAGAGAATGTGGCTCCTCTGTACCATAGCTATTGGCCTCTCAATTTTTACTTTTTTTTTTTTTAACTTACTCTTAATGCTCCTACAGGGCAGAGCTTAGTGAATTTTTGCAAATGCTGACTGAAATAAATCATAGCTCGATTTGAAATTTTGATCAAGTATGTAATTGATATCAATTACATTTTTTTTTTCTATATGAACTACTAGATGTACTTTTTTAACTGAGTGACGATTATTATAGATTTGCTGTACCCTGACCCATTTGATGTTTGTTTGATTCTCCCCAAAAGCATAGGGAGACTTCTCTTGCTCCCTCCCTCCACCTACCTCCCTAAGAGACCTTGGGCGGCCTTTCCTTCATTGCAGGCTATATTTTACTACCCTGTCCATCTGCCATTATTGGAGTGGAATAGTCAAGTGTGATAGATCTGTTTTGGCAAAGAGGCTATGTAATTCGATAGAAGGAACCAGGGTTAGGCTGGGAATCAAACTACTTGAATTCTAGCTCTGGTTCTGTTACTGAGCCACTATGTGTTTTATGAAAGGACATGACTTGGATCTCAGTTATTCTCTCTGTAAAAGAGTAAGATAGGATTGAACAGCTTCTGTGTTCTTTTCTGGTTATAGCACAGCTGAATTCCAGAACATGTCTCCATTTCTCTGGACTTCTTGTAGGAGTTCCTTTTCACATGGTTTTACTGATTCTGGTACTATTTTCCAGTCTCATATAGTCCTAGATTAATTATTAAACTTCTATCATTAGCCCATTTATTTTGGGTTAACAGATCATTCATTTAAAGAGCAAATGGCCTTTTAATTTCCTGACTGACCAATTTTAGGGCACTGAGCAAGGAAGAGATCCCACAGAAGAGTATCCCAGCGATGTTTGGGGGTCCAGAGGAAGATGTCCAGTGTTCCTCATGTTCTGCGTTTCTTTCTCCCGTGACATGGTCATGCCATGTGCTCTGCTTGTCCGATAGTCTCTCCAACCCTTCCCAATGTCCCCGCCCGAGATGGGAACTTGAAAGTCCTCTCTAATCACACCTCTTTCAAGAGAAATCCCTCAAGTCAACTAAACAAATAGTCATCACAAAGCTCAGTATTGGATTCTGCACTCACTTTAGGGATTCAAGGGCACAGTATCGCTTAGCCTCTTCTTTAAGAAGTGCACACTGAGGGGGGCACTTGACGGGATGAGCACTGGGTGTTATTCTGTATGTTGGCAAATTGAACACCAATAAAAAATAAATTTATTATTAAAAAAATAAGAAGTGCACACTTTATCAGATATAATTCAGAAACATTTATGGATATTTTGTTATTTTTAAGAGACTCCTAATTTTTTTTTTAACTGAATGTCTTTAGTCAGCATACGTCTACTTTGGAATAATTCATTTTATGCCTAAAGGCTCCCCTCATATTACATCTGGCCCTTTTGGCTTATTTATGTCACCCTGAAGACCTCAAAAGTAAACGGAATTTGTGACCCCAGAATAATGTAAACAAATATCACCATGTGCCTATTATTCATTACAGTGGTCTGAAGGTGTGGTCAAGCAGGAAGTGATAGGGACCAAGTCTCTTCCAGGACCATGCAACAGCCTACCCAGTTTGTTCTTAGGAAAACTTGATGCACACAAGGAAAATAATGGTTTTCAAAACTTGAGTTTGTAATGTCACAAAAGTGAACTTGAATTTGTAGGAAACTTGAAATTTAAATTACCTTTTGGTAGGCCTTCATCCTGGTAATTTTTGGATTCAGTCTTTCATATTTAAGTTTTTAATCCTCTTGTCAGGAAACTTTTGGCACCAGGCAATGTGATGGACAACGAGTTAAATAAGGCAGAGATCGTAAATTCTATGTCCTGGGTTAATGCCTCCAAAAAGATGGTTTAAAAATAGAAAACTGCTTACAGAATTAAATTACTACGTTAATCCTAAAGCTGCCAGATTTCTGTTTTGTTTACAACTGTGTGACCCCAATTCTTTTGACACTTGACTTAAAAAAAAAACCCAACCGTAGCTCCCAGTCATGATTCTATATACCAAGTTCCAGCTTGGCATATAGTTTGTAGCTAACATGATTTGGGCTGGAGAAATGTGTTTCACAGCAGAAGTGATGATAACACAGCCATAGCTACAGTGGAGCGCAGAGTGAATTCACTGTCCTATTGTGTTTGTCGTCACTCGAGGCCTCTGACACGAGGCCTGTTTTCAGGCTGCCCAAGGGAGTCAGGATACCTGCAAAGTATCTGTGCCCCATTTCCTGGAGGAAGGGTTGCTGTGTTGGCATGTGCTGTGGGAGCAGTGATAAGAAGTTTTCCCTTCAGAACCTTCTCCTCTATTAGCCGTTCTTGCTTTTAAAAGACCAGAAATACTCATTTGAAAAGGCACCATTATTTCTTTCTTTGCAGAAAGTTTTCTTTCAGAAGGATAAAGGATTTAAAAGAAAATTGGCAGTTTTATACACTTTGTGTTTGGAGGTCCCTCGAGCCAATGAAAATTAGGCCTCTCGAAACTCTCTCCAATCCCTCTCAACAAGGAGCACAAAACCGGGGCCGCAAACCAGTAGCCCTTGCCTTGAAGTGAGTTTACAAGGCCTGTCTGATACAGACATTTGTGCATGGATTTCCTCCGGGACTCTGGGCCTGATTTATTGATTTAAGAATCATTGTTTATTTATGGTTTTTGCTAATTTTCCAAATTCAGACTTGTTCCCTCAAATATGTATTTGCATTACTTAGATATGCTTTTGAAGCGTAATCGTTGCTAGCCTTCGCCTGCTTATTCAGAACTCCTGCATGCACGGCATTATTTTCGTTCATTAGACTTTCAGGCCTGTGTTTCTCTGGACTAGGCCTCCTATTGTGCTATTTATGTCTACGATGATAGTTCCCAATCACAGGCAGCATCTCACAAATTCTGAGCCTTGGCTTAAAAAAAATACTGGTGGGAAGATTAGGAAATAATCTAGAAGCTATGCTGAGGTAATACAGCATCACTGTCTTCACTTTTACAATGAAATATGACACTTTTAATTATGTATGTCTTGTTAGCCTTGGAGCTTGCAAGGGATTCGGTTAATGTAAATAAAAGACCTAAATGGTGTGTCATGGATTTAACTGATGATTTCTCAAAGGGAGTGTCATTTACCAAACATGTCATCATTATAATTAAAAGCAGAGAGTCTGAGGGAAAATATCTGTAATAAATAGGAGGAAAGGATATTATGCACAATATGTGATAAGCTCCTATAAAACAATAATAAACATGTAAAAGTTATTTAAGTAACAGCAGAAGAGAAAGATCACCAAAGAGAAAGAAAACTAAAGCCACAATGAGATAACCCTTTTTCACACCTTAATATTAGTAACAACAAGGTTATAACTTCCAGTACTCACCTATAACCAAAGCTTTCTCCTTCTTAGCACATAAAATAATTACGTTTCTCAATCTCTTTGGAAATAGATGGGGTAAATGATGAGTCCAATGAGTGGCAAGAGGAAGTAAAATGTTACTACTGGATCTAGACACTTAAAAATAGTTTCTCTTCTCTTTCTGTGACAACCTTCAAGAACATTTGTTCCAGATAGCTCCGTGACAAGGTTAGAAGGAAAATGTTGGTGATAGACAAAATTTTCTTTGTGTTAAACCAAAGGAGTTATGTACTTACTTAACGTTTCTTGGCACCAGAACACTGTTTTGACTGATACAAACATAAAATAAATTGATTACATCCAACGGTGCTGTGTGGAGAAATGGGTCCCACCTGCTGATGGAAGTGTAACTAGGTCCATTCTTTTTTGGGAGAAATTTAGCAATTCACATCAAAATGTAAAGTTTGCATGCCAAGTAACCAAAAATTTACCTTCTATGATTCTATCCAACCAAGATACTTGACAGAGGTGAGGAAAGAGGCTCTTTGCAGAAAATTTTTAAACAAACTATTGATAATGAGCTAAACATCAATACATAGGCAAAATAGTTTACCCAGAAAATAATACGCAGCAGTCTAAACAAAGTACACTTACATTTACTACCACAATGAAATATCCTTGGTATGTTAGGATGAATAAGAAAGCTATAAAACAGTAAGTTTTACAGGCTTCTACATCATACCCAGCTATACATAGAAGAGAATGTAATTTAAGAAATTGCCAAATCTGTGATAAATGGATAGATGTAAGGAATAGAAAAAGACTCAAATAACTAAACTTTTGAAGAGCTGTGGTAGGGCAGGAGAAGGGGAAGAACTTTGAGATTTATATTACACATTGGGTTGTCCAGGTTTGCTATGACTATCATATAGTACTTTGTACTTTAAAAACACCTCCATGTTAAAATTTTCATTTATTTTTAGGATTTTTGAAGTCATTCATACCTTAGCTTTTAATATTCATAGTAGAAACGTGACCATGGATTTTTGCTTTCATTGCTAACAGATGCAAGGTATTTAGTAGTTGTGGCTAACTTCAGTTCCTGGAAATAAACAAAACTAAATCATTTATTTGTAAAACCAAAACAAATAAAAGCATCTATTAAGTGGAACATATTTCTAGCTCAAGATGTTATGGGCATATGTGCTTATATCTTGTTCTCTTCCAAACTCCAGTGAAATGACTCAAAGGATAAAAGAAAAGTAAAAAAAAAAAAAAAATGATTCAGTATTAATGTTAAAATAAGATTGGATGCCTTCTATGGGCCAGAAACAATAAGTGACTCTATTAGGGGAAGAATATCCCAAGAAGGATAGAAGGGGAAAGAATTCTCAGATGAGTATCGTTAATATTTATTGAGGCTGGAGGAGAATATGAGGAGTGGGGTAGTCCATAAAACACAGAACACTGATGTGACCTATATCTCCAAAATAGGCAAATTTCACGTAGATTTCACTTGCAATTAGATCTAAGTGAAGAAGTATGCCAAGTGAAGCCTAGGGGCTGCTTGGACTGGCCCTTAGACAAGAAAATCGTGAAGGGAAGACTCTCTACTGACAACCTTGAGGATCCCATGGCTTCAAAAACAAAAAATGCCCCCAAACAAGCAAACAAACAAACAAACAACAACAACAACAACAAAAACATTTGGCTTCTGGAAAGCAAGCCTTGTTTATGATAAAAAATTCTGTAAAGTCTTTATGTCCAATAAACGTTATGAAATGTTTGTGATATGTATGGATTAATGCTAGAAAAACTAAAATTATTTAGTATGTAAAAGAAATGAGTAAGAGATAACTCTACAACACTCTTTAGGCACATTATTTTTTATTTTTTTTCTACTTTATACAATATAGTGTTACTTGTTGGAATGATTAGTCAGTCATCTAAAGACTAATCTACCTCCACAGGCTTATTTAAAATACCTATGGAACTTTTCTTAATTGACGATTGGGATGTGAAGAAGTAGCTTTTTATAAAACCTCAGTTTGGTAGTAGATCATCAGAAATTACTTATTTTATTATTTATTTGAAAAGAAAGCATGTATTCCTATCTCATCAGATTCTTGGCCAAATTGTATTTTAAAAGATATTAATTAGGTTTTCTAAGAATTGCAGTCAATTGCTTTAGAATCACTAGTTACTTTATTTCTTTTTTAGAAATCAATGAGAACATTTAATGTACTAATGTGCATTGTGAATATTCATGTAGCTGATAGGGCATACAGTTTCCCACGTAATTCAGTCATGGAACACTTCTTTCTAAAATCTCTTATTATTATCTCATAGCATTTTGAGTTTCACAAAGTAGTTTAAAAAGTTGCATTAGAATATTGTTAAAAGTACCAGACTGTGTAAGAAATGGAGTCTCTTACAATATGATTCGGTTTGTTTTTATGTCATTTGCCCTTTTGTAAAATAAATCATCCTCTAGAATGAAATGTAAAGTTAAAATAAGGAAATTGTATTACAAATTATTTCCAGTTAACCATCGATTGTCACACCACAAGAAATCTTTTTACTCGGGATGAGAACTTTTTAGATCTTCTCTCCTAGCAACTTGCAAGTATACAATGCAATATTATTAACTTTAGTCATGTTAACTAGACTTATTGTGGTGATCATTTTGTAATATGTACATATAGTGAATCATTATGTTGTACACCTGGAACTAATATAATGTCATATATCTATTACATCTCAATATCTATCTCTTAGCAAGGAACTTGATAAGTGGATTCTAAAATGCACAGAGAAAGTTAAGATCCAAAATTTATTAATATAATCCTCAAGCAGAATATTTAAAGAACTCAAAGAATACCAAGATATATTAAAAAGCTCTTGTATTTAGAATGTGTGCCGTTGTTACAGAGCTAGACAAGCTAATGCAGTCGATTAGAAAGCAGAAATATGTATACGACAGTGATGAATTGCACATCCGGGGAGAAAGAATGAATATCAGAGAATACTCAGTAAATGGCAAGGGGACAATTGATTACTTTATCCCCTGCATAAAAATAAATTCTTGATGGACTTGCAATGTGGATAGGAAAGGCCAAAATTTTAAACTTTGATAAAAATTGGGGAGAGGATTTATCCCTTTGCAGGAGGGAATATTTTCTTAAATAAGACACAAACGTTGCAATCACTTTTTTAAGGTTTGGTCAATTTTACTAAATAATATTGGGATTTCTGTCCATCAAAAGACATCATAAAATACATTAAAAGACAAGACAAAACCTGGAAGAAGATGTTGCTAACACATGTAAACAATAAAGAATGAATATTCAGAGCACCTAAAGAATTCAAAAGCGGTAAGAAATTCATTAGAAAAACAAGGAAAAGATAGAAGCAGGCATTTCACCAAAAAAGGCAAAACTCAAATATCTCATACCCATTTAAAAAACACTGAATACCTTTAGTATTTGGGGAAGAGAATACTGTTATATGATACCATTTTACGTCCATATATTATCAAAAGTAAAAATCTTACAATACCAAGTGTTGGTAAAGATGTATATAGTAACAGGGGAAAAAAAAAACATTTCTTAGCAGACTTGTTTGAGGAAAATAATATATTCACGATCAATTGATTTAAATACAGAGTCTCACCTAGAAATGAAAATACTAATTATTACCTTTTTTGAACACTCAGAATTGCGGGGGAGGGCGGCTCGATATGTTTTAAAAAGTGAATGTTGAAATGGAACGACCATTTCTTCCTATGTCGCAAGATACATCCTGTGGCAGAGGACCCGTGGCCTGGGTACATAGACACAGCTAAAATGGCCCGGCCTCTTCCAACCAGTTGGAGGGAACTATTTAATAGAGGCAGTTTAAAAGTTTCTGTAACAATGATGCTAATCTAAATAGCTAAGCCAGCACAAGGTGGTGGGGGGGGGTTGTAGGGGAGCATAAGTGGATGAAGCAAGGAACACACACAGTGTAATAGAAAATACTGCTGGTGCCAGGCGGATGGAATAGCGGCCTAAACAGGGCAGTGAGGACAACAAATCAGTCTAATGCAGTAGTTGCTTCTAATTTTCAGGTTCTACGTAACAGTGGAAAACACTTCCACTGGCTCATGGAAGAGAATCTGAGCAGGGACAATTCTGATCTCAATGGTTGAACAACTCTTTGAGTAATTTAAAAAGCAATTAGTATCACAATGAGTTTTTCCCAGAAAATAGAAAACAGAGTGAGCAATGACGAGCTGACCTTGATGCTTTACTCAAGAGCAATCTGCCTAAAGCTATTTACAGCATGACTGTGTGCTCCTCCTTTTTGGTTTGGCTCATGAGTCTATCTTGGGAATGAGCTATTAAGCATGGACTTAATACACAGTACTCTGTGTCTGTGTGTGGGCGGCCAACCAAGCTGCTGACACAACTTCAGCCCAGAGTTGTTTAGTGTGAGGCCAGCTCCCATGAGAGACACACACAGGTTCAAGGACGATGACGAGAGTGAGAAGAATGTCTTTCATGTTTATAGCTTTTCAAAATCCAGCCTAATTTTTAAATATTACATGCTGATTTCACAGCAAGCTTTCCTTAAACATAACTAGCATGGCCTTGGGAGTATGAGCTTTTATTCAAGCACTTAAAGGGCATCTTCAACCATGGATCTCAGAAATAAGTGCAGCATATTTTAAATAAACTTTGTAACAGGGGATGTGCCTTTCAAATAAGATGGAGTAGGTTTTAAACCTTTTCAAGTAACTTAGATAAGCACCCTCCATCTCTCACACATTTCTTCTATGTCCTTCTCACAAGCAGACACTGTTTATCTCCCACAGATTTTGACTTAAATTCTTGGAAGGTTGAGTACATGGAATGACATAATTTTCCATGGTTGTCTGAAAAGTGATGGCATTTTGTTTTTTCTACAGTTTCCATGAAAATGGTTTCTATTTTTTTTTTTTTTCCTTTTCTGAGAAATGAAGTGCTTTAAGGGAGAGCGTTAATTTACTTTGCCCAGTGCTTGGACACATAGAATCAAATGGGGACTAGGAGATGATAGCTCGTGTGAAAGAGAGAAAGAAGAATGGGTGTTGAAAATTTGAATAAAGAGGATAATAATGAAATAATCAACCTGAAGAACATAAGAGTGAATTGACTAAGAAAATGCAGTAGAGTACCTGGCTAGCGCTTAAGGGTGAGTGGAGACTCAGGTGGTGAGAAATCACAAAGGCCAGGGTAATGGATTAGTGATGCTTGTGAGATGGAGAAATTGTTTCGGTGGATTACTAAAGCAAGCTAGCTGGGAAGATAGGAGGTTGTCATCAGAAAATGGAAGACGTGTGGAAATCAAGAATGACAAAGTTCTGAAATGGCTACTGAGTGGGTTTGGAATTGGTCTTTGATGTGGGTATAGAGACTGCCCAGAATGGTGAGTGCTGGTGAAGAGAATTGTCATAGTCTAGGACTGTGGTACATAAGAGAGAGTGACAAGGAGATCAACAGTTGCCTTTAAAAGCGCGTGATACCGTCTGGTGGTTTGGGCTTCAGGAAGAAATGCTTCTTGAGGAAAAAGGAAAGGAAATGTTTTGGGATATGCAATGCAGTCAAGGAGGGTACCTACTGTCTTGGAAAGGCATCAGATCACAGTGATTATTAGAAATGAGTTCAGAATCAAATGAACTTTTACCGTTTTGTGGATGTGGTAACCTTAGGTAAGTAACTTAAGTTCTCGGGAGCTCACTTTGCTCAGTAGTAAATTGGGAATATTTTCTATCTCATTGGGTTGTTTTAAAGATTAAGTGAGCTAAACTGCTGTGGCTGCCTAACGCACAGTGATTGTTCAACAAGTTCGGATATTACCCACTTTCAGCCTGTGGTAGGAGGAGTAGGGGAAGAGAGAACGATGCCACATCTTGACAGTCATGCAGGGTAAATTATGCTCTCAGAAAGGAGTCTGGTTCCTTTCTACTGATGGAGCAGTAGGTGTTCTGAGAGTAAATTGAACATGCAGAATATTTTGCGGAGAGCTGACTCAGAGTTCCCAGGTCCAGTGGTAGCTTCAGATATGCAGGAAGATTAGATTTATACTACAAGAGGATAAGAATCCCGGTGGTGATGGGTGAAATGGAAGTCTTCCATTAGTGTCTGGGGTAAACACGTGTTAGCATTACTCTAATATTATTTTCAGAAGCTCTAATTATGACCTCATTATAACTTCTTTCTCAACTTGACCTCTTGTGTAGTTGCTAGTCATTGAGTGAGTCATGACATGGTATCGGGAGCATTTAAAATATTAACTGGCTTGAAAATCCTAACTGCATGAGAGAATGGTGAAAACAGCATCTCATCTCTGCCAAAGGACTATGCATTTATCTTGATTCACCTGGAAAGAATTAAGTAAGAGAAGCAAAACATAGTTAATTTAGAAGCATCAATAAACATGAGCCTAATTTACCTAAACAAATCCAGCCATGCAAGACATAAAACAAGAAGACTATTGAATAACCCTGAATTATGTAGGGATCTGGAGAGTTTTATTTAAAAATGCACCCAAATTTGCATTTTTCTGTTCACTTGTAATTCTACAGCTTTTTTGTCAATTTGTCTTGTCATTCATACATTGCTTTTCTCTCCTTTAAATCATGTACATTCATGCTTCTTCCAGTAAAATAAATTATAATACAAAGCAAAACACACAGAATTTTTTAAGGAATCTGTGAAGCAGTCAGATTGCATAATAGCTCTTATAGAAATGCACAGAGGGAGTACTTAACTGATTCAAGTGGAAATAATCACAGACAAGTGGAAGAGGTGGAAGATTTGCAAATGGAGGATTGTGATAAAGGCAGGTGTCAATACAGCTCAAAATTTCCCAATGCCTTAAATCTCTAAGGCCATAGAGTTTTACCCTGGATGTCTTGTTATTACATTTGTGAAAAATTTATTAGTTTTCTAAATTGCAAACTTTTGGGGGGGGTCCCACTGTTAAAAGATCCATACACTGAATTTTGAAGAAAGGAAATGAATTGAAACAAAAGGAGCCAAAAATTACATGATTTGAATATCAAAAAGCAATAAAGCATATGATAGCTATTACAGATGTTTGCACAAATTAGAAACCTCACTGGGTTTTCAGAGCTTTTCTAGGTCAGTGCAAATAAAATACCACTTTAGGGATGGTCTTCCCCTTGAGGAAATTTTGTCCTAAATTTATCAGCTGACCTAATAAGTTATACTTTACCATAAGAAATTATTAAATATTTATGGATGTGTGTTTTACAGGGAATAGTACTTTTTGTCAAAAGGGTGATTATTGATTTATTATATTATCATCAATATATTACTAATGAAACCACAAAACTTATATTCTATATTTTTCTCTTCTTCCTTTGGCTTTTCCTTTTAAAATCAATCTCCTCCATGGTTATTTCTTTATCTTTTTTCTGAGGTTTTTACAGTTATGCCTTACAAGGACGACTTGTGTCACTAGTGTGACAAATAAATATGAAAATGAAAAAAGTCAGTCATGGTTCAAATTGTAGAGCAAAATTTAATGATCAGCTTTTCAGATGGTTTAAGAAAAGAATTAAAAAATACCCTAAAGAGTTTGACTTTTTCTAACATAAACAATTCCATCCAAAATAACAGGAAGATAATACAGGGAAGTAAGGAGAAAACACACATATAAGAATTCACAGAGATAAACACTGATGCTAATTCAGGACAAACACATACTTTAGTAGATCCACTACTAAAAATAAAAGAAAACATGAATTTTTTTAAGCAGGAGATAAAATCTGAGCTCTTAGGGACACACTTATTTACAGAATTGATATCCTACTAAACTGACTAAGTGCAAACCTTGTCAAACATCATTTAACCATTGCATAAACAATGAGATGAAGTAAAATTAAACAGATAAACCAAAGAGTATTTGGAGGGAAAAATATATTAACACTGTTACAAAAAAGTCTGAGAGAAAATGGTAAGAGCACAGTGACATTGGTAGCATAATTTTGGAGCTTTCCACATGCCTGTGTTAAAACATACAGAGTAACTAGAGAACAAAGCCTAAAGGCATATGGGGAATAGTTGTCATTAAGCTGGGTAACAAGATATTCTCTAGAATACTAACGGGAGGGGAAAACCACTGACAACCTCAAAATCTATGTGTTTTTAGCATCTGCTCTGGGGAAAGCCTAGAGAAACAATCAGGCATCTGACAGATCATGATGATAAGTGAGAAATCCCTAAATATCTATTCACTTCAATTCTAGTGGTCCAACATAGAAGAGCTGATGAAACCAGGAGGAATTTTGTTCACTGTGCTAGTGTGTAAATTAGACTTAAAGGGCATACTAGACCTAAAGGGACAGAAGTCATATAGTTGCCATGAACTGGTGACAGTGAGTCACCAAACATTCCTTCCAGAGCAGGTACTCCTCTGCACAGAGCCAAAGGAAAGAGAAGGCCCAGATAAAAGTAGGAGCAGGTTACAGAGCTAGGGAATCTCAGAATGCAACATCTCATAGTTTTTAACACTACATGAAAAGAAGAAAGAAGAAAGATTTGTGAAGCTAGAAAAGCTACCTGAACCAAATCTCCCTCTAAAGTTCAATGAAAAGAAATTCACCTTAAAAAATAGCAAAAAGGATAAGAAAACAAAGACAAAACTCAATTTAAGTTACTATAATAGAAACATATAAAAGGAGGATTACCATCTTATAGAATATAAAAGCTTTAAGAAGACAATCCCCCAAAACACTTCAAAAGAAGCTAAGATGTTCAAAAAAGAAGATATGAAAAAACAACATAAATCAGAACTACAAACTCAAAAATGAGATCATGAAACTCAGGAAAGAAGGAGAAATAAAACATGTTTTAGAAATTAAGAATACAGTAGAAGAAAGTCAAGAGCAAATAAAAATGTCTTCAAAGGAATGTAAGTTGAAAAGGAGAACTTGTAACCTTCAAAGTAAAGAAAGTGACACAAATGATTCAGAGAAAAACTGCAAGTATTGAAAATAGTCAAAGAAGATCCAAGAAATGGAAAAGGTGAACTCTAAAGAAAACCAAAATCAGAGAACAAGAATAATGAAAGTATGAATCAAAATAAGGGAAAGACAATCTGTCCTGAAAAAGACAAGAGTGACCAAATGCTTTGAAAAAAACATTCTAATTGATCCTATTGAAAGAGTAATA
Organism: Nyctereutes procyonoides; assembly: GCF_905146905.1. Lineage (NCBI taxonomy): Eukaryota > Metazoa > Chordata > Mammalia > Carnivora > Canidae > Nyctereutes > Nyctereutes procyonoides. The sequence goes on along the minus strand of NW_026575122.1, from coordinate 2,215,657 downwards.
CCAAGATTTAAGCTAGTAAAATTACCAGACTTTAAGGAAAAAGTAAAACATTTCTTTGAGTATCTAGGAAAAGAGAATATGTGATTTATAAGGAAAATAAAACAAAGTTACATCAGACTTTTTATGAAGTAATATATTTAAGATTTTCAAGGAAATGGGATCCCTGGGTGGCGCAGCGGTTTGGCGCCTGCCTTTGGCCCAGGGCGCGATCCTGGAGACCCGGGATCGAATCCCATGTTGGGCTCCTGGTGCATGGAGCCTGCTTCTCCCTCTGCCTGTGTCTCTGCCTCTCTCTCTATCTCTCTGTGACTATCATAAATAAATAAAAATTTAAAAAAAAAGATTTTCAAGGAAAGAAAATGAGAAAGAAAATTTAGGGCCAAAATTTCTATATCCAGAAAACATAATCCCTATCTAAAAAAATATAAGAAGAGGTATTAAAACACAGTAATTTTTAATATGCAGTAACTCAGAATATTTTCCTACTGGGACTTTTCTAAGGGATCTACTATAAAATGAGCCTCCATGACCTAAATGACAGTCATCAAATTGTGACTCGTGGATAGCCTTGCCTGACTGTATAGATACTTGTAGAATTTAATGAGAGGTAGAAGGAAATACTATAGCACATAATAGCAACATATCTGATAATGGAGGCATAAAATAAACACTAAAAATTTGGGATAGCATATCCAAAAAGTAAATGTTTTCATTAATCAAAATAACACTAGAATTGCTACTGTGAGTCAGTTGTGCATGTATGGCAGTTTAAAGCAAATAAGTGCATATGGAATCTTCTAATCGTCACTCCGTTTGTCCTTAATAATGAGGATTCTTGGTGTGGAAAGAGGAGATACGGATCTAATACAGAAGATGTTAAGTAGTAGAAGATGTTATGGAGTTAAATTTGAATTGGAAATAAGAGTATAATCTCATGAGTGGTCTTCTAATTCTGTCTACTGAAAAGAGCTGGAAATAAGGAGACAACTGTGCAGTGATGAGCATTGTTAGTATGATGATTGGGGTCCTTAAGTACTGTTTCCCGTTAAAAAAAGAAATCAGGGATCCCTGGGTGGCGCAGCGGTTTGGCGCCTGCCTTTGGCCCAGGGCGCGATCCTGGGGACCCGGGATCGAGTCCCACGTCGGGCTCCCGGTGCATGGAGCCTGCTTCTCCCTCTGCCTGTGTCTCTGCCTCTCTCTCTATCTGTGTGACTGTCATAAATAAATAAAAATAAATAAATAAAAATAAATAAAAATTTAAAAAAAATCAAAAATTTTTAGAGAAATGGCTGTTTCTGGTCCTAGATCTGGGAAGTAAATGTATAAGATGGATCTAGAACACCCTGCTGTAGCAGATATAGTAAGAAAACTATCAGACTACTAAAATCATCTCAAGGAGAGTTAGGAATCCCTTTGAAGATGTGCTCGCTGGCCAAAAATGAGACAGTTTAAGTTTCATCAGTGATAAAAATTATAATGAACTAAAACTAATAAAATATATTTAAATCTATGAGATTTTTTTTTAAGATTTATTTATTTGTTTTGGAGATGGAGAGAAAGTACAGGGGAGTGGGAGAGAGAATCTCAAGCACACTCACTGCTGAGCACAGAGCCCCACACAAGGCTGCATCTCATGATCCTGAGATCATGACCTGAATCCAAATCAAGAGTCAGATGCTTAACTGATGTCCATAGATCTGTAAGTTTTTAATGATTAAAAAAATGCCAATAAGGGCAGCCCGGGTGGCTCAGCAGTTTAGTGCTGCCTTCAGCCCGGGGTGTGATCCTGGAGACCTGGGATCGAGTCCCACGTCAGGCTCCCTGTATGGAGCCTGCTTCTCCCTCTGCCTGTGTCTCTGCCTCTCTCTCTCTCTCTCTGGTCTCTCATGAATAAATAAATAAAATCTTTAAAAAAAATGCCAATAAGTGATCACTTCCTGAAAAGACAAGTAACCAAGTCATTATTTTGAAAACTGGTTATATCATATAAAAGTAAAGAACCAGGCACTTATCTTCCCTCTCCTTTTATTTAAAAAAATATTTTATTTTATTTTTTAAGACTTTATTTATTCATGAGACACACACACACACACAGAGAGATAGAGATAGAGAGAGAGAGAGAGAGAGAGAGAGGCAGAGACAGGCAGAGAGAGAAGCAGGCTCCATGCAGGGAGCCCGACGTGGGACTCGATCCCGGGACTCCAGGATCACGCCCTGGGCCGAAGGCAGGAACTTCTGGCATGAGGATCAAGAAGCCTCAGCAGACCCTCATTATGAATTCCTATTCTCTGAACACTTACTATGTGGAGCATAGCATATGGAAGGCTTTTCATTGACAGGTTATAGATAGGTAACACACTGCAGGGAAGGCTTCATTATCTCCACTTTAAAAATGAAAAACTCAAAAAAAATAAAAAATAAATAAATAAATAAATAAATAAGTAAAAGAAAAACTCGGGTAAATATAATTAATTAATTAAATCACTCTCCGATCTAGCTAGGATCTAGAAATAAAACCAGGTCCGCTTGGCTCCAAGGTCATCAAGGAGAAGAAATGGTTTTGGAACGTGAGTTATATAATGTACTGAATGTGTAAGCCATTTAGCTTTTTCCTCTGATAATTTTCTGATGTAAAAGCCGAAGAGACTACCTTGTTTTTCTTTTTATGTTTTAACTTTATGTTCAAGTTTTCTCAGATCTAAAACAACTTAACTTTATTAGTTTATTGGTTAAAATAGCCATGCTGACTTTTTTCTGCTCTGTTGGTATGTTTTGCAATTTATAAGTGACTGGAAAGCGGTCTTGCACAAAATTGCTTCCAAGTAAGGAGCAGTATTATAAAGCTATTAAGACCCCAGGCCCTTAAGGACTATGCTCAAATCTCACCTGTGGGATTTGTTGATTTGTGTCATCTTGAACATTTTGTTTGAATCTCCTGTGCTTTGGCTTGCCCTCAGGGAAGTGGGAATATCGAGATAATGGAAGTGAATCATGTGAAAAAAGTTCCTGGGCAGGGGCGGGGGGGCACCTGGGTGACTCAGTCCATTAAGCCTCTGACTCTTGGTTTAGGCTCTGGTCATGACCACATGGGTTGTGGGATTGAGCTCCCCATGGGGCGGGGGCTCCTTGCTCAGCCGAGAGTCTGCTTGAAAGACTCTCTCCCTCTGCCCCTCTTCCTGCTCTTGCACTCTCTCTCTTTCTCTCTCCAAATAAACGAATGAATAAATCTTTTTTTTTTTCAAATAAATAAATCTTAAAAAAAAAAAACAACTCTTGGAGAAGTACATAGGTCGCAGTGAAAATTCACTAACTGTTCGTTATTCAATGTGGGAGTATTTTTAGATGTACTATAAAGATAGTACAAAGGTATTAGATTTCTCTCCCATCAATGTAAGCAATCTCCATGCACGTAAAATAAGTAAAATCAAATATCACTTCTAATAACTAAGGCATTCAAATAATTATCTGAATGTATTGTAAACGAGTGCTTAAGACTCCGGATGCCATGTACCTCAAGAACAAATGGATTCGGTGACTTCGCATCTAAAGAGTCATCTGTACCTTCCACTGAAGTTGGGTTCCGTCACTAAAGGTTGTTCTTTGCTGGGCAATTTTCACCTCGATTTTTAGTCCTAGTTTTTCTTCTTGTGTGATAATATTATAACCATTTGACAAAAAGGCCTTTGGGGGTCTTCTAAATTTTAAATCTTTTAACAGTAAGGGTTTTATTAGGCTCTTAAAGCTGCTGTGACAAAGTACCGGTAATAAAGTAGCTTAAAACTGGAAATTTATTGTATCATAGCTCTGGAGGCTAAAAAGTCCCAAATGAAGGGTTCAGCAAGGCAATAATCCCCCCAAAACCCGTAGGAGAGAATCCCTCCTTCTTGCCGGCTTCTGGCTGTGTGTGGGGCCATCCTTGGCTCCTTTGGTTTGCACCCACAGCGCCTCAGACTCCGCCTTTGTTGTCTACCTTCTTGCACCTGTGCCTCGTCCTCACTTCTTAAAAAAACATCAACTGTTTGTCGTTAAAAATTCACGCCACTGCCATGTGACCTCATGTTGATTATGTGTGCCTTGCCCCTCTTCCCAGGCAAGGCTGCTGTTGATACTGCAGCTTAGGGCTTGAACATATATTTGGAGGGAGACAATATATCTCATATCAAGGACAGTGACAAGCTGTTATGAACATGTCCCCATAGGCATAGGCTTGTCCCTCCTCTGAGAAGCCTCTCGAACACAAGCTCCCCGTTTGGACTTGCTTAGCAAGCTCTCCTAACGGAGGGTCGGATGTCTACACCTTTACCCCTTCCCTGTTGTCAGGGCCGAGCACCGTTCCCTAATGGGCTATCATTTCAAAAAACTTGTATTCCTGGAAGGTCAGAAAAATGGATAAAATTAAAAATGAAACAAGGAGCAGTGATTACTTCCAGGTATGAAAAAATACATCAGGGCCATTTCTTTTAATATTTGAACATAAAATTTCACTTAGAAAAGCTTTAGCTTCTATGGTTCAGTGAAACGTACGTCATCACCAAGTTGATTTTTTACCTGGAACTGGATGTTTTCCTTCGTATCTGTCATCAAACATTATCAGGTGGTTGATTTTGCCCAAGAAGGTGCCGGGGTGTAAATGTTCAGTATAAATAAAGACACTCAGCCTGAACTTTTCGTTAATTTATTGCTTATTTCTACACCCTCTCGGCTAATTGGAGATAGAACACAGATTACAAAACAGAAACTTTGAACCTGTGCAGATAAGGAGGCGGTCATTATGCTGTGTGTGTTTCCAGGGTAGCTTCGTTTTAATGAGGTGAGCACAGAGGTTGGAGGGGAGCTTCACAGAGAAGCCCTGCGTTTTGGCTAAGAATGCACCCAAAGCCTCTTTCTTCCACTTGCTTTTGACTCCACTTCTTTCCCCATGTTACCGGATTTGCTTGCAAAATTACACAGAAATGTAAATGTAATGCAGGCACTTAGTGTTATGTTTCTCCTGAGCCCTAAGAAACAATTTTACCTAGGTTCTAAACATTTTGGGCATTTTTATCTCAATATTTTCTGCCCTTCCATGGCAAAGTTTACCTAGTTTTAAGAACTTACTATCCTATGTTCCCACTTTAACTTTACTTACTACACATTGACCCAAGGGGGGTTGCAAGTAGCAAACATTATGCTTGTACTTTGTGTGTGTGTGTGTGTGTGTGTGTGTGTGTGTCTTCCTGTGTTTGAAAATTTCCCCGTATCTTCCTGCTTCTAAAACGTGCTTTAGGGGCACCTAGGTGCTCAGTTAGCGCAGGTCACCATCCCAGCGTCCTGGGATCGAGCCCCACATCGGGCTCCCTGCTGAACGGGTGGGCAGCCTGCTTCTCCTTCCCCAATGCTTGTGGTCTCCTGCTTGCTCCCTCTGTCAAATCAATCAATCAATCAATCAGTCAATCTTAAAAAAAAATAAAATGTGCTTTATTTTTTTTAAATTTTTAAACGATTTTTTCATTTATTTGATAGAGTGAGAGCACAAGCAGGGGGAATGGCAGGCAGAGGGAGAGGGAGAAGCAGGCTCCCTGTTGAGCAAGGAGCCAGATGTGGAGGGGGCTCGATCCCGCGACCCCAGGATCATGACCTGAGACGAAGGCAGATGTTTAACCTGCTTAACTGACTGAGCCACCCAGGCAACCCTAAAATGTGCTTTATAGGGTCATCTGTGTCGCTGTTTATTCCTTAAGTAGGAAGTTACTTCCCTAGCAGACGGTTCTGGGGGTTCATAGACTGTCCTTCATGACTTACACAGAAGAATCAGCCGGGGGGGACCTATCCTTTTGGTTGAGACAACAAATACCTCCTCCCAAGGCTTTATTGGTACAACAGCAAAAATCTGCAGCCTCTGGTGCCTCTTTCCTCAGGACCACAGTTACTCTTGTAGTTCATATTTCCCTTTGAGGTTTTCTATTTGATGCTCCTTTTCTTTTCTTTTTCTTTCTTTCTTTCTTTCTTTCTTTCTTTTTTTTTTTTTTGGAGCTCTTTTTTCTATAAAAACACAGCATCATTGTACCTGCTTATGTTTTATTGCTGTTTTTCATGGACTCCAAGAATTAATCATTCTTTCCACCTGTGAGGGAGTCACTACCATTCTTCTCCCAGACAGATGCTATGACCCGAATGTTTGCAGCCCTTCAAAATTCATGTGCTAGGACGCCATCCCCTAGGAGGATGGTAGGAGGAGGTAAGACCGTTGGGAGGCAATTAGCATTAGATGATACCATGAGGATGGAGCCCTTATGAATGGGATTAGTGTCTTTATAAGACTCATGAAGGTGAGGATACGATGAGGATTCGGCAGTCTGCAACCTGGGAGAAGGCTCTCGCCAGCACCTGACCTCGTTAGCACCACGATCTTGGGCCTTTAGGCCTCCAGAACTGTGAGAAATACATTTCTGTTGTTTATGACTTACCTAGTGTGTGTTATTTGGTCACAGCAGCCCAAAGTGAGTAACACAATGGACGGGGAAGCTGGGACAAGAGCAAATATTGGTAATGTGTCAGTGGGTAGCAGAAACCAATTTGGAGTTCCCTAAGTTCTTGGATGGTGTGCTGGGTTGCTTCTTGATGATCTCAAACATATGACGGGGTGTTAGATTGAATACCAAATCATGCCTTTTTGTCCAGATATGTATTTTCTACTCCTCTGGTTACAGATGCTGTAGGTTTTTTTTTAATATTTTATTTATTTATTCATGGGAGACAGAGAGAGAGAGAGAGAGAGAGAGAGAGAGGCAGAGACACAGGCAGAGGGAGAAGCAGGCTCCCTGCAGGGAGCCTGATGTGGGACTCGATCCTGGGTCTCCAGGATCACGCCCTGGGCCAAAGGCAGGTGCTAAACCGCTGAGCCACCCAGGGATTCCCCATGTAGGTTTTTTTGATATGGAGTCCTCTGCACCTCTCCAGTCAGAAGAATTCCTTAACAGAATTTTTATGAGCAATCGGTAGACATCACCTTATAAATTTGCTTATTTATTTTAAAGAGAGAGAGAGAGAGAGAGAGAGAGAGAGCTGGGGAAGGGAGGGGGGGCAGAGGGAAAGGGAGAGAGAAACATTAAGCAGACTCTGAGCCAAGCACAGAGCCCGGGGCAGGCTCGATCCCACAACCTGGATACCCCCACCTGAGGCTAAATCAAGAGTCTGATGCTTAACCAGTTGTGCCACCCAGGGGCCCCAATGGTTGTTATATTCAATTATTAAATTATGACCATGAGAGACACCTCCATCTTCGGGAAGAAAAATGTTTGTGAGTTAAGAATTACCCAAGTTCATTATGATAAAATTAGTAAAGTTATTAAGAAAACATAATAAACTTTTCCCCACTACAGAGCAATTTGGTGTTTTCCATAAGTAGTTTCCATTTGTCATTTGTTTTACAGCTTCTTGAGTTAGATTGAAAAATTCTATTTTCAAAGTCAGTACATCCTAATTTGGGGTTTGGGTATGCTGTGGAGGCAGTGGAGCATAGGTCTGCCTCTGAAGCTTCCCTCTGGTACACGTGATGGCGTCTGGTACCCACTGTGAATATATATTTAAGAAGACCAGAGTCAGAGTAAATACATTTGCATATAGTTTTCTCCTTGCATCATATTAATTTTTTTTGTAGATATCCCGGGAAATACTTGAAATGGGTGAAACAGACATTGCTGAGGATTCTCAGTCAACCCAGTCTTACGACCTCACTTACAGGAACCTGGCCAGGGGTTTCTCCTTGATGGCTGACCAAGACAGTTTTGGCGGATGGACGTATCCAAAGGCTGTCTCATGAGTTCTGAAGTTCTGTGGCCACGTGCTGCTGTGGAATGGGGTGTGAAGCCAGGCCTAATTTCCGCTTGAGCGATGTCCCAGAGAAAGAATTACTCCTAAGGCAAGTGGGGTTCTTTGATTCTTTGGGGGAGTCGGGAACCAGCTGCGATGACTTGAGGACTACCCTTGTCACCATTTGTGGGCTGTTGTGTTATTTCAACCGCAGTGGCATCAGCAGGCAGCATCCTAGGGATGGTTACCGCTCCAGGGCTATTCAGTGAAGACCTCCCTACAGCTTCCTCTACCGTTTCCTTAGGTGGGCTCTGGCTCTCCCTCCCTCTCTCTTTCTCTCTCTCTCTCTCTTTTTTTCAGTGACTTCACTCGGCAGGAAATCTGAGTCCACACAAAGTGGTTGTGAAAATCTAGTTATTTTATTATTATCAATAAAGGGTCATTTCCAATCCTGACCCTACTCACAAATAGAAACACTCCGCCAGGTAACCCAAAGGCCGGTCTGTGACCTGAAGCGGACGGTGTCACTTGTCCGTAGCCCAGAGGTCCTTCATGGTCTTCCTCCTCAGTGTGATTCTGCATGTGAGGATTCCTGCTCCTAAAGAAATGATCTACTTTTGTCTTTGTAACTCACTGACACTAGATGTCAGCATTGTCCTTTTTCTTCTAAACAAATGGACTTGCTGAATGATGTCATAGTCCCTTCTGTCTTTCAGAAAGAACATTCCTCAGAGAAAATTTTGCAGTCACGACATCTTTTACCGAGGTGGTGCTTGCCTTGCGCTGTCTGGCTCACTGTGATACAGTCTGCTGTCTAAAGTTACCATGATCACTGCTTTTCTTATGTAAAGGACAATATTTTTATGGAAGAATTAAAGGCAGAACAAAAAGTCAAAAAATAAGAGGATATCTGTCGAGGACTTTTAAACGACATTAATATTGTAAAATGCAGTTAGCACTAATCACTTCCAAACGTAACTAAAGCTGCTGAGCATCTTTGAAAAGCCTGGTGAATAAAAGAGCAGCAAGAAATGCAAGAAACAGCATTCAGAAAAGCATTGTGTATCTGATATTTTGTAAATTGTACATATTTTTTGTTTATATTGTCTCGTTTGTGCTATGAATGTTTAAGAGCACTTAGTCAGAAAGCTGTATTTAAACATCTTGTCTTGGTCAGAAAGTGAAAATAACACCAAACTACCTTGAAACGAAGCTCACCTGTACCTGTGCAGCGGAAGTCCCGTAGTCACTCTCAACTGGCAGATCCAGCCTTCCATGTTAGCATGACTTGCTTATGGGCTAAACTTATCTAGGATTTTTGTCATCTGCTTGCTTCTATCAGCAGATTTTCATTTGGCCCTTACTATTTAATCTCCTATTCGCTTGTTAATTCATTTAGCAAATAGTTTATGGAGTACCTACTATTTTTTCCACAGGCTGCTGTAATAAACAAGACACACAATATGACCATCTTCATGGAGGCCGCGTCCAAGGGTGATGGCTGAGACTAACAAAAATATGAAAAAAAAAAGTATATTTTACAATCTCAGGAATGTTAAACTCCATTAAGAAAGGAAAAGCAGAATGATGGAACGTCGCAGAGTAGAATTCGTTTAACAGGAGTAGCCTTGGAAGACGTAGATGTGAAGGTGACATTTGAGCCTAGAGCTGAAGTGAGGCACGGAGGCTGCGGTACAAGCCAGAGAACAGCAAATCCAGCATGGTCTGCAATAGAGATGGACCAAAAAATTAGATGTAATTGAGGAGGCCCTCGTTCCACGAGTGTCGTGAATTAGAATACAGCTGCAGAAGCTCACGATTGGAACATTTCAGGATTGAGATCACTGAGAATTTGTGACGATGATCATGGTGATCATACTCTGGATGAAAATAATAGCTAATATTTCTAGAGACTGGATATGTGCCAGGCAGGCTTAGAAAAACCTTACATTTATTATATTGCTTAATTTTCACAACAACCCAATGGAAAGGATAATATTGTCTCCTACTTTTTAGATGAGGAAACTAGGTTATAGAGAGTTTGAGGAACTTCCCTAAATTCACAGAGCTAGTGGAAGAGCTGGTGCAGCTGTAGCAAACACAAAGTCATCTTGGTGGGGTGCCTGGGTGGCTCCGTGCGTTGGGTGCCCAACTCTTGGTTTTGGCTCATGTCATGATCTCCTGGTCGGGGGATCGAGCCTTAGGTCTTGGCTCCCTATTTAGTGGAGAATCTGCTTCCTCTCTGCCCCCTCCTCAATAAATACTCCATGTTTCTAATGATGTACTGCAGAAAGAAGTAGCTGATGCCTTAAGAAAAGACTAAAATTGAAAATGAGGAATACTGAGTTCCTGTTTAAGCTCTCCATCTTAGTCACGTACTTATGGGTACTTATCTATAAAATAAGCATGAAAATATGGGCCAGAGCTCACAGACTGGTAATCTTAGGGATGGCTATACCTTCCCATATGTGTTTTTCTGACAGTCACAGTGCTGTCATTGTTGAAATAAATTTAGTTTAAAACACTTGAAATTAAAACATGTTAGATAAAATTATGGATTTATGGTTTTAACTGAAAAATATGAAGATTTAGCACTATTGATTGATCTTGTATTCTTCAAGCCAGTTGGTCACCAGGAATTCAGTGGTGGATGGACCCCTTCAGAAGGACCATGAGTTCTCTACTTCCCCGCAGTCTTTCTTCACCAGTCATTACATTGTCTGCCAGGCTGCGCTAGGAATTTGTAACGGGACGTCCAGATCCAGCTGTTCTCTGAGGTCCTTTCCAGCTCTAGATTTTATGTCTCCACTCTATTCTCCTCCAGTAATATAAGAAATTTGGTGGTATAAAAAAGACAGTTATGAGCAGAGAAGACCAGAAGAGGTCAGCTGATATCCTACAGTTTTTCAGCCTCACCCTTTTACGGGCAGTATCCCTGTAGTTGGAAGATGAAAGATGAGTTTGAGGTAGACCAGAAGAACAGAGCTTCCTTCCATTGCTTCTGTATGGTGTGATGGCTTCATATTGTTTCAGAGTATGAATTTATAAGCCATCAGCAGGCAACATATGATATAAAATGAATTCTAAAGGAAAACAAAATATCTTTAATTAGTTGCTTTTATAAATAATCCGTTTCTCTGTTTTTTTTTCTATATGTCTCTTTATTGAATGGACGTATATGACTAGAAATGGATTCCAAACCTCTGAACGCTTATAATAGTCCCAATAGATTTCACTCAAATATATCATTTTACTTTTATTAGGATGAAAATACACAGGTGTTTCTGTCCTTATCTCCTCCTGCCCAGGTATGTTCCTCGTCTTTAGGGCACCAAGGTTCACTTTGATGTGTGGTCTGCCTTGTGCTCACTGTTGGAAGCTGAAAAAAGATAATTGTTTTAGAATGACAGACAGAGAAGTGCTGGGTTTGTGACTTTTTTTTTTTATGCTAACTTTTCCTTTTCATGCTGTATTTCTTGCTGCTCTCTTTCTCCAGATAAGAGGTAGAGTGAATGATAAGAACAATAAAAGTCAATCTATCTGTACATATCATTTAAATAAAGTATTTTAAGAAAAAAACTGGCATCAAGAAATTTTTAAAAAAATAGAAAAGAAATATATACTCTTCTAACTAATGTATCAGAAATTCCCTTAATTAACCCATTATCTTCAGGATTGCCAGAAGAAGCTCAACTACTGGCAGGGACAACATGATCCAATACAAAAATAATTTTATAAAGGTTCTGGTAATATCGTCTTTTTGATCACACCTGAACTTTGCTCCATGTTAAAGTTCTAATCACTCCTCTAAGAATAGTCCCAAGATAAAAGTACAGGGAAAAGCTACAAATTGCACAATCAAGAGGAATATAGAAGTATGACCCCAGCTTCCCTAGAGAAAGTAGAACTGAAATATTCTCGTGTTATTTTCTCAGAGGTCTCAACGAACATCTACATAGAAGTGAGAACAATCTAGATGGACATGTACAAGTAGTTCAGATTCCTTTTTAGGGATTCTGGGATAGCACATGGTGACACTTTTTTAGGGGAAATATATGAAGGTCATTATATTCTGATGATGATAGACTGTCCTGCTCTGGTGCATTTGTTCTTAAAGGAGCCTATTGGATGTGAAAGAGCTCAAACTTTGAGGTTAGATTGCCCGAGTCCAAATCCTGGTTCTGCCCTTAATTAGTTGTGTGACTAGGGCAGGTTACTAAACTACTCTGGACTTTAACGACTTCATATAAAAACCTTAATATTTTGAGTTAATATTTATACATCGTTTAGAGCAAAATTGGTAAGTAATGATTGCTGTATTTTGTTAAACCAACCATATTTTATATTTTGGACTGTTGATTTAGGATTTATTACCTGGAAGGACTTCCAATGTTTCATTGTTATTATTTAAAATTTCTCTCTAAATAAAATCAAGTGTTGTCCAAATTTAGGGATGCTTCCCCTACCTGAACCAGATTTTATCTTGATTAATTTATTACTTTTATGATGATGATTTGGAAACTGCAGAACAGGAGGCAAACATCAGCAGAATTAATATCCATCCCAGATAAGATTATAATCTACTGAAAAGCACTAGGCTACAGGTAGAGGTGATTCCTATTTTACAGGATTAAGTCAGTCTTATTTTTTAGAGAAGAGTCATTTTTATCAAAGGTAATGTAGTAAATTTCTAAGATGAGAGCTTTGAGAGTCTAGACATAATTGTTCTTTCTCAGAAGTGACAGTAATTTTTGCAAAGTGAATTTCAAAATTCATTCTTGATGAGTTTAGAGGAAGAGCAACGAAGATAATATAAGAATTTCTATTTGACTTCGGAACATGTCTTTTATATATTTGCTCATGATTTGTTGTATCGTGATATTTTAAATAAAATGATGAAGTCATATAGAGTTCAGAGTCAAGTGGAGGAAACAGGAATGCTACCTAGCTCCTTAATCTGATGCTTAATCTGTCATACTTGGTCTTTATTATGTTGAGGTATGTTCCCTCTGCACCAACATTGTTGAGAGTTTTTAATCATAAGTGGATATTGAATTTTTGTCAATAGTTTTTATAATGGAAAATTTTTAAAAATAATTTTATGGCTCCTGATGAGTTACTACATCATATTCGAACAGATCAGTTTAAACACACACATAAAATTCTCAACTTCTTTCAGCATAAACTGAACTGTTTAACATGCTATTGAAAAAAATGTTATGAAAAAAAGAAAAAATGTTATGTAAAAAATATTAATATATGACAGTAAGAATGCTTTTTAGCATTATTCAAAGTAAGCTAACAGAGAAATGCAAACTATTGGAAGAACGATTAAAAGCCCTGTTATTGACATTACAGCTAGAATGTCAGATTAGTGGGGTGTTACAAAAAATAAAATTAGTAGCATTGTCTGAAAATACAGCCCAGAAAAGAATTCTAGTATTGAATCCAAAGTACTTGAATTAAAAAATAAACAAATAAAAAAAATAAAAAACAAAAACAACAACAACAACAACAACAACAAAAAAGTACTTGAATTAGTTTGGAGTCTGAGATTATGTGAAATCTTGAGAGTTCAACTGGATGAGAATATATATTTTGCAAATCTCTCCTTTGTGTTTGTTTTTGTACGACTTTTTCAGGCAGGACAGTATTAGGGAGACTTATTACATTTTAAAATGTTTGACACATAAAGGTAACTAGATAATGGAGCAGTTTGAACTTTTATCTTCTCTAATCACGTTCTTCCGCTGTGCTCTGTCAAATTTCTAATTCAAAGTCCCTTAAAAGCATTTAGGCAGACCCCATAGCCGTCCTTTCATTTCTGGTTTTCATAAATTTAATCCACTTGAAAACCTCGGTTTCATTTCTTCTTCTATCCTCAAGCAAAGGTTTAACCCTTTGCTAGAGGGAGTCGGATGGAGAGGTCTGGTTTTTTTTTTTTATGTCCCTTGTCACTCCATCATTTTATTCTAGGTACTACTGAAATAGGTAGCCTTTAGGGTGGATGGGTGAAAGTCTCTTCTTACTATTTTGTATACGATTTTATTTCTGTTTTGTTGCTGCCCCATTGGCGACCACGGTGTCAGCATCATGGGTGTCTTCTGTGAGGCAGGCATCTGGTGGATGATAGCTCTTTTATGTGGAGCCTTTGAACTTTTCTACTGCTCACTTCCCTGACTTTGGAGACCAGGTCTGAATTAATTTCTTCCAACCATCCACTTCAACTCCCTTTCAACCTGTACAAACTTAAACCTGTACAAACTTTGATCTCCTTACCTGGCGGGTTACTTTCTTGTGTGGAACGTGAGCAAAAGAGAGCTACTTTTGAGATGTAACTTTACCTCTTTGAAGCGAACACTTCTTTGCAAAAGCAAATGGTGAACATGTAGACTCTTGGAGAGTTGTCCTACTTTCCCTTCCAATTTTCAAATTCTCTTTCCACGTAGATTCAGGGCAGATCAACAAATAAGCTATATGAGTAGACATCCAATACTTGTGGGGTGTTCATGTCCTCCTCGTGAGTCCCCCCTGATCAATACAAACTTTTCTTTTGAAGCTCCCTTAACTTCATAGGATTTCAGCACAGACCTCTTCTCCATAAATATTACTCTTAGTAAGAACCTCAAGGTTCTCATTTTCCTGGTTTTTCGGAAACACCCCACCAATTGTAGGCTCCAACACTACTTTATGTGTCACTCATTAACTAAGAATCAATGCTACTAATTAAACTATGCAATAATGCAGTCTTGTCATGCATTTTTTTTTTGAAAACTGTATCTTGTTAAAAAGAGCTCTTTAGGCACAAGTAGACTTTATCATGTATCATTTTCATGCCTACAAAAACTGAAAAATGTAAGGAAAATAAATTGATCAATATATTTCAAGAACTACCTCATAATCAGAGTCTGAATCTTCTAAGTCACTTTGGATTCACAATCATCAATGTCCATGTTCTTCTACCTCAGTAGTGTGCTTTGTGTCATCAAGAGTTGTTGATTGAAGTGTTTTTGAATAAAACACCAACAATAACCAAATAGCCAGTGTCGTCAGATAAGTTTTGGAATTATGCAGATTTAGGGAGCCGTAGACTCCCTTGAAAACTGTTTTGAACCGTGTCTTCATTTCTGCCTCTGTCGCTCCTGTACGAACATCTGGTTTCCAGGGTTAACAGCTTCCTCCATTGTCTCCAGGACTTTTTCCAGGGCACTCATTCTGTAAGTTTTGATGTTGGCTCTTTTGTACACATTGTCTCACATGAACAGCAGTGGCAACTATATTTGAACTTCTGCCGGCCTAAGTGACTGTAAGACAGTATTGATCGTAAAGGCACTTGGGTTCAGAATTGTTAAAACCTGAAAGAATTGTGTGTCTTACAATCAATAAAATGTAGTCTACTGACTTCGGAGGGGTCCTGTGATCTACTAGGATGGTGTCTGCTGAGATTGTTTGGTCACCTGAGCTTAAGAGCTGAGGGCATCTTCTGGTCTTTAATGCTGAAGACTTCTTTAAAATGTGGATTTCTTAATTTCCTTCCTTCTGGTTTGATCCCCATATGCCCATTCTAGGACAATGGGAAAATTTGACTTTGCAGTTTATTACGTGTACAAAAAAGGAAATTTTTAAAGATTTTAGAGGGATTGTTAAGAAGCCATCAAATAAATTGGCAATGAGTTACCAAGCTTTATGCCAGCAATGGCCAAAAAACAAAAACAAAAGCAAAAGGCAGAAAAACATCCCACGGTAGGAAACAGTGGTTAAAAAATTTTGCTAAAAACATCATGAGGTAGCAGTTGTTGCAAGAATAAAGCACAGGCAGCTAAAAACAAAACAAAACAAAACAAAACCCCAAAAACAAAACAAAACAAAAAAACCAGCACTCTTCAAATTGTTTTATGTTTATGTGGTAGCTTGCCCTAGAGAATAGAGAGATTTGGAATTTAGAAAATCAAGTCAACTTAAAACATTATTCTATTTGCTGTGGAATGATGGTATTTTTTAAATACTTCTATGTGTCCCTTATTTTATTTATTTACTTGTTTATTTAATTGCCTACTGCTCTTTTTTCGACTCAAAGCATTAGAATCTTTCTGTGATCTTGCCTTAGGGGAGAAAAGTGTGAATTGAGAACAGAAAAAAAAAAAAAAAAAAAGAATTGATTCCTGGCTCTGGTTCATAAAAATGTAAGTCTCACAGGGGGCAGTAGGGAGTCTTGAAATAAATAAAATGTTTGAGAGGAGGCATTTGAAAATGTTGGATTATTCCACTTCTACTCTGCTGCCCTCTCCTGCTTGCACCTCCTAGAACAGACTAGAGGAAAATATCTTGGATTGGAGAAAATGAGAAAAGCAAAAGGAGAAGCAACGCTATACCACTTGTTAACATAATTCATTACATGATTAGAAGAAAGGAACAAAGCACATGAACCTACAATGGTGCTGAAAATATTTCATAGAATATTATAGAATGGGGAGACCAAGTGCAGGTGTTTGAGACTGGTTATATAATTTGTGTGGCCCAATGCAAAAATGAAAGTGTGTGTTTAAAATACTAAACCGTAAAGCTTTTTCTTTCCTTCTACAAGCTTTCTTTCTATTTATTATGGTATTTTATATTTGATGTTTCGTGTTCTAAGTAAGGACAAGTTAAAAATTTAAATTATTACCAGGAGTTTTAGTGGTCTTGTTTAAGTTGTGTAACGCCAGTTTTAAATGCAAATATAAAGATATTTAACTCATGTGAAATCACCAAAATTACACAGTTTTGTAGCTCATACATGCATATACATTTAGTTTCTACCAGAAGGATGGAAATGCTGCCCAAAATCATCTCACTAATCTTTATTTCACTTCTTGATATAAATGCATTCAACTAATGCTCTACCCTCAGCTTGCTGATGAGCAAGGAAGGACTGAAAGGAAAAGAAACTGTGAGTTTCTCCATCTTTTCCTTTCCTTCCACATCATCATCTTTAGTCTAATACGGGAAGCAACAAGAGTAAGCAAGGATGTGGTAAGGTTCCTTGCTGATTCCTGTTTTTTAGAATGTCATTGCCTTCTTGCTTTGGAAACAAATTATAATTCAAAGGAAAACGTGGCCTCCCCGGGCTGTCAGCATCTCCTCCTCACCTCAGCTGCTCAGTTGTGAATTCTTACCTTGTACTTGTGTCGAGTCTTACTAAACTCCCACACAACAGGGTCCATCTACTGTGCTCATAGGCATCACAAACATTATACGTAGATGGGTGGCAAGGAATGGTGGAAACATGTATTACACATATCTGTTCTGCTTACACACATGCTCATCATATAAATTATTCTTTTTATGGCTGAGTAATATTCCATTGTGTGTATATTTACCACATCTCCTTTATCCATTCATCTATCAATGGAAACAGGCTGCTCCATTGCTTGGCTATTGGAAATAATGCTGCAGTAAACATAGGGGTGAATATATACCTTTCAATTAATGTTTTTGTATTTTCTGAATAAATACCCAGCAGTGTAATTACTGGATCATAGGGTAGCTCTATTTTTAATTTTTTAAGAAACTTCCATACTGTCCTCCACAGTAGCTGTACAGTTTGCATTCCCACCAAGAGTGCACAAGGGTTCCTTTTTCTCCACATCCTCCCAACACTTGTTTCTTGAGTTCTTGATTTTAGCCATTCTGACAGGTGTGAGGTCATATCTCATTGTGCTTTTAATTTGCATTTCCCTGATGATGAGTGGTGTTGAGCATCTTTTCATGTGTCTGTTGGCCACCTGGATTCCTTCTTTGGAGAAATGTATGTTCATGTCTCCTGCCCATTTTTAAATTGGATTATTTGTGTGTGTGTGTGTGTGTAATTGTAAAAGTTCTTCGTGTGTTTTGGATAATAACTCTTTATCAGATATTCATTTGCAAATATCTTCTCTCATTTAGTAGATTGACTTTTAGTTTTGTTGGTTGTTTCCTTTGCTGTGCAGAAGCTTTTAATTTTGGGATCCCTGGGTGGCGCAGCGGTTTAGCACCTGCCTTTGGCCCAGGGCGCGATCCTGGAGACCCGGGATCGAATCCCACATCAGGCTCCCAGTGCATGGAGCCTGCTTCTCCCTCTGCCTGTGTCTCTGCCTCTCTCTCTCTCTGTGTGTGACTATCATAAATAAATAAAAATTAAAAAAAAAACCAAAAAAAAAAAAGAAGCTTTTAATTTTGTGTAGTCTCAATAGCTTATTTTTGCTTTTGTTTCCATTGCCTCAGAAGACACATCTGGAAGGATATTGCTATAACCAATGTCAGAGAAGTTGTTGTCTGTGTTCTCTTTTAGGATTTTTATGAAATTTTGTGACTTGAAACAACATGGATGGATCTAGTGAATATAATGCTAAGCTAAAGGAGACAGTCAAAGATAAAATGATATGATGTCACTCACATGTGGAATATCAGAAACAACAAATCAACAAAGAAAAAAAAATTGAGAACAAACAGATGGTTACCAGAGGGGAGGTGGATAAGGGGATGGGTAAAATATGTGAAGGGGATAAGAATACTTTATCTTGATGAGCACTGAATAATGTATGGAACCTTTGAATCATTATTTTGCACACCTGAAATTAATATCACACTCTGTTAATTATACTGGTATTAGAAAAAATAAAATTATCAGGTCTTTCAAGACAGCAATAGCAGAGCATTAAACCAAGCAGGGAACCCCTCAGCATATGGAGACCTGTGCAACTGCCCAGGTGACACACTACATAACCAGTTCTGATCAGGCTGACAGTAGTGTTAATCACCAGATATATGAGTGAAGACATCTCCCCTGAATACCAGCCTGGGGCTATTGACTCAGCCCAGCCTTCGATTTTCCTAAATAAAGTGCCACATACTAGGACAGATTTTACATTTGAATATCTTTCCATTTGAAAACAATAAATTAGACAGAATAGTCCTTAAGATGACTGGATGTAACCAACAAAATCTCCAGATTTAGTGGAAAACCCGTTTGTGCATATGTACTTCCCACTGCCCATTCCCCCAGCCCTATAATAATTACATACGTAGCCGCCTGTTCTTCGGAAGCGTTAATCCACAAACTGCCGGGATGTAGCTACACTCTTCTGTTTGATGAAGAGATACTATTAAGTACAGTGGATTTCTATCCTAGCGTGTCCCACTGTTTAGGTTCGGAAAGGTAATTTGAAAGAGCAGTAAAGGAAGGAGTTAAGAGTGTGGGGTCTGGAGCCAGACTGTGCAGGTGTGAATCTTGGTTCCATTCCTTACCAGTTAGATGACATCGGGTCAGTTACTTTATCTCTCTGTGCCTCAATTTCCTCTTTTGAAAAATGGAAGCAATAATAGTGCTCATCTCATAGGTTTGCTATATTAAATGGTCTATGTAATTCAAGCACTTAAAAATGTCTGACACATGGCAAGCACTCATATGTTCTAGCTACTATTTTTAATAGTTTGGCTATACATTTAGTTAATTAATAGTTTGGTTCTTTTATAGAGGAACAAAAGTAAATTTGAATATGGAATTATATCTAAGCTGATTGCTTTTGGCCTAACTCTATGGAATAAGACATGCTTTCCGTACTTCAAAAAAAGTACCTGGTTCAAAAATATAAGATTTCCTACAGGCAATTTATAGTTGATTTTTGAATCATGGTATGTTATTGTCAACAAATCCAATAAAATCGATGATCTGTAAAAAAAACATGCAACTAAATAAACTTTGTTATTTAAAGTGTGAATTCACTTTAAAAAATTCTCTGGACCTTGAGGCCAAAACTGAATCAATATCCTTTATTTGAAGAAATAGCCCATGTAAGAGTAGCAAGCAGAGAAAATTACTGAAAGAATACCCAATGACATCTATTACCTGGACTCTACTGATCCACAGGGATTGATTTACACTTGTTGCTTTGAGTCTCTGTTACTTGTCACTGATTGCCCTTCAGAGCTATGTTAGAATGACCCTTTTTTTCTTGCTTTTCTGTGCTGATTGTCTCTTACCTATAGCTTCTATTGTTACTGATGTCAGATTGGTAAATGACAAAAACAAAACAAAAACAAAGAACAAACAAAAAACAAACAAACCCAAGACCCAGAGTGCTAGGATTGTGGTCTTTTCAGTCATTTCTATTGCTATGTGTTTATTATTATTAGTCATTTTCAAATGAATGGTCTAGAATGTTCATGAAAATTAGATGTAGTTGACTCACAGGCTGGCTTTCTCAGGCCTACTGATCACTGATTTTGGTACCCAAGCTCATGGAGAGAGGCTCCAGTTGGCTGACTAGCTTTGTGTTCTTCCCTGGGGTGAGGGCGAACAATGTAGCAGGCATGCCTTTGTATAAAGAAGATAATTCATATTATGATAACCCTGAGTCTGGCTGACCGTGTTCGAGGAGGAAAATGCTATTAAAGTGGCTGACAACGGCCTCTTGGGGCTATGTATATGGTTAATATGGAATGTAGGGAGTTATAATGATATTTGTGTATGGCTATGGCTCTTATTTTTTCTATCAGGCATAAAATGAATTCTAGGAATATATAGATGTGTGGAAAATAAACATTCATGTGTTTAAAAGAAGCAAAAGACCTTCTACAGAATATTTTGATGTGATATTTAACTTAGATTTCTCTTCGTATCATTTGGCTGTTTCTTTGATTTGAAATTCTTCTTTTTTTTTTTGGTGTGACTTTCCCGAAGCAGACCTGTGAGATAGGCTTTTTTACCTCTTTCATTGAAATGCATAAGATAGAAAATCATATTTCTGGTGAGGAGCCAACAGCTATCTTGCCCTCTGCACACACAGAAACCTCTGAAAGGTATTATTCTACTGTAGCAATTATTTTAAACAATAACTAGCTTCAGCAAATTAAATTCTTTTTTTTCCCCTTTCCTACTGGCACTTAGCTGCAGGTTAGCAGCATCAGAAAAAACACCTTATTTCAGGCAGTTGGACTGTCTATTTCTTATCTCATGGAGGGCACAAACAAGAGCTAAAGATCATAAGATTTCTTTTTCGTTCTGTTCCCGTCTGCTAGGTTTTTGCTTTGTGATTTCGTCCTTTGTAGTTAGCTCAAAAGCATAATAGTGATAATTTGTAAAACTTGGGTAAAATAAACTAAGGAAAGTTCATCCCCAAATGTTCAAGTTTACTATTTCTCCTCAGGTTACAGAGTTTGAAACAACACAGCAGGCTCTAATATCCATGAAATAAGAATCTTATGAACAGAGGAAACCCATTTCTAAGGACAGTTGGAAACCGCTTGCCTGAGCCGCTTCTGCTTAGAATCAAAGATGCCATGTGGTGACACATTTCTGGAGAACAAGATCCTTCTGTTTGTGGAACTTCACACTGTTTGACTATTTTCATTCCAAAGAACAATCCAAAATGGGAGACAGTTTGATCTTATAATTTAGTGTAGTACTCGGAAAGGTAGTCTCCTTATCTCCCAGGGAATTCTGAAAGAAGTCAGCAGGATTGGTAGAAATGACAATGGGCCTCGGAAAACTCTGCTTCAAAAAACTTCTTCCTCTAACTAAGGAGCCAGATGGTCTTTATAGGAGGCAACTCCCACCCAATTGGCATTCTCAGCCACATTTAAAGTAGAAAGATGAAGATGGGAGAAATTACCAGAATGTGCTTTTGAGGACAAAAATTAAATATATCACAGCTTATGATGAAGCAATTTTAAGATAATGTCTCTGAGCGTGTATAACTTGTGCCATCGTTACGGTAAAAAAATGCTTAGTACCCTAAGCATACCCTAAGCATAGAAAAGATCTTATACGCACATATAATGTATATAGTGGCATTTATATATATTATATGCTAAATGTAATGACAGTTATATATATATATGACCCTGAACAACGTTGGTTTGAACTGCACAGGTCCAGTTTTAGGAAGATTTTTTTTCTGCAAAAAGCTTCACTGTTTCCATTTGGTCTTGGGCTTCAGTGAAGGCTTCAGGCTTGTTAGAAAGCTGCCTGGTGGGTGGAAGGAGAGGCGGAGGCCGAAGTCTTGGCACCAAGGGGATGCGAGAAGGGCCTGACCCGGGCCACTGGGCCCCGGAGGCTCCTAGTTATGCTTGAGGGTGAGCCTGTGGAAGAGATACTCACCCCCCAGCCTGGGGGCCAGCCAGCCTGCCCTTAGTCAGGGGGTCGCCATCCTCTGGAAGACGTTCACCTCATCACCCGGCCAGTGGTTCTCCAGGAAGTCACTCTGCACGAGTGGAGCCCAGGGCATGCAGATCCAGAGGGCCTGCTTCAGGGCCTTCTTAGGACCCTGATGGCTTGGCATGGTGAGCAGCATTTTACCCCACTTATCTTGCGATGGCTTCTCCCCGTCCTGGAAGAAGGCACGGCCCAGACGCCAGGTTTGCATCTTCTAGGGGTGCTGAGTGCCCTGGTGCTTCTCTTGGCCAGCCCACAGAGGTACCCACACCATCCAGAGCCACATCATCCTGGTGGGAATAAAAGCCCAGAGAGACGTAGGTGTAGGAGGCCCACAGGTGCATGTTGACCAGCCGGTTTGGCAGCCTCCGCCTCGGTGGAATAATTCTGAGGAATTTGGGGGCTCCTGGATGATCAGCAATAGGGAGCTAAACTCAAAAAATGGTGTTGGCTGGTGCCTGAGGCAGGGGATATCTAAGAAGATTATTCCCAAGACCCTCACTGGAAAAGAAATTGGAGACTGGTTGGAGGCTGGAAAAAAAGACATCCCTGGATCCGTTTTGTCCAAACACTGTGGAAGCAACAGACAGACCCGCAGGCCTTCTGGGTGGACAGCCTATGAGGAATTTGTTTACGGTACCTGTATTTTGGAACTGTACATGTACTTTGTCTTCCTTATGATTTTCTTAATAACATTTTATTTTTTCTAGCATACCTTATTGTAGGAACACAGTATATAATGCACACAACATACAGAACACACGTTAATTGCCTATATTATGGGAAAGGCTTTTTGGTCAAAGGTAGGCTATTAATAACTAAGTGTCTTGGCGGTCAAAGTTATACATAGGGTTTTGACTTTGCAGGGGTTGGCATCTCTGACTCCCTCCTAGTTCAAGGGTCCACTGTACGTACATGGGTACGTACATTAAGAAAAATTTCTAATTATAAAGAAAATTTATCTTTGAAGATATTTCTATGGCATTGCTATTGAAGAAAACATCATGTTGAAGTTCACCATCTTGAAAAGGAATGTGCTGACATCGTCAGGTGAAACCAACTGAAATATAAATGTTCAGAGAGGGCGTAGGATGATTCTGGAATTTGTTGAAAGCTGACAGAATACAGATGTTTGACAAAAAGCATTTTGAAGGAGGCAAAATTTGAGCTAGTACTAAAAAAAAAAAAGATGGAATATGTTGAGGATATTAGAAAGCTCTTATATCCATAAAGAGGTTTGGAAATTGTGCTTGGGAAATGTTATTAACACAATAATATTTGACAGGATGTCTGTGTTAGTCCCTTCTTAATGCCTAGAAGTTCTAGTTTATTAAAAATAACTGGAAATTAGATCTTGCCTTAGCTCACCAGAGTAGCTAGCTTTTTTTGTCAACCAGACAGAGCAAACTATATGAGGCAGAAGAATAACTCTCATTTAAGAAAGAGGAGAGAGAGAAAAAAAAAAAAACTATTTCAGTTAGATTATATTGGTGAAGTATAGGAACATAGAAGCCCGGGATAGTAAGCTATTTAGGATGACAGTTGCCAAGTTATTATATATGGACTTTCTTTTTTTATTTTGTCATTTTGTAATAATTTATGTGTAGGACAATAGACTATGAAAATAAGATATGTGAGGTTCAGGTTGCAAGCCTT
Organism: Nyctereutes procyonoides; assembly: GCF_905146905.1. Lineage (NCBI taxonomy): Eukaryota > Metazoa > Chordata > Mammalia > Carnivora > Canidae > Nyctereutes > Nyctereutes procyonoides. The sequence continues at coordinate 2,192,037 of NW_026575122.1, read as the reverse complement.
GCACAAGAAATTAAATTCGCTATTGGTATATAGGGTTTTTTTCTGGTGATAGCATATTTTAAGAAACATAAAATTGTCAACTTTTCTTATGTATTAAAATTAGCTATTTTAGTTTCCATTTCTAAGTTCCTTTTGAGTCACATTTTGGTTCAAACTCTCCTTCATAAATTACACTTATGCCCTGTACTTTCTGTTAAACTTCGTAGCTTTGCATTTTGAAAAATGCAGATGATTCTTAAAATGTGTCTGTATTTTTTAAAAAAAGTAAAAATACTTTTCAATTAAAACTATAAAATAGGCTGTGTATTCAAAATAAAAAAATAGAAAATAAATACCTTATTGTATTAATTATATTACATATATGTAATTATGTTACATATAATTAATACATTGCATATGTTATACATATATTATATATCAATAAATTATGTATATTATATATTTTCATAGTGTGGAGTATTAGTCACTAAATATATATGGAATTAATAACACACAGGCAGAAATATATCTTATTGCAACATTCTATTAGAAAGCTCATATGAATTTTAGTACTTTGGAAATTAAAATCTTGACTTCAGTATAAGGGATTGATTCACTCTTTTCAAATAAAAAATATCCGGGGATACTTTACTTGGGGTTTTATGAATAAAACAAAAGGATTCATAGAGAATGGCTAATACTAAAGTCTACATTGAAAAGCATGTGCATTTTGCTTTAGGAGTAGTTTAAATATAACACACATTCGGCAAACTATAGGTAGTCTACACTCGTGTACTGATACTTATGGCCAGCATACCCCTTCCCCCCTACCCCATCCTTCACAAGGATTACTCAGTGTTTTAAAATATGTATATAATAGTAGCTGGAGGTGTGCCTGAGTAGCTCAGTAGGTTAAGCATCCAACTGGTGATTTTGGCTCCGATCATAATCTCAGGGTTGTGAGATAAAGCCCTGGACAGGGCTCTGCTCAGTAGGAGTCTGCTTCAGATTCTCTCCCTCTACCCCATCCCACACTCACTCTCTCTTGCACGTGCACCCTTTCTGTCTCAAATAAATAAATAAACCATTAAAAAACAACAACAACAACAACCCAGTAGCTGGATATGGTTACAACAATTATTTTTTTTCTGTCCTAGATTACATATTTCTTTAAAAATATATATCTTAAAAGTTCAGTATAATCTGTTGATCCTATTTAGTGCATCTCATGTTTTTCCTCACTTGCTTGCAAGAAATATTTTATCATTCTTTGCAGAAAGTCACAGGCTTTGTCACTTGATTCGTAAGGAATCTTTGTTTTCCTCCAGTGAATCTGCACATCATCAGCTGCTCCTTTGCCTTATCTATCTAGAAAAGACTGTGTAATGCTTTGTCTCTCTTTCATCCCAGGTGCTTCTGGGAGGAAGCCCTCATGAGGAAGGATGTGAAACAAGTTACAAAAATAATAAAGTATTTTCAGAAAACTAAGCTGAAGTAGAGAGTAGGCTACTGGTTATGGTCTGAATGTTTATATATGCTTCCAAAATATCAGATATTGAAGTCCTAATGCCCAATGTGATGATATTAGAAAGTAGGGCCTATGGGAGGTGATTTGATTAGGAGCGGGGAGTACTCATGAATGAGATTAATGCCCTTATGAAAGAGGCCTTAGAGCTTCCTTGTCCTTACTCTCATGATAGGACATAATCAGACTAGGAAAAAGTCCCCCAACCCAACCAGGCTGGCACTCTGATGACTGACTTCTAACCCATAGAACTGTGAGAAATAGCTTTCTGTTTTTTTTAATAATCTGCCTTCTGTGATATTCTGTTATAGCAACCTCAACAGATTAAGGCATTACATAAAAGAAAAAAATTACTGAAACAATTCTGACAGTATGGTGAGACTAGATCTTGACTGACAAGAATCTGATAATTGCATCTATTAAATGAAGAAAAATGAAAAGATTTTGAATAAGAGTTATATTCTGAAAACTTCAGGAAAATCAACACTGGAAAGATGTGTAGATTGCATTAAAAGACAAGGAAAGGAGAATTTCCCAAGAACACAGAGTGCACATAACTAGATGAGTGTTTGTGAGACATCAGAAATTCCCTGCCTGATCTCAATAAAGTTGACATTGATAATACTCAATATTCTAAGTAATTTTCAAATAAAGCATAGTAAAATACATAGGTTATTAAAATCATGCTGATAATTTTAGATATTTTTGTATGTTAAGGGTATGTGCTTTTAGAGGCATTGTTGGTCACTTTTTCTTTTAAGCAGCTAACGATTCATTTATGGGATAAATATGTCCCGACACTGAGCTAGACATTGGGTATATAAAGACTAATAAGACACATCCTCTCCCCTTAAGGAGCATATGAAGTACAAGGACAAAGAGACCAGCATATTGATGGCTATCAGCATAAACAGTATGGCAAGAGCAATGACGCATATGTGTGGGGGATGGTCCTAAGACAGGCTTTGGTTGGTGGTGGTCAGGTGGGGATAGTATCAAAACTCATGGAAAATTAAAGGTTCTCCATCTCATGAAGCAATGGGGCCATTCTAGACAGAAATAGAAGCCTATGCTTTAGCTAAATGCCAAGAAAATCCATGTCTCCTTCATGGAACATAACGTATGGCCTAGAGAGAGACGTTATTGGGCTACACAGACAAGTAGAGAGCCATGCTAAGTTCAGATTATGTCCTGAAATCTATCGAAAGTCATTAAAACTTTTATTTATGAGAGTGACTCCACAGCTGCGTGATTTAGAAAAGTCACCATAGAGACAATTTGGAGTATAATTGGAGCATGGGATACTTGAGGCAGGGTGATGGTTTTTAAGATTGTTGTATAATCAGAGCAAAATTTAATGTGATCCTGAAATGAAGAAAAGCTGAGACTGTTGGTTAATAAAAGACTCATTTGAGATGGAATGGCTGCAATCTTGAGAATTGATTGGAAGCAATGGGCTGAAGAATAGGGAGAAATCAGGAATGATTTCTACATTTCTCATTTGACAGTTTCTTGTCTGCATGTTTTGTGAGATGGAGAATATAGAAGAAAAAAAAAGTTTAAGAAGACATATTGGTAAATCAGTTTGGATGTAGTGATTGAATACCAATGGCACAACTAAGGGGGGCTATTCAGTGGGTAGTTGGATTAAGGGAGCTAGAACTCAAAAGAGAGAGCTAGATCTTTGGTAATCCAAGTGTGTCTTTGTAGTAGCAGCATCAGCATCACCTGAATGCTATTCGTAATGCTGAATATCAGGTCCTAACTCGGATCTACAGAAACTTCATTTAAACAAGATCCCCACATGTTTTAAATGCGCATTGTAGTTTGAGAAGCACTGAACTAGAATCCACATCCATGGCCAGACACACGTACACACCTCCATATACACGTATGGTATTAGGATTTAGATAATACTAGGAGTTACAATTAATTTATTCATTTAAGTAAAATGTGTAAATTGAGAGTAGGAGACTGGAAAAATAGAAAACTATAGAAAAAATATTTAAAGGGGGAAGGGAGAAGATGAACCCCTAGAATAAAACTGAGGTACATTTCAAGGTAAAGGAAAACCAGGGAATGGACGTATCAAGGAAGCTAAAGAATTTAGTAATTCCAAATAAAAGGAGTTGGTCTATAGATTAAATATTGTAGAGAATTCAATTAAGAGGAAGTCTTAAAACCATTTATTGGATTGGGCATTAAGTGGGTTATTGACGATTTTTGTAAGTTCTCATTAAGTGAAATGATCTGGATGTAGGATGGATTTCAGTGCAAATTTAAAGAAGTGAGGTTTTATAGGAAGGACATATAGACTGCTCTTCCAAAAGAGATAGAAGGAAAAAGCAGTCACTAGGATGAGCATAAAGTGGAAGGGAAGTTTTTAAAAATTATTAGTATATGAAAGGTTTATGCTTAGGGACACCCCAGTGGCTCAGTGGTTGAGCATCTGCCTTTGGCTCAGGGCGTGATCCCAGGGTCCTGGGATCAAATCCTACGTCAGGCTCCCCGCAGGGAGTCTGCTTCTCCCTCTGCCTGTGTCTCTGCCTCTCCCTGTGTCTCCCATGAATAAATAAATACAATCTTTTAAAGAAAAGACATGCTTATGTGCTAAGAATATATGAAGAATATGGAGGGATACACGGAGATACATAAGCAGCAGGAAAGAGCCGAGGAAGCAAAGATCCAGAGGGTATCTGGGGCTAAGCAGGGAATGAGGAGATGTGTTCTCAACTCTTCCTGGACTTTAGAATCACTGGAAGCTTTAAGAATATACCAAAGCCTGCATCTTACCAGACCAATTGATCAGAATTTCTAGTGGTGTGGTCTGGGCACGTCCTAGAATTTTTAAAAATTTTCAGGGAATTCTAATTTGTAGCCAAGTTTGAAAACCACTAGGTGAGCATTGACCCCAAAGAAAGAGGAAAATGATACCTGAATAATTGGTGAAATAAAAATCCTGGTGATCAACGAAGTGACATATTTTACATCCATATTGCCTTCACTCCCCAAGCGGAAGAAAATGTAAATATACATTTTCCTTAAGAAAAAGAGATATGAAATATGATAGTAGAGCTGCCTACGAGTTTGCATATTGGGAAAGGACAGGACGTTTATAATATTTTACCAGAAAGCCTCCGTTTTGTCTCACAAGTAGAAGTTTGGTCTTTCAGGGGAAGAGGGCTAGTATTAGTCCTCTGATGGTGCAAGTGGACTCAATATAGTTATTGTGGATAACGGAATGAAAAGAATTGGCTAGAGACGTGTAGGAAGATGTTAAGGACTTTCAGAATTGGACTGAGGTTGACGAATATACCATGAAAGTCACTTGAGTATAGAAGGAGAGAACATGGAGACTGAGTTCTTCCAACATTGAGATTTTCTTTTTGCTTTGGTTGTTGTTTGGTTGGTTGATTTTGGTGATTTTTTGGATAGTGTGATGGGAAGAACTGGGCTAGGAAGGAGTTGAACAAGGGTATTGAGGAGAAAATAGTCAAAGTAAGGAAACTTGGAGTCAAAGCTATGAAAGTAAAAAATCAAAGTAGTGGCACAGACAAGCATAACTTGAAGGCTAAAGAGAGATTTGATTGTAGTTAAATATGTGTTTTAGGAGTAACTGAATGAGAAAAGTAGAAGACTAAAAAGTTTTATTCATACAACTGGAGATTACATTCTAGGATAGACCAAGTAGAACAGTTCTGGCTAATACAAGGTCTCCTGCTGCCCAAGAATATAAAGATTTAGTGAAGTGAGGGTTAAATTCAACAGAGAGAAGGTGTTAAAGAAATCAGAGGTTACCTGCCTGGTAGGTCTGGCTATACGGATGCCTGATAGATTTCAGTTGGACTGGACCAAAGGGGAAGATGGAGTCAAATTGTCAAAGTTCTTGATCCACACAAAGCAGAGGGTGATAGAAGGTTAAGGGATGTGTATAACTATTACCTTAGTCATGATCAATTTGAGGATATCATTCAAATTCTTAGCTATTACTACAATTTCTAGAGGAGAGGATATCAAATATTTCAGTAATATAGGGATATCTGTAGCATAACCCTGAGACTAGTTCACAAATTGCTCCTTGGAAAAAAAAGTCCTGTCTCGTGAGTTGGTTGTTACATGTATTGGCCATTGCCCAGGGAGTCCCAGTGTAAGTACGCGTGTGACCACAGGGCGAGCCATCTCGGAAGGTCAACATCAGGATGGCACTCTTGCCTTATTCTGGTGACCTTATCCAGTCCAAATCTGAGAGCAAGTGGCTGTGCATATGTTTCCTTTTTATTTTTACATTTGGTTTCTTATTTATTGCATTCACTTTTTGTCTAAAGGACCATCAGGCTTACTCTTTCCTGTTATTTTTTATTTTTGTTTTGCTCTGGCATTTTCAAAGTTGTTTCCTCTTATGCTTAGTTACCATTCCCTAGATTATCACCCCCCAAACAGTTATCTTTTTGTCTTTCTCCCTTCTTTCTCTTTTTACTTGGCTTATACTTCAAAATATAAAGACTAGAGTTCAGATGCCTGAGTGGCTCAGTGGCTAAGCGCTTGCCTTTGGCTCAGGGTGTGATTCTGGAGACCCAGGATCAAGTCCCACGTTGGCCTCCCTGCATAGAGCCTGCGTGGAGCCTGCTTCTCCCTCTACCTATGTCTCTGCCTCTCTGTGTCTCTCATGAATAAATAAATAAAAATCTTAAAAAAAATAAATAGTAAGGCTAATGCATCAATACATTATTTTAAAAGTCTTAAAAATTAATAAAACATGTATCAATAAGCACAATAAAGTACATTCTTTTTTGACAGTAATTTTTTAAGATTTATTTATTTATTCATGATAGAAAGAGAGGCAGAGACATTCTAAGAAAAGTAATATTATGGATTATAATATCTCATTTTAAAAGAAAAATACAAATGAAAATAAGACAAAGCCATTTTATTTATTGATTTGATAAAGTAAAAAACAAGTTTGAGAACACATTGTATTGAGAAAGTTATGGAAATATAGATCCTTACTCATTTCTGATTGGAATGGAATATAAATTGATAAACATGGAGTTACTTGTGAATGCCTCAAATTTGAAAAAAAAATTACACTTAAAAATGTTGAAATATTTCTGAATCAAATGCATTTTGACTTGGAAATTTCTCTACTAAGAATCTTTTTCTTCAGATTCATATGTGTATTTGTGCAATACAATTCTTTGTGATACCAAAAGACAGAAAACAAAGCATCCCTTGGTAGGATGCACTTAAAAATCAATTGTTCTCTGTCATACATAAAATAATATCACTTATTAAAAAATGAGATTCTTCGTGTGTGGATATAATAGGAGATTTTGTTAGATGAAAAAAGTAAAATTAGAACTATGTGCATATTTGTCACTACTGTATATTTTTAAAAGACTGTGTATATGTATATAGAATATTGTTCATAGAATACAAATTCATGCAAAACTGATCGTGGTGGCTTCTTTTGCAAATTAGCTTTGAGCGGCTTAGGGACATTGATGGAAAGAGAACAGGGAAGTTAGAAGATGTTGCAGACACCAAGGGTTATAGAAAAATTCATATGGAATTCACTATCTACTTATTATTATGTATTTCATGAAATCAATGTTTTGTGTTTTATTGGCCTTTTTAAAATTGAGACATCTGAAGAAAAAATATAGTGTGTTACAGCTGTTAGGAATGATAAAATTTTAAGGATATGTATTGAACCAGTTGGCTTGAGATAATGAATTGGATATTGAATATATATTAACTTTTCTCTAAAAAATCACAGTTTATGTATATTATAATACCCATATTACCTTGAAAGAAATAAACTTGGATGAGATTTTCAAAATAGAAGTTGATTACTCTTATGCTTATCTTTTTTTCCGATAAGCAAAGAAAAGAGAAATGGGTTCACTCTTCAGATAATTCGGTCAGAATGGACCAACCAAAAACTAACTACACGACATGAGTTGTAAATAGGTTTGTGCACTTTTTAAACTAAATTCATTGGAAACCTTCCTTAACTTTTTGTTTCCTTTTTTCATTTAAACATAGCTAGTTCTCAGAGTTTTAATATATAGCAAACTCTATATTTTTACCTTCAGGGGTGTTTTATAGATGCAAATGCTTCCTTAGAAAGCATTGAATCTGATCATTATGAAATCATATAGCAAATCTTAATGTAAAAACTTAATGTTGCAAACTGTCTTCATTCCCCAAAGCTATTAAAAAATGGTATGCTTGAAACCACCATTAAGTCTATTTTACACATCAGTAAAATGGCAGAGATAATGAAAGGCAGTAAAGTCATTGCTTGCTTCCATTATTACTGGTTAGGTAGTGGGAGAGACAGGGTTTGGTTTTGCTACCTGACGAGGTAAATAGGAATTGAAGATCTAGCCAATTGGATAGATAAACTTTTGAAAACAATACGATTTCTGACTTAAACTCGAGGTTTATTCTCTCTGGTTTCATGTGATAAAAACTCAGTGTCTCATTGGGGCGTGCAAGTCATCTCAGAGAAGAAGGGAATTGTTATGTCTCATTACAAGCTCCGTAGCCAGAAGGGTGAGTGGTGGTAAAAATTCCTTTTACTTATTGCCTTGGAATTCATTCACATATGGGCCGTGTAGGATGGGATTATAATAATTCTAAAAAAATTATAACATCTTTGTTGAGATGTAATTCACCTAACATAACATGCACCTTGTGAAATGTAGAAATCAGTGGTTTTAGTATAGTCTTGGGGTTGTGTAACCATCACCACTAACTAACTTGAAAATATTCGCATCACCCAAAATAGACACTACATACTCTTTCAGCCACTCTGTTTTCCTTGCCCCTGTGCCCCCAACCCGTGGCAACCATGAACCTACTTGCTGCCTCTGTGCATTTGTCTGTTCTGGATAATTAATATAAATGGGATCATACGATATGTCAGTTTTTGTGGCCGGTATCCTTCACGTAACACAATGTTTTTGAGGTTCATCCAGGTTGAAGGTGATGTTAGTACATCGTTATTTTTTATTGCCAAACAGGTATTGCACTATATGGATTTACCACAATTTATTTATCATTCATGAATCATTGGATTATTGGACTGTTTCTACTTTTTGGTTATTACGAATAATTCTGATATTCACGTATTGTTTTTTGAGGGTATGCGTTTTCACTCTTTGGGTATATGCCCGAGTGGACTTCCTGGGTCATGTGGTTAAGTGTACGTTTAACATTTTGAAGAACTAATACGTTGTTTTCCAAAGTGGTGGCACCGTATCGCAGGCCCATTAGCAATATAGGAAAGTTTCGACTTCTCCATATTCTTTTTGTCTCTTGTTATTGGCTGACCTTTTTATTTTAGCAACCCTAGTAAATGTGAGGAGGTATTTCATTGTGATTTTGATTTGCATGTCTCTAATGACTGAGGTGTTGAACATCTTCACATGCATTTATTGGACATGTGTATATCTTCTTTGGAGAAATATCTACTCAAACTTTCCATCATTTTTTTTAATACGGTTGTCTTTTAATTGCTGAGTTCTTTAGATATTCTGATACAGTCCCTTGTCATAAATATGATTCGCCAATAATTTCTTCCATTCTGAGTATTTTCATTTTTTAACACTACCCTTTGAAGCTCTAAAGATTTTACTTTTCATGAAGTCCAATTCATATATATTTTTTCCCTTTTCCCTTTGCTTTAGTGTCATTTCTATGAAGCAGAGGTGATGTAGGTTTACTACTATCTTTCTTCCAAGTTTCATAGTTTTAGCTTTTACATTTAACTTTGTATTCCACTGTGAGCTAATTGTGGTGCAGAGTAGGGGTCTGATTTTATTCCTTTGCATATGGCTATTCAGTTGTCTTAGCACAATTTTTTGAAGAGTGTTCTTTCCCCATTGAATATCTTGGCAAACTTGTCAAAAATCCATTTATTTTAAGGGTATATTTCTGGGCTTTCAGTTCAATTTCACTAATCTATATGACTAACCTTATGCTGGCACCATGCTGTCTCAATAATTGTAGCATGCTTTAAAATAGAGAATTGTGATCCTCAACTTTTTTTCTTTTTCAATATATTTTTGGCTATTCCAGTTTCTTTGGATGCCCATGGGAATTTTAGGATCAGCTTGTCTGTTTCAAGAAGTCAACTGAAATTTTGATAAATGTTGTACTCAATCCATAGATCAATCTGGGCAATTTTAACAAGATTGTTTTTGGAACTGACTTACCTTTCATTTAGCTCTTTAGTTTTTTTCAACATTTTATAGTTTTTAGTATACAGACTTGAATCTTTGGTTAAATTCATTCCCGGATATTTTACTCTTTTTAATGCTATACTAAATGGAATTACTTCCTGAATTTGGGTTATTCATTTCTAACATATAGAAATATAACTGATTTTTTATAATCATACTGTCTCCAGAAACTTGCTGAACTTCTTTTTCTACTTTAATGATTGTTAGTGGATTGCTTAGGTTTTTCCAAGATGTCATCTGTGATAGTCTTATTTCTTTCTATTCAATGTACTTCTTTTATTTCCTTTGCTTAGCTCATTTTCTTAGAACCATTGAGTTTAATAGTTTTACATATAGCCTGCTATATAATCATACTTAAAATACAATAGTTATATTTTTAACTATAATTATTACCCCAAAATTACTCAAATCATCTCTTAAATATGGCTTTGGACAAAAATATTTTGCATCCTTGATTTTTAACAGAACACAATAAAATATGATGTTAAAATTAGTGTATTTATGTATAAAGAAAAGTTATTTTGGTTTTCTATGGAAAGTTTTTTTTTATCACATCTATAAAAACTGTGAAAATCTTTTGAACAATCAAGTAATTCACAGGAATAACAGGAGAATTTGCAGGAAAAAACATAACGAACAGAAAGCAGGTGACTTGAATTTCTGCAGAAATATTTACTTTTAAAGGTTATAGCAAACGGAAATGTGCAAAGTATAGGAACAAAAGAAGTCATAAATATCAATTGAGGCCCATGACTAGTTACATGAACAAAGACTGTGGTGACTGTATGTATTTTATTTCTGAATTATCACATATTCATAATCATATATATATCTAAATCAATTTATTATTTCCTCTCTCCTTCACCTGGTTATTATTGTTCACCTAGTACATATTGTTACTGATTATTAACTTTACAATGTAGTTTTTAGGCAATGGAATTTTACAGTAAGACCTTGACTCAATCTGAGGAAAAAGTCACATCTCCTCATGATAGATGCCACACTTCTGCCTGGTGTTATGTAAGTGCTGGACATTAAATTTTTTTGACTATAATGTAAGTGATGGTCATTAAATTGTTGATTGCTGAGGCATCCGTCTAAAAGCCATCTGCCTGGAAGAAACATATTTCCAGCTGGATGTCACAGCTACTAGAAAACAATTAGGGATGCCTGGGTGGATCAGCAGTTGAGTGCCTGTCTTTTGCGAGATCCTAGGATACAGGGATCGAGTCCTGCGTCGGGCTCCCTGCATGTGGAGCCTGCTTCTTCCTCTGTCTGTGTCTCTGCCTCTCTGTGCGCGTGTCTCTCATAAATAAATAAATAAATAAATAAATAAATAAATAAAATCTTAAAAAAAGAGAGAGAGAGAGTAAAACAATTAGGTAATGAATGAGACCACCCTATCCATGAAGTTCCTCTTTTAGAAAGCCCTGAGTAACCTGGAGACCTGACTGCTTTAGTGACCCTGTTTCTCCTTACCCAGTAAGTCCCACTTTTATACATTAAATTTGCCAAAAAAACCAGTGAACCTGTGAAACTCTAAGCACATCATCGTTGGATGCTAATGAAGGCAGAGTTCTGGATCCACACTCTCTCCTTCTATCTTCAACCATGTAGGAAGCAGCTGTGTGGCCCACACGTGTGCTGTCTGCCCTCTAGGACTTGTAATGAGTCTTGTTCTTCAAAGATCTCTGATGTTTTTGCTGAAGTGTATCCTGCAATCATGAAAACCACAAGGGCCCATCTAGCCACAACACTGGCTCTGATGGTGGTGGTGGGGATGTCTGTGGGGCTTGTGACAAGTGAACGTGGGCCCAGGTGAATGCTACTAGCTAGGAGCACTACTATGAAAAGCATTACTCAGGCACTACTAGCTAAGAGCATCACTGTCAGTACTGTTTCATACAACTAAACTAGAAGCGGGTAGTTCCTGGGTTGTTTTCAGAGGTGTCTGGCAGGAGTACCGAGTTTTGCTTGGTTTTATTGACTTTTCCTCTCATAGTCACGATTTGACTGCCGGAAAAACCTGCATCATATTCCCTCACACCCATATGAAATGAAAGCATGCGGGCAAGGATTTTCTCTCCTTCCTCTCCTTTCTTCCTCCCCTCTTCCTTCCTTTAATCCATAAAAGAAGAAAATATTTTTCATACTATTCCATGTGACTTTATGGTTTGTCTCATTGCCCAGAACTGAATTAACTGGATGCCGTTAGCTCGAAGGAATTTGAGAAATAAACTATCTGACATATTTAGCCTCTTTAATGAGAGACAAACAAGAAAAAGTAGTCTAGGAGGGAAAAACTACTGAGTAAACTACCAAGGAGTCTGCCACAGTTGGTTCTTGAAATAATCTAGGTGAGTAGCCTGTGATTGAAAGGGCAACTCAAGATGAGGGTTTAATCGGCTGAGAACCTAGAGAGAAAATATCAGAAAAATAGTGAAATAGTGTTAAATAGACTAGAAGATGGGAGTGGGGAATAGAAGAACAAATGATGTAGAGATTACAAATCAAAGAAGGACATGTTATTGTATTAGACGATACCAACTGGGCGTCATGAGAACACTTAACCAGCCCGTTGGATTCTTCACATGGACCTGAGATAATAAAGCCTGTTAGAATGTATTAATCTGTTGAAATGGTTAAAATGGAGAAGAGGAGTGTTGATAATTAATTTCCAGGTCATCTGGAGAAGTCACCTGAGTGGAGATGATTCTCTCGTAATGCCAGAAAAAGGATAGAGGGACTTCAATTTTAGTTCTCAATTTCTACCTATGATTGTATCATGATGGTTCCTATAAGACCATTTTAATCCCTTTAATGTGACACTTATTTTTTGTTTGTTGAAATGTGATCTTCAAAAGTTGTCTTTGATATAGGACTTGACAGAATTTAAACCTTAAGTACACCATTTTGCTTCAAAATTATTATAATTATTGAAATTAAGATGTTGAGAATATTCGCTGACTCCGAAGTACATTTTGCTTATTTCACAGCCCAATGACCATTTTGATGAGAGATCAGGCTTAAACTAAAATCGACGTCTATATTATCTTCTTAACAATGTTTATCCTAACTTTGTAATTCATCGTGTTTCAGATCCATGACGCTATATTCTCTAATTTATAAATATGAGAAACAAGAACATTATTATTATTTAGGGAAGTGACCATTAAATACAGTGAGATCAGTTCTGAGTGTATTCAGAACGCTCAAGTTTTGTTCTTGTAGAAAGCAGCAGTGTCACACCCAGTATTTTATTTGATTCTTCTGTCCATCAGTGATCTTATCAAAGGTCATCTTTTCACTCTTGCCTCCTTTTTGAGTCAAGACTTGAGGCAAGTCTAATTTTTAAGATAAATCAGATTCTTTGATGATCATCATTATTCAGCATGAAAAAGCAAAACCCAGTGAATTCTGACATTTCAAAGTTTACTCTCTAAACACTAGAAATGCAGTTTCTAATAAAGGAAATAATTGATGGCCCTTTATATCAGTGTTTCTCCCAGACCATTGAGTCTTATTGTAAAACAGACAAACTATAAAATTCAGTGGCTTGCGTAATTCTACCTCAAGATACAATGAACAAAATTGAACTTCCTTAAATGTTCTTGTTCAAATAAATAGTTCAGTATTGTGGAAGATGTAGGCAGTAATTGTATTGAATGCAATGAATTTTAAATTTGGCCATAGCAAAAGAACATATTTAAATTTGCAAGATGTGAGAATAAATCCTATAGCACCAGTGGATAATAGTTAAAAATCTTAAGAACAATTTAAGAAAATAGAGTTGATTATATATCAAGCACACGCGTTCCTTATTCTAACTGTATGTCTTGGCTGCCTGAATACTTACTTAAGTTAGGAGGTTTGTAAATTGTATTGTTCTTCCCAGGGGTAATTGTTTTATCTTAGACACTATAAAGGGGTAACATTAAAAATTGACAAAATTTTTTTAGGAGTTTATTTGTTTATTCATGAAAGACAGAGAGAGAGAGAGAAGGAGAGAGAGAGAGAGGCAGAGACACAGGCAGAGGGAGAAGCAGGCTCCATGCAGGGAGCCCGACGTGGGACTCAATCCCGGGACCCCAGGATCACAACCTGCTTAGCAGGCACTAAACCCCTGAGCCACCTGGGCTGCCCCTTGACAAACTTTATTTTCAAGGAATTTGTTCTTGTGGTTAAGTTTTTTTAATCTTCCTAGATAAATTTTACATAAATTTTATTAAGTATAATCTGCTTAATTCCATGAATCATCATCAAAAGATAAAGTACTCAGTTTAGTGGAAAGAGGCAGGATGAGGATCCGATTTAATATTTACATGCCCCATGACCATGGATAAGTCAAATGAAAGAGCTTTGTTATACCCCTTCTGCTCTCATATCCTATGAGCCCATAGTTTTTACCCCTTCATGAAATGTTTCACATGATTTTTCAATATATCTAATTATACTGAAATGTATGTAAGAGAATTAACTACTGGATAATTACAAAATATGATGAAATTCTTTCGTAAAGCTAATTTCTTTAAAATGTGTCACTGATTTCTGCTTAAAGTAAAGCAAAACTATTTGGAGGTTTTTGGGCTTTCTTTTGTGTTTGACTGAAAATGACGGCAAAAAATACATCTCCATTTGGATATCCAGATATTGCTTTTGCAGATGAAAAACAAATCTAGGTGTGGAATGATAATCTAGAAATAAGGTAGTTTTCTAGTTTTTCAGCACTGAAAAATTTCAGGGGGTCCTGGGTGGCTCAGGACTGCTGAGCAACTGACTCTTGATGTGATCTCGGGACATGAACTCGTGAGTCGTGTGACCAAGTCCCACTTTGACTTTGGAGTCCCACTACATCGGGCTCCACGCTGCGCCTGAAGCCTGCTTGAGACTCCCTCCCATTTCCTCTGTCCTTTTAAAAAAATCCTAAAAAATTCAAGCCATGTTATATATAAACATCTAATTTTTGAAATAGGAAGGAAAATAAACTATAAACAGTCCTATATATTCTTTCCAAATCTAAAATCACTTCATAGTTTATTTAGGAGCATATAATATAACTTAAAATTGTGTCATGAATATTTGTAATCTCTTGCTTTGAATTTTACTTCTAAACCCTTATATGTCATCCTGAAAATGATTATATTTTTCCAGATCACAGGAAACACGAAAATTCAAACACAGAAAGGGAAAGCAATAAGGTAAATAATTCAACTATCTTTTCTACATCTTTCTTAAAAACAACAACAACAACAAAAATCAGATACTATTAATTTTCAGATACCAGAGACTAACAAAATAGCATAAATTAAGACTCCTAATTGAAAAAAAAATGTTTGCCCCGTGGACAATGGTAAGACTTTGAGCTATGTTGTTTTTCTGTTTGTGGTGCATTAATTTTTAGCTCTTCCACAGATTTCCAAAAATGATAATTATATAAAGACAAATTTTCCTATAGTTTTACCTTATTGGATTTCTTGATATGGGTCTTTATAAATGTAAGCCTGCTAGCCAACCATTTTTGCTTTATTTGTGTATTTATCTATTTATTTAGTAGTAAGACACCTGATCCAAATCTGTTGAAATAAATCCAAACCTCAACGGGTTACGTGGGTGGAAACACACCTTTGGGGGAGGACAGAGGACAGGGATCCTTCACTTGTGTCCTCTTGCCGGCACACCCTGCGTGACTTGTAACTTTGGGCGCGGTCCTGAGATTTGGTGCCAGTGTAGTTTTTGTCTTTGGGACTGAAGAGACCATTAGCCAGTAGGAAAGCTGTCTTTTACTTGTCCTATACTACATATCTGAGGGAAACGAAGCATAAATGTGCATGGATTATACTTTGAAATCAGTGGACTATGAAGGTGAATTCATTTGTAGACAAATAGCTGCCTTTTACCCCAGTTAGCTGTTGCTGTGGATGATCAGAATTTTTGAGTCGCTTCCTCCAGGGTTCATCTCAATAAAAGATATTGAATCTAGATTGAAATGGCTTGTTGGGTTTTGATGACAATAAATTGAATACATTTTTAAAAAATATATTATTAGAGAAGAACTTACTACAAGACCATACAACGTGGTTTTGGTATCTGTCCATATTTCACATTATTGTAATTCAAAGTGATAAATGATAAATCCTAATCTTTTTAACTATATTGTTAATGTTATCATTAGCTTTCAAAATAAGCTAAATACAAGTCCAGTGATAGAGGGAGGGAGCTCAGAGAAAAGATATAAGAAGCTTTTAAAATTAATAGTCAAAAAATAAATAATAAGTTTTTCTTTCAGAAAATCTCCTTTGAAGCTTTGTATTAAATGAATTCCAGAGTTAGGAAGGAATCAGAGGCCACGTATATACAAAGCGTTGTCTCCATTTTTATTCTAGAAGACATATAGTTCGCAGAATCTTGATCTATGTTCCCCATCTGAGCACATGACCATATTGTTTTCTCTAAGACATGCTTGTATGTCTCAAGCATCACGTCACAGAATCACCAACGTGGCCACGTCTTAGCCATCCTACCAGGTATCTGTTGTAGTTCACATTTTAATTCATTTAATCCTAAAAACACTCCCCTAAAGAATGCAAAAATTATTATCATCTCCATTTTACTCAGAAGACTGAGGATTGTGATATTTAAAAATGCATACAAAGTTTGCAACTAAGAGGTGACAATTCCAATCCGAGCAGCTAGGCTCCAGAACCTGTCCTAGTAGCCACTAACTTGCTAATTTATAAACATAAATGATGTCAAAACTATTTTTTTAACAGAGTAATTTGTGATACGTGTGTCCCACAAGGCCCACTATGGACAAACATGTTCTAATTGCTGATCACTGTGTATTTGACTTTATTTGGACACTTATGAAAATAGAAATAAACGTTTTTCAAATTATTAATTGCAGTAAAAGCATTATGAAAAACTGACCTTGGCTTCTGTTAAGATGTAGTGGGATTCATGATTTTTATAGTAGTTTTTTCCCTGTTTTTTCACAATATTTATTTAAAGTGCACATGAGTTCGATCGATTTATTTTGGGCTCTGATTATTTTATTAGCAAATAATAAAACATGCTAATAAGAATTCCAGTCCTTTTAAAAGACTTTCAAACTGAGGTTCAAATTTATTATAACTATTTTTCCTGACGATGCATAAAATGGTCGATTTTAAAAAGAAGCCTTTAAAATGAAATAAAGCTGCTTATGCACAATTCAGAGCCTTATCTTTTTACATACACCCCGAGGAACCTCAGACAGCTTAGATTTATGCATGTTTTATTTGGTTAAATTTGTGAAGTATTTGATGGTATTTCTGAAGACTTACAATTGCTTTTGTAGTGCAGTCAGGTGGTGTATTTTCTTCTCTTCTAGTTTATGAGAATGGCTATGATTTATGCAACTGATATAAAACTGCTTTCAAGTTAACATATACTGAAGACAGTATATAAAGCTAATAGTCAAAATCAACTGCCGAAGGCTATTGCTTTCACTGGTTATTTGGAAACTGTCAAGTTGAGGAAGCAATGAGAATATAAGTTTTGCACAATTCAATTTTAGTTGTCTCCTGAGATGAGAGCTAACATAATTGACAGTGAATTTTGGTAGATAATAAACTTTGGAACTAAGAGTTATTGGAATTGGTATGCATTTAGAGATTCCACTTAAATTAGAAACTACATGTCTCTCTACCTTCGATCCTAAATGGCTAGTTGCTAGTCACATCACTAACAAAAGGTGGGGGAAAAAATCATCTCTTCTGGTCAAAAGATATGCTTTTGAATGTTTATAGCAATGCACCATAGCACAAAATATCATATTTCCTCCATTTTCTCATTTGATCCTTAATCCAATAAGGAAGAGCTGATTGTGGATTATTGACTGTTTAATTAGAACAAAACGTACATTATTCTGTCATTATCGTTTGTGATACATTCTATTTGTTGCACTATCTTACTTTTTCATGATTTTCATATAGTCTTTACATTTTCCTCCACCACTTCAAACATTTTATTTTATACTATCTTTTAGGCTGCATTCCAAAATCTTGAATTACTGAATGTTCCCTGTGGCCCTGTAGTGATGAGGAGGTCTCATTGCTTGGCAAATGCTTTCTGAAACAAACAAACAAACAAACAAAACCCAAAAAACAACACCAAAAAACCCAAAAACTTTTCTCAAAGATCCTCTTCTCTCAAAAGTTTGACCCTTTATATGTCATTTCCACAGTAAATTCAGCATTTAAAGATCTTTCCCAATCCATTTTATATGTATTATAGTTGTGCCTTAACTTAAGCTTCTATTTTAATAACCTATTATATGTGTTTGTGACATTTTATGTCTATGTGAACTCATCTTTAATAGCTACTATTCTTTTTCTTTAGGCCCCTGAGATACAAAAATGAGTTGTTAAAGTATCTCTCAAGAATGAGCTTTCATTTACGTCTTCGCATCACCCACTACAACCTTTGGCCCTGGGCAAGATAGAGCCCTGACCTGTGCCTTGTGCTCTACCCAGGTTCCCACACATTGCCTAATCTATGCAGTGATTCTGGCGATATGAAATAATTCCCAGGAGTAAAAATAATTATGTTCTTGCTTCTTTTTCTGTTTCAACAGGAGTGTACAAATATTTATCGAACTGGCTCTTTAGTCTCTAATTGCCTCTGACCCCTGTGAACAATTTTGATATTAAAATAATTCATATGTCCTATAAGTACATTTATGTTACCTCTACCTCTCTAACATTGAAAGATAGAGGTACCTTAAATCCTAGAACCGTGAATAGTTTATTTGTATGCAAATATAAATTATTATAGATAAATTTATAGATAAATTATAGATAAATAATTATAGATAAATAGAATTAAATTATAGATAAATTTATAGATAAATTAAATTATAGATAAATAATTATAGATAAATAGAATTAAATTACAGATAAATTTATAGATAAATTAAATTATAGATAAATAATTATAGATAAATAGAATTAAATTATAGATAAATTTATAGATAAATTAAATTATAGATAATTTATAGATAAATATTAAGTGTTATTTTAAGTTTCGGATTAATTAAAATTTCAGATCTTATGGAAAAGAAACTTCTAAGAAACACATAAACGAACTGTACTAAACAAATCACTACTGTAGTTAGCATTTTGCCTTTATATTTCTACAGATAACTTTGATCTTATTAGAAAACATTCTTTATAAACATATGAAAGAAATTTAAGTTTGGCTTTTTGTTGTTTTTTAATCTAATAGGCAATATTTCTCAGTGTTCCTTCTAGGAAGGTTTCTGCACTAACAGGCTGCTGTTTACTGCATCAGAAATCACAATATAATTCCTGGCAGTGGCACCAAGTGTCACTGATGAAACTCTTAAGTAGACCGCCTTAAATGTAAAGGATTGCCCTCAGAGTGAGTAAGGTGCTTTCTTTATGAAAGCCAACTTTCACTTGCCATTCTTTTATGGAAAACTATATATCCCCAACACCCATTTGCTGTTGTTCATTTTCATAAGAATAGACTGATTTAAGGACTGACCCTTAGTTTGGCAATTACAAGATGGTATGACCAAATCTATATATTTCATCCTATTCATATATTTTAAGTTATTTTAAGTTTCTGTCAAATCTTTTAATAATAATTTTCCAGACCTGAGTTCTTGTTTTGTTTGTATGTCATTTTTCATGTAACTTTCCTGTTTTTTTAAATTTTGGCTCTTATTTTCTGTATCTTTTCCAGATTTGAATAACTTTCTAGCTAATTAGCTAATTGCCCCCACCGTTTTTTTTTTTTCATTAAATATATTTATTTAAATAGCATTAAACATAGCTAGCTCTATGTCCATTGGTCCTGGTGTTGGGGTAAGGAAGTATTGCAAGTAAAAAAAAAAAAAAAAGGAGTGAAACAGATTCCAGCTTTCAGTTTCTGAAATTCCAGCAATCCCTGTAGCTCCTTGCAACCCCTCACAACTTCTGGAATGGACAGCGGAGTCTCATAAATATGCTGAACAATGTCATCTAATTTCTTTAACTCCTTGTCAGAGCACCAAAGGTTCTCCTCTAGTTTGTTTCTATGGCTCTGGAACTTGACCATGGGCTTTGCCTTCTCATTTTTCATCTCCAGGAACATCACCCTCAGCTTTTCCACCTCTTGGGAGAGCCACACTTTCTCCTGGATCCAGTTAGTGGCCATAGGCTGACAGTCGAGGTTCAGCTGACCTGCTAGGGTCTCTTGGAGCACCTTCGTCTCTGTCTCCGCACGCCAAAGTGAGCGAGTAAGCTGGGTCACTTAGGCTGATGAGCTCGCCACTCTTGTCTGTCTGCTCTAGTATCTTCTCGTTCTGCTGTTGTATCACTTCCTGGAGCTCCTTTTCATTCTTGTAGCGCAAGCACAAGGCCTGGTTCAGCTTCTCCACATCTGCCTCCTTGGCCTTCTGGGCTTCCTGATGCTGTTCTTCCTGGGCCTGTAGCCTAGCCTGCAGATCACAGCCCTTTCTCTGCAGTCCTGACAATTTCTTCTTTAGACTCTTGCAGCAGGGAACACAGGCTTTGAAGCTCCAGAGCCAGGCTCTTTTCCATGCCTGGGTTCTCTGTAGGCTGAAGACAAACCATTGATGCTACTTGGGTGAAAGCACTCTTGTCACTCTATATTGAACGAGAACAATAGAGTCATGAAACATGTCTATTTTTTCCCCAAGTTCTAAAACATTAATAAATTTAAGTTTTATTAAGATAGCACTCATTTATTTGTATCTTGCCTTTATATTTTGCTTTTACATTTATAGATTGAGATAGGTTAAAAAGAAGAAATATAAATACTTTTCAGTAGTTTTATTTCTATTCTTTCTCTTATTATCTTACCTTTCTGCATATACTTAAGATGTCATATACTACATAATGTCTTTTTGTAGAATCATAATTGCTAAGTTTTTTCAAGGTAATATATTTTAGCCTTATAGTTTCTAGATACAATTTTGATCTTCTTGAAGAATATGTAATGACACAGTAAGCAAGACAAGGAGAAACAAACTCTATTTTGTAACAGTACAATGAAATTTGATGAATGGGGCAAATTTAAGAAGGGGGGTCATTTTTTGACTAATTTTTAACTAATTAGTTTTAAAATAATGTGATTTTTGTTGATTTATTTGGTTCCTTGAAAATAATAAACATATTGATAGGGTTACACTTGATCCATGTAATGTTATGTATCAAGATGTTTCTCTAATATGAATGCTGAGATTCAGCTTATGGTAAAACAAATTTCACCCTTTATTTTTACTTTTAGATCATCAATATTTATTTCTTGTTTATATAATATATGCCAATGTACTGAAATAGAGCTCCAAGGTAAATTCTTTTGTGCTGGACTATAATATTTGGAGACAAATTTGCATAGTTCAGAAAACTACTTATAGCATATCTGAAACTTTCCTCCAAATTAACATTCTTACATGAATAAGAAAGAAATGTTTTTTTTTCCCAATCACATGCTAAAGAGGCTTTGATCTTAAATATACTTCTTATATACAAATGTGTATAACTGCTCAAGAAAATAATTTCTTATTTTGGTATCTGCTAAGACACGCATGATATCCTAGTTTGTGAGCAAATGCAATTCCCTGTCTCCTGGACAGCTACTCAATATCAGCTCTAACAGTTGAACTGAACTGTAACTACAGAGAAAATGGTTTTCTACAGCTTCATGCTTTGTTAAGTGGAAAGGATTCTTGAAGAAAAACACTCTTATATGAAAGATTTTAACCGACTTTGAAACTTTATGGACCATTTTTGAAATACAAAACCTGATCAAAGCAAATACTCTGCTTGCAACTACTACAGATCTTGTTGATTCCAGGAGGGTGCAAGATGCAGAATGTAGACAAGAAAATATTTTAGGGATCTCTTTCCACCTACCGCCAAATCACCTTGAGGTTGTGACATTGCTTTAGGTAAATCTTTCCGAACAATGGGATAGAAAACTACTTAGTGGTACGGGTTGAGTTCTCTATTCTGTAGGTTTAAGTAGAGGTGGTACCTGAATGGTTCAGACTTTAGGTTGACATGATTAAAATGGCATTAAAAAGCATAAGATTTTTTTCCCTTACATTGAATAGATATGGTACATATATATAGTGTTTGTCTTTCCAATAAACCATTAGAAAATGAAAGAGGAAAAAAAAATTCAATTGAAACAAAGCAGAGACCTTTATTCCCAATGATTGGGAATGAACATTATAAAATGTGCTCAAGCACTTTATGAGGAAAAGTATAAAACTTTAATGAAAAACATAAAAAAGACTTGAATAAATGGAAACATTATGATATGGAAGAAACATTTAATTTAGCATTGATTCAATTT
Organism: Nyctereutes procyonoides; assembly: GCF_905146905.1. Classification (NCBI taxonomy): domain Eukaryota; kingdom Metazoa; phylum Chordata; class Mammalia; order Carnivora; family Canidae; genus Nyctereutes; species Nyctereutes procyonoides. Next base: position 2,169,915 of record NW_026575122.1, on the reverse strand, counting down.
CCCCCATGTAATAAATATATCTAATTCAAAATCAGTCAAATAATAGGAATATTCTTAAGTGAAAAAGATTTTCTTTTCTTCCTACTCAGGGAAAATCATTCATTTTTCTGGGCCAGCATCCTCAAGTTCTAGTTAGTTTTCCCTCTTCCTTCAATATTTTAATTACTGTTATTTTCTAGTACATTTTAGCACCTAAAAAAAGTCACTATCAAATCATTTATTTACTTTGTCATTTTTTTTCCTGAATGAAATTTAGAACACATTGTTCTGAACATAAAATATATACTAATTTTAAATTTAAAATTAATTTATATGGAGGATTGACATTTTTATGTTTATTTTTCTCAGAAACATGGAATTTCTTAGTTTTACCAAAATTTAATAGTGTTCTTTAGGAATTTTAAATGTTTAAATGTAGAACATTTGCACAGTTGATATAATTTCCTAAATTGTATAAATTTGATTTGTTTGTATTTTAAAATTTTGGTCAATCTTTGCTCAGTTTTTGAATCAATATTGTAATATTAACAATATGCTTAATTGAAAAATAACTTTTAAAGTGTTTCTTTGGAATTTTATTTATTTATTTTATTTGTTTATTTATTTAGTTTTTAAAGATTTTATTTATTTATTTATGAGAGACACAGAGAGAGAGAGGCAGAAACACAGGTAGAGGTAGAAGCAGGCTCCATGCAGGGAGCCCGATGCGGGACTTGATCCCAGGTCTCCAGGATCATACCCTGGGCTGAAGGTGGTGCTAAACTGCTGAGCCACCCAGGGACCCCCTGGAATTATTTACTTTATAAAATTTATATTTAAAGATATTTATTTATTTATTTATTTATTTATTTATTTATTTATTTAGAGAGGGGGGGAGTGCACATGAGTATAGGGATAGGGAGGGAAGAGCAGACTGGGAGGGAGAAGGAAGAGGAAAGACTCTCAAGCAGGGTGCAGAGCCCAGCCCGCGCTCAGCCTCACACCCCCGAGATGATGACCTGAGCTGAAACTAGAAGTCAGGCCCTTAACTAACTGAGCCTATAAAATTTCTTATAATGTGTTCATACGGGTATTCTGCTCTGGGGAAATGATTACTTTATAGCTCTCTCCATTTGTTCTATGGAAATTTTTTTTTCTGATACATTTTTTTAGAACTCTATTTTCCTAGAATTTTTACAGGGAGGCTTGTAAAACAGTTTCTAAGGATCACTTTGATATTGATATCTTTGTGCTTAATTCCACTGATTTCTATTGATCATAATATTGGTTACATGACACTGCATTTGTCACATCTCATCAAATTGTATACTTAAAATTGGTGAATTTCATGTATTTAAATTATATCTGGGTAGAAAAAATAAAGAATGCTAATACTGCTATTTCATAATTCATCAGCTTTATATAATAGTTTTGACTCACATCCCCCATAAATGTGGCTATTTGCCTTCTAATTTTATTTTTTCCCACTTCCTCTGCTCTTTTGTAAATGGGATAATTTCAGTATTATTATTGTATGTGACTTTTTCATTTTATTTTGTTGCTCTAGTCCTCACATCTACTTTAGTGTAAGTTAGACTATTTAAATATCTGATACTGTCATGCCTTTGGAATATTTTATTCAGTCACTACTTGGTTGCCCCAAATTAAGCTTCTGGTAGTTTCTTTAGTAAGTACTTATGAAAGATATAATTCATGAGATTTTCCAAGTTCAAAACTGTTTGTTCTGGTCTTTGTACTTGAAAGAAAGACTATATACAAAATCCTGGCCTCATTTATTTTTTTTCCCCTTTGTATATCCATTGTGTTATGATAAATGTGGCTTTGAGAAAATTGAAGTCACTTTGACTTTTTCTCTTAAAAAATTATTGATCAGGGACGACTGGGTGGCTCAGTGCTTGAGCATCAGCCTTTGTCTCGGGGCATGATCGTGGGGTCTTGGGATGGAGTCCCATATCAGGCTCACCCTGGGGAGCCTGCTTCTCTCTCTGCCTGTGTCTCTGTCTCTCTCTCTCTCTCTCTCTGTGTCTCTTATGAATAAATAAATAGTATCTTTAAAAAAATGGCTGATGAGTTTCCTTGTCTGCTTATAAAAATTATCTATTTATTTTCAGGACGAGTAATTTTATGATGAATATCTTGGCAGGTAATGTTCCTGGTCATTTTTTTTTTCTTAATTACTTTTTTCCTCCCTTTGGTATGAAGTTAATGTCTTTTTTATTTTAGAAAAATTTTCTTTAATTATATCTTTAATTAGTTGCTCTGTTCTATTATTCCATCTACCTTATGCTGAGAAATTAACTAGATGCATGTTGGATGCATTCCATTTAACTTCAAAATTCTTTTGTTTTTAAAAGATTTTATTTATTTTTCTGACAGAGAGAGAGAGAGAGAGAAAGTGTATCAGCCAGGGAAGAGGCAGAGGGAAAGGGAGAAGCAGACTCCCCACTGAGCAGGAAGCAGGATGCCAGGCTTGATCCCAGGACCTCAGATCATGACCTGAGCCAAAGGCAGACACTTAATTGACTGACCTAGCCTGATGCCCTTGACTTTAATATTCTTATTCTTTACTTTACTTTAACTTTTTATCCTAAAGCTATTTCAATCTTTTTATTATTTCATTTTTTATATTTTTCTTGATGATTTCCACTAACTTTATTCTTTCATTAATCTAGTATTGCATTTGAGATTGTTCTATATTTTTTCTTTCATTTATCCCTCTTCTTTCAGATCTCATTTCAGAATTTCTGCTCATTTTTTTTTATCTTATATTTTCAATGTACAGTGCTCTGTCATGGAAATTCAGTAAGCATTATTTAAAGAAAATCTGGGCAGCCCAAGTGGCTCAGCAGTTTAGTGTCGCCTTCAGCCCAGGGTGATCCTGGAGACCCGGGATTGAGTCCCATGTTGGCTCCTTGCATGGAGCCTGCTTCTCCCTCTGCCTGTGTCTCTGCCTCTCTCTCTCTCTCTCTGTTTCTCTCTCTCTCTCTGTGTGTTTCTCATGAACAAATAAAATCTTTTAAAAAAATAAAGAAAATCTAAGGCATGATATTTATTAATTAATGATTGCACTACAAGGTATTTAGCCAAAAGATACAAAAATACTGATTTGAAGGGGAACATACACCCCGATGTTTATAGCAGCATTATCAACAATAACCAAATTAAGGAAAAAGACCAAACATCTATTGATTAATGAATGGATAAAGAAGTGGTAGGATATGTATTACTCAGCCATCACAAAGAATGAAATCTTGTTATTTGCAAGGATGTGGATGGAGTTAGAGTGTATTATGCTAAGCTAAGCAAGTCATTCAGAAGGACGAATACCATATGATTTCACTTATATGTGGAATTTAAGAAAAAAATTAATGAACAGAGGAAGATGGGGAAAAAAAAGAAAGGAGAAAAACCATAAGAGATTCTTAACTATAGAGAACACAAAGAGTTCCTGGAGGGGAAGTAGATGAGGAATGGGCTAAATAGGTGACGGATATTAAGGAAGGCACTTGTGATAATCACTGAGTGTTGTATGCAAGTAGTAAATCACTAAATTCTACTGAAACCAATATTACACACTATATGTTAACTAACTAGAATTTAAATAAAAACTTTAAAACTTAAAAAAAATTAAGAAACACTAATAAAAATTATTAGCATTGTTGCTCAGTTTGTCTTCACTCTTTTGAGGTATTTGTTCTCATACATCTTATGCTTCTGAATTTTTATTTTTACTTTTGTTTAATTTTTTTTTTTTTTGCTTCTGAATTTTTAAAGTAAGCCTTATACATGAAGATACAGATTGTAGATTACGTGAGCATGGGACTCTCTCAATTTTGTAATTTTCAATCTTTAATCTGCCTATTAAGAGGCCTCCAGCTCTGGAATGAATGAAGTCAGTGGTTAGCTCAACTCCAAGGTGACTGGTCAGAAATGGATTAGCAGGCATTGTCCTCCACAAAGTATGTTAATAGGCTCCAAGTGCCTGCAGGCAGGTTTCTACTTTGTTTCAAGAGAAAGATTGTCTCCAGGGTTCCTCTGCATAAACATGGTGGTGATGAGCCCACAGGCACATACCATTCTCAAGGCACTGGGTGTGGAAGAATTTCCCCTCTCTGTCTTAAGTGTAGCAAGTTTAGCAAGCTCGGGTTAGGTCTTCCATTTTCAACCTCCTCCTCAAATGCAGTAGGTAAAAGGGTTTTTCTGCAGGTGTGCTTCCAGAGCTGGCGAGGATGGGGTTTTACCATGTTCCAGAAGTTAACAGGACATCTCGATGAGAGTGGGGATTACTACTGGGATGTTGAGAGATTTGAATCTTGTATCCAAGTTTTTCTACCCAAGCCATCCCCATAGTTGACTTGAAGTTTGGGATATATCTCTCTAATGGCTTTGCATATTCCAGAACTTAGACAGAAATTTCTTTTTTTATATTGATTTAGTCACTTCAGCAAGGATTTATGAAGGGCAGGAGGTTAAACATGTATTTTGAGTCAAATATTGATTCCCCTCTTAACGCCGCACATTCTGTACTAGCCTAATTTATGAAACTTAAAACTAAACATTGTTTTTTCAAGAGTAGTATATTTATAAACTTTAATAGTAGTAAAATATTTTTTAAGCCAGGGATTTTTTTTTGATTATATAAATTCAGTTAGTGATTTAGGAAATAAATAATTATAACTGACACTAAATCAGAAACATATGCAAATCTCTTCACATGACTGGAATGATAATAAGCTTAATCAAATGATGTACGATTTAATGTTCATGGTCATAGAGTATACAATTATTTGAATAAAAAGTTTTTTTTTATTTCAGTAAAGGAAAGTAAATAATCACTGAACATTTTTAAATAATTTTATGTCGTCCTGTGAAATGATCTTTTTATCTGACTTTTCAATATCGAGTTTATGGTTCTCTCAGGGGAGTAAATGGCCAAATAATGAGTCATAAAATCCTTTTGTTGTTGTGTTCGTTCTCTGAAGAAGATAAATATAGTAATTTAGCATTAAAGATAACTTTTGTAATAAAAGTTGACATAGTAAAACCCTATAGATTATTTTGAACGAGAATAAAATAGCAATTCTAAGCTAGATATTATTATATCATATTCAGTATGATATTAAAATAAATATTCTATGACCAAGTAATGACTTAGAAGTTAAGCAAATTTACATTAGGAAATGTATTATATGCTTGATCACATTAATATCATATTCTTATTATTTTTAAATAAAATGATTCACTTGTTAAATGACAAAAAGTCATTTTTAATTATGTATCTGTCCCCAAGATATTATCTTAGAGCATTGTTGATGTTTCTCTTCCTTTCCCTGTAGACCTCAGTCATTCATGATTCGTCTTTACTTCCCTGTGTCACGGAATTCTGCTCTCACTGAGGCCTCCCACCCAGGCCCACCAATGCAAAATACTGAATAAACACAATTTGACCCTCAAAGCAATACGTACATTTTAAAAAATAAATATAAGCAATTGGTCAAGGAAGTAGAGCCTCATGATTCTCTTTCCCAGGGAGCAAACACATGCAAAATTACACGTAGCTTTCCTGAGAGCCAACGGGCACTGTGGGAGGAGATAGAAGGCACAGAAGAAGTTCAGCAGGTCAGTTTGAGAAGTCAAGTGTTTAACTGCTCTTGTACAATTGTTAGAGTAACAAAAGCTCAAAATCACACCCAATCTATACAATACCCTATGTTAGTGCATGCTTTCTAATTTTCTAGTTTCCTAGAATGCTGAACGAATTACTTCAGCAAGGAAGTTTGATTTTGAAAACAATTACATTTGTGACACTTTGATATACCTGTTTTAGGTGAAGGAAGCATTCTACCAAAAGATGCATATTTGGAGCAATGAGATCTTCTTGTTTAAACTTTGTATATCTTCAGAATCTCTTGTTTTTCATGTATTTTCCTACTAACTGCAATGCTTGTGATTACTGATAACCTGGAAGAAAAAAAAATGAGAAAATATTTCCCCTTTAAGGAAAGATATAATTTGAAATGTTTGCAATTTTCTTATTTTGACTATCCTAAATTTTGTGATGCAAAAGTTGAAATAGGAAAGATCAGTTTCCAATAAAAAAGCACCATGGAGAATTAAACTAGGAATCGGAACTATTTTTTTTTTTATTTCAAAAGATTATCTATTTATACTTTAGTTTCCCTGCGGCTTTCTTTTTCTTAGTGAGAATGTTTAAATATATTATTAACTTTACATAGAAATTTAATATTTAATGGCAATGTTTTGCAGCCCCAGGGGACAACATAAAGCTAGTGCAAGGGGCTTATGAGGCCCAGACTGAGGAATTAGTTTCACAATCCCCTGAGCTGTCTGTTGTTCTCCCCATCACGCTTCTGTACAGCTGACCTCCTACTTGTTATCACTTTCCATCTTCCATATAATCATTGTAAGAAGAAGTATGAGGGTCATGCACAGCAAAGCATCCAGGGGCCGGTTTGCAAAGGAAAAAAATTCTTTTCATAGGAGCAATGCTAGGAAACGCTATTTTACCATAAAGGGATGAGTCTTACTTGTCTGAATTATACAGTAATATTCATTTTGTAGTCCAGGAACAGTCTATTTAAGAGATTACTCTTCTTCTCTCTGGTATATATGAATACTGAGAGGTAGATGGAGGGGGATGAATGGTAGGATCTATCCATAAATATTTTTCTAAATCTGAACTGGAATTCACTGTTTGGAACCAGGTAACCATGTTTTCACTATTATGTTTTACTACAATTAAACCATATGACAGAAGAAAAAAAAACATTCTAGTCCATTTTTACACAGTCAGGTCATACATAAAACTTTTTGGCACCAGTTATGGAAGAGAAAAATGAGAGACTTGTTTTCACTTAAAATACTTTGCTAATGTATGAACATACTCTGATAGCCTTTTTTTCCTGGGGCACACATAACAAATTTAATCTATTATATCATAGTTTTAGTTTTCAGTTTAGTTTCTCAGAACATATGACCGCATTTTGGCCAAAGGGGTTGTTGTCAGAGTTATGTCATTATTTTTACGGTACATGGAGCTTTTAAGTCTAAATATTTATATTGAAAAGGGACTCTTCCCTCTGGTACCTGTAAAGTATGATCACATATGTGAATAACTCAACATTTGCTTCAGAGTAGATTAAGAAATTTTGTTGATGGATATCTGAAATTTTTATGAATTCAAAAGTTTTTAGAGGTTTTCCCTTTTATATGGGATAATATGTATGTTTCGTGATCTTTTCTTTCCATGTTAGAAATTATTGGTGAAGAAATTGATTAATGGAGTATCATCCTTTTTACGTTTAGGAGATTCTTTAAAGTTTACAATCCTCTGGATTTCTGCAATACTTGAGTGCACGATAGAATTCCATCCAGTTGAGAATAAGCCGATAGGCAGTTTTTGTTATATTTTTATAGGTCACATAAACTGATCATGTCTAAGCATTCATATATGTTGGTTTGATATGGTAAAGTCATTTTTACATCTTTTATTGATTTTCAAAATAAAATCTATGGAGTTGTACTACAGGTTCTGTGCATACGTCTCACAGGTCACTCTGAAAAGGAGAGTCTTTCCTTGCCAATTCCAACCATCTCCAATCAGATCAGTTCTGCTCTTATTACTTGAATATATGTTCCAATAACTAAAATAAGTCTGAAAATTACTAATTCACTTCCTTCATCCCTTGATGCAATTCATATTCATTGATTGAGAAATTACAAGGTGTGATTTGTTTAATGAATTGAAGTTACTTGTATAGAAGGGACACATTCAGAGGTTTCTTACTGTGTCAGGATCCCCAAGACCATCCTTAGGCTTAAGGATTTGCTAGGACTCACAGAACTCAGAAAAGTTGTTATACATAAAGTTATGGTTTATTATAGTAAAAAGATACAATTAAAACAAACAATCAATAGGTACACAAGGTGAAATCTAGGAGAAACCAGGCACAAGCTTCCAGGTGTTCCATCCCAATGGGGTCATGTAGGGAGTTCTTCTTTCCTGGGGAGGAATTAACATTTATAGTACTGCACTGTCAAGAATCTGCATGTAGGTGGACTTGCACAGCTCAAACTTGTGTTGTTCAAGGGTGTACTGTAATTCACAAATCATTATCACTCTGCTAAACCAATCATTTTATTTTCTAAAGATTCTCTTTTAGAGAGAGAGCGAGATAGAAAGAAGGAGAGCTAGTGAGCATGAGTAGGGAAGAGCAGAGGCAGAGGGAAAGAATCTGGGGCAGACCCCACACCTAGCATGGAGCCTGACATGGGGCTCGATCCTACAACCTGTGAGATTGTGACCTAAGTGGAAACCAATGCCAGATGCTTAACCAACTGAGACACCCAGGTGCTCCAGGCCAATCATTTTTTAAGATTTCTCAAACAATGGTTAGCAAGTCTTTATTATTAGGGCTAGATCAATTTTAGAGAAAATAACCTTCTGTTTACAATGAAAAACTTAAACAACTAAGGGAATTGGTTGTTTAGAAGGGAGCAGAGTCAAATGTAACTTGAGATTCCTCTGAAACCTAATTATTTAACAGATATGCTCTTGTATTCTCTCCACACTCTCTTTTTAATGAACTCTGAATAAGAACATCCCATTTCTTCTATATTCTCAATTTTTATATCAACTCTGTCAAAGAAAAACTAGAGTTGGGCAGTAGTGAAAGTAGTAAAAACAGGTTTTATTCAGGACTCCTGTAACAGGGAAAGAGACCTCAGGATAGAACTGGGCTCACCTTCAAACGCAGCATGAGGAAGTAGGAATTTATAGACAGGGAGTAGGGTGGAGGTCAATGGATAAAAAATTACTAAGAGAAAACATAGGGTGTAAGGAAAGATTCTGGCTAAATCAGTCTGATAGGACTTCTGCTGAAGACAGGCCAATGTGATCAGATGTCATGTGGGAGAGGGTGTAGGGTAATGAAGATACTCTTAGGCAATGGAGGTGAGCAGATGTGGAGCATAGGGGACTCTGGCTAAACGGATTTAACAGGATTTTTGCTCAAACTGGAGTGTGCAAGAAAGTGCACAAATGGGTCTAAGAGAGAAGGTTCAGAAGTCTGCCCAAAGTTGGATCAAGCAAATAATCTTTATTAACTGAAAGAAGCAATTATATTATAGTAGTTAAGTAATTTAAAATATTTTAGTTGAAAATGATTTGCTTCCATTTTCTCTTAATTAAAAGTGATTCCTTATTAAAAAGAGACAGGTTTTAGGTTTTACATTTTCTGTCTTAAAGAGGGAGCTTGCAATGTTGGTATGGTTGCCTCAAAGCTGGCCCCTTAGGAGCAGGATCTTTGATTTAACTAAGAATTAACAAGAGACCTATTAGATTGTTCCCCCCCCCATCCCCCACATCAGAAAAATAGTGATTAGCCCCTATTTTTATTAGGGCTTTTCAGGAGAAACATCACCTTTAAAGTCTAAGACTCTCAAGCCAATGTAGCTTTTAAGCAAAATTTTATTTCTTTCTGCACCAATTTGTCCTCCCACGTTGTTAAAAAATTTGGATCTCATACATAAAACTGATTGATACAGACACCAACGCTACATTTAAATCATAAGGCTGGAATTGACCTATTGACCTCCGACTATTTATTTTGAAAAGACTGACAAATTCTATGTACCTACTTTCATGGACTAGAATGACTCATCCCTCTGGGTAAGAGTTAGGATTACACTCAGTCAGCCCAATGAAAGAGAAGGTGAGATGTCTGCATGCTAAGTTAGCGTAAGAAAAGTGGTATTTGCACCTACTGCTCCACGTGCTGAAACCAATGATCACATATACTGTGTCTCTCCTGAACTAGAAAGTACCTTTTGACTCTAAAAACTGTTACCACCCCAACACCTGCCCACCCATAACAGACACGTTTTCCTTTCATGTTCAATGTGCAATCCTGCCCCCCTGGAGTGATGGAAGACTGAAATCCTATATATTTCCCCCACCTTTTCTTGGAGAACCTCTTCTTTCTTCCCTAGTTGGCTTATAAAGGATATAAAATACTATCAAAGTTTTCCTATATCTCACTCCTAATTTGTGAGTCTTTGTTTCTGGTATAAAGTGCCACACTTAAAGAGGGAAATGATTACGCCTCTGCTCTACTTCTAGGAAATTAATTCTCATTTAGAGCATTATTCCGTTTCAATACACTTCCAACGGAATGAACCAAGCCCATATGCTTGAAGAAAGGGGGAGAGTATTTTAAACAACATGATTTCTCCTAGGCCTCACAAACATATCTTGGCATTTAACTGCAACTAGAACGCTATATTATCTATCAGTGTCGATATTTTCTCCAGAAACACCTTTACTTATCTTCGGGGCAAATCATCTGACAAAAGGCAGGACTCTGATAAAAAATGCAATGTAAAAACCATAATGTGTGCTAAGAAAGAGACGTATAAAACAGCATGGATTCAGTGTACTGTAACCATTTCCTTTTTTTTCTTACATAATAAAGACTGCTGATGGACAGGTGGGGTGCTAGTGGGTGTTCTGAACAGTCTAAAATGGGGCTTTCATACAACATGATGGATTTGAGACTCTACGACCAGTTGCTCTTTGGTTGTCACATTGAAGGACCCATCCTAGGAGCAAGGGAGGGTCACATTCAGGAGAGAAAGATCAAAACGTGGCGCCAGCTTTTTTTGTTTGTTTGTTTAAATGTGCAGGATGGGTGTGATGGTTGGGTTCCTCCACTTCTCATGCCGTGTTTCTAGAGATTGTGGATGATCTCAAATGGAGGTCGAGAATAAGCATTATTACTTGCTTGAGAAGGCATCCCAATCTTACTGAAGCGGTCTTGGTAGTTTATGAGATGATTTCGGAGATTCTTTGTCTAAACATGTGCCATCTCCACCTATTGACTATTGCCTACGAGCTACTTAAAAAGTTCAAATTATTTCATTTGCCGGTGACTCATATGAATTAATTCATAAACACTCTCCATAAAGTGTCCAAACTTGTCAATTATACTTTAGTAAAGCTGGAAAAAATATTAGAAAACAAAACAAATTGTCCAAACCTTATTCATACTAGATCTACAGTTAAGCCAACATATAAATCACCAGATGACATGGATTATTAAAATGGAATAAGGAATTGCAGGCCAATGTGCAATGTAGGACAGTAGGGAGAGGTGATGGAGAAAGAGCTAGCAATTCACTAATTTGAAATTATTTTTCCTAATGCATTAAAGGGTGTAGAACTATGCAATTCCTTTTTAAAAATAGTTACAGTAATTATGTCATTTCTAGAATTTCGTCTAGCATGATAATCAGGAGATGACTTGATTGCAGTGAAGCATCTGCAGGATATAAATAGAAAAGTCAAGAAATGTAATTGGTAAAATCAAATTTTTGATTGTTGATGTTTTCTTATTTAAAAAAATATAATTATCATATTGTTTGAGACATAATTTCTGAGGGCTACATTTTACCGTATGGTTTCCTTATGTTATTATTTAACGATGCATTTTAGTTCTTTAAATCCTGATGGTCAGTTTTTATTGATGCTTACATGCTATTTATCACTAACAGATTAAGGCTCTTCCATGAAGTACCATTAGTTCGCCTTATCTTCAAAGCGTTAGCTCACAGCGCTGCATGTGCAATGTAGTGGTCCAGGAGATGCATTTCCATCTTCAACATCGTGATATCATTCCTTAAAGCCAATTAAAATGCATATGTTAAGAGTTGTCTCTAGAGAAAAGGAAAATGACTGCTGGTGTGAAGAACAATTACAGTTGTTGCCTGTGGACATTAGTTCCTGGAATTATTGCAACGTGTGTCATTTTGATCTGTTTCAGTGTCACGCTGTGAATACACTGGTCAGCTTCCAGCAATATTCAGTGGGATTTAAATTAATAACTAGCTGATGAGCTGATACTTAAAAACAGATGGGACTCGTATAACACCACAGAAAATTCATCACCAGAAGTCAAGTTAAGCAATGAAGAGAATTCCAGGAGCATTGTGTTTTAAACTATCTTACAAGCCAGACTTACGGCCCCAAATTGAAATGGTGTGACAAAAATAACACTTGATTATTCATTAAGCTTAGCATCCAGTGGTAAAGCACTTCAAAAGGCTGGACAGTAAAATGTTCCTCTTTCTGCAAATAGAAATCAATAAAATATTTTTTCACTGATTAATAAAAATGATAAAAAGGAAATCTCTGGCTCTGCAAATACTTCTCACAATTTTTATGAACAATTTTTAAAGCACATTGTACGTTATGAACTAATCAAAATTATTAGTTTCATAAACACTATACTTATTTTATGGCAATATGATAGAATTCTTGAGTCTAAGAAGCATTAAAACTTTTACGAAAATACATATTTGAATATTTGCGTTAAATTTTTTAACCTGTAGTTCCAGATAAAATTAACAAAAGTATGCATGTTTAAGCAATTGTAAGCAAATATTTGCTTAATATGTAAGTAAATAATTCATTTTTTTTTTCACAGAGGGCTTACTAGGTAGTACTTCCTATAAAAAGGCATTGTGATAGAGGAAAATACAACATATGATGTAAAATAGTTTTATACAAAACTAAAGCAATCAAAACAAAATATATATATATATAACTTTGGAAAATTCAGTTCTAACATTTGAGGAAAGTGTTAACATATACAAAGGAAATATTTTTCAATAGCACCCACGGTAGGCGTGGGATGGATAAGCCAGCTCCCCTGCAGTAAACGTGTCCTAGGACATGCATCAACTTCTACAGGTCTCATGGGTGCTATTTGGGGAGAACAGTTTCCACAGACAAGCAACATTTTAGCTGCAATTTTTGCATTAGCTTAATACTTCAAGATAGGTTATGCATCAAGTAACACTCTTTCCTTAAGCCTGTAATTTTAATATTTATGAGTTAATTTGAATTCCATATCTAACCGATGCTAGAATGTAGAAAACAAGTTAACCTTATCTCAGGCATAACTAATTATTTGGAAAAACTCAGTTGATTTTCTCTCCCCCCATCTCAACCATGTTAATAGCTAAATGTTGAATAGGTATAGAATACGTAAAAATGTTATGAATATACTGAAGTTTATTTTCTATTCTAGGCAATATTTTGACACTATATAAAAAACGACATTATCTTCCTTGTTCTTATAACTCATTGATGGTAAAACTATTTACCATTTCTATAAATTTTTCAATAACAAAACATAAGATAAAGAGAGGAAAGAAGGAATAAAGGAGGAACAATGAGAGAGGGGGGAAAGGGAAGACAAAAAAAAAGAGTAATATAGAATCATGGCCAAGACTTTGAGCTATTGAGGCAATTAATCCTTATTGCAGCAGGTCACTTGAATGGAGTGTGTGTGCCTTCTAAACTGGAGTTCCTTGTGCACCCATCAAGTATAGGGTCTCCTTCTCGTGACCTCCTCTGTGCAGGTGCATTCTGTGTCCTGCCCAGAGGACCTCGGCATGGAAGCATGCTCCATCAAGAGTGGCCAAAGCCAGCTCGGGCTCTGCTCCCCAGTGCCTGGTGTGGGGCTGCTTCACCCGGATGGAGGATCCACGCAGAGGAGGCATCGTAGGCATTCCTGAGAAGGATCAGGGTCTGGTCCTTCTTCTCCTCCACATCCTCTGGGTCTGTGCTCCTCTTTACTAGAGACTAAACCACTCACAAGTAGAATGATTTAGTTGAGCTAGGCAAAAGTAAACTGGGACAGCTGCTCCAGAACGTTTTGAGAAATTCTATATTCATTTGTCTTTTGTTTAAAAAATGTATATGAAAGGAAGATGCAAGCATTGTTTACATCTGGAAAGTAGATCTGTGTTTCAAAGAGACATGTTTTTGCTTCCAGTGTGTCCTTTGCGTTTCATTTCGAATGCATTTGTTTTATAATATAACAACGACAACAATAATGCATCATTCAAAGTAAAGGACAGAGAATATATAGAGTCCTGCCTGTCTTTTATACTCAAGTCTGAAAATAGAAACCTCTCTGACCTTGGCAATTCATGTGCTTTTTTTTTATATTTTCTGTTCTCTGGGGGTCTGCTGATTTATGACCAAGGATATGTAAGTCCTATGAAGATGGAAGAAAAAGAAGGAATAGCTTAGGGAAGCAGTCTCAACTCCCAAATCCAATAAAGCCAAATAAAATCCATAGTTTATAAGGTGTGGTGAGCACATAATATGTCTCCCAAGGGAGTTATTTTGAGAGAAAAAAGTCTAAAATAATAATATACTTTTTCAAAATATTTAAACTGATTTTAGATTGTTGTTGGACCCATATAACTGTAAATATTCAAAATTATTTTTTAAAATTAATTTGAAAATTAATAAAATTTCATGAAGTCAAGAAAATTCAATAAAAAACTTTGCAGGAATGATTCCAATATTTTAAAGTAACAAAATAAAATTGTTATTGGTCAATTCTCAAATTCCAATCATTTTCTTAGTGATTTCTGTCAGTAAATACCATACTTTTAACTATTTTTCTAAATAATATTTTTTCAATGTCAACTTACCATTTTAATCTTTCATAAAGTTGCCTACAAGTTCTTCAAAGTTGTTTCTTACAAGTCATACATTTCAAATTTTGACAGCAATAATAGACGCTTTCCTGTAGACATCGCTAGTTTTAATGGATATACTCTCTGTAGGGGTCCAAGATAATCTCTGAACAAGTTCTCATCAATGGAGGATATTTCAATTCTATCTTTTAATATTATAATTTCTAAATATTTCAGCAAAAATATTTTCATGCAATTCAGAATACCTTTCTGAAAAAAAAGTTTTTACTACATAAGACTCATCAAATAAATCATCTTATTTTCTCATGCTAGTGACATGAGATGCTATGCTAGTGACAGGTTCATATATTTTTCTTTATTATGTTAACATAGTAAAATACATTGATTATCAAATATTTCATCAAACTTGCATTTTTGGGGGGACTTGGGTGCCTCAGCTGGTTGAGCATCTGACTCTTAACTTCAGGTCAGGTCATATCTCTGGGTCATGGGATCAAGCCCCTCATTGGGTTCTGTGCTCAGCATGGAGACTGCTTGTCCCTTTCCTTCTTTCTCTGCCCCGGCCCCACCCCACCCTCTGCTGCTCCCTACCATGTGTGCACTCTCTCTCTCTCAAATAAATAAATAAAATATTCTTTAAAAAATGCATTTTTAAACATTTTTTTCTTTTTTTTTTAATTGAAGTATAGTCTCCACACATTACATAGTTTTAGGTGTAGTTCCCTTACTTTTAATATCTTACAGCGTTTTTATGAGGATAATGATTTCCCTCTATACAGACTAGAAAGTATTTTCTCTCTTCCACTGTCTGAATTAAATGTTATGAGATTTGTGTTATTTTTTAATTAACTATCTGAAAGAATGCACCAGCATCATTATATGACCTCTGCCCGACGTGGGATTCAATTCCAGGACCCCGGGATCACACTCCAAGCTAAAGGTGGAAGCTCAATTACTGAGCTACCCAGGCATCCCTTACCTTGGCTTTCTGAGTTTTTCCTGCTTGGAATTCTTTGAGCATCTTGGGTTAATAGTTGTAGTTTTTTTTTTTTTAATAAAATTTGAAAACATATTTTTAGTTTATAATTTTTAATCAAACTTGAAAACATTTGGTAATAATTTTTACATTTTAATTGTGTCCCAGTCCTCCTGAGAATCTAATTGTACATATATCAGGTCACCTATCATTGTCTTGCAAGACACCGAAGCTCTATTTATTTTCTCATTGCCCTCTTTATCCATGTTTCAGTTTGCATAGTTTCTTTGTATGTCTTCAAGTTTACTAATTATTTTCTTTTGCACTAATATGTCATTAGATTATTCAATGATTTTTTTTACTTCAGATAATGTATTTTTAACCCTAGAGACTCATTTGGTTCTCTTTTAAATCTTTCTAATTTTATCTTCACTATATTCTTAAATGTGTATTTTTAAGACTTTCATCTTGGGACCCCCAGGTGGTTCAGTGGTTGAGGGTCTGCCCTTCACCCAGGGCTTGATCCTGGAGACCCGGGATCCAGTCCCACATCAGGCTCCCTGCATGGAGCCTGCTTCTCCCTCTGCCTGTGTCTCTGCCTCTCTCTCTCTCTCTCTCTCTCTCTCTCTGTCTGTCTCTCGTGAATAAATAAATAAAATCTTTTTAAAAAATTTAAAAAAATAAAACTTTCATCTTAATTCTATTATCTCAAATATTTCTGGGCTCATTTTTATTCACTGAATTATCTCTTGGTTAGTATGTCATATTTTTCTGTCTCTTGATAAAGCTCATATATTTAAAAAAAAATTCAGATGTAAGACAACATGTTGAGTAACTCAAATTTCCTTTTTTTAAAATGTTATTTTATTTAAATTCAATTAGCATATAATGTATTGTTAGGTTTGGAGGTTATGTTCAGTGATTCATCAAAAGGTCTTTTTCACTGGCAGGTAGCTTAAAATCTGTTTTTGAGAGACACTAAGAAGAAGAATGAGGACTAGGGGATTTATCATGTATTAAATATTTGATATAAAGTCATAGTAGTTAAAACAGTTTGGTCATGGTGCAAGGATTCAAAACAACCCGATGAGAGAGACACAGGTACAGAATTTTAAAATATCGCAGAGGTGGCTTAGTTTACTTTATGTAACAGCTTTGTTTAAATGTGTCTCTCTTTGAATCCTATTAGAAAAATAACATTAGCAGGGATTATAGAACCTTAAAAATCTTTCCTCAGTCTGTATGTTCAGGTTAATTTCATGCAATAATCCCACTTGCCCTTTCCTTTTAAAATACTGAAAGCTCTACCGTTTTCTGAATATATCATTTTACAACTATGTGCCTTTGCAGATGTGTAAATGCTTTTGCACTGTACTTCTCTCTGCTTGTATTTCCTTATGCCATTCTCTGTTTATTCCTTCCTTCAATTATATTCTTTAAGTAATTTTTAAAAGAAATGTATTATATACAAGCTACTGACAATACAACGTGGAGCATGACCAAGCTCTTCCTTTTATGAAGTGCACAATGGAGCATAAGATGCAGAGAAATGAATTAAAAATTATAGAACAAAATAAATAACAATTGTGTCTGTAGTTTGACTAAATAGGGGAACTGTGGTATTCTTTACTAAGATGAAGAGTCATATGAGGACGTAGTTTGATGGAAAAAGACTGAGATTTCTATTGAACATATTGAGCCTGAAGCCTACTGGACATTGAATTACAGATGCTCTGCATGAAGTTAGATTTTCCATATCTGTTCCTGCTCACTATTATATGTTTAGCCACTACACTGGGCCTGGCACCTGGTAGACACGCTATAAATATTTGTTAGATAAATGGAGAAATCAATGTGTGAGATAACATATCTGGCATTCAGCCCAGAGGTCAAGGCTGGTGATAGAGATTTAGTGGTCCTCAGGGATGAGTCATGGATTCAGCTAAACCAATGTTTGCGTGTCAGGTCACCCAAGGAGAAAATAGAGACTAAAAAGAACATTGATTTTTTTTTCTTTTTGTGGAGGACGGTAAGAGAAGAGCTCTGATATATGAGATGTCTTTTAAAGGAGAAAAAAAAAAAAAGGAAAAAGAAAGCTGTGGGTAGGGAGTTCACCAAAGAAGGATAAGTAAGAATTAAAAGGAAAAAAAAAATGAAGAGACATTGTTTAATCTTACAGAGCACTTCTATGTGGAATTGGTGCTGCTGCATAAAGTTGTACAAGTTGTGCCCTAATAAAGATGGTAATTACTGAAGCAACAAGACTATATGGGGATTGCCACTACTTTTTGGCTGACATCAGCAAAGCACCCTATTTTATTATGAAACTTGTTATGAGGGGAGGCTGTGATTTGTCTCTACAGAAGACGCCATATAAATATCAATGTCTCTGATGAAACGAAAAGGATATATATAAATTATAAATTTCTGTTTCTGTATCTCTATCTCTCTATATCTACTATCTATCATCTATCTATCTATCTTTCTATCATCATCTATCTATCATCTATGTATCTATATCTTTATATCTACTTATTTATTGAGAGAGAGAGGGAGAGAAATTTGAGAAATTGGCTAATGCAATTGTTGAGGTTCAAGTCTAAAATGTTCAGAGAAAGTCAGCAGGCTGGAGACCTAGAGAAGAGTTAGAGTCTGAGTCCAAATGCAGTCTGACAGCAGAATTCCTTCTTTGAGGTCAGTCTTTGTTCTACAAAGGTCCTTAAATGGTTGGAGAAAGATCCTCTACATTCTGGAGAGAAATATGCTTTAAAGTCCACCTATTTAAATGTCAATGTCATTTAAAAACACCTTCACAGAAAAATCTTATACAACATTTGACCAAATATCTGGGCATGGTGGCTCAGCCAAGTCAACACATAAAATTAACCATTACAGCTATCAAGGCCAAAAGTGATAATGATATCAGGGCATGTGATATGGAAAGGCAATAACTACTGTTCTGACCCAATACAGTACATATCGTTATGGAGTTGGAGTGAATTAGGAAGTAAATTAGTATGAGGTATGAGAAAACAAATTACAGTTTATGTGATCATTGAGGCAAAGGGGAGAGTCGAATTATCGTAGAAAAGAATTGCTGTGTTGAGGGTGGAGAGCATGGGTTTGAAGGCTACTGATTCACACAGTTTTAATAGTTCCATTGTACTCCACATGCATGTGGCTGATTAGAAGTCCAATGATCTGAGTCTAATAAGGCAGAAGTAACTGGCCAACGAAAGACCAAGAAAATTTTGCAATGATGAAAAAATAATGGAAGTTACAGTTCTGACATTTAGGCTGATTTGAAAAGGAAGTGAAGTCAGAAAGGAGGTGCTTGTGCTGGGTGTAGTCTTCTAGGAAAGGGTGTCCTTGAGTTTGAGATATCACTCTTTCAGGGATGGCAAATTTATAAATCTTTAAAAAAAAGTTTCAAAGGAATGATTTTATAGATTTGTTTTTAATCATTAAAAATTCCAGTATCTTTCATTTGGTAAATTTTCTCTATCCTCTTTGCTTCATGGATACTTTATTCATTTATTAAAACTTCTGACACTGTAATGGAATCATTTATCCAGTTGTCACCACCATACAGCAAGAATGTTAGGAGTGCTCAGGAGTACAGCACGTAAATGACATAGAAAAAATTGTACCGATTGGACAGAAGAAAGGTAAACATTCAACTGGTTTGCACTGATGCAGCCATTATAGTTGCCAAAATATTGAAATCAAACTATACTGGTTGTTATCAGATGCTTCTTTCAATCCTCTTAGTTACTAGCGGCTACTCTGATCATGTGACCCACCCCTCAGTCCACTTAGAACCTCTCATCATCTAGAAACCAAGGGGATAGAAGGAATGGAAAGTCACCAGGTTGATAAATATTTCAAATTTATCCCTTACTCAGACAGACATATGTGTGTATGACTATATAGCTTACTGTACAAAAGAACAGAATTCTGAGAATAAATAAACCTTACTTTGTGATGCTCCATATCTAATTGCCAAGACAGGTTTATATTTTTTTTCACTGCTATAACAAGATTGACAATTATTCTTTATTGCACAAAACAATATAATTTTAAAACATGAGATTCAAAACAGTTATTTTAAGAACCAAGAAAAAAAAAAAAGATGTTGAAGGAGAAGTTATCGCAAGAAAAAAATACTCCCTGACTTTATTTTTCTTTTGGAGAACATTTGATCTTAAGTTAATAATACCCATGATTTGTTCTACCTAAAACAATTTATTCAGAAAGAAATCTTTCATATAAAAGAACATATTATTTTTTTCACTACATTTGTTATTTGAGTTCAAGAGTATCACATTATTTGGTATTTATGTGCTCCTCTTCATAAACAAATAACAGCAAAATAGAGGAAAATAAATATTTCCTTTTGTAATGGTTAGGATGTATATGTGAGTAGTACTCCATTTTGACAAATCATACTACTTTGCATGTTCATGTTATAAGAAATTTAATAAATGCATTTTTCAGACTCATGGGTCAGAAGTTCATGCATAATAAGATTGGATTCCTTCCTCCCTGCCAATAAAATATATCTACAAATTTGACTATGAAAAATTTTTGGAAAATGTATACTATTTAAAAATAAAGTTGATTATTTGACTTCAATAAATAATATGCTAATTCAGCTGTTAATTTAGTTGCTTTAAAATTGGGTTGATCTGCTGAGTGCCTGAGCAATGTATACTGATTTGTGAAAAGAAAGAGTATGTCAAAGTAGGAGCGGTATATTCACTTTTTTTTGTATATTTACTATTAAAGGGGAAAGGTGTGTATGCATAGTGTCTCTGGGTATCTACTTGGGAGAAGGAAAGAAGGACGACCCTTGGAAAGATGATCCATTTTTAATTCTTATATTCATTAAAAAATGCAATGAACTTAACTAATCAAGCAGTACATAATTTTGGTTCCCCACAGTATGCTTCTGGTGGTCTTTGACTTGTGGCATCAAAAACATATATTTATTTCATAATCATATCAGAACAAAACAAAAAGAAAACAATAAATCCAAACCAACTTAATTAAAGGCATACATTCACAACCGAATGACAATATGCTCATTTACTGAATGCATAGTAAAGTTTAATGCATATAGAGACAACATTTCAGAATATTTCTGCCACCAAAACTCAATAAAAGTGTGATTGTATATTTTTTCCACACTCTTAGGTGTGGTTTTCTTTTTTTATTTTTTAAAGTATTCATTTTTTAAAAAAATATTTTATTTATTTACTCCTAAGAGACAGAGAGAGAGAGAGGCAGAGATGCAGGCAGAGGGAGAAGCAGGCTCCATGCAGGGAGCCTGACATGGGACTCGATCCCAGGTCTCTAGGATCATGGCCCGGGCTGAAGGTGGTGCTAAACTGCTGAGCCACTCTGGCTGCCTGTAGTTTTCTTTAATGTCATTAAAATTATGCATTTAAAAAATTACTAAAATCATGGGACATGAAATCGCCAACCTACACTGATGGACATTTTGTCACTGTGGCTTTTTTTAATTTTATTTTATTTAAATTCAATTAATTAACATAAGATACATTCTTAGTTTCAGAGGTAAAGTTCAGTGATTCGTCAGTTGCATATAACACCCAGTGCTCATTACATTACATGCCCTCCTTACTGTCCATCAACCAGTTACCTCATCAGGCCACCCACCTTCCCACTGGTAACCAGGTCAGTTTGTTTCCTAAAGTTAAGAGTCTCTTATGGTTTGTCACCTTCTCTGATTTCATCTTATTTTATTCCCCTGTGATCCTCTGATTTGTTTTTTTTAAATTCCAGATATGAGTGAGAGCATGATAATTGTCTTTCTCTGACTGACTTATTTCACTTAGCATAAAACCCTCTAGTTCCATCCATGTCATTGCAAATAGTAAGATTTCTTTTTTTAATAGTTGAGTAATATATATATATATATCACATCTTCTTTATCCATTCATCTGTCGATGGACTTCTGGGTTCTTTCCATAGTTTGGCTATTGTGGACATTGCTGCTATAAACACTGTGGTGTTATAGGTACCCCTTCAGATCACTATGTTTGTATCCTTTGGGTAAATACCCAGTAGTGCAATTGCTGGGTTGTAGGGTATCACTATTTCTAACTTTTTGAGAAACCTACAAACTGTTTTCCAGAGTACTAGCTTGCTTTCCCACCAACAGTGTAGGAGGGTTCGCCTTTCTCTGCATCCTTGACAACATCTGTAGCTTACTGACTTGTCAATTTTCCCCCTTCTCACTGGTGTGAGGTGGTATCTCATTGTGGTTTTGATTTGTATTTCCCTGATGCCAAATGATGTTGAGCATTTTTCACGTGTCTGTTGACCACGTGTAGGTCTTCTTTGGAGAAATGTCTGTTCATGCCTTCTGCCCATTTCTTGACTGGGTTATTTGGTTTTCGGTGTTGAGTTTGATAAGTTCTTTATAGATCTTGGATACTAGCCCTTTATTGATATGTCATTTGCAAGTATCTTCTCCCAATCTGTAGATTGTCTTTTGGTTTTGTCAACTCTTCGCTTTGCTGTGCAGAAGCTTTTGATCTTGATGAAGTCCCAATAGTTCATTTTTAGTTTTGTTTCCCTTGCCTTTGGAAACATGTCTATCAAGAAGTTGCTGTGGCCGAGGTCAAAGAGGTTGTTGTCTGTGTTCTCCTCTAAGATTTTGATGGATTCCCATCTCACATTTAGGTGTTTTATTCATTTTGAGTTTGATTTAAGGAGAATGACTTATGTGGGAACAATGAAATAAGTTCAAAAGGACAACAGAGAAAGAATTTTAAAAAACTCATGCCTCTTATGATTCGCTGTGGTTTTCAAATATATAAAACATATAGAATTACTTTTGTCTAAGAAAGTAAAAATCCTCATCATCTACTTTGGAGTACTTTGTGATTTGTTAACTGAAAGAATCTAAATAGCATTTAGCAAACAGTGTTGTTTTGTTTCTTTGTTTTAAACTAGCTTCTATGTATTTTAGCCAGGTTTGTTAATTCTGAAGAAGTACATTGAGTTAGGAGTGTTGTTTTTATTTATTTTTTAATTTTCTTTTTAAAATAGAAATAGTAGTTCCTTTGTTTTCTCTAGCACACTGACTGGACAATAGTATTTTGATGTTATATGCATACGATTTTTCAAAATTTTTATCAAAAAATCAATTCATTCATTCAACACATTATCTACAAGGTGTCAAGTACTAGGCAGGAACTTCATTTTCTTATTAAATCTGTAATAAGTAGGTATGGGCACAAACAATTTAACAAGTAATACAATAATTTTATGATATCGTAAATATTTCAAGAATAGAAGCATGGGTGTGATAGAGACATAGAGATAGGCTCATAATCTCATCAAGGTAAAAGGCAGTAATGAGATACTTTAATGGTAATTTTCCTGGAGAAAGCCACCAGGTCTAGTCCAAGAGACCATAGACCATATAGACTGGAAGTATCAGAGGGAGGAGAAATAGCAAAAAGATGAAGTTATATAGGATCCAGATAGTGAAATTTTTCTCTAATATCGTTTATTTATTTATTTATTTTATTTGAGAGAGAGAGAGAGAGGAAAAGGGCAGAGGGAGAAGGAAAGAACATTCAAGCAGACTCTACACTGAGCACAGAGCCTGACATCGAGCTCTGCCCCACCAGCCTGAAATCATGACCTGAGTTGAAACTAAGAGTTGGATGCTCAACCGACTGAGCCACCCAGTCACCCCCAGAGAGTGAAAACAATTTTAATCATCCTAAGAACTTCGAATTTTTCAAAAATTCCGATCAATTTTTTATTGATTTTCAATAATAATTGAAAATCATATGTTGATTTTTAAGTAGGGGGTTAGAATGATTGGTTTTTTATTTAGAAACATTCTGAATAAAGTTCAGGAACAATGGAGGTAAAATTTTTGTAGATCATCTTATTCTTAAAATATATGCTGGCCCTCTTTTCTTATACTAGCCCTGGTATATTTTACTTCATCCTCAACTCTATCACCTAACTCAGAAGGCATTGAGTGTGTTACTTGCAATCAGATGCTATAAGAACCAT
The DNA here is from genome assembly GCF_905146905.1 of Nyctereutes procyonoides. Classification (NCBI taxonomy): domain Eukaryota; kingdom Metazoa; phylum Chordata; class Mammalia; order Carnivora; family Canidae; genus Nyctereutes; species Nyctereutes procyonoides. Next base: position 2,146,340 of record NW_026575122.1, on the reverse strand, counting down.
CTCGCAGTTGTGCTATATTCCTTTCCCTCTGTCCCCATAGAAGACAATTTTTAGCTTGAGTTACAAGTGAGTAAGACTCTAAACAAAGACAATAAAGAGAAGAATATAATCAAGAAGTAAACCTTTGTCATTATAGTCCACTAGGATTTGTGATTCTTGCTGCAACACAACTTAGTGAGACCTGACTAATAGAGAGGTAGGCAAATGGGAGATTTTGGAGATATGTTTAAAGATTGTGATATAACTAAGGCACAGACTGTTGATCTTGAGGATTTGGAGAGCAGAAGTGGAGTGAAAAGAAACAAATTTGAAGGATAGAAAGACATAAGCAGGCTTTGTAAGTGTTGGAATACGGAAGAGTGAAGGAAGTTCGATTATGGGAGGACTGGGGGATTTTATTACTGTTGTTCATCATAACCTAAGAGAATCCCTGAAATTTAGTAAGGACTGACATTTAATAAATTATTAAGTGAATGAACGTAACACTTAAGAAAGTGGTGTAAGCTGGACTCATTGGGGGTAATCAGCAGAGTGATAATAATTTAACTTACAGGTGAGACTGAGTTTATCTAGAATAATTGTGTTTAAGGAGCAGAAAAGAGGGACTCAAATAAAAAGGGGGCATTAAATTAATGTTTCTCAAATATTTTGTATATCTTTACAGAGATTTTTAATAATTGTTCACATATTTTACGTTTGCATTTAAATTTTTTATCATAATTATATTCATAATTGATGTAATTGTCAGTATACACAAATATTGACACTAATAATTTAAATAAACTCCAATGGAAATTAAATACTATAGCTATCTGATATTTACTAATATTAAAATATAAACATAAGCAATTTTTTAAATAAACTCTCATTGTTAAATTTTGTTGAATATGAATTTTACATTTGCACAATTTTATAATTTTTAGTGTTAGAAGTAATCACTTATTGAATTTCCAACAAGTAAAAGGAATTTAAGAAATTTCAATTCTTTAAACTCTGTGTTGGAATATGGATTTAAAAAAGAGAGGTGTGTTTACCACATACCCCTCTATGATAAGATCAAGTAAATATATATTCACAGATGTCTTCCAAAACAAATTTAACAGAGTAATTTAAATTATTAAAGGACCCGTGATGATTAGGAGTACGGACATATCAAAAATTTATGCAGATTTGTATAATTCTTTCACACTTGCTTTTGAATCCTTTTTAAATCCCTTTGAATTCTTTTTTTAGGTTCTTAAAAATGTCTCTAGCCTTTTGGCAGGGGAGAGGTACAGTTTTTTAGACTTCTAATTAAAATATAAAAGGATGTTTTGTTTTATTGACCAGTCAAAATATTAGGTCAATTAAATTTGAAAAAATTTAAATTTTTTCTCTGGTGGTAAGCAAAGATAACTTTCAGAACCACCTATGTAGTTTTCTTGTTTTAAATGAAACAAGAAATAAATGTTGTTTAAATAAAACAAGAAATAAATAAATAAAAAATAAAACTTTTAAATGAAAGCAAATCCTGAGGATCAATCAAATTAAATCCAGTGAGTGAGACATTCTCCAAGATAACAGGCTCAGACTCCAACAGAGTCAGTGTCACAAAATATAACAATAGCAGGAACAATGAAAGGAAGAGGGAGCGTTCTAGTTGAAAGAGACTAAGGAAACATGACAACTAAATGCAATGTGTCAATCTTTATTAGCTCCTATGCGGGGAAAACTCTTAAAAATGACGTTAACTCAGTAATGCATCAGGTGTCTGTCCGTATGCAAAATTTCCTATTATTTTTCAGAAATACAAAGTACCTACCCTAACAGACCACTTGTAAATAAGAGCAATTACAAAAGCACCCATAATATTAAGAATAATTATTTTAAAGAATTTGTAGTGAAAAATTTTTGTGAATGAATATTTTCTTGCCCCAGATTTTGTTTCCTAAGGTCTCTAGCCATTATTCAGAAATATAGCAGGTACTTAGTCATTAAATTCCTCAGAAACAATACTCACTATAGAATTGTTACTACCTCCAGCCCCCGCCAGGTGTTAGTTGTATTTCATCCAGTTTCTTTTCCTGGAGACCTACAACATTGCTCAGGAAAACAAATAAATAAAAAGTGACTCATGTCTCACTGTGGACTAAGGTAGCCTCTGCTAGAAATAAAATCATGAAGACAGATAATCTCTCTCAGGCCCAAAGCACCACCCTAGACACTCATATTGGAAAGCAAGATGTCTCAGAAGTAGTATGATAATATATTATTTAGACTAAGAACACCAAAGATGACTCAACGGATCCCTTTGTTTTCAGACAAGCTCTTCTTTTTCCTAATGAAGCAGCAACCTTAGTTTCTCATGGTTATCAAGGCTGATTATCTCAGTGGATACAGTGGTTCCTTTTTTAAAAGATTTTTTTAAATTATTTATTTATTCATGAGAAACACACACACACAGAGAGAGAGAGAGAGAGAGAGAGAGGCAGAGACACAGGCAGAGGGAGAAGCAGGCTCCATACAGGGAACCTGATGTGGGACTCGATCCCGGGTCTCCAGGATCACACCATGGGCTGCAGGTGGCATTTTTTTTTTAAGATTTTTTAAAAAAAATTACTTATAATTATCTCAGCATATACAGTGCTCCTTTATTTGTGTCATTGTCTACTCACTTTAGGAGCTCAAGTGACTGGTGGTTGAAACATCAAGTCCAGTGGAAATTTTATCATGATTCCTGGAAGGAAGAAGGCTTTCCCCCCTGAGAATCAAGAACTGTAATTTAGCAGAGTTTCGGTGTGCAGAATCAGGAAGTTTAGATTTTACAAGTAGGTCAAAGGACGTGTTGGTGGGAGAGGTTGGTCATCACCGCATTATGGATCACTCACATGCATACCATTGCATACTTCCTATTCTGAAGGACAGGCCGTGATCCCAGAGGCTGTTGTCCTTAAAAGGATGCCTTAGATGACTTTGTAGTAGATACAGTCATTCCGGTGACTAGCGTACCTGATAAGTCAGGGGATTCTTACGACCACACACCCATTGTCGCACTGCCTTTGCCATTAATGGGTCCCGTGAACTGAAATGATGGTATTGTGTGGGACCCCGCGTCAGTAGGTTGGGCATTCTTCAAGCACTTGGATAGTGGTGTTGGACGGATCAGCCCACATCACAGAAACATTGAATCTAATAAAGACAAACTCCTGACCATCCAGGATAGAAGGGATCTACTGAATTGGTTCAGCACCTAGTGGCTCCCTAATCTCAATATATAAGGCCTTGTCAAAGTCAGTCTCTGCCACTTTAATGTTTGTTAATTAGCACTGCCGGTAGGTGTGATAAACATAACAAGAGGGAGTCCACACCTTGGAAATTCCTTTTCTTGCTTGTTTTAAATAGCACGCTTTACAAATGATTTGGCGGTATCAGGAAAAAGCATATCTGATGTGTGTGTTCAGATACACAGAAGGTAACTTTACGCACTCCTAGGCGTATGCGAAACAGACATGTTTACATTGGTACAACAGAAGACGTGAAAAAGGTTGAAATCACAACTACTTGGTAAGTCATAAGATGGAAACCACCCAAATTCATCAAGTGTAGGATGGAGAAATAAATTCTAATACATCCATATAATGGAATCTTATAAAGCAACAAAAACTGAGGCACTACAACAGGCCATGATATGTGTGATTTTCACAAAGGATGAGGTAAGCAAAAGGAGCAAATACACAACCGTGCGTACTAGGTGATTCCATTTGCAGAAAGTAAAACAAACAGGTAAATCTTATCTATGGTGTTAGAAGTCAACATAACAAACAGGTAAATCAGCAAAACATGATTTGGTTTTGGGTAGTTGCTATGCTTTGAGTGATATGCTTACAGGCGGTGTCTACACACATGTGATCACTAAAAATTCATTAAGCTGGACTATTATGATAGTCCAGTTTTCTGCATGTTTAAAAGAAAACATTGCAGGCGTGCTTTATTTTATGATGCTCTGCTTTATTGTGCTTTACAGACACTGCGTTTTTTTTTTTTTTTTTTTTTTTTTTTACAAATGAAAGTTTTGTGGCAACTCTGCATCGAAAAAGTCTATCAGCACCATTTTCCAACGGCATTTGTTCAGTTTATGTCACTACGTCACGTTTTGGTAATTCTCACAATTATTAAAATGTTTTGATGATGATTACATTTGTTACGGTTATCTGTGACTGGCGATCTTTGATGTTGTTATAGCAAGTGTTTTGGGGAACCTCAAACTGCACTCAGATGACTGACAGTAAACTCAATGATTAAATACGTTCTGACTGCTTCACCAACCAGCTCCGCCCCCATCTCTCTTTGCCTCCTCAGGCCTCTCTCTTCCATGAGACACAACATTAGAATTAGACCAATTAACAACCCTATAATTACCTCTAGTGTTCTAGTAAAAAGGAAGATTCACACATTTCTCACCTTATTTTATTTCTTTGTTTTTGAGAGAGAGAGAGAGAGAGAGAGAGAGAGAGAGAGAGTAGGGGGTGAAGGGGAAGGAGAGAAAGAATCCCAAGCAGGCTTCTCACCCAGCACAGAGCTTCATTTGGAGCCCAGCCTCACAAACTCTAGATCATGACCTGAGCTGAAATCAAGATTCAAAAGCTTAACCAACTGAGCCCACCCACGTTCCCCATACACATCTCTCACTCTAAATCAAAAGCTAGAAGTGATTAAACTTTATGAGGAAAGCATGGAAAAGCCAAGATAGGTTTTGTACTGAAACAGCCAACTTGTGATTTCAGAGAAAAAATTCTTTTTGTTCTGTTTTGGTTTTGGTTTATTTATTTTATTGGAGTTCAATTTGCCAACATACAGATGACAAAACATGAGAGACTCCTAACTCTGGGAAAGGAAATATTCTTGAGGGAAATCAAAAGTGCTACTCCCGTGAGTACACAAGTAATAAGAAAACAAAATGGCCTTATTGTTGATTTGGAGAAGGTTTGAGAGGTCTGGATGGAAGATCAAAGCAACTACAACATTCCCTTAAGCCAAAGCCCAATCCAGGGCAAGTCCCTAATTCTTTTCGATTCCATAAAGGCCGAGAGAGGTGAGGAAACTGCAGAAGAAGAGTTGGAAGGTAGCAGACATCATGAGGTTTTAGGAAAAAAGTGGTTTCCATAACAGAAAGTACAAGGTGAAACAGGAAGTGCTGCTGTAGAATCTGCAGCGGGTAATTCAGAAGCTCTAGATCTGGTCAGCAATGAATGTTGCTACACTAAACCATGGGTTTTTCAATTATATGAAACAGCTTTCTTTTGGAAGAAGATGCCATCTAGAACTTTCCTAGCAAGAGGAGAGACGTCGATGCCTGGCTCCCGAGTATCGAAGGACAGCCTGACTTTCTCGTTAAGAGCTAGTGCAGGTGGTCACTTTAAGTCGAAGCCAATGTTCACTTACAACCTCAAAAATTCTAGTGCCCGTAAAAATTCTGCTAAATCTATTCTGCCTACGTTCTCTAAATGGAACAATAAAGCCTGGATGAGAGCATATCTGTTTACAACATTGGTTTGCTGAATATTTTAAACCCACTGCTCAGAAAAAAAAAATATATTTCTTTCAAAATACTATATTGCTCATTGATAATGCATCTGGTCACCCAAGAGCTCTGATGGGGATACACAACGAGATTCATGCTGTTTTCATGCCTGCTAACACAGCATCCATTCTGTAGCCTGTGGATCAAGGAATAATTTCAACTTTCAAGTCTTATTATTTAAGAAATACATTTCATAAGGTTATAAGCTGTCATAGATAGTAATTCCTCTGATGGACCTGGCCAAATCAGTTGAAAATTTCCAAAAAGGATTCACTATTCTAGACGTTATTATAAGGAACTTTCGTTCCTTATAATTTATTAGAAGGAAATTTATAATTCCTATATAAATTAATATGTATATATGAATTTATAATTTCCTATAATTTATTTATAGGGAAATATCAAAATATGAACATTCACAGGAGTTAGAAGGAGTTGATTCCAACTCTCAAGGATGACTTTGAAGGATTCAAGACCTCAGTGGAGGAAGTAACCTCAGATGTGACAGGAAAAGCAAGAGAACTAGAGTTAGAAGTGACTGAATTGCTACAACCTCATGATCAAATTTGATCAGCTGAGGAGTTGCTTTTCACGAATGAGCAAGTAAGTGGTTACCTGAGATGGACTCTACTCCTGATGAAGATGTTTTGGAGATTGTTGAAATGACAGCAAAGTATTTAGAACGTTCCATAAACTCAGTTGATAAAGCAGCAGGAGGGTTTGAGAGAATTGACTCCAATTTTTTTTTTTTTTTGACTCCAATTTTGAAAGAAGTTCTACTGTGGGTAAAATGCAATCAACATCTCAGGTCAAAGATCAATCAATCATTTGTGAAAGGAAGAGTCAGTTGATGGAGCGAACTTGACTGACTTATTTTATGAAATGGCCACAGTGACTCCAGCCTTCAATAACCGCCACCTCCATTAGTCAACATCGTCAACAACAAAGCAAGACTCTCCACCCGCAAGGCCTATGGCTCACTGAAAGCTGCGATGACGGTTAATGTTTTTCAATAAAAAAATATTTTTTTTTAAATTAAGATACGTATATTGTTGGTTTAGATATAATGCTATTGCACACCTGACAGACTATAGTAGAGTGTAAACATAACTTTTATATGCACCAGGAAACCAAAAAACTGATCTAACTTATTTTGATGCTCACCTTGTTGCCGTGGTCTAGAACCAAACCCACAATATCTCCCAGATACACCTGGAAGTACAAAGCGTGGAGCTGAGAAAAACAGTAGGAACCTCATATTCTTTTCAGACACAAATGCAATCTAACCAACATATGTGTTAAAATTAATAGTTGAGGGGTTGTGGTATAAGAAATCTTTGCTTTGTGGTGAAATGTATGAAGTTTTGAATTACTTACAAATAATTATAGATATTTGCATGGAAGAAGGAGAAAGTCAGTGTTGGCCCAAACCCTAGGGGCTCTCATCTTCATGAAGGCAGTAGCTGTGAGAGCCTTCCAAAGAGCTCCAATTCATGGAAATCCAAAGACCGCTATCTTGCGGAACTAGACTCTCCACTCAGATGCCAGAGGGCACATTACCCATTCGGGAGCAAGGCATTCCAATATGCTTGTGTTTTTTCTTCAGCTCCAAAAGGCTAGCTTTTGTGTGTCCTTAAGTACAATGATAGAAACAAACAATATCGGACCCAATTTCTCTAAATATGTGTAAATATATTACAGACGTAAAGAGAAATGGACATATGCGGGATAAACTGGGTTCTGATGGTAGAAAGTTCTATAGACATTGCATTGTAAAGGCAAACATCTTTGCTATACATATAATTTCTAGGTTGATGCCAGTAAAAATGTATGTTCTCAAATAATTTTTCATTGATTTAAAATACATTTCTTGAACGTTTAGTCTGCAAGCAAGAAGTGATTCTCATCCTTAGAAAATAACCGTATTCGCGATTCAAAAAACAACCGAAAAAGGCTGTTAGAAAAAAATCCTAAACTTTCAGCCAACAGCCCTATATAGGTCTTCCACACACCTAAATCTGTCTTCTGTGCTGCTCTCCTGGAAGAGGTTGATTTCTTGTGTTTGGGGCCAATTCTGTTTCATATACTTCCTTTATGTTCTCTTTTTCTTTCCTTTCATATTTATTTCCTTTTCTCTCACTGATTGTTGCCCCTCAGGATTTGAGTTCTGCTCAACTGTCATTCATTTTACCAACACTTTTTTTGATATCTTAATTATGCAGTTTACAGAATTTATTAATGTACTTACGCCTGAAGGCTAGAAAGTGAGTGTATGCATATTCCTTTTAAAGATTACTTATTTAAAATTCCTCTTATATACATATCATATAATTATACATATGTATAATCTTTTTATATGGGATAATCGCTCATAAAAATGAATTGATGGAGCATTTATCTGTAACTGTTAGCAATATATCTGTGCTCAAGGTTCACATGATCCTATTGCCATAAGCTCACATATGATCTTATTGCCGTAAGCTCACAGAGTTTAACAATGAATAGAGACAAGCCAATAAATACATAAATTATAATCTGTGATATATTCCAAAATGGTAACAAAGGTGCTCAAGTGTAGATAAAAGGGAACATATGTTGAGTTTGGAGAACTGTCTTAAGAACATGATATTGAGCCTGAAAGATGCTTATGAATTGGCCAGGAATGGGGTGGATGAGGTGAACTAGACAGGGAGTATCATTCCTGGCAGGGGGATGGACACGTGCAAAGATCCTGAGGCAAAAAGAAACATGATGCTTTCTTGGAACCAGGCCTGGGGCAGAGTGAACAAAGGTGAGACTAGAGTAGGGGCCCCAAATGGGGCACCAAGTGGTCAGAAAGCCATATCAGGTAGAGACTTTGGAAGGGACTTTTTGCTTCTTATTTCACTATACTTTTTTGGTCCCTTTTGTACCATGACTACTTTGCTGATTGTCCGTCTAGCTTTCTCTTCCTTCTCAGTTTCCTCATCTGCTCATCTTGCAAATGTTTGCATCCTTTATCAACGACTTAAAAAATGGTATACAGATACCACCTAGGAACACAGAGAGATTTCACAAGAGCATGAAACAAGACATGAAAAGTTTATCCTTTTTTAAAGATATTTATTTGTCTATTCATGAGAGACACACACAGAGAGAGGCAGAGACACAGGCAGAGGGAGAAGCAGGCTCCATGCAGGGAGCCCGACATGGGACTCGATCCCAGGACTCCAGGATCATGCCCTGGGCTGAAGGCAGACGCTTAACCACTGAGCCTCCCAGGTGCCCTGGGACATGTAGGGTTTTAAGGACCCAATCTGCAGATTTTAAATTTCCGTAGCACTATTACCTAAAATTTTTATTCCTGAGGACTCCCCTCTGAGATAGGGTCAACGTTCCTAGGCTTCTTCTTCCCATTCTTTAGAAGGAGTGACATACCGATTATACAGTCTGAATCTCATTACTGGGCATTGCTGGGGGAAACCATCTGCTCTGGTACTCCTATGTAGCGACAATTCAAATATTGTTATAGGTGTTCGGAAATAAAGGATGGTGATGACCAGGTATGGACACTTCACAGCTCGGTGTGTTTCAGTTCTTTTCTTTTTTCTTTTAGGATGTGGAAGAAGAATGTAAAAAAGGTGATAGAAAATCATAAAAAGTATTGCTGGGTATCAGGTCCCTATTCAATTTTTTCAAGTCAAGGGGATCAGAGAATTGTGTGACCTTATTGCCATAAAATAATTTTACATTCTGACCCATCTATCCATATAGACAATGTAACTGAGCAATTGCCTCTTATAAAATAACAAAAATAAATAAATAAAATTCATGCAGAATGAAATTTGTTCTACTCATGGGTAATATGCAATCAAGGTACATGGAGAGGAAAGAAGCTCTGTATCTTCTGGGTGTGGTTGGAGAGCCTGTGGAGCTTCCGTCCTTCCTGCCCAGGGTGGAAGATTCAAGGGTGCCCTTCAGAAGGGTTGAGTTCGTCTCTTTAACCTTTACCTTGGGTCGCTTCACAATCCTGCGAATGCTTTGAGGGAGAGTCTGGCATGTGCTGGTGTGAGGCTCATTTCCTGTAGTGCGATGCTTTCTTGTAGATGCCATGGAAATGTGGGGGTTTTCACAGACCTCCTCAGCTTCTGCTCAGCACCCAGCTTCAGAGGCCACTTGGAATTCAGTAAATAGTTCATGGCGGAAAATACCAGAACCATGTTTGTGCCTCCTCAACATTCCAATCATCATGCCGGTCCCACTAAATGTAGCTGCCAAAACATATGTTGGCTTTCTTTCCTCCCAGAAAAATCTCTTTACTGGGCCATGCTTGATCCTAGGAAATTCTCCTAGGAAATAAAATGGTGGGCAGTTTTCTATCAACATTGAAAGGATTTCTAAAATCAAAGATATATTGTTTACATCAACTAGAAAATGCTAAATCATATGTTTATAAAAATGTGCTGTGAGATTTTATGGGTGAAAATTATTTTTATGGCAAGAGTCTATGACTATTTTTTGAGTGTTCATTACTGAATATTTAAATTAAGTAGTCATATTTTAGTTGCTGGGATGAGCAAAGTCTGGTGTTGGGAAAGTGTGGAACACGAGTCGGAAAGTGCATTGGTGTTCAGATGACAATTTGGAAAGCTCAGCTTTTATAACTGAAGGAAAAAAAAATATTTGTCACCAAAGAAGGAGAGATTTTGCTTTTGTGCTTTGTGAAGAATATCTTTTCACAGAAAAGTACTTAGAATTTCATTTACTGTATTCATTGCTTTGCACATTTCCAAAGTGGAGATTTTTTTTCTTCCTTTGTAAAAACTCCTCTGTAAAAGAACATTAAACATTCTCAGTTGCGTACCACCTACAAAGAAAATAAGACTGAGGATCAAGTCATAAATGTACTACCAAGCACTTTAGAGATGTTCCAAAATAACGTGCAAAAAGGTGTGCTTGGCTCATACACAGCAAAAGAAGGAAAGAACAAAATATTCAGTATTTGTAATAAAAATTTATAAATATGGGTGCCAGGTGGCTCAGTTGGTTAAGTGTCTGCCTTCAGCTCAGGTGATGATCCCAGGGTCCTGGGGTAGGGTCCTGTGTTGGGCCTCCAGCCTACGGGGTTGTCTGCTTCTCCCTCTCCCTCTGCCCCTCCACCCCGCTTGTGCTGTCCTTAATACCCACACTCTGTCTCTCTCAAATAAATAAATAAAATCTTTTTTTTTTTAATTTATAAATAAATATTCAAGATAGACACCCAGGATGAAACAGTGATACTCTAAAGATATCCAAAATCAAGCGTGTTTGCTTTCTGGGTCAAAGAATAACAAAAGTCAGTATCTTTCCCCCTTTGGGTTTATATTACATCTTCTTTTTCTTTTTTTTTGGAAGGGATGGTGTTGAATGGAGTATGAAACTAACAGATTTCTTTAAGGCAGAGTAAAAATTAATAGAAAATTTGTATTTTGTAATAAGCTATTATATTAAGCCTTTGACTTTTATCAAAATAACCTAAGTATTAATTATACTAATAGTTATTTTGCAAATTTGAGAATATTAGTTTTGTGTGACTTATTAAATGTCATATTATGCTACTTTAATTATTACCAAACTTTTTGATGATGCTAATAGCCATCTGGTCCAAAAAGATTGAATGCCATTTTGAAATAGTAATGGCCATGGAGAAATAAAAGTGGTAAGAAAAAAAAATAAGCTCATGGAAATAAAACCACACATATTCACCCAAAATCATAAACTCATCAATTTTACCAAATGTAATTTTAAAATAATATGCTTTATATATGCATATAGATAAAAGTATATGATTATTTTATTTTCCTCATCTCTTTACATTACCCTCTATGAATTTTATAGATGTTAAAAATCTATTGATGGACTGCACTGCAGTGTGATCAGCTTGGGTTGCTCTTTTGGTGGACTATGCCAACTTTCAATGCTTCCGAGCTTCTTCTCTTGGGGTTACCAATTTTACTGGACAGAAATTCTCCCATTTCTCGGATAAAGGTCATAAAACTAGCTGTCCAGATGCCTTAGAACCAAGTGAAAGTTTGAGGGTGGGAATCTCACTGCTTAATATATAGAGTCTTTATTTACTCCTCTGTTATCAGCTCAGGAGCCACCATGGGCAATGAGCTTGCTGCCGCACAGTTTAGAAGGACTGGGGCTCAGTGTCTCCCAGAGGTGACACTTCTGATCCTCTGCTGGGGTTGTAGAAGGAGGAATTATCCAACTGCATTGGAAGAGAAAGAGAATCTGGGAGAAAGGCAGGTCAGACTGCTTTTCCCAAGTTCCACCTGCCTTTTCCTTTGGGAAACCCTTATGTCCTGTGAATTCTGACATCATGGGTGACCTCTGCACCAGCCAGCTTGCTTCTGGGCTTCCCCTCTCTGAGCGTGTGTATCAGTACTCCCTGCTGGTATCATGTCATTATACCTGCTTTTGGCTCACGAAATATTGGTGATGTTGCATTCTCCTGTTCTCTTTGACTTCATTGGTTGATGACGTGTGCCCCCTGTAACAATCGTTTGGGTTGGATTTTAGAAGAGATTAATTATAATAAACACGTGTGGACCATCGATATCATTTAAAAGAAATCCCTTATCATGTTATAGTGAATGACTGTTTTGTTTTCTAAACACCCATATTCTTCATGTCCTCTGTCAGAGTTTTTCCCCAACCACGTTGTATTTTCGGATATACAACTTCTGAGGTTGGAATGAATTCACTGTGTAGGGCTGTGAATTTGGAGACGATCAAGGCATTTATAGAGAATGTGAAAAGTGGAATACTAAAAGTTTCTTAAACCAATGGCAAAATAGGACCACACTCTGTGTATCTGAAAGGAATCTACTTTCTGGAGATGAGTTTGTCCTCCCCAGAATGTATTTTCAGAAGCAAATGGAAAATTTGCTTGATTTGCATTCTTATTGAACATAAATCAGTGGAAATGGGTCATTGCCAACAAACAGGGAAATATGTTATTCAAACACAATGCAAAGTGTGTGATTTAATATAAAACTTGGAAAATATGGTAGTGGACTTCAGCGATACGAAGTTAAAATGTTGGATTATCTAGAGGCACTTAATGGAAGTTGACTAGGAAAGGGAGAAGAAATACTAATGGTGACGCCCTGCTAATGTCACCTTGCTGAAAGTTGAAGTGAGCAATGTGAATCCAAGTGAGGCTCATGACCGATAATCCAGTGAGAAATAGCACGTCTCCAGTCAGGTCAGAGGGAAGAATGCAGAACTACAAGGCCCCAGTGGGTAATAGAAATGAAGGATAGAGGATGGAGAAATGCCAGGTGTGAGGCCATTATCTGGCTCACGATGTCTTACCAACCTTTCTACTGTGTTTGTGGTATTTCCTAGGCTCCATTAGTGCACTTCTGAATGAGATCATGGTAGGGAAGATTCTGTTCTAACTTCAATAAATTGGCATTTTGCCTTGTGGTTGAAATTCTAGGTCTCTCATTTCATTGGTTACCAGAGTGAGAGTGGGAGAGAGACCAGTAAAGAAGGGCAGAGCATTGCAAATATGAGCTGCTCAATTTCATTGTTTTGTGATGTCTCTACCAGGAATGGTTTCTAATTCACTGTAAAAAAATTATGGCAAACTCATCTGCATGCAAATTACCCCAGCAGCCTCTCAAACCCTTGAGATGATTTTTTTATTATCCATAAACCTTCCTATATGTTTGAAGATAAAGCACACCAGAGAAATGAGATTTTTATGGTTCTGAGCTCAATAAAAGCCAGCTTTGTGGGAGCAACTTTAGTCCACTAAAGCCAAAGACCTTTCACGACTATTTGCATAGACCTATCTCGCAGATTTCTGGAAGAATTGTGGAATATGAGGGTTTTATCCAAATATACATAAGCTGGATGTTTCTCATGTTTTAGTCTTCTGACAGGAGAACATTGTTTAAGTCAATTTCCAATCTCAACTAAATGAAATGGCAAAATGTTTTTAAAACCATTCACATTGACTTTTTTTTCCCCCTTGGTGGTTCATTTATTATTAGCTTATCCTACTTTCTTCTTGTCCAAAACTGTGTTAAATGGTGCACTTTTATACTGCTTGATTGCACAATGCGTAACACCATCCCAGAAAGAGCATCACAGTCAAAATGTGAACAGAAAAAAATAGGTGAAAAGTAGAGATAAAAATGTAACTGAACCAGTATTAGTTTACTCTTTTGCTGAACAAAGAAAACTTTATTTGTAGCAAATAGAGACATCACTTGGAATGGCTTCAAAAGCTGTGACTCCCCAGTAAAGGACACCTTTTGTTTAGGGTTAGGATGAGTATTGAGGTAGGGAAACCTTGCCATTGCATGCAGAGGTGGGCATAAGCCACACATGCACCTTATGGAAAAATGCCTACACATACATTGTATGGCATGTAAATGAGGCTGAGGCTCCGGGGTAAGTGTAATTACTGGTCATCCCAGGGGTCTGTCCACAGTCTGCACAAGTGTGAGTCAGGGGGTTTTGCTCAAATGGTGAGTGGCCTGGGCCAGTGAGAGGTTGTAGCAGGATAGTCACCATCATCTGAGGGGATGTTTGGGGTTTTATTTGCCTGAGTTAAGAGATAAGCTGAAAAGAAGAGCTTAAGGAAAAATGTAAGATACAGGTTAGTGAGTACAAGCAGGTGGGCAGTAAAGGCCTGGTCCTGGGGTCGAGCTGGTGACAGAAAGTGACAAAAAATACACAGAAATTGGAGTTGTGTGATTCAATTTCAAATCTTTGGTTTACTAGTTTTGTGGTATTAGCATTAGTATTAGTCGACACACTAATAGTTTTAATCTTAGTTTTCCATGAATATAAAATAGCAACATTTATGTCCCTCTGAATGGGTTATTGCAAAGTTTAATTTAGATAGCGCCACTTAAAAACACCTACTCTTTAATTAATTCAGAATAGTCGAATAAATGTTAATAGCTTCTTATGTTATTTTAGATCTGGGATGATTTTATAACCTCGAATTTTTGTATTTACATTAATTATTTTTGATTTACGTTAGGAATCACCCCATGAAGTTGATTTTTTTCTGAAATTAACAATGTCGGGGCAAAATTAAATATAGGTATGTTCATCTTTTTCCAGTTAAGAAATAAACACTATTTAATCGGATGTAATTTATTTAAACTGTTTCATATCATAGTCTTTGGCTTCTTTATTCTATGTAACATTACTTTCTGAAATATGCTGATTACTTAATAAAGAAATCATTTGATTTAATATAAAGTGAAAATATTTTGTAGGAAAGAATCCAGCATTCTCATGCTATACCCCTATCTCTATATGTGCATGCTAAAGTATTTAAGAATTATGGTTAGAATTTCTAGTCCTGAAAGAAAAAAAAAACTTGTTCCTGAGGATATCTGAGTTGTAAGTAAGTAAATCTTTAAACAAAAGAAGTCACCACCATGAAAACAGGCCATAATGCATCTTCCACAGCACATATTAGTGTTTCCAAATATAACATTTTAACTCAGCTTCGATTATTTGTGGATTAGCATAAATATATTTTTTTTGAAAATTCTCATTGGTAATTACTAGATCCTTTCTAAATGACTAATTTCTTAGCTACAATTGCTTGATGGACTGGATTATTTCTATAAATTGCTGTCAGAGAAAACAGAGTCTTAAAGCTTTATTGTAATTTCAGGTCATGCTATTTAATAGTCAGATGAGTGTGTTGATATAGAAAATGTATTTTTATATCAACTTAATGCATTAAAACTCCAGTTTTTGTAATCTCAATTCCATTCACTATGTTGAAGAATTAAGGTCTCCATATTTTCTAATCTAATAATAAATCATGCCTGAAATCATGATAAAAGATAAAAATATTTTTCTAGTCAATAATCTATTTCTATGCATTCAAATGACATGAAAAATAATCAAAATCCCAATTAAGATGCATTTATGGCAGAAATAATTTAACAAGTCAAATACATTTTTCTAATAGAGTATGTACATAGCCCAGGTTACTCTTATACCATTTAAGATGACTGGAAGATTTACTTGCTAAATGGAACAATTATCTCATAATGATGGAAACCTAACAAATAAAAGTATATACAACAAAGGTTTGTTTTACTCACCCAAAATTTGGTTCCTATATAAAAGAAAAAATTCTCTTCTTACATTCATACTGTTGACTATAATATCCACTAATCAGCTTTTTCTAATAAAAGTATCAAACATTATTCATAAATATTTCCTCCACTTTCATCATCCCTGCATGTCACCTCTATAATTACTTAATACTTTTCTTTCTATTAAATTTTCTTTTTTTAGACTTGTCAACTTACTTATATGGTAAACTTTATAGCTTGCCCATAGAAGAAAACCAGAATGACTAGAAACAAACAGAAATAACTATTAAAAAATGGAGTAAGGGAGACAAAATAGAATTATGTTAGTCATTTTGAGAATAAAGCCTAGTTTTTCTTTCTTAAAAAGAAAATTATCAAGATATGGATGTTTCAGTCAAGCAAGAAATTTACACTTTCTCTGTCATTAGAGAGAATAAAAGAAAATTTTAAAAGAAATAAACTTCTTTTATGTTTTTAAAGATATTTATGTTATTCTTTACATAATAATTCAAAATGTCTGTAATTAAAAGTCAAATAAAATATTTTGATAGTTAAGAACACCAAAAAAAAATCAAAACATGAATGTTCTTTGTGAATGTTAGAAGCTTAAGTCCATAACCAAGTGCTAAGTAGAATATTTTCCTCATTAATTTTGTGTTGGTTATATAGGAGTCAAAATTCATGCCAGAATCTTTACCAGTTTAACAAGAATAATTTCATCACTATCCGTTATAGAATGGTGGGTTTCCAGAATCATTCTCCTTAATTGAACACTACAATTTAATCAAAAAGTTTAATGAATTTTATTTTGCCAGTGAATCATGAATCTTGTCTTGAATCTCAGAATTTTGCTATGGAAAATATTATACTGAATTTATCATATTTCACCAGTATGGTGATTATATTTTAAATCTGAATCCAATGAAAAACAATATGAACTCTCCATTAAATATGGCTAACATATCTTTACTAAAGTTTGGAAAAATATTTATTCATGCTCTTGTTATCACTGTGATAATGCCTACCCTTACTATTGGTAATGAAAAAAAAATAACAATGATAATGGATGACTTAGGTATTATTGAAACTCAGTGCTAAGCCCTGTTTTAGAGGCATTACATTAATTATGTCTTTCAATCTCCCCACCAGCCCCTTCACAGTTTTCATACTTCTATTCCCTTGTACAAATGGGACAATGTTGTAAGCCAGTGAAAGAACAATCATTAATTGACTAATTGACTATTTTCACCTTGTTGGATGACACTAAACAATCGCACTAATACTATAGAATGGTCAATCGTTATTATCAAAGCAAGGATAAAAAAGATTTTAGTTAGTTGTTTAAAATAAGTGTTTTCTCTTATTGTGATCTACTAGAAAATACTGACAGTTGGTACCTCAAATAAAGATCACTATTTGGCTGTAAGTATAACATTATGGAGATGAGGAAGATTAAACTTCTGATCTGTATCAAGTTAGGAGACTGGAACAGGCAGCCAATCTCTCCTGGTTCTGATACGGTGTTAGGTTTAGTTTGACCCCGAAACATAATAATGAAGGCATCTTTTACCGCTTTAATATTAGGTACAATAAAAACACTAAAATAACAAAAGCTTGGAATCTATTATTAAAACAAAGATATATGCTCACTTAAGGTGTTTTTCACTGTGGGTTCTACAATATAGTTTTCTGAACCTGCATCCTGAGAAAAATGTAGACTTTAATTAAACGCAAATAAGATATTTACAGCACCAATATAGAAGATAAAAGTGAGAGTTTGTTACATCCAGTGCTAAGATTTGGCTTTCGTGATTTTTTGGCCAGTGTAGTTGGTTTATTTAGGATATGAGAGGACCAAATCATTTTAAAAAGTGCAGATATATTTATATGAAAACAAAGAGCAGACAAAATCAGTGTAGGAGGAAGCTAAGGTATTTGGAGAAGTTGATTACTTATGAGGACTGTTAAAGTGAAATGAGTTGAACTGAGGTCTGGAGAAATACAGGCATTGGTCAAAAACTTTAGGGAGTTCTATTGGTTAGGCACTTATAGCTTAATCTAAATAATGACATATATTATCATTTCTTTGAACACTTACTGAGTACCAAGTAAATGTCATGTACCATGCTATCCAGCCTCTGAAAAAATGGCCATGAGACAAAGACAGCCCTCGTGTCTCATGGAGAAGGCAGATTGCTAATTACCACTACCTGGAGAATAAGGAAAAGTATGTAGCATGGGATCTGGCCGTTAGGAAATGTTTCCACCATGAAGTGACCTGAATTGGTGTTTTTTTTTTTAATTTATTTATTCATGAGCCAGAGAGAGAGAGAGAGACAGAGAGACAGAGACAGAGACACAGGCAGAGGGAGAAGCAGGCTCCATGCAGGGAGCCCGACGTGGGATTCGATCCCAGGACAAGCCCTGAGCTGGAAGGCAGACGCTCAACCACTGAGCCCCACAGAGATCCCCCTGAATTGGTTTTTGAAGGATGCATAGGAATCAGTGCAAACAACGGGGAAACATCTTCAGAAAAAACATTGGTCTGCATAAAAAAGGACACACTGGAGGATGTACAAAGCATTTCATACAGTCTGAAGCATAGTCTGCTTTTGATGAAATGTGCATGTCACAGATTTGAAGATGATGGGAGGACCTATCAGTTATAGGAACATTATCTTTTAAATAAAAACTTAAGCTTCATCATCAAGGTGACCATTAATGATTATAATTCCTTCTTAGAAAGACTACTCAAATTTTGGTATTTTAATTTCATTTCAGAATAATGGAAAATAATTAATTGCAATGTTTTGCAAATAAAATCCGATTATCTTACTTTTTAAGTGGGTAAATGGACTTTGAAGGAAAACTTGTTAGGGGAACTGGATGACGACACAATAAATGCATCATGAGTGGGAATAGTGCTAAGGCCATAGTTATGGAAATAAGAAAAACAGTATCTGTAAGACTGTATGTAATAAAAAACAAATGATGTTCTGGAGTAAAAGAAAGAGACATAATCATAAAATACATGTAGGTAACTGATATTTTAAAGCCAATAGAGAGATATTACACTATTGGACTTGGGGGGATATATGAGAAATAGCAATTTTGGAGTAAGATAGAATGATTTTTTTTTAGCATTTTATTGCAGCAAGTCCAAGCAAATGAATCCAAAAGTCAGAAAGAAATGTGAGAAACAGAAAATGGTTGGATATCATGGATACTTGAAAAGAAATCACATATGATCGATGACTACATCTTCCCACCTCTATATTGATGAATAAGTGAACTGAATGAAATTGCTCTTTAAAGTAAGTTTCTTACTACTCAAAATCCAGAGTAATAATAATTTTACTATCTGAATATGCCAATGCATACTGAGGATGTTTGGGTAATCAGACATGTGCACTTTACTATGCTAGTGGAACATCTGTTGCTTTAATCAATGAGGAAACAGCTGATTCTTAGCAACAGAATTATGTGCCATTAAATATATCAGATATACAAGTAATTTGCCCTAAAATGTTGCTCCTTGCAACCTGAATTGATGGTGTTCTAATAATAAATAAGAAAAAATAAGATAGGCAGAGTCAAAAAGTTAAAATGTAACCAAAATGTTAACATGTGCTTTTTCTATTTTGGAAAAACTTTTCAGTAAATTGCTCTAAAATAGTCAATCAACAACTCCATTCGCCAGATTTTCTTAGAAGATGGGCAACATGTCTTTTTTTTTTTAAATCTTTGTATCAATAGTACTCAAAATACTTTTCATTAAAAAGAATAACTATCTGTTAATTAGATAAACAATGAATCCGTTTCTTTGTGATGATTGACATTTTTAATCAATAAAATTATTTTTTCCAATCAATAAAATTCTGAATATATTAATTCCATTTACATAATAAACTTGAATCAACTTCCAAGATTTTAATGTAATCTGCAAATTTTTATGCATATTTTCCTACTTTAACCATATAGTTTCGTATGTCTAAAGGTCATAATGAATTAAATACACTATGACCACAAAACTATTGTGAGAATGACTTATTTTTTCAAGAAAATTATAATAGAGGAAAGTTTAAGTTCATATATTTAGAAAAGCAACTGGGTAAGTATGGTGGAGAGAAAAAGAAAGCATAAATTAGTATTATTCTGCAAAATGATTTTTAGATAACTAATCTCCACATTTTTTTTAATAAAGAGAGGCCCTCTTAAATGATTTTTTAAAATTATTATTAAGCATTGCTGATGAAAAGAGTTAAGTGTTCATGTATAGAAATGATCACACTGGGTTCTAAATTGGTTATCACAAGGAGATTCTGAAAAACCCAAATGATGAGTAGAGATAATTGAAATAAGGGAATAGAAGACAATATGACTTTTGTGGTTCATAGACCTTTATATCCCAGGACACAATTAAAAGTTATACAACAGAATTGAGAATCTTGTAAAGCACAGCTGGTGATACAATATGTGAATAATTGCTGCCTGAGAGGGAGATGAATAAAGCAGAGTGATTTCAGTTCATGGTAGGATTTATAAAAGTCTTATTTGGAGCAGTCATTTCTCACAGCAAGTGGAGATGGAAAGTGTATCAATTTCTGTAATCTTCAATTCAACTGCACTGTAAACAACATTAAGATTACATGAAGTATTAGCTTAAAAGTTCAAAGAATGAAGCATAAAACTCTCTTGTAGCCCAAAGGAATATCAGAGAAATGTAACTTCAAGAAATTTTGTTAGCATCAAAGTGTTTTATTTAGATATACAAAGCAGGTTGCTGTAGAACTAGAATTTGAATGCTAAGCAACCTAATTATTTTTAAAGATTTTATTTATTTATTTATTTATTATTTATTTATTTGAGAGAAAGAGAGAGAGCAAGAGAGAGAGAAAGAGCAAGTAAGCACATGCAGGTGCACAAGTAGGGGGAGGAGCAGAGGGAGAGGGACAAGCAGACTCCCTGTGAGGCTCCACCCCTGGGCTCAATCCCCAGACCCTGAGGTCATGACCTGAGCCAAAGACAGATGCTTAATGATGCTTAATCGATTTTTTAGCAATCGGATTTTTTTATGCTTTACTTAGCCACCTTTATTATCAGAATGATATCATATGACATGAATGTGTATGTATCACACTTTAAATGTGTTTGTAACACATATGACACATAAAATACAATGCGTATAACGTTTTTTATTTATATATGTTTATGTATATATGTGTGTGAAACAAAATGTATGAAAACTATAAAAGGTTATAACTTGGAAATTTTTTTTTAAATTTTTATTTATTTATGATAGTCACATAGAATGAGAGAGAGAGAGAGGCAGAGACACAGGCAGAGGGAGAAGCAGGCTCCATGCACCAGGAGCCCGACGTGGGATTCGATCCCGGGTCTCCAGGATCGCGCCCTGGGCCAAAGGCAGGCGCCAAACCGCTGCGCCACCCAGGGATCCCTAACTTGGAAATTTTTGACAGAACTCAAATACTAGAGGAATTTGAAAACAAAACTCACTCTCCATATTTGATGACATTTCCTAAAGAATTGCAAAACAAGTCAAATTTCAATTTACATTCCCACAAGTTAGAGAGGTTCAAAATGAGATAATGATATCCGTTATCTTGCCACTTTTCTGATCATTTATTAATAGAAAAGATGCTCTATTTTTTTTTTTTTTTTTTTTTTTTGTCAAGTGCTGGACAGGTGGTAGTAGGAAGAATACAAAGAGGTCTTGTCCTTTGCAAATTCAGTTAGGTCAACATTGTCTCTTAAAATTAAATACATTTAATGACAACTGTACACAGTTTTCAACTTCTATTGTCCAAATTGTACAATTAAACTTAGATTGCCCCTATGTTGCATAAATTATTCCTAAAGAATATTACTTGCATGTGTTGGACTGAGAGTTGTCTATTTGAATAATATTTAAATATATAACAGTGTTCTGATCTCACTCCTCTACTTTTTTTTTTTTTTTTTGGTCTTAAAAGCTTAGCTTTTGAAGAAGGGCAGTAGAAGTCTATTATTATAAATTTTTGTAAAAGCAAAGATTGTGTTCGTATCAAATATGTGTGTCTGTACACACACATCCGTATGTGATTGGTAGGATATAAACAAAATGATAACACTGAATGTTTTTATGTGAAAGATCATATATAATGATCATTTTCTTCTCCGAGTCTCTGTTTTCTCTAAAGAAAAAGAGAAAATGTTTGGTTATAGAGGAAAACATTTATTTTTTAAAGAAAAAAGTTATTTGGTGGATCAAACAACAAGAAAAGTAGTGTTTTATTTTTTTTATTTTTATTTTTTTTTGAAAAGTAGTGTTTTAGAAAGTTGGTTGGTATAAATAATATGAAAAGTCTGAGAATCAAAGAAACTTTCTGTATATCTATATAGGATGATCAAATGTAAAAATGCTTAGGAAGATTAATTTAATGAGGACAATTCAGCTGTTGAAACCGATAAAAATGCAATATGCTGAGGCTGGCTTTAATATCTGATGTACACAAATTGCTGATGGGTAGAAAGAATAATTGCATAGGGTTTTAGGAACTCTAAAATTTATAGTTAGTACAAAAATCCTTGATGAGTACTTTAAATGCCATGAAATGTTCAGCTACGAAGCAACATTCTGTTTATACGCTCTGTCACACTCACTAGTCAGAATTAATAATACCTTCCAGGTAATAGTGTTGAAATCACTCTAAATTTAGTTTCTTGGCTGGAGAGGAAGTTTTGCTTAGATCTTTTATAACTTAACACTTCAAAAATCCATATTAAGTAAAGGGTCACAGATCAAACCCTTGGAATTGTGTAACACTCCATAGTAGGTTGGGACCTTCATGTGTTAGGAGTCGCAACTGTCCAAGAATCAGTGCCACTTGCTGGACTGTGTCCTCCTCCCCGGTGTACACAAACAATAGTCCCCAGCTCCTCTTGGGTTACACTGGGACCACGGGACCTAGTCCTAGCCAGGTAAGAGGCGGTATGGGTTTTCAGGATACTCTTTCTCTCCATTTTGGCTTCAAAGCGTTCTAGATGCTGCTGTGTCTGCACAGATGCCACCTGCCTTTCAGCGCAGCACAGGGGAGCTGAAGGGAAAAGCCTCCTGGCCCACGTTGGACTTTACAGGACCCAGCAGTAGACCTGTTCTATGGAGGCCCCAGGGTTGATTCTGTGGCATAGTCAACCCTACCTTGGTAAACCCAGGAGTGCTAACCCACAGCTGAGGAATGTCCGGCTTCTTCGTTAGTTTCCTAATGTTAAGATACTTTGGGGAATACCCTATAAAACCTGGTGTGTGTGTGTGGGGGGGGTAATTCATTCTCTCCAACACTCCAAAATTTTATCTGATCCTTCCTTTGTCCAAAGCACATAGAAGTAGCCCCCATCCTTATAATCTGTTTCTCCCCAGGGATTATCATGGGAAGGGGAAAAATAGACCATATGACGATAGAAATAGCTATTTCTGGATTCCAGGGCAGGAAGTCTCGTTTGTTTTAGTCACAGATCTATTGTCTGGGAAACAGAGTGACTGAACTTTTGATTTAGAGAGGAGACGTTTAGACAAAATAAATTTTTGTGTATATGAAATAAGAGGAATTAAAGGTATGGGGACAGTAGTTTAAATGTTAGAAGAAGCTTTTCTGTCTTCAATCGATATGTGTCATATATGTCTCTGTGTATAGACAGCGATCGAAGTAGATTAATAACCCAGTTTCTGGAGTCAGGATTCTATATTCGAATCCTTTCTGCCTCACTTACTGGCCATATGGTCTGTAACAAGTTATTTAACTTTCCCCTGTCTCAGTTTCCTCATCTGCACAATGAAGATAGTCATGGCAAATTCCTCTGAGGAGGACTGTAAGCATTAAATTAAAGAGTTATTATGAATACAATGTCTTGGAAGTCTCAGTTACAACAGTTTCCCAGGAGTAAATTTCCCCAGCAACACCTTCCATTCTCTGAACTAAATTATACAGATTCCCACAGATAAGACTCCCAGAAGAGTGACTGCTCAAACCCAAGTGCTCATCCGTATTAACCACTTTGTTAGTAGTACTATTGAGATTATTATTGATTGATTTAAAATGATAAATATAATCAATACCTCTTTTATGGGAATTGGATTATGTTGAATATTTTATGGAAGCCTCTACCCTTTCTTCTACCCTTTCTTTACACCACAAATTGTCACGTAAAAGTAAGTCTTCATTTTCAGGTTATTTCTATTTTGATTAATAGAAAAAACTTGATTAATTTATTAAATGGCTTTATAAATATTTATATTTATATATTTAAATGTATAAATGTTTAGGAATGCATTTCTTTCTTTTATTTAGGAATGCGTTTCTTGATTAATTAATAATTGTATAAAGGTAATTGCATCATTTAAGACTCCATGATGCAACTGTGGAGAAACACAAACCAATCTGGCTAACAGTAAGATAAAACACACACACACACACACACACACACACACACACACACAAATATATCAAATAGCTGGAAAACCAAGAAAAGACCTAAGTTCAAACAAAATTTGTTTCAACCATTAAATTTACCAGGCATCTGGCTTTTTCTTTGTGTTCACCCAAACTTTCATCAATATTGAATTTATCCTCTGACTTGACTCCATGGCTCAGAGAGGCTCTAAGCTCCCCCCCCCCCTTTTTTTTTTTTTTTGCCAGCAAGATAGCCATAGAAGTTCTGGAAGAGTTTTTGGAGAAATGAGACTATACTTCCTTAAATATTTGGTAGAATTCACTGGTAAAACCATCTTAACCTGATGCTTTTTGCAGGAAACACTATTCAATGTTTATCCAATTTCTTTAATAAATATATAGACCTATTCAAAGTATCTACTTCCTGTGTTTTGTAGTTTTGTCTTTTAAGAAATTTGTCCATTGCATCCACATTATCAGATGATAAGCACACATTACCCAAAAAGGTCAGTGGGGTTAGTACTGATGACCCCTCTACTGATCATTGTGATATGTGCCTTCTGGTTTTTTAAATTTTTTTCCTTGTTAGCTTGGCGAGATGTTTATCAATTTAATTAATCTGTTCTTAACGAAAGCTTTTGGTTTTGCTGATTTTCTTGTTTTAATTTCACTGATTCCTGCTCTAATTTGTATGAACTTAAATTGCTATTTTTTAAATCTAATTTCCTAAGGTGGAATCTTAGATTATTAATTTTAGATCTTCATTCCATAATATATGCATTGAGTGCTCTACAGTTTCTTCTCAGCACTTTTTAGCTGTATTCTCAAAATTTTGATAAGTTGTATTTTAACTTTTAAGTAGTTCAATACATGTTTTAATTTCTCTCGAGATAAGTTTTTTTTCGAGATAACTGTTTTGATCCAAGTCTTATTTAGAAGTGTGTTTTTTCGTCTCTAAGTATTTTGAGATTTTCCAGCTATCTTTGTATTATTTTAGTTTAATTCCATTGTATTCTGAGGACATACTTTGTATAATTTCTATTATCTTTAATTTGTTAATGTATATTTTAGAGTCCAAAACATTTCTTATGTTCGTAAATGCTCCATGTAAACTTCAGAAGGATCTGTAATCTGCTGTTGTTGACCGGAGCATTCTATAAATGCCAATTAGACCAAGTAGATTGATGGCACTGTTCAGGTCAACTATATCCTTATTGGTTTCCTGCCTGCTTGGCCTACCAATGACTGAGAGTAGAGTAGTAAGTCTCCACTTATGGTAGTAGATTTGTTTTTATCTCCTTTCAGTTCTGTTTTGGCCTCTTACATTTTGGTAGTCTGTTGTTAGGTATACACAGGTTTAGTATTTTATATATTCTTAGAAAATTGACCCACTTATCCTCATGTAATGCCTCCCCTTTGATCAGTGTCCTTATTCTGAAGTCTGTTTTGTACGCAATTAATGCAGCTACTCCAGCTTTCTTTTGATTCATTTTAATATAATATATAATTTTCTATCACCTTACTGTTTTTTAAAAGATTTCATTTATCTGAAATACACACAGAGATACACACAGAGAGAGGCAGAGACATAGGCAGAGGGACAAGCAGGCTCCCCAAGGGGAGCCTGATATGGGACTTGATCCCAGACCCCCAGGATCATACCCTGAGCCAAAGGCAGATGCTCAACTGCTGAGACACCCAGGCATCCCATGTAACCTTATTTTTAATCTATTTGGGTCTTCATATTTAAAATGGGTTTCTTAAAAAAAATAAAAAAATAAATAAAAATAAAATGGGTCTCCTATAGACAGCATATAGTTAGATCATGTTTGTTTCATGCATTCTGATAATCTCTGTGTTTTAACAGTTGTAATTACATTATTCACATTCACAGTGGATTAATAGGGTTGGATTAATATCTACTGTTTTGACTTGTTTTCTGTTTATCAGATTTACCTTTTGTTTCTTTCTTCTATGCCTTTTTTGGTTTTAATTAAACTTCTTATATGATTCCATTTCTATCCTCTCAGTGTATTATACTTATTTTTAAAATATTGCTTGGCAGTTTCCCTAGAATTTTCAATTTATGTTTTTAACTAAGTTGTCTTTTATGTAACACTACACTATTTCTCATGTAGCTTGGTTCTCTCTAACTGAATACTATAAACTTCCTTTTTCCCATCCTTTTATACTGCTATCATTTGTTCTATTTTTCATATGCTTTAATCACCCAATACATTTATGTTACTTTAAATAGTCATCTTTTAGATAAATTAAGAATTAGAAAAATAAAATATTTTATTTGACTTCAATTTATTCTTTCATATTGTTCTTCTTTCCCTGTGGAGATCTGAGTTTCTGGTGTATATAATTTCCCTTCACTCTGAAAAATTTCTTATAACATCTCTTGCAGGGTAGGTTGGCTAGCAAGGGATTCCTTCAAATTTTGTTTGACAAAGTCATTAATTCTCTTTCACTTTTGAAGGGTGATTTTCTGTATATGGAAATCTCAGTTGGTAGCATTTTTCTGTCAACACTTAAATACTTCACTTTGGGACACCTGAGTGGATCAATTGATTAGGCATCTGACTCTTGATTTCAGCACAGGTCATGATCTCAGAGTCTTGAGGGTGAGCCCTGCCTCAGTCTCTGCCCTCAGTGGGAAGTCGGCTTGAAGATTCTCTCTGTCTGTCCCTCCTCCACTTTGTCTCTTTTCTCTTTCAAATAAATAAATAAATAAATAAATAAATAAATAAATAAATAAGATTCACTTTCTTTTTGCCTCTATGATTTCTGAAAATATGTCCACTGTAGTTCTAATTCTTGTTTTTCTATAGACAAAACAAATCACAGATTTCCTGGACTTTTTCAAGATTTACTCTTTTGATAGTTTGATTATGATATGCCTATCTTTAGTTTTTGTTTGTTTTGTATTTATCCCTTATGGTATTCTCTGAGCTTCCTAGATTTGTGGTTTGTTGTCTGTCATTACTTTTGGGCAATTTCAGGTCATTATTATTTTAAATATTTCTTCTACTTTGTTGTCTCTTCTTCTGGTGTTCAAATTACATTTATGTTACATTTTTTGAAATTTCCCTAGAGTTCTTAGATTATCTGTTCAATTTTTTTTTAATTTCCTAACAAGGAAAAGTTCTTTTTGCATTTTAGTTTGGGGAGTTTAAATCAATCTTTTTAAAACTTACTTACTATTTCTTTAGCCATAACCAGTCTTATGATGAGCTGTCAAAGCCATTCTTCATTTTTGCTTTGTTGTTTTTGACTTGCAGTTTTTCCTTGTGGAAGGCTTAGCTATAATCCAGTATTGTTGTAACTGGATTTCTATCTGCATGGTGGTAAGGTGGGGAATAAGGGAAGCAGTTGATCACCTGTGTAAAATGTCAGCATTTTAGCTGGGCCATGTCTCTGGGTTATTACTAATCTTATGAATACATTGGAGGTTTCCTCCATTTCTGTTTTTTTTTTTTTTTAATTTCTAACATTTCTTTTTGACTCTCAGTGTTTCCATCTCTCTGCTTATATTACTCATCTTTTCTTGCACTATAACAAATATTTTATTTATTTATTTGACAGAGAGAGAGAGGCCAGAGGGAATGGAAGAAGGAGAAGCAGGCTCCTCACTGAGCAGGGAGCCTGATGTGGAACTCGATCCCAGGACCCTGGGATCACGACCTGAGCCAAAAGCAGACTGAGCCACCCAGGTGTCTTTTTCTTGCACTTAAAAAAAAATTCATAAAGCCCTTACCATAGTAATCATAGTTGTTTTACGTTCCCTCTCTGATAACTCTACTATCTATCTGTGCCTTCTGGTTCTGATGCTTGCATTACTTCCTCATACCATTTTCTTTCCTCCTTGCCTTTTAGCATTCCTTGTAATCTTTTGTTCAGAGTTAGGCATAAGGTATCAGGTAACAGGAATTGATTTAAATAGGCATTTTGTATTGGTTTTATGAGAACTTTCTTAAGAATTGGGTTATGTTTAATGTTTGTTGTAATTGTAGGTGCAGAGACTTCAATTTCCTTTAGTTTTCTCATTTTTGTTGCTCCTGCTGACTTTGGGCTTTCCTAAGTACTTCTCCTCTGAAAGAGTCTTTATCGTTCAACTCCTTCAGCTTTAATATGTTGTTATTTTACTGGAGATGTGTTGTTATAGTGATAAGGTATAGTGGAAGGACACCACTGTGGAATACTATGATTAAGTCCCAGTCTTTACTAGGTTATGTTCTTGGACTGTGATCTTCACAAGTGTTTTTTAGTCTTTTTCTCCATTAGTTGAGACAGGAAAACTAGGGAGTGCTAGAGTGGAAGAAACACCCCTTTCTGGGTACAGTATCATTATGGTAAAGTCTTTGCTCCTGAAGTATAGTTTTTCTATTTCTATGGATTTGTCCATTTCTTCTGGGTTATTAAATTTGTTGACATATAATTGTTCATAGTAGTGGTTTATGGTCCCTGTGTTTCTGTGGTTTCAAGGTTTGTAAACTTTGTTCTTTGATTCCTTTCTGAAATTCTGGACCTTGGATCTCTGGATATTAGCTTGGCAATGGGATGATCCCAGAACCTAGGACTTCAGGGGCCAGTTTGGTGGTAGGGAGGGCCTGGAGTCTGGGTCTGTGGGGTCTAGTCTGGTGCTGGGGCTGTGGTAGTCAGTCTGGCATTAGGTTCACTGGGACAGGACTGGTGTTTGTATCTGAGGTAAATTTGGGTGCTCACATCACTCTTCCCCTCTACCCCTGCCCCCATGAGTTGGATACCTCTCTCTGGAGTGTGTTGCTTGGGCTTGGGTTAGGGGTGATCTGAGTAATGTAATGAGGAAACTCTGTTCTCTACCTTCTTCAAAGCATCTTTTTTTTTTTTTTTTTTTTTTTTTTTTTTTTTTTTTTTTTTTTTTACTTTTGTACTCCATCTAGGTTCTATAATCTCCTACCTAGATTCCTTAGCTCTTGTGAAGGTATTTTTGTGAATGGAAAATTGTTCAAATAATGTTTCTGTGAGAGAACAAGCACTAGAAATTCCTGGTTAGCCATCTTGCTGACTCTTCTTGACTCATTTTATTTTTTTCCTTTTGGTTCCATTTAAACCAACCTCCCTTTTTCATTGCATCAGGGTGGCCTTTGTAATCTGTGGCTATGCTTTATAACTCAACCGCAGAATTTTGTGATGCCTGTTTCACGTTGTACTACATAGTTTCCTTCCATTTGTTTTTACATCTGAAATTTCTTCAGTTATTTTTTGTAGTCTTATTTTGTATATTGGGGGATTCTTTCTTCTCTAGGCCAAATCCCATCAACATAATTCTCCTTAAGAACGTGTGTAAAGGCAGAGTGTTGGGCAGTGGTTCGAATGTTGGTGCAAATGTTTCATTCACATCTACACTCCACTGCTTAAACTCTCATCAAATATTTAAAGTATGACCCACTATTTAAAGGTGCTGAATGCACATTTATAATATATCTGGTCATTAACCATAATTTTATAGTATTTTATCTTATTCTGAAGAAGCAAAATTTAAATACTTAAGTTTATCAAATTAAAAATTTATCAGACTGAATGTTATCAAATTACCAGATTAAATATCATATTATAAGCAAGACAGTTTAAGTACTTGACAATTTAATATCACATAATATAAAATATAATTATTGTAAATAGCACTTTTTTATAAGACTGACATTAGAGAGGAATAAGTTCCATCTCACAAGTTATGTGTTATGGTTTCTCTTTTGGCTTATAATATTATAAACTCATCCATATCATATTTTAGTGTGGTGTAGTGTTATAGAAAGGTTCTCATAGACAGAACATGCATGTCCTGTCCATATATGTTTACTGATCAAAATAACACTGATTAAAGGCTAGCTTTTCAACTGTCAACTACTTGATTTTCATCATTCAAAAGAAGCATTCCACATAATTTCTTCCAGATTCAATTATTACATAAAATCTCAAGTACACTTTATGTGACTCTGGTAAACATAGCATTTCTTTTTCTCAATGCCCATTCAGAATTTATATATATATTTGAATTATATGGTTTACGTTTACATAATATAAAATCAAGAAAATTAAATTGAAAAATTGTATAAGAGAATTGATAGGTATGTGAATGTTTATGTTCAATAAACTGAAACATAAATTGTGAAGTCAATTTTCATGAAATAAGAAGCCACAACTCTGTTTGAGCCTTGATCATTTTCCTTTTTATGACTCTCATTATAACCAGAGCAACTTACACAAACTAGTTTACATTCTAGTTTTTATTTGTTTTAATACATGTCAGTCTCATTTTGATTATTGTTCCCATTTAACTATTACTCTAGTTATAAAAGCATTTTAGTTTTATTTGTAATTAAATAAAGAAACTATATTTTTGCATAAATTCTTATTGTTGAATCAAAATGCAAAAGAGGGTTATAAAGACAATAAGCAAGAAGTTATAACAAGTAGTAATGAAGCCACAATATGGACTTGCAGCAACATTTCTTCAGAAAGAAATGAACATATTGGATCTATATTGATTTATTTTCTTATCACTACTGAAATTGGTACCTTGTTTTAAATCAGTTGAGAACAGTGACCATAATTAATTATATTAGTGAGCAATTCTCTTATAAAACTCAGGAAAAGGTAGTTCATGACCCACTCTGATCACTCTTTTTGTCACTACAGGCAACTGATATCTCTTAGGCAATAACCACTGATATAGAGATTCATTCCACAGAAGCTGTTAGACCCAAACTTTTGGTGTTCCTTCCCAATAAGGCCTCATTACATGCTTAATTATTCTTACCCCAACAACCAGATAGTAATGGGAAATGGAATAGAAACTAAATAACTAACTGTTGATCTCATTTAAACAGAATGTAGTTTTAGTTTTGGTTCTTCCCAGCTCGCCTTTTGCAACAGGGCAACAGATAAAGACTATAATGTGGAGCTTGAAGATCCATCAGAAGAGGTTGTGTTCTTAGAGGATTTCAAAAACAAAAAAAAATGTTTGTAAGAGTTTGATCCTGGCACCCAAAGTAGCTGAGGAACCACTGCAAATGAAAAACTGTGGTCAAAGACTATTTGCTCCAGATGAGTTGTGGGAATGGCTTTAAATTTTATCAGTTCAGGAAGACCACAGGACACTTCATTAGATGGCCCAATTTCTCCCTTGTCTTACAATGGTAGAGCACACTAGCTTTGCACCAAGGGCTCTAGAAATAGCGGTTTTCTACCCAAGCCTCATCATACAGGTAGTAATTTATTAAACTTTCGATTTTGGCAATACATTCAGAAAATAATACATTCCTTTGTAGCTAATCTGTCACTGACTGAGAACTCCTGCCCTCTATGGATATTTGAAGATATTTAAATAAATATTTCTATGAACAAGAAAAGAATAATGAAATTCAAGAAGGAATGAGAAAAAACAAGTTGAAATTTGCAAAGAAGGATGCTTTTGAAGCAGCAGGAATGGGACTTAAAGGAAAGAACTTTAACAAAACCAACAACTTTTCAGAAACTTATAGTTCCTCAAACTGAGGCAATAATAAAGATACAAAAGTGAAAAATCTGAGTAAAAATAAATATGTCATGGACTGCAGAAAGGAGAAAGTGATGTAAATAAAGAATAAAAAATAGTAAATTCAAGGAAAGATTCCAGAGAACTATTACCTAAATATAAGAAGTCCTAGAAGTAGATAAAGAAACTGATGGAGAAGTAATAATGTAAAAAAATAATCTTAAAGTTTCTTTAAATGAAGCGTGTTGATCTTAATTTAAAAGTCTCACTGAATCCCAAAGAATAAAAAATTTTAAAAAGACACAAGTCTAAATATAAGAATAATCATAAAAGATGAGAAAAAAATGTAAATTTCCACAGAAGAAATAACAATTGCAAAGAACAGATTTCTGTCAAAGGGAAAATAATTAATATGTTAGCAATTTTTTTATTTGCAGTTTGAAAGTTCAACAAACAAAAAATTGTATCATGTAAATATTGTTGCACAGAAATGGCTGCAATTCAAGGGTCATGGAAAACAATATGCAGTATCAATAGTAGTAAGTACAATATTAACCAGCCTTACAAATGCCTATATCCTTTAAGTCAGTATTCAACTTTTAGGCGTCTGTTCTTAGTAAATAATAAAATTCAGTCACAAAGACCTTTTTTGACATATTATTTATAAAAGCAATGCTTTCTTTCAAACATGTTTTCCTAAATATCTTAATCCTTCTTGAGCCACTGTTCGTACTTTTCTGTACTAGAATGTTTTTTTCCCTTCAAATGGCACAATGGATTCTGCTTAAACTTTAAATTTTCAGTCACATATATTTGTTTTCTGAGGATTTTGTTACCTGTTCCCCTCCAAAATGCACAATTTCATTCATCATCTCCATTGTGGTTTACATTACTTCTGTTCACCCATTTTATTGAAAAAATTTATTTACAGTTAGTTCTCTCCTTTCATTGGAAGAATATGGGCTTGGGGGGGGTGGGGAGGGAGGGATCAGAGGGTAGGGGTCAAGCATTTGTTTTTTTTTTTTATTTTCAAAAAAAGAAAAAGGAGAAAAAAAAGGAAGAATTGGGCTGCAACTCACTTTATTATTCTTATTCACCGAATTCCTATTATCTGCCACAATAGTGAACTTATTTTAAATGCTCAATGAATATTTGTGAATTCATATATTAAAAAT
Organism: Nyctereutes procyonoides; assembly: GCF_905146905.1. NCBI lineage: Eukaryota > Metazoa > Chordata > Mammalia > Carnivora > Canidae > Nyctereutes > Nyctereutes procyonoides. Next base: position 2,113,521 of record NW_026575122.1, on the reverse strand, counting down.
TGCTTATTTGAATACTCTTTTAAGAAAAAGTTTTAATTTGAATGTCCCTGTTATAGATATTGATGAATTTTGCTCTTATTTGTTTGGTCATGATTTTTAACGTTTCTGCTTTGCCCTATGCTTTGAATTCATTGTACGACTAAGTACATTTAACAAAATCAATTCTGTAGTCAAACATTTGAAAATATAACTTCATAGATATTAATTTCCATTTGGTAAAATTTTGTCTTTGTCATTCACCATTTAGGACTTTGCCTGATGTCTACACAAATGCTGAAGACTTTAGAGATTTAGTCAACTTCTGTATTATTTTAACAATCTATGATTTTAATATAAATGTATATTTTATTTTATTCATTTATTTTTGAGCCCTTCTGGTTAAATTATCTCTTTAAAAACTGTACTAAGATGAATTTTTTAGATTACTGTATTTTCCATTCCCCCTCATTTCTTGTGTCTTTCTCTCCCCTCACCTCTTCTAATTCCTTAAAGTGAGAAATGAAAAGAGCGAAAGCTATAAATGCAGGCATTATTCAGAGCAATAGCCCTTTGACCAAGATCTGAGAGCAATTTAACTATTTATATAAATACTTATAAAAAGGATGCTCAAAGGTTTGAATGTCATCTTCTGCTTTGGGAACATGGGATGTAGGGAACCTAAATGGTATCATTTACACAGTTAGTTATTTAAGAGAGAATCAAGGATGCCCTCTATTCTGAACAGAAACAGAGGTCAGGGATAATATTGTCTATCATTCTGTCTTCCCATCTATGTCATTTCACATATTCATTTTTATATATGACCATTGGACACTCAAATGCTTTGAAAAGTACCCTTTGTGGTTCAAAGTCCTTATGTTGAAACTAAAATGAGATTCAATGACCTTATTTTTTCAAAGTTACTAACACAACTGCACTATTTCAATAAAACCAGGATTGTTGATGATTGAGAAAAGGGCAATAAAAATAAACCCAAAAGGTCATGCTAAGGCCAGAAATAATGAATTGAAATGAAAGTATATGATCTTGGCATTCATATAAAATAGAATCAACCATGAAAACTCACAATAAGCTTATGGCTATGTGCGAAGTATAATAAGGAAAAGCTAGTCCTAAATGAATTCCCAAGGAGACCATGCTGAACACCTCTCTGAATGAAAGATGAATTATGAAATACTTGCATTTGTTGAAATTATTTAAAATGATTGAAACTGCAAGCACACTTTGACATATATTTAGTCACTTCAGGCACTGCTGATATGTTATTAGTATTCAGTGTTAATACCAGTGGGCATCTTTGTACAAAAAAAAAAAAAAAAAAAAAACAGTTCTCTTTTCTTTTTAGTGATGTGAATGCAGTATTGTTTCCACACGCATACATGCTTCTATAGGCTTAATGAATGTGTTTGTTTGTTGGCAGGTGCATGCATGTATTGTTAGATTGAATATGTGATTGATAGTTCCCTTTTAGAAATGTAAATTGAATGTTTTTAAACCATTTAAATCTTACCTTCAAGTATGCTAGAAAATAAATGCGATGTGGCTCACACCTTTTGTAAGGAGAATGAAAAATAAACTCCATTCCTCACCAGTGTATAATGTTATCCCTCAAGTGCTAGATTTATCATTTAGGAGTCTCTTAGATTTTATATGCAGCTATTAGGGGCAATATATATGTCTAGTAAGGACAAGTCACATAATATTATATTTTTGAGCACCCAAAAACATATATATATATATATATATATATATATATATGTTTTTGAGCACCTGAAAAAATATATATGAATATATATATTCATCAAGTATTGTGGCAGTACCATCGAAACATTCACTGTAGATAGAGCAGTGAATAAAAGATAGAAAACTCCTCATTGGAGCATACATTCTGATGGTGATTGGGGAGAGAAAATAAAGCTTAATATGGACTATTAGATAATGATAAGTGATCTGGAAAAGAATAAAGCAACTAAAGGGAATAGACGTTGCCTAAGGTGAAATATATGCATTTAAGTAATGTGGAATAAATATGACCGCATACATTCATAATTATGAATGAAATGATATGATATCTAGCATACTCTTGAAAATAATCTTCAGTCCAGTTCAAGGAAACGGAAGGGAATAAAGATGAAATAAGATTGATTATGAGTTCATAACTTTTATACTTGCATAATATGTTCATAATATGCTCTCTGCTTTTGTAAATATCTGAAAAATTTCATAATCAGTTAGATAAAAGTACTCACAAAGTGTTTCTCTGAGAAAATGACATTAGAATGAAGTAAGAGAGTTGAAATATTCAGATGAAGGAATGACAATTGCAAACTCTTGAAATGCTTGCATGTCTGGAAGAGTCAAGATACCGTGTTGCTAGAGTGGAGTGACGGAAGTTGAGCATATTACATGGCATCACTTAGGAGCACCAGAAGCCAGATTGTGTAGGCAACTTCTAGAATTTCCTTACAATTAAGATGAGAAGCCATTGGAGATTTTCAGCAGAGAATTCTGTAACCTGATTTATATTTGAAAAGCACCACGATGGTTTCCTTGTTTAGACTCTACTGGAGGTAAATACAGAAGTAAGGGGACCGGTTAGTTGGTTATTTCACAGTGTGGAAGATGATGGCTTAGACTGAAGTGATACCAATGGAGTTAGTGATAAATGATCAGATCCTGGATATGTTTGCAGGTAGCACCAATAAGATTTGCTGAAGGAGTAGAAGTGAGTTGTGATTTATGAGAAAGATAGAAGACTCAAGGGAGATTGTGGGTTTGGCGCTGTGCAAACGGGAGGCGGTGGGGAGGGCTTTTCTATGAACTAAGACAAGACTGTAGGAAGACTAAAGTGAGAGCGGTGGGATTGCCTCGGTTCTGAGATAGGGAAGGATGAGCCTTCAGACTCCCTCCACAGCTGTGCAGAAGAGAATCAGAGACTACCTTGTAGCAAGTATCGAGGGGTTTCTCTCAAAACAATTTTTTTTTTTGGAAAAAGCAAAGAATTTATATTTCTCAGTAGCACTTTCATAAAACTCCCAAATAGTTCTAGTTCTTAAACTTAGTTTCAACTTAGGCACAAGAAACACAGATTTGGTGAGTTCCTTACACTTCCCGGCAGTGCATCTGAGCGGCACTCTATAATCATAGTCCATGACATCATATGCATTTCTCAATCTGCAAATCTATAGAAATAACTGTTACATGGGCACTAATTTGGCACCTGCCTGATACCATGACTTTTTTTTTTAATTACATGTTTGTTTTGAAAGAAGATAGTTTCCTCCAATCAGTCTTTCCATTTAAAAAGGCCTTTCATGTATATCATATGATTTGATGCTGGCACTGTAGGAACTTTGCAGAAACATCATTTTTCTCATTTTAAAAATGCAAAGCTTGATGTTAAGGGGTTAAGTGACTTCCTCACAGCTAAGACTAGCTTGCACAAACTAGGACAGCAATTTGGATCATCTAACACTTTTACTTTGTATCTCCTGTTACTATTACTCTATTACTTGCTGCATATATAAAGACGTAGAATAACTTTTATGTAAGTATAACAATATAGAAAATCATTATAATATATAAACCTTTCTAGAAATAGTTATCTCTCTGTACATACCCATACACATTTTAATTTTCTACTGCAGCACATAAAGCTATCCCCAAAATTAGTGGTATTAAGAATATTATATTATGCTTATGGATTCTGACTTCAAAGATTTATGCCTTTATTCCATGATGAATGGAAGCTAAGATTCAGATAATTAGAGTCACTGGAACACCTGGGGACTGGAATCATCTGGAGACTTTCAATCATTTATTTTGTTCATGGGATGGTACAACCTAAAGCCTGGATTCTCTTAAGCCTGACATTCAGAATGCCTACCTGTTGCATGCCCATGTAGGTTGCATTTTCTCCCAGTGTGACAACCTCTGGATGGTTGGACTGGGGCTCAGGGCTCCAATGATTAAATGATTAAATGACTATTCATTTGATGAATATTTAATGAATAATGAACATTTAAGTGAAAAAGACCCTTTATTACCTAACCTTACAAGTCACAAATAGCCACTTATATAAATTCTATTAGAATATTCACAAGATTCAAGGGAAGGCAACATAGACCTTTTTTTTTTTTTTTCAAAGGAAGGGCATTAAATTGCTATCTATAGTCTGCAACCAATATTTTATAATAATTCGTATATATATATTTATAATATATTAGTATATATGTATATATATAAAACAACAAAATGGCAGCTGTTTTCATCTTTAGCTTCTGAAGTGCTGTCCTAATTGGAAACCATTTTCCAGTCAATTCTCCTGAAACTTTCAGAGCTACTTATGTTTCCTTTTTAAAAATGTTTTAAGGAATTGCAGAAGATATGAATTCATATAAATGTGTTTTATGACATTTATATTGTTGTTCTGTTGATTGCTTACTAAAAAAGGTACTGATTGACTCACATTGAAATGAAAGAATCAGTTAAGCGGTGTGGTAATGGCTGCCATGGGCCTAATTCCAAAAACCTATGAAGGTACTTAGGAAAAGTGTATGACTTCATCTTGGTATGAGAACAAGTCAGGCCTGTCTTTCTCAGGGGTGAGGAAGAGCCTTGAGAGAGGGAACAGAATGTATCAGGTGAGAATTTGGATAAAGCCTGGCCCTTCTAATAACCTGAACACTGGTCAGCATTGTTTGAACTTAATACATGGGATAAATGGTTAAATGGGGCCTGGACCAAGAAGGACCTCGCAGGACCCTACGGTGAAGAGTTTTAAGTGGGGAAATATCCTTTTACCTGTAAGAAGACCATGCTACCTGCTGTATAGGGAATCAGAAACAAACTAGAATCCGGCCCCCAGTTAAACCAGGTGAGACATAATGATGGCATGACCTAAGGTAGTGACTTTGGCAATGAAAATGAGTTAAAGAATCCAAGACACAGTGTGGGATGCGCGGGGGAAAGGAGGAACTGGCGATCCGAAGCATGCAGAGTGGGGTAGACAGGATGGAAATCCAGATACTGCATATGGGAAGAGAATCAGGTATTTTATATTTGGGGGAAAGGGGAAGGGTGATAACTAGGGAGCCCACTGAACATGTTAGTTAGCTGTTCAGCATGTTGTTAAGAAGTTTCTCAACGGAAAGGTAGATATACAGGTGAAAGGAGAGAGAGCAGGTCTGCACGTCAGGCTTGGACGTGGTACAAGATTGGGGGCAGTCACTTCAATCTCAAGGATTCAAAATATATTGTAAACTGACAGTAGGGCCATTTGGAAAACTTCCTGCTTAAACTTAAAACTTTCCGTTGTTGTTTTGCATTTTTTACAGGTATGTGACTACTGGGGGAACTAATTAATTTAGGACTAAATTATGACCTAAATCGGGCAGAACCAATTAAAGATTTTATCTGATTCAGACCATTAAGATTAGATAGGAGCAATAAGAACTATGTCTCAGATAGAATATTTTTATGCATGTTTTTTTTCCTATTTTCTGATTAACGAAGTTCTGATCTCCTTCATACAGAGTCCAACACTGCAGCCTGGGTTAGAATCCAATTCAAAACCTGTGCATAATCATCTGCATTTGTCTTTTTCTACTTAGGAACTTGGCTCAGAGAATGAGACTTTCGTACTTTTTTGGCAGAGGACAGTGAAATTAAGTTGAGGTTATAAATCATTTCTTTAATTCTGTATTTTATATTTTGACATCTTAAAATGCTTCCTGGCTGGGAAGAGACTGCCGCTTCCAGAGCTAGCCATTTCTCAGAGCACGTCTTTCATATGCAAAGCAACCAATCCACAGTCTATAGCCCCAAACACCTCCTTATCCAACTTCCAGGCACCAAGCCAATATTTCCCCTGCACCCAAATCATCTCTGGACCAGAGACACCAGGCAACCAGAGGCCACCCATGGAGCCCAAAACCCTCAGGAATTACTCAAACTAGGCCGTTCTAAAGTGTTTACTCTACCCTGCTTTGCTTTTCCATTGGACATCCCAATAAACTCCGGCTCCACCTCTCCCCATCTCCTGTCTTCTCCCCCCTCATCAAAATCTGATGCCGCAGCATAGTAGGTGGGGATCCCCCTTCTGACATCTGTGAGAATAATAAACTCTTTAAGTGTCGTTCTCATTTCCTGGGGCGCGCTGACTTTACCGCACCATATTCAACATTTACATTCTTAGAACAAGAGGAGAGTTCTGAAGAACAAGAAGAAAATGGATTTTGGCAGATGTAAATAATTAGTAATTGAGAAGGGAAATGAATCTGTATCAGAAGAATAGCCCAGTGGGATATAAGTCTGTCCTGGGGAAATGAGTAATTAAACTAATAAGATAACTTGTCTTCTCCATCATCTCTCTAAATAGATTACTATGATGCTATTTTACTAAGGCTTAAGGGATAAGTTTTTGTGAATAAAACAGTTGAATATAAGAAACCACCTTCATGACTATTGGCTTTCAGAAACATTAATATCAAAGGAAGGATTGTCTGAAGGCAAATTGCCCATCTACTCATTTACCTACAGAAAAGTTGATGTATAGCAAGTAGGATAAAAATGGAAAGATTCTTCATATGATTTCACTCACATGTGGAATTTAAGAGGCAAAACAAACAAGCCTAAGAAGAAGAAGAAAAAAAGAGGCAAACCAGGAAACAGACTCTTAATTAGAGAGAACACACTGATGATTACCAGAGTGGAGGTTGGGTAGGGAATGGGTGAAATAGGTGATGGGGGTTAAGGAGTGCACTGAGATGAGCACTGGGTGACATACAGAAATGTTGAGTCACTAAACTGTGCACCTGAAATTAATATTACATGTAGATTAACTAACTGGAATTTAAATTAAAAAAAAAAGGAAAACTCTCTCTTTCAAAGTTTGTATTTAATGGACAGATGTTAAGAGTTGGGTCTAAACTATAGACTATTATTTTACAATGATTTCAGAATATGGATATTATTAGGTTAACAAGAAGTTTCTGAACTCATTTATTCATTATGCATTTATTTAAAAATCAGTATTAAATGTCGATTGTGTCACCTTGAGGGTACAGTAAGGAACAAGCGACAAAACACGCTAGCCCTAAAAAGTTTACATTATAGTGGGATGAGGGAGACAAAAATCTAGTAACAGATAAATACTGTAAGAAGTATATGATAAAATTTTCAAGCAATGATGGGTAATTAATATTATAGATTCAAAGTTAAATTATATGGACGCCTGGGTAGCTCAGTGTTTGAGCGTCTGCTTTCAGCCTAGGGTGTGATCCCGGGTCCTGGGATTGAGTCCCATATCGGGCTCCCCTCAGGGAGCCTGCTTCTCCCTCTGCCTGGGTCTCTGCCTCTTTCTGTGTCTCTCATGAATAAATAAATAAAATCTTAAAAAATATATTAATTATACTATGACAATTGTATTAACTTGTATTTGCTGTATATTTTAATATGTTACCATATCTTAAATAATTTCATGTTATGTATTATACATCAATCTACAACCAATATGTGGCTTTCAAGTTTCCCATTATGTGGAATTATTTACTCAATCTCTATTTAACATTTTCAAATATAAACAATATTATAATGAGTGTTCTACATAAATAAAAGTGTGGAAAACCGTGATCTTTTTCAATAACATTTTCTTTTTATTGGAAAACAGATTTTTAGATCAAAAGACATGTATTAAGTGATGTGGATGTGGATTTCCCTGTTTAAATGATTCCCTAATTTATCCTGCCACCATAGTATGCTTCAATTCTTAAGTCCAATAGAGAAAGACAATACCATATCACATCACACATATGGGGAATTGAGAAACAAACAAATTAAAAAAAAAGACAAACAAAACCCACAAACTCTTAAATACCGAAGACAAACTGGAAGTAGGTGGGATTGGGGGGGGGTGAAATAGGTAAAGGGGCTTGAGTCCATTTGTCTTGAGCACTGAATGATGTAAAGAAGGGTCGAATGATTTCATTGTACACCTGAAAGTAATATAACACTGCATATTAATTATACTTAAATTAAAAAATAAATAAAGCAGCATCAAAGAATTAGAAAAGACAGGCACACTTTTCCGGCACTTTCGATAGTACTATTCAAATGGCAACAACCAAAGATATTTTTCTTCCTCCTGACATAAAGAACGGCTGATTCTCTTTGTGGGTTATAGAGACAGACCAAAGCAAACAAACACTGAAAAAATTAACAATATTTAGAATGCCCCAGTGTTATCATATGCTAAGGACATATGGGCATTGGAAAAGGTCAACAACATCATGATACTCAATATTCTAAATATAACTTTTTCTGTACAGCTTTGGTTACAGGAAGATGATTGATAGGAACATATAGCTTACTGCAAAAAAACAAAAACAAAACAAAACAAAAAAAAACCCAAGTCCTGTTTTGTTTTGTGTGTTTTTGTTTTTATTTTCATTTACCCATTTGAGATGCAGGACACTAAGGTCACTGGGCTTCTAACATGTTATACAGAAGTTTATTGCATGCTTTATTTATTCCAAGCAGTCCCTCAGAGAATTAGAATATTCAACTCTGGCCACTTCAGATTCTGATCTTTTCACAATTTGAATGCAAAAAACATTTACATACATATTACAGTCAAGACTCAGTTAAGCTGATTTACTTGTGTTTCATCAAGTCAATTGGAATTATTAAATTTAAAAGTCATAGAAGGAAAGCTGATACTCAGCCCTCTATTTTTATTAATATACTTTAATATTTTCAGAAAATTACATCAATATTTCAAGAACTCATATTTATTGCATGTTACAAGAAAGAATAATAGAGGAAAAAGTAATGACTAGTAAAAACAATTTTTTCAAAACAAACGTGTTTCTGAAATGGTATGTTAAAATAGATGAATTAGTAGGGAATTGAATTTGATTAATTCTCTCCATTGTAAGCTTTCTATCTTTATTTTATCCTTTTTTTTTCTTTTTTCTACTTTTCTTTTTAGCATCTGACATTTGCTATAGGATGATGATTTAGTTAAATATTCCTTTGAATAAAGAGTAGCTCCTCTCCCTAACACTGTGAGTTCTTAACAAATATGTTTAGTCAACTCATGAAAAATGAAACAGTTATTTCCTTTATTTTATTTAATTTCATTCCATTTGTGATATTCAGTTGACAGACAGCGCTTACATCAAATGAGAGTACATAGAATATCAGTTTAATATAAAACAGTAAAGAATTTGTAACCCCAAGTGATAGGGACGTGGCTCCCAAATTTTTGCCTTATAAACAGTCTCTCATTCCATAGAATTACTGGGAATTTGTGTCTAGACACTATGACAGAAATTTTCTCTGAAGTTAATCAAAGTAAAAGGAAGTGTCAGGAAAGCAATTATCACAGCTTAAAGAAAAAGAAGAAAAAGAATGAAAAATGACTGGAAAGCAGTAAAACTTAGAAACTACTTATGTAAAATTTGCAAATAAGTAATCTTTAAAGAATATAAGACAACTTCATTTCTCATGTTCAGATAAAAAGGACAGAAATTTTACTAAAGTGTCACTAACGTCTCGATGGAATTTCTGATGAATTTTAAAATTAAACATCTATCATTTAAAAACGTATTAACTAGAGCACATCGTGTCTGGTTTACAGAATAAAGATCTTTTATAGATGCAAGAGTATGTTTGTAAAATAGTTTGAGCGCACAACTACTACCTTCTATATCCTCTTACTTAGTATTTAAAGACATCTCTATACTTTATGATAGATTGAATAGTCTTTTTTTATTATATGAAAAAAATCATGGATGAAAAATAGTGGCAGAAGCCATTTTTCCCTATCAGTGTAGCCAAAGTCAAAGGATATAGTAGTAGAGTGTTAGAATGCTTTAGAAATCTCACTGCGTGACATCTGAGTCTGGGTCATAAGAGGCAAAACAGCACCTGCCGGGTTCCTCCGGGACATGGGCCGCTTGCCTTAGAGCCCAGTAACCGTGTTCCATGTTGTGGGGGAGACAAACGAAAAAGGCCACACGAAGAAGGTGTTTTGGCCACACTCACAAGTGTGTTGGCCACAGTCCCAGTTGTGGTCTCAGCCGGGGCCTATCAGTCACTGCCAGACATCCCTGCAAAAGAGCCTTCATTAAACTGTAGCCTTCACTTGAGGCCAGTGGAGTAGAGAGAAGTTGGAGTAGAGAGAAGTTGACCCCTTCGAGCCCGGTCCAGATGGCAACCTTGTAAGCGTAATATAAGTCACTAAGTTTTGTGACAGATTTTTATAGAATAATAGAGGACTGAAAACATGAGAAAGAATGAAGTCTACGCATTGCACACTGTTAGTTTTATGCAAAAGTGATACAGAGAGGATGCAAGAGCATCATGATAGGGGGAAGAGCTATCAGGGAAAAAAAGGGGCCGTGCAAAACAAGGAAGAATCATTCCAAACCAGGGGAAAGCTAAGAGAGAATGTGGGAGCATCCAGGATGGTGGCTGTTTTATGACTGTGCAAATGACAAGTGATATTCAAAGCAGCACAGTCAGACTTTTACTAATCCAAGAACTAAAACAACAGAGATTTTTAAAAAATGTTTCTTTTTGTATTTTTGAATACTAACGTTTTAGCAGAGATGTCATTCGCAAGTATCTTCTCCCATTTAGTAGATCGTCTTTGAGTTTTGTTGGTTGTTTCCTTTGCTTATAGAAGCTCTTCATTTTGAAGTAGTCCCAACAGTTTGTTTTTTCTTTTGTTTCCCTTGCTTCAGGAGACATATCTAGAAAAATATTGGTACAGCCAATGTCAGAGAATTACTGTCTGTTCTCTTCTAGAATTTTTAGCTTTAGGTCTCACATTTAGGTCTTGAATCCATTTTGAATATATCTGTGCTTTTGTCTCCATTTATGGGGTAGCTTATTGAGATGGAAATTTTTGGCTTAAATAAAAACAAAACTAAAGTCCTTGATTGACTAGTAAGTGACAAACCCTCAGACACTGAAGCAAACTAGAAGCAACCAAAGAATTTACATGCAAAATGAAACCATTTTTCAAATTTTGATAGATAGTTACTGCAATGGGTAAGGGTACTTCTGGGTTATCATACTTTTTAAAACAAATTTTAGAATGGTATGTAAATCATCTAATTTTAACCCCAAATCTATATATAGGTCATAAGTTCACACCTTTTCTAGGTTAGAAGTTTGTACTAAGTATTATCAGACCTATTAATAATGAGAAGAAAAAATAGTCTTACTGAGCCTGTCACTCGACATCTTTAAAAAAAAAATATTATGCAAGCTCTCACCTGATGTATTTTCTCTTAGTTTCCATTGTCCATATTGCACTTCCTCACTTTTTTTTTGAGACTCAATCAGCCATATATTGGAATACTTAATAACGAGAATGTGCCTTAGACAAACCAATTATTTCTGTAACAAATTTACGAGATTTGCAGCATAAGCAATGGTAATTGGGTTATTGTTAAGCTCCAAATATGTCAATTGCTTCATTTTTCACTGAATGATTATTCACTGATTGATTTTTTTTCATGCAGAAAAAAACACCAGACTACTGTAGCTTTCCTGAAATCATTTCCCTACCTATAGCTCTTCTTTATAAGAAAGGTACCTAAGCACCACAGGTAAATATTATTTAACAATGCAGGAAACATTGGCCTTTATTTTTTTTTTAATTTTTAAATTTTTTTAAAAACATTGGCCTTTGAATATTTTTTTTTTTTTCATGAGAGACACACAAAGAGAGAGAGAGAGGCAGAGACACAGGCAGAGGGAGAAGCAGGCTCCATGCAGGGAGCCTGATGTGGGACTCGATCCCAGGACTCCAGGATCAGGCCCTGGACTGAAGGCTGCACTAAAGCGCTGAGCCACCCGGGCTGCCCCTTTTAAATAAATTTAAAATACATTATCATATAATGAATCATCAACCCTCCATTAAATTAAATCGTAACAAAATTTTGACCAGATGCCTTTAACTTTTTGTGAGGTATATGCATTGAATTAACATTGGAGTTTTTCTGTAACATAGTTTTGTTGTCATAAGTGCTGGCAATTTGCCTTAATTATAAGCATAAGAGTTATTTTTTCATTCACATATTTCTAACAGTCATATGACTTTCAGTAATAAAGTAACCCAAACCTTGGTTGAAAATATGAAGGTTCTGGAGGGAAAGTTGTATAGTTCTGGGTGTTATGCTATATGTTGGCAAATCGAACTTCAATAGAAACAAAAAAATAAATAGAAAATAGATAATACTGGGATGCCTGGGTGGCTCAGTGGTTGAGCATCTGCCTTTGGCTCAGGTCGTGATCCCAGGGTCTTGGGAACGAATCCTGCATCAAGTTCCTTGAGATGAACCTGCTTCTCCCTCTGTCTCTGCCCCTCTCTGTGTCTCTCATGAATAAACAAATAAAATCTTAAAAAAAAAAAAACAAAATATATAATACTGCTGTTCTTACAGGATCGAACTCTTGCATGGAAGAAACAGTAAATAAGCAAGTAAACAAATAAGTTAGTCAAAACACAATATGCACCATGAAGAATATAAAACAGTAATTGCACAAAGATTGATGGAACAGAGACTTCAGATACATTACATAGAAACCGATGAATGTGAAGGAGGCAGCTTTGCAGAGGCTGGGGAGGAATTATTCCAAGCAAAGAGGAAACACAATCCTGTCATTTAAGAATCAAAAAGAAGGCCGATGTCCTAAAGAGAGTCAATAAACTGTGTGTGTGGTGGGAGGAACGTCTCTACTTATTTCTTCAAATTGACTTTAAGTATAGGTTTTGCTAATGCCTGTTAAAGATGGGAGTTTTATTTTTTCATTATTCTGTAAACTACCAGCTGAGGAGGAAACATTAGTGAATATTATTGAGACAAGACTGAACTCTAGTAAACAATGTTGAGCTAAATAATAGAAAAGGAAAATCGTACCTGAAATAATAAGAAACAAACTTTATTGTCAAATTATACTTCAGTTTTATAAGCTCCCAATATCATGAGTGTGTACATTTACAACAGGTTTTTTGGTTTTTTTTGTTTTGTTTTGTTTTGTTTTTTTCATTTACAACAGTTTTAACTGTTTTCTCACTGGCAACTATTCCAGCCCAATATTTACTCATTCACACGTGCTTCCTTTTCCTACATCCTCATTCTCTTTCTCTACTGCATTATCTTTGTTTCTTCCCAAATATCAACACCCTGAAGACAAAGGGAGGTCCTAAAGAGCTCTGATTTTCTTATTGAACAATTATTCCTTATTAATTTTTAGCAGATTACGCCCAATAAACCAAGCTGCTTTTTTCATCTTAATGTTATCAACTTAGTAAAATATTTAACATCTTTCCCAACTGAATAATGAAACCTGATGCTAATATTGAAAAAAAAAAAAAAAAAAAAGAATGGCTCCCTTTTATCTCATTCTACTTAATAAACACAAACCATTACAAAAAAAATGGAAAGCTAATGATAGGAATAGCAATAATTGGTCACATTAATACTGTAATTGTTTTTCATAGTGTAATGTTTTAATGTTCCATGTTTTAATTTGTCATGTATTTTTGTCTCATTATTTTCTATGTAGCCTGCACCATTTAAATACTAAAGAAAATAAAATCAAATATAAAAAAATATTCTAGGGGCGCCCAGGTGGCTCAGCTGGTTAAGCGACTGGCTTCAGCTCAGGTCATTATCCCGGGGTCCTGGGTTCCAGCAGGAGCCTTCTCTCTCTCTCTCTCTGCCCTCCACCGCTTATGCTCTCTTGCGCTCTCTCTCTCAAATAAACATATAAAACCTTAAAAAAGAAATGTGGAACAACAGATATTAACTTTTGACTCTGTGCTAACATTAGTGTTATTTTACGTGTCTGAAGACAGTTGTTTAAATTAATGAATATAAGCAAAGTCTAAGAAATGTTTCCCAGAGAAATGTAGTTGGTGTAAGTTCCTTTGGCTGCAAAGTGCTACGGGGATGGGACCAAGACTTAGAGTCGTCAGGGATAGTTAGGGTATGTTATAATGATCATAGTTGCATGGAGGGGCTCTGAGTCAGTCAAGGGAAAATCTGTGGGTAGTTGAAACTCATCCAGAAGACAGCTGCTGGGACGTGTCAGGAAGCTAATTAAAAAGTTCCAGGATGAGTGCAAAGCTGAGAGGCCAAGCTGAACATGTGAGAACCACGCTGCGTTGGGGGTGGCACGATGGCTGGCAGCTGGTCCTCTAGTAGGCAGCGTTGGCCTTCGCACCAGGGCAGTGACAGCACGTGGAGGAGCCCCGGCCACACGGCATCTCAAGGCTTCCTTAGATGAAAGTGCCCTGGAGAAATATGCAGCAGCGAGACGTTGAGCTAAACACACCATAGATCATCATCAGGCCAGATGAACCCTCTGGAACTGTCTGGTGGCAGATTGCTTGTTAATAAATAGCCTGTTAATAAGTAGGACAGCTGAGATGTAGCTGTAGACGCCGAGTCAAAGGTCAAATCTGTCAATCTGCTTACCCTGAATGCTTGTCCTTTGTAGTTACTACAGGTTTTTCAGAATAAAAGGTGAAAGAAATGTGTAGTTTACAGTTGAGACAGATATTAACAGAGGATTTGTCTTTTCAGTAAATCCTAGGATTAGGAAGTCCCACAGAAGCTCCAAAGTGCCCGAACGCATGTGTTATCGGCTGGTGCATGTGGTACATACATAGGAAAAAAATGTCCTTTAAAATGCTTTATCTAAAAAAATAAAAAATAAATAAAATAAAATAAAATAAAATAAAATAAATAAAATAAAATAAAATAAAATAAAATAAAATGCTTTATCTTCTTTAGCCTATCGACACTATAATCACCACGGACACTTCCACTAAGTGGGCTGAGACTGACAGTGTTCCCAGCCAGGATCGGGGTATCGGAAGGAAGATTTTGGATGAGATTCGACTGGTTGTTGAGCTTGAGGAGTTGTGTGAACTGACGTTAAATACGTGATTTCACATATTTTTTAAGCCCAAAATGACCATCAGCCTCCACAAGGTCATCGAGTGAATTCAAACTCTAAACTTTGGGGAAATGTGTGTGGCTGTAAATACACCAGGCTGTCGAAGAGACTGTTCGTGACCCTCACAAAGTTGAATGTGTTCAGCTACAGAAACGCATGGACACTTGCTGGTCCCTGTCAGAAAACCCGGCTTTGTTCGACTGTGCATTTGGCTAGATTGAAGAAGATATGTGCAGGAGCAAGCTGCATAAAGGAGTGCAGAAGAAAAAGAAAGAAATCACGTTTAGAGAAGTCTAGAAAGGGGCTACCAACTGATAACATGAGGACCTTGGTGTAAAAGCAGCATTAGACTTGACAACACACTGTGGAGCTCCTTTGGCCCAAACTTGCTCCTTCTAGTATATTTACATACACTAATTTTCAGCAACATCACAAAAACCTGTACGTCTGTCACTATACAAATGTGACCTCTTACGTAATCAACAGATCATGATAATTTACTTTGAATTAATGTGAAACAATAAGGTGATGTACGTTTTATTTTCAAGTATAAAATAAGACTAAATCTCAAACCCCCAAATTTAATTATATCTACTCATAAAAGTGGACTCTTTGTACCTGCCGGGGCTATTGATTAAAGTGTTTTCAGAGATAATAATCTCTTCTTCATCTGTAGTATATTTCGGAAATCACTTGTTGGCAACTGTCTTTTGTTGGTCTTCACTGCTGCATGAAGTAGACACAACAGCTGGTAAGCAGAGCTGGATATATGATTATTCTGTGACATAAAGCTAATGCCAATCAGGATGGTTTTGTGCTCATATTTGGAAAATTGTGGGTAGTCTTGAAAATAGCTTGAAAGTACACATCTCAAATTACTGCCACTGACTTCCGACCTGCAAGCAATGAGGATAGAGATGCCGAAAACAACACAACCAAGGGAAGAGGCGAAATTTTGATTACCTGGAAGGAGGGTGCACAATGCATATTTTTGTGGTTGGATATGACTGAAATATCTATTGATTATCTGTGATCAGTGTCTATTGAACCCAAACCTGTGAGAGCATCCAAGACCAGAAATTTGAAGATATATAAGAAGCATCTCTCTGAAGAATGATGAAAATTGCCAACAGCTCATAGTCATCAGTCAGATGATAATATATTCAGTTAAACAGCAATGCATAAAGAATCTTAACTTGGGGTTTCCCATTTTTTTCTCCAACAAAATATTAATAAAGACCTATAAACGGATCTCTTCTAACAAAGCATGCATACACACTCGCACACGCACCCACACACTACTGAGAACAGCTAAATTACTGATATGTCAGAACTAAGATTGATTCCAATTGTGACAAGGCTCTAAAATCCTTGTCCCTAGCCACCCGGGTGGCTCAGTCAGTTAAGCATCCAACTCTTGATTTTGGCTCAGGACGTGATTTCAGGGACGTGAAACCTAGCCTTGCAATGGGCTCCACACTGCGAGTGGAGCCTGCTTAAGGTTCTTCTGTCTCTCTCTCCCTTTGTCCCTCTGAACCCGCTTGTGCACACACACTCTCTCTCTCAACCTTAAGTCAATCAATCAAATCAAATCAAACCAAATCCTTGTCCCGTATTTCTACTCCACTATTATATTTTTAAATCATTTTAATCATATCTGCCAGTTATTTAGCATCTCCAGTGGCCACCAACCTTCTATTTATGATCTGTAATCTACCCAGCAGTTCTATACGATTGTGGTGGTTGATTTTATGTCTTAACTTGACTGGGCTAAGAGATGCCTAGAGAGCTATTAAAACATTTCTAGGTGTATCTGTGAAGGTGTTTCTGGAAGAGATTAACATTTGAAATGGTCGACTAAGTAAAAAAGAGCAACCTCACCAAAACAAGTGGGCATCATTCAATCCTTCAGGGCCTGAATAATGATACAAAAAGGTGGGGAAAGGGCAGATTTTATCGCTGCTTGAATTGAGACCTTCATCTTTTCCTGTCCTCAGACATTGGATTGAATTGCTTGAATTGCTTGAATTCATTGCTTGAATTGGAACTTCTACTTGTGACAGGGATTTTACACCATTAGCTTCTCTGGTTCATAGGCCAGGAACCGGAACTGCACCACTGGCTTTCCCGGGGCTCCAGCTTGCATATGGCAGATCATGCAGCTTCTCAGCCTCCATAATTATGCAACTCAATCCCTCATAATAGATCTCTTTCAATATATCTTTCTTTGCATTTCATTGATTTTGTTTTCTAGAGAAAAATTGACTAATAAAAGGTGGCTAGTATTATTTTTATTTTATATAGGAGAGAGTTGATGTTAAAGAGTTTAAGTAACTTGAATGATGTTTTATAACTATAAACAGCAGCACTAAACCCCAGCTCAGGTGTCCCACTGACTATGTGTTGCTTCTCAGGGAAATTAAAACAGATAATTTAGTGAAGAGTTCTCTTGAATTTTTCTAAGAAATTAAAAATGATAACATCTGTAAAAAGCAGAGTATAACTTATATTTTTTCTTTAAACTAATTTGCAATAAAACTGTAAATGAAATCTGTCAGTGAAATTATTTGTAAAATCTGTTGTTCTTTTGAAAGGATATTTCAGTTAACATTTTCAAAATGAATTTAAAACAAAGAATAACTAGAATAACTGAGGAAGTGGAAGCTCATTAATACTTGGCTTAGTAAGTGTTGAGTAGTTGCATAAAGACCAGAGTCTGCAACAATGCAAGGATTATTCATGCTCTATGACATCCTGCCAAGGATGAAATAGTTCAAGGGTCATCAGGAGGATATACACATCATTACAGGATCATTTGAATGAGAAAGTTTCACCTTCAAAGTGGTGACACAATCCATAATCAATAGAGACAGGGAGTTAGAGCATAATCTACAATGGGAGTCACTTAACCTGAGTGATTACCTCTTAATTTCTGAGATAATAATAGAATGGAAGAAAGGAAGCTAGATCTGCATCAGCAATTTCACTTAGAGAAGTGTTAACAATTGGGGAAAGGTTTCAGGGTGTAAATTTAGTTGATTTTTTTTTTTTTTCAAAATAAGATCTGATCTTTTTCATTAGTATATTTTTCTCGACATAGTTATTTAAACTTAATTAGTATGTAATCCTCTGGATGTCAAAACCTCAACATTTATCGGGCTGGCCAGGAACGTCTAAATAGTGTTTGTGTGCAACAGGAATTTGTTCAGTCAGTGGTGACTTTGGAACAAGATCTACAAGAGCACCAGAGGCCAGGTATAAAGGAAGCTAGGTAGGTCTTTCCAGTGCTCCTTCTTCCCCTTTTCTGAATCATTCAGTGAAGTTATAACAGGAAATGAATAACATCCCACGATACAGGTAATCCTATAGTTCTCACCATAAGGGCCACAAGACCCTTATTCAAATAAACGCCAGTTATGATGTCTCCTTATTTTCATTGCCATTTAATTGTAACCTTTAAGAGAGGAGTAGATTGAACAAATGAAAATCTGTATTATTGTTTTTGGGTAAGAAAGCTGCATCATAGTGTTAATGCTACTAGTGGAAATTCATAAATTTACTTCAATACCAATAAAAATAACCACAGATTTTTTTTTCCTGGAATAAGCCAAGATTATTATCTTCTATTTAACTGTATATTTTGTTTGTTTTGTTTATCGAAGAATGGGGTGTTCTACATGTCTGTATTTTTATGCAAATGTGATTTACTTGGATATTGCATTCTTCACTTTACTTATGAAACTAAGCACTATGTTTCTATGAGCCATCCAAGTTGTGCTTTAATACATTTAATCTGCTGTTTAATAACTAGTATTCCATGTGTGCATACACCACACTTTCCTGCTCCGCTCTGCCACTCATAGACAACAACAGTGACTAAGATGCCAGCCTGCCAGATAAAACACTGTGACAATATCCTGGTACATCTGCACTTACGCAACTGAGCATTTCTATGTGATATATACCCAGGAGCATTAATTCTCATTCATAAGTGTGCCAGAATGTTTTCCAGAATGACTCCATCAGTCTACATTCCTACTACTTAAATATTTCTGGAATCCTACCCTTATTTCCATCTCATTATTTTTTACTCTGTTTGAGTCTTGAGTTATAGATGCAATGACCTCCAATAGGTTTTCCAGCATTCTAGCTTATTTTTTCTAATTAACGTCCTAGCACCCATACCAGTGCCAGAGTGATCATTCCAAAAGACATATCTGATTATGATACCTTCTCTTGCCTTCCCTCTTTCTGTGGGTCATCTTTGTCTTCAGAATGGAGTCAAAATCTTTATGTGTATAACTTGTTTCAAACTTCCTGTGTCCCCACTGCCTATGCCTCACCCCTATGGCCTCTGCCAAACCCAAACAGACACAATAAAGGACTTTTAACAGAGTTGCTGGAAATGTCTTGTATTCATAGTTCAGTAAATATTTATTTATATTATATTTACTGACAGTGATATCATGTGCAAGGTAATATGTTAATCAGAGAGTTTATAATAGAGAGCTAGTTGGAGATAGTCTGTTTTCTCATAGAATTTACATTTTAGTTTGGGATATTGATAATAAACAAGCAAACCACCAAATAAAAGAAGATGATAAGGAGTAGCAGAGTGCAAGGCTATATGTATTTTCTGTATTCCTTTCTTGATATTTTGTACATGCAAGACCATCTTCATGGAAATTCCATTTCTCTTTCTTTTTTTATATTCTCACTGTAAATTGTGTGTATTTTCCTCCTACTCTATTGAAATTGTATTTGTTTTCCCCATTGCAAAGTGCTTAAGTAGGAGACTATGAAAGGGTCTCCTATTTTTGTTGCATATTCAATGTCTAGCAGATATGTCAATGAGAAGTTGATCAATATTTGCTGAAGTAATTAGCATATAAAATTATCTATCAATGAACAATTGCATAATTTATTGATTATGTATTATAAGCTTAGCACTCTGGTAGATGTTATAGTGAATGCATCAAACAATGAGAATGTGTCCTCTTTAGGGAGGTTGTAATACACTTGTATAAACACCTAAGGCTCACAGTGCAATATTCCAAATGGAAAAATACTGTGAATAAAGAAGATATAGTGGTGTATAACCTTATGGGAATGTGTCTGGATCAGCTGGAAATTAGTGGGCTTTAAAGACTGAGTGGAATGTACAGATGTAGGATA
The DNA here is from genome assembly GCF_905146905.1 of Nyctereutes procyonoides. Classification (NCBI taxonomy): domain Eukaryota; kingdom Metazoa; phylum Chordata; class Mammalia; order Carnivora; family Canidae; genus Nyctereutes; species Nyctereutes procyonoides. The sequence goes on along the minus strand of NW_026575122.1, from coordinate 2,093,364 downwards.
TAGAAGGAATGTATCCCAAGGGTGAGAATGTTCATGTCTAAGCATGGCATGTGAGAAACACACCAAGCTCAATTAAATAAACTTGTAGTGAATACACAGTATGTTCTAAACTGGTATGTACGGTCTCTGTGAATATAGTGATACACCCAAAATGGTGTGACCACTTTGATTTAAGTGAACAATTCAACTTGTAGTGTGAGAAGATATAAACTTAGTCTGATTAAGGATAATACTGATGGTGGATGTTTTGAAGGCCAATAAATAAGCGCATCACTGAATTTGTGGGCAGTAGACTTGAAGTTGAGACATTTTATATGATAAAAACATGCAAGAAAAAGTTAACTTGATCACAGTGTGCATTATTATTATTAAAAATGGACAGTTAAAATGGGAGCTAGCACCTCACATCTGTTAGAGTGGCTATGATCGAGAAAACAAGATATAAGCAAGTTTGGTAAGGATGCAGAGAAAAGGAAACCCTTGTGCCTTGTTAGTGAGAATCTAAATGGATAGAGTTACTATAGAAAACAGTATGGAGATTCCTCAAAAAAATAAAAATATAACTACCATATGATACAGCTATTTCACTTCTGGAATATTTGAAAGAAAGAAATTATTATCTTGAATAGATATATGTACTCCCGTGTTCATTGTATCATCATATACAATAGCCAAGATAGGGAAACCACCTGAGTATTCATCAACAGATGAATGGATGTATATATAAAAATATAAATAAAAAATATAATCTGACTTTAAAAAGAAGTATATCCTGCTATTTGTGACAACTAAAATGAAATTCGACTTCTTTATACTAAGAGAAACAAGTCGGATAGACAATGACAAATACTGTATCATCTGGCTTGTATGTGGAATCTATAAAAACAGAACTCACAGAAGCAGAAAAGACACTGGCTGCAGGGGACACTGAAGAGGAGTCTGGGGAGATGTTAGTCAAAGGGTATAAACCTCCAGGCATAAGTATATCTTGGGTTTGTAATGTACAACATGGGGAGTATAGTTAACAATTATGTGTTGTGTATTTGAAGTACTTAAGAGAGTAGATTTTGAAAGCTCTTCCCACAGGCACAAAAATTATAACTAAGTGAGGTGATGGGTGTGTTAACTAACATTGTGGCAATCAATTTGCAAAATATACGTATGCCAAGCCATCATGTTGTACGTATGTACCTTAAACTCGCAAAATGTTATTTGTCAATTATATGCCAATAAAACTGGAAGAATAAAAAAAAGTGCCAGTTAGAAAACTCTGTTCAGTGATAGGAACTTTTAATATAATGGTGGCAGTGGAAAAATAAAGGAAGATACAGATGTTAGTGATATATATATATATATATATATATATATATTTTTTTTTTTTTTTTTTTTTTTTTTAATCACAATTTAGGGCCACCTGTGTGGCTCAGTCAGTTAAGCATCCGACTCTTGATTTCGGCTCAAGTCATGACCTCCAGGTACTAAGATTTAGTCTAGCTTTGGGCTTTGTGTTCGATGCAGAGTCTGCTTGAGATTATCTGTTTCCCTCTCCTTCTACCCCTCCCCGCGCTGGTGTGTTTTTTTTTTTTTTTTCTCTCTCTCTCTCTCTCAATAAATAAATAAAATCTTTAAAAAAGGAAATAACAATTCATGCTTGATTATTAGGACTCAAGTAAAGAGATGAGCCAAAAAGGCCTCAAGATTTGTAGTTTTAGTCTAGGAATAGGTACCCAAAATATATATACAGAGAGAACTTTTTCCCCAGGAGAAAATGGTGTGTTTATTTTTATACTTACTGAATTGAAATAGAAAAAAAAAACATTATAGTTAATTGAAGATATATGTAAAGTAAGAGAAGCATACAATAAAAGCAAAATGACAATAAAATTAAAAAGATAGAAGGATACCAGTATTTTTTTCACATCACTGGATTAATTATATTTGCTATTGCACCAGGGCTTCTTCATCTAATTTTGTACTATCTATAATGTTTCATCTCAATTTATTTATGTATGCTACATATAAAACTTGTTCAAATAAAAACTATGTGACAACATTGATCACAAATTAACTCATTAAATTCTCTTAAAATTTCAATATATAATAACACATTTATTTTGTCTGATTTTTAAAATTTCCCCAATATTTTAAATAATAATAAAACCTATAAAAATACGTAAATGTAAGTCTATTCTGAACTACAACACCAGTGGTTTAATCCATGTCATCATTTTTCTGTTTTGAATTTTACACCTTCTAGGAACTATAACGATATTTACACAACATTTTCCAGGGTTATAGTAATCTTAAGGCACCACTCCTCCCCATTCCATCTCAGCCACCAAAAAAAATACTCTCAGGCCAGATCAGGTTATCAGTCAGTTTATTCTCACTGACCTTAAATATTTCACATTTAATGTTAAACTTCATGTTATCAAGTTTAGCTTCCCCCTTTTTTTTTAAAGTAAAGTTCACTCGTTAGATGAGTAAGACTCTTAAATCTTATCCCTTCATTTAAGCTTTAAGTTATCACATCATTTTGTTCACTCCCCCCACTCATTAAATGTTGTATTTTTTAAAGTCTCCTTTTACCATTGTTGTATAACTGATTTATTTATCATAATGATGTAGCTACCTGATTCATTACCATTATTTCAAAAATTACAAGTCTCTTACTAATCTTATGCACAGAAATCATGTCCTGGGGGATGGGAATGTACCTGTGCCTTAAGTTCCACTTGTTAGGGCACTTAGCTAATGCATCACTTTTCAACATACTATTGAATACTTTTCATTACATGCATGAGTGCTAATTTCTGACTCAAGATATGGAAAGAGCTGCCTTGCAAAAGATCTAATTGGCTTAGGTTAAATAATAGTTTAAGCCATTAACCTTGGTACTGGTTGAACACTGGTGACGAGTAAAAGTGCTGCTACTTCTGGGCCACTTCTAGAAGTCATAGAGGGGAGAACGTATCCAATTTAAGAACATCAATTCATATTTTTTCCAATTTTATATATATAATGCTGATTCCATCTTTATTTTAAGGGTTTCATTTACCAGTAAGGCTCCATTCCTATAATGGCAACCTCAAACTAAATGGGTCAAATAAGTAAAATCTGACAACAGCGTCAAAGAATTAAAAATAAAAAGACACTGAACAAAAAGAACTGATTTCTGCATTTATTAATTAGTCAATGTTAAACAGAAGGGCACCAACAATACTATAGGATTACTGTTATGGACAAAATAAAGCGAGGAAGAAAGGATTAGATTGTAAACGAATGGAAAAGGTTGAAACACACCTTATGTTGTCAAAGGCAAAGAAGAGAAATGCTTAGGATATTCTGTGCATATGTAAAGGAAGAAAGGAAATAGCCAGTAGAGAGACCATGTTGTAAGATTTTGGAGGGGGAGTGATCAAGCCTAAGAAATGTGGATATAATGAATTCAGAGAAAAGTAAGCAATAATTGGCTTTATAGAATAGGGTAGACAAATGTTATTGTATAGAGTCATATGTATAGAGATAGAGAAATATGAAACAAAGATGGAGATAATGTACCTTTCCCTTTGAAGAATCTGATGCAATTATGAAAAAAAGGAAGTTGAGGAAAACTAAAAAAAAAAAAAGCATCTTTTGCTTGCTAACTTGTTTAATAGCAAATAAACAAAAATGTTGTTAAGGAACAGGATCTGGTTTAAGACAAAAAGAAGGCATTGTTTAAAAGGTGAAGTTTACATGAATTTGCCTCTTTATTCAACAGTTTTTATGGTCCAAAATAATTACAGAAAAAATGTTCAAGATGGAGCAGATCTGTAACCGGAGTTAGGCACAGAATGTATCACTGAAGCCCAGAGGATTATAGATCCTAGATGTCTCTCCAGCTGCCTGGTCATGTGAAGTTGAAATCCAGGAAATGTGGCTTTGATTGTCTTAATGTATTAGGCATATTAATTATTAGATGTATTAATGTATTAATAAATTCACTGTGTCAATTCATTTTTAATCAGATTCTTCCTCAGCTTAGTATTAAGAGATAAGCCAGGTACATCGTGGCAGGAGCCATTCAGATCCCTGAAGAACCTGTTTAGGAAACACTTGTTAATGTGTTAATTACGTTGGAATTGCATTGGATTTAGATGTGAATTTTAGTGGACAAATCCCAAAGAACATTTGAACTCTCTTTCAACAGTCTGATTCTAAGAAAAGTTGAATAGATCAAAACTGGGAACTTGCTTTACAAGTTTGTTCCATGGGGTTGGTTAATTACTGGAGGGATTGGATCATCGAATGATTTATAGCGGCCAGTGATACAGCTACAACAAAAAAATAAAATAAAATAATTCTGTCCACATAGTTTAGTCAGGAGAACTCCTTTGATTCCTTTAATTGCATTTTTTTTGAAACGTTGTTTGGCACATTGTAAGTACTCATCAATATTTGTTAAAGAAATAAATGCCTCCATGCCAAATTCTTTCTGCGGGTCCTCACAGAAAGCCTTACAGTTTCCAGTTTCTCATCTCCCTGTCTCTTTTGCAGTGCAGTTTATAAATAATAGGGGAGCAATTAAGGTGTACAGGAGTTTCTGGCAATGACATTTTAAATTAATTTGTACATTCTGTGATAGCTAAATTAATAATAGCATTTTTCCTGGACAAGGAAAGAGTAACCTCTTACCAGAACTTTTCTTGGGTGTTGTCATATATTATTGGAAGCTGAGACAAAGAAAATAATTAATTTCCCTATCTTTATGTTTCACAAAAACAGTTCTGCTTCAGCCGAATTAGCAAGTTGTAAGTAACTTTCAAGGCCTAAAATTGAAGCTATAGTAATCTTGTCTATATATTTGCTTTTCAAACTGACTTGTCCTAAGAAAAAGGTCTAGAAATGCATATCACCTTGAAGGGCATGATGGTTATCTTGTTTATCTCTATTTTACAGAATTTCTTACATATAAGACTGAACTTGAATATTTGTAGAAGGAAATATCAAAGTACTTTGGCAGCTTTATGTTATCTAACTTTTTTATCTTCAGGTATAGTGACTACTTTCTTTTCATGGTATTAACAAGCCAGATGGTTATTTAGATGAAAGAAATATCATGGTTAAATATTTACTTATTTACCCGATGTTTATGAGTACCTAACAGGTAATTCTAATAACTGCTATATATATATTTTTTCCTATTGGCCCTTTATATAACTAGAAATAATAAATTTGATTAAGATTTTTAAATTAAAAAAAAAAGATTTTTAAATATATAAACTCCTGATCTCTCTAACCAGCAGCTAACCAGTGCTTCCGTCTCATTTACAGGCAACCCTATCCCTCCCAGTGTGGGGCTAAAAACATTGGAGTCATCTTTGATTCCTTCCCTACTTCTCAGGCTGGTCATCCAAAATGTCAACCAATTCTGTTGGCTCTAATGTGAAAATAATCTAATATTATACCGTATCTCACCACCTGGAGAAAATACTTTTGAAAGTCACAAATGCGCTAAGAGCTGACTGAAATACTGGCATTCTATCAGAAGCTTATAGGACACTTCACCATCATTCCAACAGCGTTCCAGTACAATAACAGTGGATTTTAGCTCAAAGTGCTACAGGGGCAAACCACAAATCAAAAACCATGGGACAGATGGAAAATGCTTCTGATTGGCTCATCAGTAGACTGGTTACAGATGAGGAAAGAATCAATAAATCTGAGAATATGCCAATAGAAAATTCCTTAACTGAAATGCAGAAAGGAAAAAAAAAACAATATCCGGTACTCATAGGTCAGTTTTAATAAATATAACATATGTGTGACAGAAGATGAAAAAAAAAAAGAGAATCAAATGTAAAAGATATTTGGAGCATTATGGCTATAAATTTTATAAAAGTAATGACAGAAACCATTTACAGATGCAGGAACCTCAGCGATTACCAAGTAGGGAAACATCAAAGAATCTACTTGTACGAATCTAATATTCAACCTCCAGAAAACTAAAAACAGAGGGATAATATTGAAAGAATTCAGAGGGGAAAAAACCAGAAAAAACAAAACAAAGCAAAACAAAACACCAAAAAACCAACACCAGAGACAAAATATCTTGTCTGTAATTATGAACAAGGATAAAAATTGCATCAGGCTTCTTATCAAAAACCATGCCAGTAAGAAAGTCAAGTGAAATATTGAAAGTGTTGAAAGGGAAAAGCCTAGAATTCTACATCCGTCAAAATTTTCCTTCGAGGTGGCAGAGAAATAAAGATGTTGTAGGAAAAATATACTGAAGGAAATTATCACTAGTAAACCTGAGTTGAAATGAATGTTAAAAAAAAAAAAAGTACATTATTAGGGAGAAAAGAATGATGAAGTATAAAGAGCTGAATATCTGTGTTCTCTCCACATTTATATGTGAAGCCTTATTCCCAACGTTATAGTATGTGGAATTGGGGCCTTTGGTAGGTAATTTGGTTTATTTATTTTTTTAAAAAAAGATTTTATTTATTTATTCATGAGAGACACACAGAGAGAGGCAGAGACACAGGCAGAGGGAGAAGCAGGCTCCATGCAGGGAGCCCGACGTGGGACTCGATCCCAGGACCCCAGGATCACACCTTGAGACAAAGGTAGATGCTCAATCACTGAGCCACCCAGGTGTCCTGGTCATTAGGCTTAACTATTGTCATAAGGGGAGTCCCTTTAGGATGGCATCAGTGCCTTTGTAAGAAGAGGACAGACATCGAGATCTTTCTCTCTCTCCATTAGAACAGATCAGAGAAAGGCCATGAGCACAACAGGAAGCAGGTGGTCATGCACCAGCCGGAGGAGTGGACCTTCACCAGAACCCGAACTACTAGCACCTTCATCTTGGACTTCCTAGCTTCCAGAGCTGTGAAAAATACATTTCTGTTGCTTAAATTACTCAGCCCCTCGTACCTTGTTACGGCAGCCCAAGCAGATTAGGAAGGTCAGAGACTCCGATCTGAAAGACAAGGAAGGAAGGAATGCTGGAGAAGAAATAAATGAAAGTATATAAAATCTGTTTTTCTTATTGTTAACTGATCCAAAAGCTCACTTATTACGTAATATTGGGGACGATGTACTGGGTGATGGCAGCTATGTGTAGGTGAAAGGAGTTAACAGTGATGTTACAAGGGATGGGAGGGAAGAATGGGGAGCACTCTGTTTTAAGCCAACTGTGCTACCAGTGGAGCAGAACAGGGCTATTTGAGAGTGGGTGAGTTAAAAATATATATTGCAAACTTTTAAAAAGAAGCATAACTGGTATTTTAAGAGAAAAGGGAAATGGAATCATGTAAAACAAAAACAGACAAACAAAAAAAAAACCAACAACAAGACCTAAGAAGGTAGAAAAAAAAGAGATGGAAATAATAACAGTGCGATAGATTCAAAATAGTTTTTTTTTAATTTTTATTTTTTTCAAAATAGTTATAAGAAAAACAGATATCATGATAATAGGGACCATAACCATATCAGTAGCCAGTTTAAATGCGTGGCCTTAGCCGCACCGGTAAAAACCACAGAATGTAGGTGAGGGCTGCAAGGCCATGAAACTTTTGGGGACAGTCTTTTGGGCTTTCTTGGATCCAGCTTTCCAACAAACTCTTCGTTTATAGTCCTTTTCAGATTCTTGTCCTCTGGTCTTTTGTTGATTTTGTGATTCCCTCAGCAATATGATCCCAATACATCCCCCATTTGTTCATTCAACCTGAGGTCTGTTTTTAGATCTTCCATGACCATTCCCACCTGAAATAATGTTTTTAACCATCCTGGTCTTTGAGAAACGTTAAGTCCACACCTTAGAAAAAGAAAAACAAAACGGAATTTTCCCCAGGAGTAAAATTCTGACTTTAACAATGCGTGTTAAGCACCTGCTTTACTTTGGTTGTGTTGAAATGTAGCATCGTATTTGGGGATCAAATTAACGTCAGCACCAGCAATCGCTTGTTGATCCAACCTGACCTTTCAGTTACACTGGCATTTTTTTTTCTTTAAGTTTACAGTAAAACTCACTTTCTTGGTAGTAGAAGATGCCGCTTCCGAGAATAAAAATTAGATAGGAAAAAGAAAATAAGCCGCTTCAAGGGGTGAGGTAGCAATTAACCTGTGACAATGGTAGCAACAAACTCACAAAGACCTTTATTGTTGGGATCTAGTCATTAACTACTCACCGAAGGATGTTGGCCAAGCAACCCAAGAACTCTTCCACAGAAAGCAGCAAAACCGCGCAATAAATTAAAATACAAATCAAGGCAACCTAAAAAACATATAAAACATTTCACAACAGGTCTTCTGGGAAGACAGATTTAATAAGATGACGTTCATTAGACTTGCTCCTTTTAATCACAGATACATGTTGCTGTCTATGGTTTAGACTAAGCCAAGCTTAAATACTGGTAATTGAATGTGTTATGGTGAAACCTACTGAAACTTTAAAATAATTATAATCTGATGGGTTTTCAGTTTGTTGAAACTATTAGCCATTTGAAGCAAGTTAACACATTCTTTTTCTCATTAAGATCTTGTTGACCCGTGTTCACAGCTCAGTACAAAACAGGCAGTTTGAATCAATTTGACTGATTGTTGTTGTTACAAAAGTAAGGAAATAATTTTATAGCTGCTCTTATTCGTGACTTAAAATCAAAGCAAGAGTTCCCTTGAAGACTATGGGGCAACAGTTTTGTTCTCTAATTAAAATTCCAGACTTACAAGGTCGTAGATTTTAAATGAAGCTATTTACATTCGTAAAGAAGGATATTTTTTCCAAACCAAATTAACATTAGTGCAAGCAGGGGAGGGTTAATTCAGCACAGGGATTTGACGGTGTTAAGAGAATTGTTAATATTGCTTTTCTTTAAAGTTACCTTAAAGGGATCAGATTGCAAGAAACAATTTATATTGTTAGGTAGAAGCTAGATGGGAGTCGTGGAAGGAGAACCCGGAGGCAGAGTCCCAAGGGCTTGAGGGCGAATGAGGGACACAGGAGCAGAGGCAAGGATGGTGATAGATGAGTCACACACTAAAAGCCCAGGCGCTCGCCATCCGGACCTTCTGACTTCCAAGACCTTGGGGCTGAGTCATCAAGCACTTGGCAGGATGAGCACTAGGTGTTATTCTATATGTTGGCAAATTGAACACCAATAAAAAATAAATTTATTAAAAAAAAAAGCCACAGGGAGGGACATGCACTCTCCTCTTCCTCGACTTATTACAATGCATTTGCATTGCAGATACACTCCCCTCACCTAAGACAAAGCCTGAGGGATGGTTCAGGTACAAACTTTGTAGGGTTCCAAACAGGATTTCCCAGAGGATTAGAAGCAGCATCCACTAGAGACCACCTCACGATACCTTACAGCTCCTCCCAGCCTACATAGAGGCCACAGGTACCCAATCCCCAAACAGCCTAGACACCCTGTTCAGCCCCCAGAATCTGCCCACTTTCCCACCTTGGGGGTGTACTTTCTTTCACTTTTTAAAAATTTTTTTAAATATTTTATTTATTTATTCATGAGAGACGCAGAGACACAGGCAGAGGGAGAAGCAGGCTCCCCATGGGGACCCCAAGGTGGAATTTGATCCCAAGACCACAGATGCTCAACAACTGAGCCCCCCAGGTGTCCCTTCTCTCACTTTAACAAGCTGCTTTGTTCTTACTACTTTCCTTCATTCAAGGGCTACCTTTATTCAAGGGCGGGTCCCGTGTAAATGTTTTTTGTGGGGAATCCAAGGATGGAGACCTCCATTTTCACAGTGCAGAGTCTCCCCCGGGAACAGTATCACGTTGTCCTGGAGAACCTGAGTTCCTGAGAACTGTTCTTTGATAATTTAATATTGGTGCACTATGTAGGAAGAGTCTAATGACATATATATAATTAATATAAGTATTAATATTATATATTAATATATATTAATGTAATTTGTACATAATTTAATTAAAATAGTAACTAGGAGAGCTATTTAGTAAAACTTACGTGAAGAGACATTCTTAAAGATTTATTTCTATCTTCATACAGAAATTGAAATAGGGGCTTCTTTATTTTCAGGGGCTGCATAATGGAAGTGCTTATCATTCAATGACTATAACCTTTGTTTACAGCTACACAGAAAGCACATTACAGGAAGCTCAAGGCTCCCAGGCTTTTGTGCACAAAAAGGAATTGAGTATTTAGAGCATAATTCAATTATTTCCAGCCCTTATTTCATTTCCTAAGGCTTCTGAACAAATTAGAGCGTTTGACAGGTTTATCGCCTATGACTTTCTTTTCCAGGTTAAAAATGGTTTGGACATTTGATAAGTTATTGTGCTCTACAATTCCAATTATTTTCTCTAGTGATTTTTTCTCACTATAATATGATATGTGTATATATAAGATGTGACACTATATATAATATGATTTATAATATATGATAAATAATAAGAGTACATAGTATGAATTACATATAATAATATATAATATAAACATATAATAATATATAGATATGCACACACACAAATCGTAGACTACAAAGCTCATTTTCTTTTTACTTGATTGCATTCTTAATTTCATTTTGCTATTTAAATATATTTTCATATCGGATCACCTGGGTGGCTCAGTGGTTGAGCATCTTCCTTCCACTCAGGGCGGGATTCCTGGATCTGAGGATTGAGTCCTGCACTGGGCTCCCCATGGGGAGCCTGCTTCTCCCTCTGTCTGTGTCTCTGCCTCTCTGTGTCTCTCATGAACAAATAAATAAAAATCTTAAAAATAAATAAATAATTACAGATAAATATATTTTCATATCACTTACTATTTATCCTATATTTTGTTTTGACATTTACTAATAACTTCCATTTCCTCTCTTTTACTATTGGGTTAACATTTCATTAACATTCTGTCTTCAAGCTACCTTAGTCCAAATCACTCAATTTATACTATATATAAATCAAGTTTTGTTTTGCCTGAGTAAATTTGACACCACTGACAAGTATCACAAAGTCACTCTCCAATTTACTTTTTGGTGGGGGCCACCTCAGAATTCCTTCTGTTTTTTTTTTTTTTTTTTTCTTCTATGTTTGATCTTTACAGAGGCTATGAAAATTCACACTTCATTCAATTGGTATAAATTAGGGAAGAGAGCATTCCATCTGTATGGATTTTCTAGTTCTTGAATTTTAACAGCATACATCTTTTCTGAGTCATGAAGTGTTTTCAATCTTCGAACATGACTTAAACGTTTATTACCTACCTAGCTCAACTACAAACTTTATATTTTTGTTTTGAAAGCAAACAGATCTAGTGAACTTCTGTGAAGAATGAAGAGAGGGAAAGTGCCTTGGAAAATAACCACTGGAGACTTCTGTGTTATTTATTTAATATAAAATTGCATGTATTAAAAAATCATTTAATAATAATATTCTATCCCTGTTATGAAGAAAACTTTGAAAGAAGCAACAGATCTCTCCAGAAAGCAATTTGTTAACAGGGTTAAAAAAAAAAAGAGACTATTTCTTCTGTTATTCATTAGTTCCACCTGCATTCAGTATTAATAGGAAGATTTTTTTTTTTTGGCCATTCTTTTAGGAGGATCACATTTTCTTCAAATTTTACAGGGAATTGAAAGAAAGAAAAGGAAGAATGGATATGAGGGGGAGAGAGAGAGGGATGGAAGAGAAGAGGGAAGATGGGAGGGAGGAAGAAAAGAAGGACAAAAGGAATAAAAAGAAGGAAGGAAGGAAGAAAAGGAAGAAAAGGAGGAAGGAAGGAATGGACAATAAGAAAAGGAGCTTCTACTGGTAAAGTTTTAGAAAATTCTGGGTCATTTATCCAACTTGAAATTTAACAATGCCTGATTTTATCAGAAAGATCTGAGATGAAAGGAAACTATCATTTCTTATTTAATTCCATCTATTTTTTGGACTAAAGCAACTCTCACTCTTTATTTAATTCTACATGGTTTTTGAGTGATATACCAGTAAAGAGAATTGACAAAAGCAAAGGCTTACAAACTAGTGGAGGCAGGAGAAACATAAGTAAGCAATAAAAGTAGGATCAATTAATTGTATTGCATGGTAGAAGCTGAGAAGTACCACGAAGAAAAGAAGTTAAGTGAGAGAAGTGAGGAGAGAAGGCAGGGAGGGGACACTTCACTTACTAATTGTGAAGCTGAAATGCAAACAAAGATCTCGGATTGGTGAAGGCGTTGGCCAGACACTGGGGAAGAGCGGCCCAGCCAGAGGAAACACATTGTAATGACCCTAAAAGAGAATCATAAATGGTAAGTTTGACAAAGAGCAAGGTGACGTACGTGACCTTGAAGGATAGAGTAAGTGACTTGTGGGAGGTGCTATGGAGGCGTTTTGACCAAAATGTGAAAATAATTCACTTAGATTTCTCTACTGCTGGTTTGAGAAGTGTGTTTGTGCGTATGAATATGTGTGCATACAGTTATTTATTTTAAAGTAAAGTTTGGATATAGATTAAGGCACAGATCTCAAGTGTATAATTTGATAAGTTAGGTGTTTTTGTTGGTTGGTTTGTTTTTTGTTTTTGTTTTTGTTTTTTTTTTTTTTTTTGCATTTATTTTATGTAGAATTGACTCCTGGGCCATTCATTTTTGTTTCTTCAGTTTCTCCTGGGATATTGTTTTCTTCTATGCAACCTCTTCTTCTGGTTTAAGAACAATCTGCTCTCTCTCAGTAAGAATCATCTTGATGTGACAGGGAGAGTTTATATATGGGCTAATCTGACAGGAGCCCTGTAAGTTCTGTGGGGCATCCTGGGGCTTTGTTCACCTGCATGTGCTCAATGACCCAGGAATCTACATCTAAACCCTCACACTCACGATCACTCTCTGCATTTTTAAGCATGTGCAGTACAAATTCAGCACTCTTTTTGGGCCCCTTGCCCTATGTGCCGTCCCACTGTTTGGCCTGGGCACACCTACCTCCTCCATCATTGTAGTGACGGAAGGGCACACAATGCTTCTGCAAAATGACATCCTTCAGATATTTGGTGGCTTTTCAGACATGTACACCCTTGATGGCCCGAGCAGTTTCACGTGTGTTTTTAAAGTGAACATGAAGATTTGAACATTTTGATTTGCATGATTTTCTAGGGTTTTCTGGGTCAACTGAAGAGCAAACCATTTTCAGAGATCATCTCAGACCACTTATGGGAAGAGCCAATTTGATAAAGTTCTACAAATATATAAGGTGATATAAATAAACAAACCAAAATCAAAACCCAGGAAGAACAATGCTACCATCTCAGGTATTTCCTTTGTGCTTCCTTCTAACACTTCCTGCTCCTCAGGAAGCCAGTGTTCTGACTTCCATCACCATAGTATAATCTTATGCTTCTATGCTTCAAATGAAAAAAATCATACAGAATGTATTCATACACTCTTTTCTGTTTCTGACTTCTTTCTGTCAACAGAATATTTTCTAGTTTTGACTATATTGTTCCATATGACAGTAGACGTATATACATATTTTATTTTTGGTGCAGTATTTCACTACATGGATCTACTATAATTTAAATACATATTTGCAAATGGTAAATATTCAACCATTAGACAATTGTGTTGTTTATAGTTTTCAGCTATTATGAATATAGTTGCTAAAAATATTCTTATATAAGACTTTTTATGGACATGCAGACATATCTTGTTTTTTAGTAAGTTTTTAATTTTAATTCCAGTATAGGTAACATGGTGTTGCTAGTTTAGGTCTACAAATAGGACATATCTAGTTTTATCACACCTCATTTTATTCACTTCCTGGAAATTTTTTTTAAGACTTTATTTATTCATTCATGAGAGACATAGAGAAAGAGAGGCAGACACAGACGGAGGGAGAAGCAGGCTCCATGCAGGGAGCCCGATGCAGGACTGGATTCTGGGTCTCCAGGATCACGCCATGGGCTGAAGGCGACACTAAACCACTGATCCACCCAGGCAGCTGGAAATTTCTTTTGTTAACAGATTATGTGGTAACTCTATGTTGAGTTAATTCATCAGTTGTTTGTTTCTGTTTGTTTGTTTTTCCAACAGCATTGGCTTCCTTTATGTCTCTGTGTCACATTTCAGTAATTCATGCAATATTTATTTATTTTCATTATTATTATATTTGTTATGGTTATTTGTGATCAATGACCTTGGATGTTATTATTATAATTATTGTGGGGAACATTAAATAGTGCCCAGATATGACAGCAAGATTAATCAATAAATGTTGTGTGTGTTGACTACTCCACTGACTGGCTAGTCTCCTGTCTTTTTCCCTCTCTGGGTTTTCCTGTTCCCTTAGACATAATATTGAAATTAGGCCAATTAAAAACCCTATAGTGGCCTCAGTATGTTCACGTGAAAGAAAGAGCTACATGTCTCTCTAACTTTCAATCAAAAGCTAAAAATAATTCAGCTTAGGAAGGAAGGCATGTCAAAAGGTAAACCTCTTGTGCCAGTTAACCAAATGGTAACTGCAAACAGACAGTTCTTGAAGGAAATTTAAAAATGCTACTCCACTGAGCACATGAATGATGAGAAAGTGAAACAGCCTTATTGCTGATATGGAGAAAGTTTCTGGGGTCTGGCTAGAGCATCAAAGCAGCTGCTACATTCCCTCAAGCCAAAGTCTGATTCAGGGCAAGGCCCTAACTCTCTTCAGTTCTTAGGAGCCTGAGAAAGGTGAGGAAGCTGTGGAAGAAAAGCTGGAACCTAGCAGGGGTTGGTTCCTGAGGTTTAAGGAAAGAAGGCCGCTCCATAACAGAAGGGTGCAAGGTGAAGCAAGTGCTGATGGACAAGCTGCCCCAAGTTACCCAGAAGCTCTAGCTCAGAGAACGAAGGTGGCTACACTAAACAAGAGATTTTCAGTGTACACAAAGCAAACTTCTATTGAAAGATGTCATCTGAGACTTCTCCAGCTGGAGAGGAGTCAATGCCTGGATTGAAAGCTTCAAACGATGGGCTGACTCTCATTAGAAGCTAATGCAGCTGGTGACTGTAGGTTGAAGCCAATGCTCATTTACCAGTCCAGAAATCCTAAGGCCCGGAGGAGTTACACCAAATCTACATTTTTATACAATATGAGTCAGGGATGGGGTTTTTGTGTTTATTTTTGTTCCTGTTGTTTTGTTTTTTCCTACAGAGATATCTAGTTCTTTTTTTCCTCCCAAAACTTCTTATCCTTATTGGTTGATGTCACCAGCTTTATAAAATAAGTTGATCAAACTTTGGCTAGTCAATTTCTTGATTTTCAGTTTTGTTCTTTTGATCTTTATGCTTTGGCTAGAACAAAGCCAGACTATATTGTCTTGATCAACTTTGGCTATTCTAGGCCTTTTATATTTCCACATCCATTTTAGATTTGGTGTCACCATTTATTGAGCTTTTGGTGCTAGGATTTTGTTAATGATTCTAATGAATCTACAGATCAATTCTGGGAACTTTTACCTCTTAGTAATATTCAGTCTGTCAGTCCATTATCAAACTAAGGATTACACAAAACATCCTCTGATTAATAAAGAACATGCGCACAAAAAACCTAGAGCTAACAGCTTGCTTAATAGTCAATAAAGCTATAAAACAAAACAAAACATATGTCTTGAAATAGACTTTGGGTTCTTGCCAATATAGAGTACTGAATTTACCTTCCTGACAAAAGCAATTATAAAGATGGACAAAGAATATGAGATAACCATTTAGGGCCTAAAAATAGGCAGTGTATTATTGTAATCTTTATGACAATAAAAAATTAGGAATTGGATGCTATGATTGCCTTGGTTTCCTACTTGGGGTCCCTTTCTTGTCATAACACAGGGAGACACAGCCTGAGTGGAGTAGATGACTCACTAGGGAAGTGCAGATAATCCATTCTGGGCATGAGGACAACTGAAATTTATGGAGCAATTTATCAGAGAAAAGGATTCTGGGAGGAAGTTGGGAAGAGGTCACAGAAGTCTTCGTGAGATTTACCCAGGGACTTTGGAAAATGTAAAAGGCTGAGATGCCACAAGACACTTACTGCTGGAAATGTTGAACTCTTGGGAGACATCTCACTCAGCAGCTTAAGTACTGAGTGGAGACCCATGAAAATAAAATCTATACCTAAAAACAAGGCTAAAGCCCTGGAATAAGAGCCATGCTCATACCAGTAAAAAGCATAAAAACCAAAGTTAAAAAGGAAATTCTTTAAAAATCCAGATAGAAAGAAAATTTTCATCTAGAAATTAATATAAATGGTGATTAATTTCCTATCAGAAATAATGGATGTTCAAAACTTATGGATGTTATTTCAGTGCTTGAGGAAAAAGGATCTGTTGAGACATAATTCTATATTCAGTGAAAAAAAAAAGCCATGAAGAATGAAAGTAAAACCAAGAAAGTTTCAGATAAATGAAAGCTGAGTGAATCATCAGCAAGACATGTACAAGACAAGAACCTAATATAGAAGGTTCTTTAGTCTGCTAGGAAATGGCATTACATGTTAAACTGAGTACAGAGGAAAAAATGAAGACTATTGGAAATGATAAGTACGCATAAACCTACTAGGATAAATATAACGACATTGCGACATATGGTCAATATTAAAAAAAATTCTATGCGCTAATACATAGGTTCATTGGTTTTTATACTGGAAACTTGTAAACATTGAAAAACCAAATGAAACCTACAGAATTATATACAAATCCTGTGTTCATAATTTGGAAGATTCAATATTGTTAAGGCATCACTTCTTCCCAGGCTTATCTATAGGATCAATATGATCCCAGTTAAATCTCAACAAAAAGTTTTGGGGGCAATAATAGACAAAGTTATTCTAATATTTATTTCAAATAGCAAATTAGCCAGAATGCCCAGAACTATTCTGAGAGTAGAAAAAGTTGGAGGAGTCATACCATCTGATCTCAAAACTTACTATCAAGTCACAGGAATCAAGATAGCTTAGTGTTGGCAAAATAAATACATAAACATTACTAAAATGAATAGAGTTTGGAAACAAGTTATAAAGGGTCATAAGGAAATACGAGTTGAAGGAAACGTTCCAGATCTCAACTGTGGGAGTGGTTCTCGTACTGAAAGCATTTGCCAAGTTCATAAAACTACATATCTAAAAAGAGTGAATTTTGCCCTCTGTAAGTTTTATCCCAATCAATATCATTTTTAAAAATATATAGTTAGATTTGAGATCTTTTTGTTCCCCCTGACATTTGCCTCTTAATCTACAAAACAACCTGAAGTTGGTATAAACACTGACTCCAGCTCCTCACAAATGGTAAAAATATAAACTACAGAACAAATTACTTTTCAATATTGTGGTTGATGTTGCATCAGTATTAATGTTGAATTTATTGACTTAAATACAGAGTTTGAAACTCTAAATACCAATTTTTTTATAAATAATCAAAATAAAAGACTTAATTAGAAACAGCAGGTTAATTGCTATAAGAATAATGTAATTTCAATAAGCAGCATTTAGCTATTACAATACTAATTTTTTTTCACACACTACATTTTTTATCACATATTGAGTTTGAAAGGATTGCTTGTTTTTATGGAAAATATGGTGGGCTGTATCAATCAAAAGCCTCAGAAGTCTATGTGGTCTCTGCCATTGTTGTCAGCATATTGCACAGACTGTTTGAAGAGGTAAATGAAGTTAGTTTCTCAAAACACTTTATCCTAAAGGAAAAGAATCATAGGTGAACATTGTAGATTCGTGTTCTTTTCATAAGGATAAAGTTTTATTCATCTTTCTGTACTTGGGATTGAAAAGTACCTTAGATTTACCCTAAAGTGAAGCTCTGTTCAAAATGAATCACTTCCAAAATTCTCTTATTTCATTTTCTTAGTGTTTTTCAACTAGACTTGGATTACTTAATGTCTAATCATATGAATAAAAACTTATGACAAAGTTTAGGGATAATTACTCTTTGGAGGTAAAAGTCAGTTTGTTTTTCTTATTCTAAACTATTATCTTTTGGTTAACGAAGCATGCGTCATTTCCCCCATATATTTTGTGTATTCCTTCTTATCTATATAATTTTGAGTTGAACAACTCAGTGAATGTTATCTAATTAAATACGAACTTTGTAGCTAATACTGTATCTCTCAATTAGAACTGAAAAGGGGGATTGGAAGACATTTTTTTTTTCTTAACAGAAAAGCTCGTCCTAATTTAGCAAGTAGTCTATTCAGTTGTTAAAAGGATTTTCTCCAAAGAAATCCATTTCATGTGCTTCAGTTATTATGAGGGAGGCAGCAGGAGTCACCGAGATGTTTATCATGACGAATAATGTTTATTACTAATTAGCATATTCACCTTATATATTGCTTTCTGGCAGTGTGCCCATCCGAAGTGTGAGGGGCACAAACTAGGAAACTGCATCGTGAATGTTGCTGTTCTTCTTTGATGTGCTCCGCTTCAGTACTATTTGATTAAGAGCTGGAGAAGGGGTAGTAGAGAGGAGACAAGTTGTGTGTGTGTGTGCAGGGGGGGGGGGTGTACTGTGGCACGTTCTTTTCTCCTGGGTGACCTTTTGAGATGGGTAGTGCTCTAGGACAAATGTTTTCATGCCTCCAAAATGATAAATGGAGGAGCAGGACAAAAACTAAGCCTTTCTGCACGAGGCAGTGTAACTTTGAGTAGAACTGATGTGTAGGAGTATTTATCTGCTAAATGGCCCCAAGTGTGCCACCTCGGTCATTTGATATACTGAGTAGGGAGGTATATAGGGGACAAAGGGGGCAGGACTTCGGTGCTTAAGTCGCTTCTAGCTGGTCAGAGAGACATAGTGTTCAACAGACAAACTCACTTCTACTTAGCAAGTGCTACTTGTTTTCTAATGTGTTCATTTATTTAATTAACAATTAATAATTAAATTGATTAATAATTAAATTTTAATTAATAATTAGAAATTATTATTTCTAATGTGTTCATTTATTTAATTGATATGTATCAGCAATACCCGGGATTTAACAGCTTTGATCATTTACTCGTCTGACTTGCTGTGGTTCAGTGGCCAGAGGGGATAGGAAGGATCAAGAAGTTTGGTCTGGTGTTTTTGAGTGAGCAAATAAATACACATGCACACACACACACACACACACACACACAGGTATGTGTGTATAAATACATGAATGAACATAAAATTAATGCCTCTAAAGACCAGTGTGCTGGATCTGCACACTGCGGCAGCTGTGCCAGGAGCTGCATCGGAGGGCAGGTACTCCAGGTGAAAGGCTCAGCTGTGCCAATGCAGTCAGGAGGATGGGCCAGCGGCAGTTCTGGTTTTGCTTGCCGTGGGAAAGGGGTAGCGGGCGGCATAAAATCTGAGTATACGGCCTCTGGGGTCAGACTGACCTGGGCCCGAGTTTTAGCACCGTCTACGAGCTGCATCCACCGAGGCCCTATGCATCCTACATCTGAATTTTCTGATTTGTAAAGCAGGGACACAAATAGTAGCTCTTTAGCAACAAATCTGCAAATTGTGTTCCTTTTTATTTCATGATACTATTTAGTTCTCATATTTTTATTGAATCAGTCTGGTCATAGCTTTGTTTTATCAGTATTTGGAAAAACTCTCCTGTTTTTTTGATCTTCTTTGTCACCTCTTTCCCATTTTTCCATTGATATCCATGCCTATCATTATTACTCCCTCCGACAGATTTGCCTGAATTGATTCTGCTCATCTTTTCCCAACATCTTAAGTTGAAGATTATATTCAATTTTCTGTATTTTTGAAATAAGCATGAAAGATTGCATAGTTTTTTCCTGAATATTTTTATTTATTTATTTATTTATTTATTTATTTATTTATTTATTTATTCTTTTTTTCTTTTTTTTCCTTTTTTAAAATTATTTTCTTTTTTTTTCTAAATATTTTTAGCTGATCCCTAAATTACTGCATGTAATATTTTACTTATTCACTCCTAAGGATTTTAATTCATTTTATATCTTTTAAGAATTTTAAATTTCTATTTCAATTTCATTTATGCCTTATCAGTTAATTTGAGCTGATTTAAAATTCACAAACATATAGATCGTTTTAAGTCATATTTGACATTATGTTTCCGACTTACCTTTAAGATGCTCATAGAACACTATTTATTTAGTGTCTATTATTTGTTGCGATTTAATTATGGCCTGGAGAAGTGGGTCTTCAGGGTTACCCTTGTTAAGATAAAGATTCTGATGTATGTATAGGTCTGGAGGTGAGCCAGAGAATGTACCTGTAGGCACAGCTATGTTAGCCCACAAAATTATCACGAAAATATATATTCAATATTGAGAAGAAGTGCTTTCAACCCTAAGCAGTATAGAATTAAAAACCTGTGTATCAAATAGGCCTAGAAGACCAAGAGGACTCTCCCATGTTGATGAATATATGTTCTCGAAAGAACCGACCCCATGTTTTCAGATAATTTTGTTTGTGAATACAAGACAGTGAGCAGATGCTCTTGAATCAGACGACCTGGCAAAGTATGTCTCTTTTAACATGTCTACGTTGTGGGGTCGGATCTGGGAGGTCAAGACAGCATAAAAAGAATGTTCTCGGAAACAGAGAGTAATATACTTAAAAGCTGTGAAGAAAGCACCCTTACAGTAATTTTATACAGGAGATAGTTGTATCCCCATAATCACATTCATTAGGGCTAAACCCTACCCCAGCAGCCCCAGAAATGCTACCTGTCTGCTGGTCCCCATCGAGGAGGGCTACAACCATCTTAAAATTTCTTCTTCTGATGGACGCCTCCCTACAGTCCCTATTTTCCTAGAGATACTAAGGGCCTTCCTTTGCTCTCAGCAGTAAGAGTTCTGAGAAAAGGGTCGACATAGATTTTCGGTATTACTTCACTCTAAGCGATCTGGCTTTTCCCCCAAAGTGGAATCATAACCCAAAAGCCATCAAACTACTAAGCCAAACACAAAGTGTATACGACACTTAATTCATTTGACTTTCCAGAGTCAATACATGACTATGGTTAAAGCTTTCTCACTTTGGCGGGGGAGGGGACACTGTTACTGGATGCTTTTTTCTGACTACTGTTTTTTAGTGTCTGTGAGACATCCTTTAATGATGCTGGGGCTTTTGTTGTTTGTTTGTTTGTTTGTTGTTTTGTGAGTCTCCATCTTTGGACTGAACAACGTACACTACAAACTACCTTTGGGCATCCCTCCCAGGTCTTTGGACTCAGGTCTTACCTGAATCCGATGACATGGAAATGCTTGTTTCCAACTCAAATCTCTTTCCTGAGCTTCAGATTGATATTTTTAACTTTTCTCCTGGGCATCTTCCCCAAAGTATTCGATACACATCTCAAATTCAACAAATCCATATCCAAATGCATTGTTTGTTTAATCTCCCCTTCTCTGAAAAATGATGCTTTGCCCTTTTCTCTTTAGAATCTCTCTCCAAAAATGCCATCCCCTTTCATGTATTTGCTCTAACCATTTAGGGGTTTCTTCATCTTTTCCACCCTTCCATATCAAACTGGTGCCCGAACTTTTCATTTATATTTACTTAATATCTTGTAAATACTATTGCTACTCTCTATGTTCATTTTCTTTAGCTAAAAACCCCAGATTGCCTATTCAATCCTGTCCTTATATTCTTATTTAAATTTCTAGTCAGTTAATCAGTCTAAAATTAAAAAAAATGATCATGCCAGTTGCATTCTTAATTTTTTTTTTAAGAGGGAAAGAGAGCTCAAGAGCACACACGAAGTCCTGAGAGAAGCAGAGGAAGAGAGCGAGAATCCCAAGCAGACCCTATGTTGGGTTTGGGGCCTGACACAGGGCTCAAGCTCATGACGCTGAGATCATAATGTGAGCTGAAATCTAGAGACGGATGCTTAACTGATTAGGCCACCCAGGTATCCCAACTTTCTTAATGTTTTTTAATGGGTTAAAAGAGACTTTTGTAATCAGCCTCATGCTGTTCACGCTCAGCCCTCTCCTTCTTCTGCCGTTTGGGAAACAGAGTAGTGGAATACTCAGTTAGTTTTCCATTTCTCAATTTGGGGACTCATCTCTAATATTTCAGTTTTATGATGGACTATGAAGCAACTTTTAGGGTTCGGTCTACTGGCTGGAGAATTCTGTTGTTTATATTATTTCCTCCTACTTTATTGGAAGCACATCTTCCACTTGGTTGCTCAGACAGTGAGGAGCAATGGAACATATTTGTCATAGTCTCACTTTTCATTTCAAATCCGTGAGTATCTCTTCAGACCAATGGTCTAAGCTGTAATGACTCAATTTTAGAAGGCTTTTATACTAATTTAAAGTAATTGGAATTGAAATGCTTTACATTCTTTTAAATGAAAATAAGTGATTAGACCAGTTCATATAAAATAGTCTCAACTATTGCTTTTAGAGTAAAGCTAGCACATTCTGTTTCATATTCATGACTTTTCTACAGTTAATGTATTTTTTTCATTTGCCTTTATTAGCTTGAATAAAGGTTGTTTTGATTATAGTTATTTTAAAATATAGCAATAATACATTCAATATCAATAATTGTATTATAATTTAAAATAAAAGTCTGGATTTCCTGGTGTATATTTGAAATCTTCATGTTGTGTCTCTCAAACTATAGACCAGGTTTTCCTGCGAGGGCTTTTTACACATGGCATATTGGATAAACATTCTTCTAAAACATCAATTCTACTCAAAAGGTTTTGAGAAAC
Source organism: Nyctereutes procyonoides (assembly GCF_905146905.1). NCBI lineage: Eukaryota > Metazoa > Chordata > Mammalia > Carnivora > Canidae > Nyctereutes > Nyctereutes procyonoides. Next base: position 2,070,681 of record NW_026575122.1, on the reverse strand, counting down.
CTATATAACATGTTTAACAATGTTCTTCTATTAGAATAAAACATCCAAATGCATTTTAAAGGCCCACAATGAATCTTCAAAGAAATTTGTATTGGGAATTTCAAGACTTGGGGTACATACTCACTTGTCTCTGATAACTGAGTGTTTTTCAAGTGAAAGTATTTGAGAAAGCCCGTTTACTATAAAGAAGTTCTTTTAGTCTTTGCTCAGGCATATTGTTAAGTTGAATTTCATATTTTTGATGGAAGTATATGAAGCTATAAGAAGAAGAAGGGGATAGTTTTTTAATATTTGATTCCAATTTCAGGTTTGGTTTTGAATTTAGGGAAAAGGATCACATATATTAATTTGTAACTTCCTATAAAAAGATAAGACTAGATATAAAACTACTAAAGCAGGAGAAAGGAAATTGAATTTCTGGCTTCTGAATCTCCATTTATGTTTCTTACACCAGATAAGTTATAACTTTGTAATGTATCTAATATAACATTCTGCTTTGATGTGTATATCCTCCTTATTTCTGTAAAATTTAACCTGCTAGGCTTTACAGGTATAAATTTGGTGATGGAGACCTCTAATTTTAACCACATTTGTCTAAATTTAATTAATAAAAAATTGTTTTCAAATTAATTATAAATGCATCCACCCTATGGTCATATTCAGTTTTTGATTCCAGGTTTATCCAGTTTTTCCTCAGGAATTGACAAGCATCCCAATTGCACGTTGTAGTTATTTAAGAACTTTTAAAACAGTTGCAAGTTCCTGGTCTTCTCTTTTCTTAACTAAGTAGCACCAATCATATCAGTTTCTTTAACACAGAAAGCGTTTTGAATCTCTTTAATGATCAATCTTATTCTTCTCTTTATGTGCTTTTGATTGACACTCTCTTAAATTATAACACCTATAAATGAACATGATTTTCAGAGTATGGCTTTACTAAGGATGGATTAGAGTTTACATAAGATTTTTCTCCTTCTGTATCATATGATAAAAAAACGGGACTCTGTCCATGCTCCCAGTCCAGAATAGTTATACTCTAATAGTCTTCTATATCCATTTTTATTTATTTTAATGGCCTTTTCCTCATCTATGATTCTTAAAATGTTCCATTTGTAAATTGGCTTAATGTAATTTAGATTGCCATAGTGGAGAATTACTTGACACAGTTCCAAGTTAAAGTGCTGGAAACAAAATGGAAGCTCTAGTAATTTTAAATTGCTTTGCCCTGAACCTGGCAATTAAAAATAATTGCCACATTTTCAATTTTTTAAAGATTCTCAGTCTGGATCTGGCTGAGCTTCTGGTCTGTTAAAATAAAATAGCAAAAAAAAAAAAAAAAAAAAGAATACATTACTTCTAATTATTACAGTGATCTAGTAATAAAAGTTGCCTAGCTTGTATAAAACCAGGTTTCTAGTGATTTTAGTTTAGTTTAACAGATTCTTTTAAATGCTTCAAAGCGCCTTCATTTAACTAATTTAGTTTTGACTATAAATCAGTGGTGATTTATTCATTGCTCAAAATGTCCAAAAAGAAAGAGAATGCCTGTCAGCCATGCTGTGGAGGGATTGCAGCATTGAGTTATAGGAAATACAAGAGCTCTCAGAGTCTTAGATAATCAGCTTCTTAAATAATTATTATTTACCTTGGTAGGTCCATATCCTAATACAAAATAGCCAGCAAAAAAACCGGTTAATTTCCTTTAATGAACAAACTGGAGAAGGCTCTCATTTTAAAGTCATCAAGAAAAGTAAACAAAAAATAAATTATCTGGGCATAGCGTGGTCCTGCTATTTTCTTCAGTCCTGGAATTTCCCTTAAGGTATAAAATTTACTGGATACTCCTCGTATAGGAGAATTATATTTTCCTTTAAAACACAAACAGCAAAAAAAAAAAAAAAAAAAAAAAAAAAAAAAAAAAAAAAAAACAAGCAGCTTCAGTAGAAAAGGACCACGATAGCCAGCATATAATCTTTTACATAATCTTTAGTAATAAATACAAATTATAACTATTCACCTGGCTGGTGAATGCATAATTCCATTTCTTTTAAAATCTTCATTTCATAGGAAAAACCGGTTGTGAATGTTCTGCATACTTTAGTTTCACCCATATGGCTTGCGAGCCTTTTTCATGTGTTGCAATTCTCTCTTTGTATCTGGATTTCCTTAAAAGAGTTTTGATAATACCATTCATGAAATACCTACTGCCAATTCCTGCATTTTTGAGACTTAATATGTATGCAGAGGGTAGAAATAAGTGCCTGTAGCTGAAACGAAAGAACACAAAGTTCTAGAAATAAATGTTTGAAATGCAAAGTAGTCTGGCCTTTTAATCAAACATTTATTAAGTGCCATCATGGGTCTGGTACTCAGTGGGACATTAGATCAAGTGCTCACAATAAGCTTCCGTGCCAGGAAATGTGTGTGACTCGAGTGTTGTCGGTCCATTCACCTTGGTTTGAAATCCTTTCTTATTGATTGATTGATTGATTGATTGATTGATTGAAATTCTTTTTTAAAAAAGGTGATCCGGACTTGGCTTTTCATTCCAGTCAAACTCATGATTATTATTCTATTCATACTCATTTTTGGAGCTGAAGACAAGATTGAAGAAGTATTATCTTAACTAATTTTTAAAGGGACAGAGGTCTCTTAGGGAAATGAATAGGAGTATTTTAACAGTTTTGATTATAATAATAGTGGCAAATAGCTACAACAACACATGCATGACTTCCTTTAATCTCCTCAACAAATCCATAAATTTGCTATTCTTGTTATCCTAGTTTTGTACACGAGGAAGAGAGGCACAGAAAATGTAGAAGCATACTCAGTATCTTACAGCTAGTAAATGGTAGAAAAGGCTACGAATCAGTCCCTCTCCCTATAGAATCTGAACACTTAATCACTATGCTCACACCTATATTATAATAAATGCGTTGAGGTATTTATTATTGTTAGTGACAATCATCTTTATTTTTATATATGTTTCTTCACTTGTCTTTTATTAAACAGACGCTCAAGAATACCTTGAAAGTGAATGACAAATTTAACAGCTGTGGGAAAATAATAATTTTAAGTTCAGAATATATAATTATTATGTATATTATTTTCATTTCAGCAAACTATTTCCTGTCTTTGATAGTTTTTGAATTATAGTTACAAAGCAACTCCAATTTGATAGCCCCTCAGGTAGGTCTTTCAGATTTTAGGTGGAGCTTCTCATTTTCCAGTTTTTTTTTTTTTAATATTTTTTTTTAATTTTTATTTATTTATGATAGTCACACACAGAGAGAGAGAGAAAGAGGGGCAGAGACATAGGCAGAGGGAGAAGCAGGCTCCATGCACTGGGAGCCCGACGTGGGATTCGATCCCGGGTCTCCAGGATCGCGCCCTGGGCCAAAGGCAGGCGCTAAACCGCTGCGCCACCCAGGGATCCCTCATTTTCCAGTTTTATTCCACAATCATGTCTTGCTCTGAATTTCTTTTATGTCGCATTTTTAAGAATTAACTTAATATACAGAACATGGAGAATGCCTGCAGGTACTGCAAATAGCATTCAAGTTGGAGCCTTAAATTTGAATTTTGTTTTTTTACAGGTTGAGGTAACTTGGAGGATATGAACTCAATCCTTTTGCTATAAAACAAGAACTTAAATTAAATATAGACATTTCTAAAATAACCTATCTGCTGGAAATGTCATTATTATTCTTAATCTAAGTTGTTATTTGTCATTAATTAAAAATATATTGAGTCTTTTTATATATTTTTATATGTTGTTATAAAGTTATAAAAATAAATGAAAAAAATTGTTAGGGAACATGATGGAGGGAATGTAGATAAATTATGATAATAAAAAAAAAAGAGTGTATCATGTGTGAGACAGAATCTGGAAATGACAACTTGAGGAGGGTCACATTAAATACAAGTTTTTTTTTTTTCCAATTGCTGGGTGATAGTGGAGAGAAGTAAGGTGACACAGAATGTAAAATGTTTAGGAACTTCTTTTCTCTTATATTATTGGTATTTACTATATTCAATTGATATCTATTATTGCCTTTTGCATAAAAAGATGGTAGTTTATATGTATTATTATTGTAATTGTCATTATGTGTTTAAAATTTTATTTTTTTTATTACAAATCTAGGTCTGTAACACCTAAGATTTTAATTTAATTAATTTTTGAGATTTGAATTTAAACTATTTCTAGGGCCACGGTAAGTTATAAATGTGGAAAAATTTATGCAGCATCAAAATATTCTTCTATAAAGACAACAGTATTGTCAAAGAATAGTAACCCATTAATGTCCACTTCACCTTGATGGACAGCTTTCCACCATATTGTGGAAAGGATATGAAAAAGATGATAAAAATACAATTTTAGGTAGTAGATTGCTTTACAAATAGGTCTTGAGGTAAGGGAAAAGTAGACTGAATAATATAATGTGTTATATTCTATGTGTTAGGTTAGGTCTGCTTATGTATCCTTCAAAATAGTTAAGTGGTGGCTCAAAATTACCTACATGTTTGCTATCTTTATATGTTCACTCATAGTAGTTTTTTCCATTCTTATTTTATATATATTTTTAAATATTTTATTTATTTATTTATTTGGGCAAGAGGAAGAGAGAGCGTGAGCAGGGGAGAGGGCAGAGGGACAAGCAGACTCTCTGCTGGGTGAGGAGGCTAATGTGAGGCTCGATTCCAGCACCCTGATATCATGACCTGAGCTGAAGTCAGATGCTTATCCACCTGAGCAACCCAAACACATCTCCATTCTTATTTTATGTTTTATAATATCTTTAACATATTAAGTTTATTTTATAAGCATTTCATGGAAAAAAAGTCTTTTCTAACAAAATTTGAATCACTTTGGTCTCATAAAGAAGAACCTAATAACCATGGATTTTAATGTAATCAAATATAATATAATTTTAATAAAATATAGTTTTTAATAAACATATAGTTTTTTAACAATTATAATTATGAAAAAAAAACAATTATAATTATGCATTAGAGGAAAATATTCTTAAATAGAAAAAACAAACTTCTGAAGCAGAATTAGTTTAGAATATAAGGATGCCAGAGCCAAATTAAAATACAATATATTGAACCACTTTTTTTTCCAATTACAAATAGAGGTTTACAGAAATGCAGTGTATTTGCCTGTTTTCATTCACAAAGAATATAAAGGTAATGATCAGAAGAGGAAAAAAGAGAGAAGAAAAATAGAATAGTAGAGAAGTTAGGATTTGAAATTGTAGAGTCCATGAAATTTTGGAAATACAAATCCAAGATGGCCTGATAACTATGAATCTCCCCAAAACACATAATGTTCCAGGAATTTTCCCTTAAGGCAGATATTATTAATAATATGAGTGTGCAATTCATGAAAGAATAAATAAAACTATGAAGAACTCACATACAATTATTCAAACTTATTTGCAATAAATATAATTCTCAAAACATGGTGGGAGCGGGGCCCCTGGGTGACTCAGTGGTTGAACATCTGCTTTTGGCTCAGGTCTGATCCTAGGATCGAGTCCCGCATCGGGCTCCCTGCAGAGAGCCCGCTTCTCCCTCTGCCTGTGTCTCTGCCTCTATCTCTGTGTCTCTCATGAATAAATAAATAAATAAAATCTTTAAAAAAATCCAAAACATAGTGGGGACATGTCAAAACCATGTAGGAAACAGATTGAAGATGCTCCCAATGGCCAAATCTGGGGAGGGAAAAGGACAGAGAGTAATAATAATGGTAATGGTAATGGATTATAACCCCAAGGGAATATATCCTTGAATTTATACTGATATATAGAAGAATAATTCAATGAATAAATAAAAGGGAGTGAAAGAATTCCTCATTGCAGTAGAATTCCAATTAATAAATGGAGAGGAACAATGGAACTAAAAAAACAACTTTGGTGAACACCACTTGCTGAAGGCCAGAATTATTATTGGGTGCTAAAATTAATGAATGAAGCATGATAAGAAATAGGTTAATTATGGTCTCAAACTCTCTTTCAAGAAAATATTTATTAATTACAAAGGAAAAAGTAATCTAGAGAAACCCATCCCGACTCCCCCTTAAGCAAGTGATCAAGGTTAATCTCACCGATAATGAGAAATGACAGTATAATCCACAGGCTGATACTGTCCTGAGAAGGATAAAATGTCACACCTGTGGTACCTTATTGAAACTTGATTCATAAAAATACACTAGTCAGATCCAAATTCAGGAACATCTACAAAATAAGTGACCAGTACTCTTCAAACATGTCAAGATCAATAGAGACAAATCTCTTCCTGATTGGAAGGAGACATGAAACTAAACGCAGTGTGAGATCCTGAACCTGAAAAAGAACATTAGGGGAACAATTGGTGTTGGTTCAACGAAGTCTGCAGATTAGTTCATAACACTGTATCAATGTTAATTTCCTAATTTTGATGATTTCATTATGGTCATATAAGATATGAACATTGGAGGAAACTGTGAAATATATGAGGAGCTCTTTTCTGAGTTTTGAGACTTTTCATTATTCTGTAATTATTTTAAAATGGAAAGTTAAAAAAATAAAAATAATTTAAATACAATAATTTCTTGGTAACTTTGGCTTTGGGATTCTCATATGTTTAATCTTGCGTTTTGAAAGGCTACCTATACTAGTTTTTCTTTCTATGCTTCCTCAAAAAATTGCTAGTTCATCTCTCTAACTATCCAATACTGGATCAATAATTTAAAAACCCAACATTTCAAACAGCTGTTATTAAACATTTAAGTAGGTGCTATGAAAGTAAAGTAATAGAGGCCAGTTCCCTGTCTAGAAGAGGCCACAGTTAAGTGAGGAATATGTCGGGTCTATATACTTGGAAAGCTAAGTTACTATAATGATGCCAAAATGCAGTATATTGACGAGCACTTTCGGTGTACGGGAGAGGGCGGTACACTCTGAGAGGTGAGGAGGATCGAAGTCACCTTGCATGTGGAGGCAGGATCAGGCAGTTCACAATACAGCATTAGGTACTCAGGCATCTTCAGAACATTTTGAGTAGCTAATTGGAGTAGGAGTGAATATTCTTTTGGTTGGGAAAATTAAGCTCACATATAATTTATTACAAAATTTCTCTGTGCTTATCAATAAAAGGTTAGAAAATCATTTATTCATCACATTAACTGTATGGGGTTTTTTAAAAAAATTTAAAGATTTTATTTATTTATTCATGAGAGACACAGAGAGAGAGAGAGGCAGAGACACAGGCAGAGGGAGGAGCAGGCCCCATGCAAGGAGCCCGATGTGGGACTCGATCCTGGGTCCCCAGGATCCCACCCTGGGCTGAAGGCAGGTGCTAAAACCGCTGAGCCACAGGGGCTGCCCTTTATGAGATATTTTATGTGTTTTAATTCAGTTTCACAAAGGAGAAGCAGACCTGTAAAGATGATGTAAATTGCCCAAGATCACAATGGTAGATCAAACCGTGTGACTCTAGAGCCACATTTCCCTAACTTACAGAGGCGCTACGCTAGAGAATAAACTTGTTTCTTTACCTGATCCAAGGAGGATGCGTTCCCTCAGAGGCATGGAAGGACTTGAGGTTGCGAACATTTTATAAGTTGTTTTGCCCAACACTGGGGATGGGAATCACTGCTCTCCTGTTTGTGGGTCAAGTGGAAAGAGGTACCAGACCACTCCATGCAAAAGAATGTCCTTTGCTGCTGTGACCTGGGTGGACTTGGAAGGAATCCGTGACTTGGGAGCAATCAGTCTAGACAGACAAAGTGATTAAGATGCCCTGTGATTTTTGGGGACCCAGAATGAGGTGGTGCCAAGACCTGGAGAGTGGATGGAGGGTTACAGGTGGTTGGGTCTCTGGGTGTCATTCTCAAAGATCCCTGGGCCTTCTAGACACTCCTTGTAGGCGACATTCCAGAATAGTTACAGCCGTGTATAATCAAGGGGGAGTTTTGGGAATCGAGTTTTAGACACGCTGAATGTGAGATTCACAAAGGACATCTGAGTGAAGGTGTTCAGCAAACTGTCCTACAAAAGGAAAGGATTTGTGTTCTGCATGTAGATTTGGCAGTCAGCAGAACGCGAGCAAGACATGCAGTGGCAAGCGTAGTGCGACTATTGGCAGATGCAGCCCAACCTGTGCAACCTGCTCCGTAGACTCCGTGAAACCCCAGCATCTGCCCAGTCATGTTCTACATGGACGTTTATGTAGCAATACTACAAGGTCAGAGAACCAAAGGACTCAAAAGTCTCTGAAAGACAACTCACAGGACTCCATAGACAATTATTATTATTATTTTTGAAGAGTTTATTTATTTATTCCTGTGAGACACACAGAGAGAGGCAGAGACCCAGGCCGAGGGAGAAGCAGGCTTCCCACGGGGACCCTGATGCAGGACTGGATCCCAGGCCCCCGGGGTCACGACCTGAGCCCAAGGCAGCCACTCAACAGCCGAGCTCCCAGGCGGGCCTCTGCAGAGGGCACCCTAAAGCTGTAGGAAAGGTGAAGATCCAGCGAGCCGTAGGAAGAGATGTCTCTTCCAAGCAGAGACAGCCACAAACGTTCAGGTGCACATCACGGGGTCTTCACTTGGTCGCATGGGATGACTTCGTCTTCAGCTTGTCACACATCGAGATGTACAGGATATTTGGTCTTGGGGAAACCAAAGCTTAAGTCAACTGAGGACTTACCTCCCAAAGGTCAGCTCTCACCTTCAGTGCTCTAGTTTGTGGGCACTTTCTCAGCTCTACTTCTTCCGAAACCATCTCTTGACGATCTGATCCTTCTTTCTCCATGTTGTCCCCCTTCCACCCCTGAGCAGCCTCCATTCACCTGCAAGGTGAGCCGTGACATTTGCTGGAGGGATCTGAAGTCCTCCAGAGAGTGTGCCACCCCGGACACTTCCACGTCCTTGAAGCCCCTGGTCACGCCCCATGCCATTCACCTGTGCGTATGTTGGCATCCCCACTCCGTTTTGAGCCCGTGAGGAATGCTCTCACTTCTCCAGCACCCACTTTGACTGCTTGATAATTGTCAATCTCTTTAGCATTTTTAGGATAGGACTCTAATATTTTATGACATTTTATGATCTTTATTTCTATTTCTGATATCTGTGCCTGATAGGACCCATCATTCCCTTAGCGGTGTATTTGCCCCACTGAATTTAAATCCCTCTGCTCGTGTTGTCTTCTAGGTGATTTGCTGCTCCTGACACGTGTTTTCAGAAGGCATTTCCCATTACAATTTTCCAGTTCGGATGTCATCCAAGTCTGCTTATTTGTTTTATTTTATTATCCTAGTTCTTTCTGGTATCTGGTAGAAAAGGGGAAAGTTTGAAAACCCAGTTTCTGCCATTCTCCTGCCAGAACTTGAAGCATCAATTGGGTCAAATTTGGTAATACACATTGTCCTAGGAAGTTACAGGTTTCCCTGAAGTGTTCAAATTAATTTGATGAAATTTTACATCATTAGAAGGGATTTTAAGTATACAATTATATTTTATTTATAAAGGACTTTATTTATCTGTTTGTTTATTAAGATTTTTATTTATTTATTCATAAGATACACATAGAGAGAGGCAGAGACACAGGCAGAGGGAAAAGCAGGCTCCATGCAGGGAGCCCAACGTGGGACTCGAACCCGGGACTCCAGGATCACGCCCTGGGCTGAAGGCAGGTGCCAAACCACTGAGCCACCCACATGCCCTTAAAGGACTTTATTTTAACTTATATAAATCAGACAAACATTATTTAATGAATAACTTTTGAAAAAAATAGCCCTTCTCTATAAATACGTAGATGATGGACATTCATTTATTTATGCATGCTTCCATGTGTACTTGTTTCTAGGCAGGTGAACATATAAATAATAGCAAACAGGAGCCCCTGGGTGGCTCTGTGGTTGAGCGCCTGCCTTTGGCTCAGGGCATGACCCCGGGGTCCTGGGATCGAGTCCCACGTCGGGCTCCCTGCATGGAGCCTGCTTCTCCTTCTGCCTGTGTCTCTCCTCTTTCTCTGTGTCTCGTGAATAAATAAAATCTTAAAAAAAAGAAATAGCAGACAAACTTAGGTAATCACATACCAATTCAGTCTTCTACAAATAAGGTTTTGTTTACCACATTTAAAAATATACCTTATTAAATAGAGCTCTAAGGTCAAAAAAGAAAAAAAAAATGCTTTCATGGAGTGATGAAGATGTATTGCTCTAGCTTTGCTAACGGGCTGACATTACCTAACTAGATATTAAAAGCATACACATGCTTAGAAAAATCTGTATTTTTATCATAGTAAGTATTCCATTTTTTAAAGAAATATCATAGTTAAGCTTCACAAGTTCTCTAAAAATAAATGCAAGTGGGCAAAAATTACACTTCAGCATGAAAAACACTGCAAAAAAAAAAAAAACAATATCTTTTATCTCCTGTCAGAAAGCATTTCTGAAAACAAATCTTCCGACCCTATGCAACTTCAAAGAAGTAATCATTTCAGTAAGAAAAATCTGAAAGCATATAGTACAACTATTTATCATTACAGAAATGGCTGCATATAAAATGAGCATTTCAAACCCACTTACATATTACATTTTTTTTAACTGGGCAATTAAGCTTTGTCAAAAAACACTCTTTTGTACTTGGTTTTGAGAAATGTTACCATATGTTAAAATGTATCGGGGGTCCCATACAGTCATTTGGAAACACTTTGCCTCCATTATGAAAATAAATCTAAAGTATTCACGCTTCGTGTGTGTTTTTAAATCTCCCAAGATGCAGAACACATATAATTCTACAAAGTGAAGAACTGTACTACATTATCAGGAGTTGTACGGTGGCCGGTATCGAGTGAATTGGTATTTATGTTTGCTCTTGTTTTCCTTAAATCACATGTTTGCTAGAGGGTCATAGTGAGATGTATTAGGTTGGAAGAATAAATGCAATTTGAAACTGTACGAGAGCACATTAGTCAGGGAACACATTTTCTTCTGCCTATTGCAAGGAACAGATATTGTGGCAAAGTCGGAGGCAATCAATCAAGAAATGGGTAATTGCCATGCTTCAAGGATTAGGGCTGTGTCATTGTGGATAGATGTCACTATTGATGCCTGTGGATGCAACACCTGAAAATAACAAGCGCCACCATGAATTGGCCCAGCGAGCGAGCATATTCTTCTTCTAGACCTCCTTCAGGTCACAAGGAAAGTTCTGGATTATCGGGGAGGTATTACAGAAATGAGATTAAACTCGAGGAAAGCTGAAGAAATCCGATTTAAATATTAGGCCAAGACATTTCTCCAGGTTCTAACCAACATTTTATTTGTATAGTACAGCTGTAATATCTACATTTATAAATAATGTTATTCCACACAGTGTCTAAGTTATTCCTTTTCCAGGGTCCATGGAGATAGAACAGAAGCAATATGCTTCCGTCACATAAATACCCTTCTCTGAATGCCAGCCTCACCCTCCTCTAGTTGAGCAGGGTCCCGAGAGGAGCCAATGCACAATGCCTGGCACACAGCAGACCCTTAAAGTAAGTTTTTTTTTTTTTTTTTTTTTAATATCTGTTGTAAAGGGATAGTTTTTCATTATGATGTTTTGTGGGGTTTTTTTTGATAGATTGCCAATAATCCTGTAAAATGCAATAATTGCACATTGCTATTACATCCATTGGTGGTTCTTTCCTGGGGGGGGGGTAATGTCCTTTCGTTCGCACATGTACTAAGACTCCAAGATCTCTGCAGATTCTCAGAGCATTCTCCAACTCCTCTCTGCTTCTCTTCCGTGCAAATTCCAGCCACTTTGGTCTCCCTAAACCCTGATCTCTTCCTTTCCAAATCAGCACAATAATTAGGCTTTGTTTTTTTTTTTCCCCTCCTGTACCATCTCCTAGAAAGTGCCTTCCTGCAGCAAGCTGGGATGAGCAAGGGCTTTCCTGGTTTCTTTCCCTTCTCCGAGATCATAGCTCGGCTCCACCTGTTTTGCAATGTCTGGAAAATACTGCTTCATACATAATATCTGGTTTTCTAATTCTTTAATGAGAGACGTAAATTTGGTTTCTGATAATCCATATCAGGGAACAGTAGCAGATGTTATGAATAACTTATGCCAACGGATCTGACAGTTTGGATGAAACAAATTCTTTGAAAATGCAAATGACTGAGAAAGAAATAGAAAATTTGAATAACTTGATATCCATTAAAGAAAAAAGAACACATTAGTAAAATTTGCCTAAAAAGGAAAACCCGGGACAATTAATGATTTTTCTTATTTAAGGAAGAGATACCTCCATTCTTCTTCTTCTTTTTTTTTTTTTAGGAAAGTTTTATTTATTTATTTGAGAGAGGGAGAGAGAGTGGTGGGGGGAGCGAACAGGGAGGGACAGAGGGAGAGGGGGCAGCAGAGAGAGGGGCAGAGGGGGATGTGGGTCTCATCCCAGGATCCTCGGATCATGACCTGAGCCAAAGAGAGATCCTTAACCAACCAAGCCACCCAGGTGCCCTGAGATTCTTCGCCCTCCATTCTTAAATAAAATCTGCTAAAGAATAAAAACAGAGAAGACACTTCCCAAGTCTTTGTTTTAGGAGTCCAGTATAATATTGCTACCAACACTGAAAAAGACAGGATTAACATATTAAATTACAGAAAAACTGCTCTTATAATAATGCATAGAACCCCCCCCCAAAAAAAAAATATTAGCAGCTCTACTACAGTGATATATAAAAAGAATAATACCTGGCAACCAAATGAGATTTACTTCAGGAATGAACGGGTGATTTAACTTCAAAAATCTGTTAATGCACTTCACTTTTTAACAGAAAAAAAAAAAAAAGGTGCAGGAAAGGAATTGGACAAAAGGAAAGCTATTAGCATACAAAATGTGCTTACTTTTTCTGGTACTATTTTGAATTTTTTAATCAGGAGTTGGTCTTGAAGTGTGATAAAAAGTTTCATTGTTATTTATTTCTTGACCAATCAAAATGGATTTCATCATTGTCTGTAGCTGCAGAAAAATGCACGGATGATATGCATGATATCCCTGATAAATCAAATAATTGAAGATTTTTTAAAAATTTTGCATGCAGAGAAATATTTTTATTTACTTTACACTTTAAAAAATTCATTGTCTTTAGTAAATTGTTGCACTTCCTTCAGGTGAGACTTCACAGAATTATTTGATAATATCAAATCCTCATCTATAACTCTACAAAATCATGGATCTTTTTCTTCATGTATAGTAGATATAACTTACATTTATTTATGTGATAACTAGATCAATGTCTTTATTCTCTACTAAAAGTAGAGTCTATGAAAAAGTTATTTCTTATTTTTGATCAGCAACGTATCTCCACACTTAGCAGAATGTCTGGTAAACAATAGGTGTTTGGAATGAGCATATAAGGGAGTGGAACAAAATTATTTTCCCTGTCTGTGATAAGATTAACATTATGATATTTATGAAATAATATTAAGATGTAGTTCATGTATAAAGCAATGATTTACTCAGAAAGAGGTTGATATGTGCACTATGCTCATGGAAGTATGAAGATAAAGCATTCAATAAGCACCTGTTTTTTTGTTCTGTTTTTATTTATTTATTTAATCTTTATTTTTTTGTTCTGTTTTTAATGTTATGTTTTGAACTAAGTTGACACTTACAGAAAAATATAGAAACAGCATTGAGAGTTCCTGTTTACCTTTTACTCAGCTTCCCCTAGTGTTGAAAATGCCATATAACCATAGTACAATTACCAAGACGGGGGGAATTACAGTGATAAGTATTAATACTATTGATAAGTAAATATTAACAATAGTAAAATTGTATTAACTAAGCCATAAATCTTACTCAAAATTTGCCAATATTTTCACCATTTTCCCTTTTCTATTTCAGAATCCTATCTGGGATCCCATGTTGCTTTTTCTGGTTACTTCCCTTAGCATCCCCTGATCTGTGAGAATTCCTCAATTTTTCCTTTGTGTTTTTGTAACTCTGACACTTTTAGAGTGTTGACTAGTTATTTTTCAGAATGCGTTCCATTTAGGTTTGTCTGATGTATTCTCGGTGTTGTGAAATTACACATTTTTGTCAAGGATACCATGAAAATTATATGGGTGCCCCTCTCAGTACATTGTATGAAAGGTACATTTCAAGATGATGGTATTTCAGTACATTTCAGGATGTGGGATATCTATGACCCTCCATCATTTGTCTAAGATTGATGTCTGTTGGGCTTCTCTGCTGTTCAATTCTATATTTTCCTTTATACTTATTGCATATCTTGGGGCAAAATGCTTCAAGTCAGGTGAATACTATTTTTCTTCATATATTTACAACCAATTTTTTTTTTTTTTTTAAGTAGGCTCCATGCTGGGCTTGTACTCACAACTCTGAGTTCAACATCCGAGCTGAGATCCACTCCGGTGCGTAACTGACTGAGCCACTCAGCTGCCCCTTCATCAACACACTTTAACATCCATCTTGCCTGCAACACTGATCATCATGGTGTTTGCCTAATGGAGATTTTATATTATTCTCTTGTCTCTACACTTATTAATTGGGATTCACAATTAATTGGGATTCTCGATTATAATTCTATAATTCTAGTCTATTCTATAATAAAGGAGAGCTGCTCTAGTTAATCCATTAATTCATTATATTTATTTCAACATGAATCCACGGGTATACATTATATTGTAGGAATTTTTATAAATTTTACTGTTATTATTATTATTTTTTTTAATGTGTGTGCAATTCATCCCGGAATTGGCCATTGGAAACATCTTCAAGTTTGGCTTCTGTATCATGTGCGTAATGACTTGGGCATTTTCTGGCAAATAGAAAATTTCATGGTCATCTTGCATTTTCCCTGCCTCAGCTCTCTTCAAAGAATCCGGTTCTTTTTATTAGAGAATTATATTTAAAAATGGAGATCAGAGAGCTAATGTGCTCCTTGCTACTGAAGCGTCATTGCTTCTGGCCATCTCCGCCGACAAAAGTAGGACACATATGACGTACACGAGCTCTGCCTTTATACACGTGTATGTGCATCTCTCCATGTGTACGTGTGCATTTGCACGTACATGTGTATCCCATCATGAATTTATGCGGATACCTCCGATTCCAATTCAATACCACAGCATTCATTTTACCTTCTCCTCTTTCCTTACTTGTATTTTTTTCCTCCAACAGTGAAGAGCTCAACTCTTAATATCAGCAATATTTATTTGTTCAATTGTATGGTATACATAATATAGATTTACACTTGCTAGCAATTCACAATTAACAATTGCCTATTCCCTTTTCAGTGATACATTTATTAATTTGCAGCATTTATGTGCAATTATTTTGTTTCTAGCCTTGTGATATTATGGAGGTCATTTTTTTTTTTTTTTACTTTCCTATCACCTTCAGTATGATTAGGCTATTATTTCTTTTTTTAAAAGATTTTATTTATTTATTCATGAGAGACATAGAGAGGGACAGGGAGAGACACAGGCAGAGGGAGAGACAGGCTCCATGCAAGGAGCCTGACCTGGGACTCGATCCTAGAACCCCAGGGTCATGCCCTGGGCCAAAGGCAGATATATTTTCTTCACATTCTGATTGGTTTTAATGTTAGCTTATGGGGCAGGGGGGAGTATGTGAAATGCTACTATGGTTTTGAAAATTAAAACAATACAAATTATGTTCTCAAAGAAGTGCTATCCTGATACCATTTCACCCTTTCCTCCACCCTCTGCCCACATCATCCCCAAAGGCAACCAGTTTCTTTAGTTTCTAATTTCTCCTGTAACTTTAATGTACTAATGAGCAGAAAGGTGTGGTTTTATTTTTTTACATCCCATTTTTCTTAGATGGAGACAAGTATATACTGTAGATATCGTGTTGTTCTTTATTCTCTTCACTGAATAGTATGGCCTAGAAA
This sequence comes from Nyctereutes procyonoides, assembly GCF_905146905.1. Classification (NCBI taxonomy): domain Eukaryota; kingdom Metazoa; phylum Chordata; class Mammalia; order Carnivora; family Canidae; genus Nyctereutes; species Nyctereutes procyonoides. The sequence continues at coordinate 2,054,757 of NW_026575122.1, read as the reverse complement.
TCATTCCATATCAAATTGTAGATATCTTCTCCTTTGGTTTTATAGTTGCATAGTATTCTAGTATATAGATCCCCACTAGGTATATATTTTTTTTTGAGATTTTGTTTATTTATTCATGAGAGACACACACAGAGAGGCAGAGACACAGGCCGAGGGAGAAGCAAACTCCATGCAGGGAGACTGATGCAGGACTCGACCCCGGGACCCCGGGATCAGGGCCTGAGCCAAAGGCAGATGCTCAACCACTGAGCCCCCCACGCATCCCCCCAGTAGGTATTTAACCATTCTTCTATGTATGGGCATTAAACATATTTCAAATGGTTTAAAATGGCAAACGGTGCTGCAATAGAGTAACTTGTCCATGCACGTTTTCGTATTCTGTAGGTCTATCTTTAAGATACGTTCCTAGAAGTGAAATACAAGTACTAAGCTGTGTACTTCTGTTATTGTCAAATTTCCCTCCAGAGGAATGTATCACCTTGAATTCCCACCAGTAACATGTGAGAGGGCTACTTCCCCATGATCCTGATGAAAGAACATATTATCTAATTTTTAAATTTTTGCCAGTCTGATTAGAAAAGGTATCTCAAGTGTCCATTTGCATTTCTCTGATTATGAGTGAGTACGAACATATTTTTTATATTTGGCAGCCATTTTTAGACTTCTCTTGTGATTTGCCTTTCAATGTATTTTGCCATTTTTCTCCTGGGGTTTTAGTGCTCTGACCCTCAATTCTACTGATATCCTTAAGCATAGTCCCGTCTTATCCACAGGGGACACTTTAGATAACCCCCATTGATTCCTGACACTGCAGATAGTCATGAGCTCTACATACACCATATTTTTCCCATATGTACGTATATGATAAAGTTGAATTTATAAATTAGGGAGAGTAGGAGATTAATCATAACTCATAATAAAATAGAACAAATGCAATAGCATACCATGATCAAAGTTATGTGGATGTAGTCTCTCTCCGAGTTTCTTACAGTACTTGCAGTGAAGTTCTTACAGTACTTTCCACTCACCCTTTCTGTGATGCTGTGAGATGACAGGAGGCCTTCGTGATGAGATGAAGTGAGGTGGACGGTGCTGGCAGGTGGCTGTTGGTGGCTGCAGGAGCCCTTGTGTGACCGCAGGTAACTGCAAGGGCAGAAAATTAAAGCACGACTGAGAGGGGCTGCTGTGGATTTTATTATTAGCGCCTGTGCTAGATGTTGCAAGTACTTGCTACCAGTTTTGTCGGTCGTCTTTTGACTTTTTGACGATGGTTTTCATCAAATTTATAAAAAATATTATGTAGTCAAATTCATAAACTTTTTTTCCCTGCCTTCCGATTTGAGGTAGAGTTTGAAAGCCTTTCCCTGACTCTTGCTTAAAGAGACATTGATTCTTAACCTCTGCTAGCGTGAATAAGTTTTCATTTTTGACGTTTAGATCCTGAATTTCTTTGAAATGTTTCCTCATGCATGATACAAGATGGTTTTGTTTTGATATTTTCCCAACCAATCATCCAATTGTCCCATAACAGTTTCTTAAAACGTCCGTCTTTTCCTTAATGATTTAAGATGCCTTCTTGGTCATATGTTAAATTTTGGTAAGTATTTAGGTCTAATTTTGGATTTCCTCTTTTGTTCCACGGTGTATCGATGCATGCATCACCAGCTGCATGCGGGTTCAACAGTCTCTACACTATGTTTTAATAACTGGTAGGGCTTGTCTTACCTTGTAGGTCTTTCTTTGTCCAGTTTTCTTTATTCTAGTCTTTTTTTTTTTTTTTTTTTTGCCTATTTTTCCCCACATGAACTTCTGTATCAAACATATTTTAAAAATAGCTTTTTGGAAATTATTAGAATTGGATTGAATTTATGAACTGAGCAAGAAAGAATTCACTTCTTTATACTGTTGAATTTTTCTATCCAGGAGTAGAGGATATATCTCTACCTGTCTAAGTTGACTTTGCTGTCTTCCAGGGATGTTTTAAAATCTTCCCTTGTATTGGAAAACAAAATACAAAAATATATTTGCCTATTTCTTCTTAAATCTCTCCCCGAGTAGTAAATCTTTTCAGGTGCTATTATATAGATGGTTTTCTTGATCACTATGTTCTCTAGGTGTTTATTTTTTGTGTGTATGAATGCGATTGATCTTTGTACAACAAACTTTCATTCTACTACTTCACTGAATTATATTTTGACTTTATTTTATGACCAATTGTCTGCAATTTTCCAGATATGTGATCATACTATCTGCAAGTAGAGATTGTTCTATGCTCTTTTTACACATTGCTTTCTAATTAATTTTACTTTCTAATTGTATTGGTTAATACTTCTAGTAAAATGTTTAATAACAATAATAATGTTGGATAATAATAGTGGGCATCCTTGCCTTGTTTCTGATCTTGGTGGAAATGCCTATAGGGGTTTCCTCTCTGATTTAACCTTCATTTAATTACTTTCAGTTAAATTCTGATGAATTTGTTTTTGTGTTATTCATTTGATATTGCTTTATTTCTCCTCCTTGTTCTAAAAATGTGTTCAGGGTAGTGATGAGTCTTTGTTTTTCATAATTTGGCTGTACACAAAAGATAAAGAGTCCTTTGTCATATAATCATGCATACTAGAAAAGCACTGTAGTGAAGGCTTATATGCTTTCCTAAAATTATTATTCTCTGTAAATGATGTCTTTCCACAGTGTTCCCTCTATCAGCATTTTTCCCATCACAAAGGAAAATCAGTTCTTCCAGGAATGTGAGGCCTTAATGCAATTTATTTGAAAGGACAGTATTTTAGTATTAAATTGAATATCGTGCAAAATGTCTTACTATATTCTTGTTCTTATTTTATTTTTATTGGACTTAATTAAGATAGAAGATGGACTATTCTGATGACCAGAAGGAGGCATTTATTTAAATAAAATGATTTTCAAGTAAAGGCAAAGTAAGGAGATGTGAAAACCAAAGTGGCTTGTTTCATACACATTCAACTAAATTTAATCTCTGCCGACATCAGCCAAATTTAGTCATTAGTCACTTGATTTGTTTCGATGTACGTGAAAGACAGTTTTAAGTTCTTCATGTGTGTTGTTTCAGCAATATTTTGGCTGGAATGACTACATTCTACAAATAATTTTACTTAAAAAAGATGATTTGTGTTGGCTTGGATTTATCTTGGTTTGTAAGTGCTTTCTTGGATTCTTTGAAAAAGGTACTTACTCTTTTGAGGTCCTTTTGGTTATCTTTCTAGTATTTTCTCGATCACCTGTCTTCTGGCCTTGGTATCACACAGTTTACTTAATTGACAATAATGTCTAGGTATACAGGTTAACTCTATCAAGATATTTATTAGAATGGATAGTATGTTTTATGATGGAAGCAATGCCTTTTTATAAGCATTTCATTTCTATGAAACCAAAGGTGTAAAGAAAGAAATACATAAAAATAACTACTGTTGGAAATTATTTTTATAATTATACTCTGTGAATTTATGAAATTCATACAATTTTACAATCTTTTGATACCTGACTTTTCTCATGTAGAAACTAACTTTTTTGTTTTTAAGAGAAAATGTACCCCCACCACACCCGATCATTTTTAAAAAGTGGCCCAGTTAGTGGCAGACACTACCGATTAAAAATACGAACTGCAGACAGGTAGAAAACATAGTTATTTTCCTGTCTGAGCAGAATTATTTTTTATTTTATTTTTTTAGTCATCAACTTAAGTTATTTACATAAAATGAATATTTAACATTTGCAACCAGCCGTTGTTATTTTTTTCTAGGATTCAGAAAAGTACATTTTTGAAAATATCCATTTTAGATGGTGCTTTGTTGTTCTTTTTTTAGAGATGTTGTGTAGGTTTTCTTTCCGGAAGGTATCCTGGTGATATATTTCATCTTGTGAGCATGTTCAAGAGGCTGGGATATAGTCTGTGGTCTGCGTTGCTGCTAAAAATACTGTAGCTTCTCCGTGAAAGAGGTCACAATTTGTATGCATGCTTAAAGAGGCAAACTGTAACTCTGGGAACCTTTTTGCTGTGCTCCAAATACCCAACTTTCCTGAAGACCCTGACACCTGTGTGTCCCTGACATACCTCAAACTCAGCGGGCCGAAGCTGAGCCTTCCCTCCTTTCATCATCACTCCTCTCCAACCTTGAGGCCACCCTTCCTCCTCTTCTACGTCCATTCAGACTTCACTGTACTACGCTGCAGGCCTGAAACCTGGAATTTTGATGTTGATCAAGCTCAAATTTTGGATCATTCCGACTCCTCAATCTCTCTCTGATGGATTCTCTTGCTGATTTCTTTCTTTCTGACTCCAGTTTTATCAACTCCTTTATATTTCTGTCTTTCTTTGCCTGTATGTTTAATCTCTAAAGCAAAAAACAAAAACAAGGTAGAATAAGCCACTCATCTTGCCACATCAGTCCTGGGCTTGAAGTAGTACATTGTCTTCCCAAAGCCCGCAGGATGTGAGCCATACTTTGTAGTACTGACAAAAGGCTGCTCCTGTTTGTTTATCATCAGCCTGGCTAATATCCTGCTGCTGCTTTTATGCACACTGGCTGAGTTCGGTTTCTTTCAAGTATCAGGAAACAGAAACACAATCGGATTATGTCTGGTAATAGAAGTTTATTCTCAGTGAAAGTCAGGACGACAGAAAATGGTCTGAGCTACCAAATAACCAGGGCTCAGAGCTAATGCAGCCTGTTTCAGGATTGTGTGCACCTCTGGCCTCCCCGCGGCTGGCAGCCAGGCCAAGCAGCCCACCCCCGGCTGGGCTACCTGGGTCCTCCGCCCTTACACTGATGCTGCTAACGGTTTCTGCTGTTTCCATCATGGGAACTGACTTCTTTTTAAATGCCTTTTCTTTAATATATCATCTTTCTCCCTCTCTCTCTCTCTTTTTTAAAGATGCATTTATTTTAGACAGAGTGCAAGTGTGGGGGACTGGCAGAGGGAGAGGCTCCTGGAGGAGCCCCGGGCCCTTTGCAGAGGCTCCACCTACAGCCCTGAGATCAGGACCTGAGCCCAAGAGCCAGTCGCTTACCCCAATGAGCTACCCAGGTGCCCCTCTTTTTTCTCATAGCTTCTGCTTTTTAACTTCTCTCCATGTTTCTTGTCAAAGGAACATTCTAGATAAAAGAATTTAAAAAGAAAAAAAAGTTACTTGCAAAACGTTACAATAAACACTGACTTGAAAAAAAGTACCATGCATTTAAAAAAGAAAACAAAACAAAAAAAAAATCACAGATTACAACAGAATTTAACAACACCCCCAATAGCTGTAAAAACTGTTCTGCCTTTGGTCCTAATAATATCAAATGCAAGGATTTGTTATTTGGATGTAATAACAGATAAGAAAAAATCTATATGCTGATAATAACACTATTAACTACAAAATAACATTTGTTGAGCGTTTATTACGTACCAAACACTGCGATAACATCATCCTATGTGTTCTCATTTGAACAGCACACAAACTGTATAATACTGCAATTTTCCATATTTTGCAAAAGTCAGAACTGAGATGAAAAAAATATAATTAGCAAATCATCTTTTTGTGTGTGTAAAAGGTGATAACTATTTCAAAGAAGTAAACTTAAAAATCTGCATACTTCACATTAAACAAGAAATAGAGCAACAGTATGTATTGTACTTACAATTTAGAAAAAATCTCAGTGTCTAAAAAAACATAAATAATTAAATATTTACATAGGTAAATACATAGATGCAGAGAGCCAGCTTGCTTGATAAATATACCACATTTATACTGAACATGTACAGTATTACCGATGTCTGTGCAGTATGATTTCCCGAGAGCATAATACCAAAATATGTCTATGCCACTATGTCTACGTGACAGACTGAGTTACAGACCGAATTGTTAACTGTGGTTATTTTTGAGTCACAGCATCATACATACTTTTGATTTTCTACGTGCAGAAAATTCTTCATACATGAAAATACCTGTACATGTATTATGTCTACAACACGGTGTTTCACTAAGATTTAAATATCCTGTTGTGGATGTGCTGGTGTGTGTATGGTGTGTGTTTATGTGCATTTTCAAGGGACACATTCTATAGAAATCACATTTAGCATCCGCATCGAAACAGACGTGATGAACTGCAAAAGCTCTTACTAGATTAGTTTGTAAGTTGTCAGGAGAAAGTCTTAATATAAACATCCTTTTGGGTTGTTTTTTGGGTAGAATATTTAAAAATAGCGAGCCTAGTGGAGCTGTTGCATAGAATATAAACACTTCCATTCATATAGTAAACAGCAGCAGGTTCTATATGTACTGGTGACAACATTTCCTACACAACGTATGTCCCATCATCACAGGTGAGGACAAGGTGCCGACTAATGATGCTGGTTTCATGTTCCCAAACAGTGGAACATGGACATGTAAGGGCATCCAGAAGATATTTGGCAACTCTAAGGTGATTTCCTGAGGCCTCCATAAGTGAATATCTTCAAGAATATTGCTTTATGGCTTTGAACAGTGTCTACAGTATTGCTATGAAGTCCTATTCTTTTCAGGTTGCCATCGTAATGCAGACTACAAGGACAGGCTGGCGAGCCCGCTATATCACGAAGGAAGGGAAGCCATGCAGGACTGCTGAACATTTAGGAGCCGGAACACGCCCTTCATAAGTTCCAACCCTGAGACTTCTTTCAAACCTCAGGAGAGATAAGTGTAAATGAACAATTATTATTACAGCTACACCTGAAAAAACAAAAAACAAAACCAACAAACAAACAAAGAGGATGTCAAATCAGCTTCCCTGGCATGGAAATCCTCAGTGTCATTAGGTACAAACCCCTAGCTCCTGAACTATTGAAGAAAATAGTTCTAAAAAAAAAAAAAAAGAAAAGAAAATAGTTCTACTGTCAAGTATAAACCTTTCCAAGACAGAGATTATTTATAGCTTCAATCTTTTTAGTTGTTTCTTTTCATTGAACTTTTTCAAATTGTTCATGGTTAGATACTGTAGGCCGTATTTGTGTATAGAACTTAGGTGGTCTATTTCACCAAAACTCTGATGGGGCTAAGATAGTAATTGGCGTGTTGATTCTTTCACCTCCTACAACAGCCTGTAATTTACTAAAGCTGTTAAGTTTTCAATATTGAACTCCCATAGGGGCCCCTGGGTGACCCAGTCGGGTGGGTGGTTGATGTCTGATCTTGGCTTGGGTCGTGATCTCAGGGCTGTGAGATGGAGCCCCGGGTAGCCGGACTCTCAGTTCAGCAGGTGCTCTGCTTGAGGATTCTCTCCCCCTCCCTCCCTGCCCTCCCTGCTCATGCTCTCTCTCTTTCTCAAGTACATAAATACGTCTTTAATGTTGAAATCACACTGCTCCTGCGTTTCTCAGCATCTCCCTTGTGTAAGGGCAGCAGGTCTCTTGTGTCTTTCCCTGCATCAGCTTCTGCCCCAGAGATTCGTATGAAGACGTGGGAGTTCAGGAATGATGTGCATTTTCTTATTGTTGTCGCTGCAGCTGCTTTGGATGTTCTATTTGTGGCTCAAAGGTGATTTTGATATATCACCTTGGTTCAGAAGTATTTGGAGATATAAATAAGTTTGCTTTTTTTTTTTTTTTTTTGAATACTAGATACATACTAGGAGTGACATTATTTCTCACTTACCCTTTTTGTTCTTTCTCCGGCCACACCGGCCTGTTTGCTTGTTACAGCAGGTTCATCCCCACGTCGGTGCCTTTGCACACATTGCTTTTTCTAGAGATGCTATTCCCTACACTGGCTTTGCAGCCAGCTCTCCCTTATCCCTAAGGCTTTCAGCTTTAAAGCTGAAACCCCAAATGGATCTTTCTTAACTTTCCTACCTAATGCAGTATTCTGTTTCATTCTGGAGCTCATCTCCTTTATGGCATTCATAGGACTTTTATAATTTCTAATTAGATATCTGTTACTTTTTATAAAAATGTCTTTTCAACTGCACTTGAAGACTTAGGGTAAGCAGGGATTGTGTTTGTCTGGTTTTTGCATGTGCCGTAGCCAGAATAGTGACTGACAAAGAAGTACGGGATCTTTGATTTACTGAAACAGCATATGAAAAACACATAATTGATTTAAAGGAATTTTAAAACATAGAGTGGTGTGGTGAGATCAGTACATATACTAATATACAATTACATACTATGCATTTTATTTTTATTTTGTTTGTCCTATTTCTTCTTCTTCTTCTTCTTCTTCTTCTTCTTCTTCTTCTTCTTCTTCTTCTTCTTCTTTTCTTTTTTTTAAATGTTTATTTATTTATGATAGTCACACACAGAGAGAGAGAGAGAGAGAGAGAGAGGCAGAGACACAGGCAGAGGGAGAAGCAGGCTCCATGCATCGGGAGCCCGACGTGGGATTCGATCCCGGGTCTCCAAGATCGCGCCCTGGGCCAAAGGCAGGTGCCAAACCGCTGCACCACCCAGGGATCATCATCATCATCATCTTCTTCTTCTTCTTCTTCTTCTTCTTTCTTCTTCTTCTTTTCTTCTTTCTTTCTTCTTCTTCTTCTTCTTCTTCTTCTTCTTCTTCCTCTTTTCTTCTTCTTCTTCTTCTTCTTCTTCTTCTTCTTCTTCTTCTTCTTCTTCTTCTTCTTTCTTTTCTTCTTATTTCTTCTTCTTCCTTTTTTTTTTTTGCCAAAGCCTTTGTCATAGTTATATCTGAATTTATCAACTTATTCACAACTGTAAGGTATTAAATTGAAGTGTTTAAGGACACCTGGGTGGCTCAGCTGTTGAGTGTGTGCTCAGGTCATCAACCCGGGGTCCTGGGATCTGGTCCCACATCAGGTTCCCTGAAGGGAGCCTGCTTCTCCCTTTGCCTGTGTCTCTGCTCTTTGTGTCTCTTCTCATGAATAAATAAAAATTTAAAAATCTTTAAAAAAATTTAAGTATTTAATGTTGCTCTAATACATTTTATCCGACTTAATAGTAACACTGTTGTGCATGCCTGTCAAAACTCTAAGCTTCTGAAAGTCTTAAGTCCACTAGTACAGAGCTTTTACAAATTCTAAAAAGAATGTTAAAATGGAGCACAGTAAGGAAACGTTTAGAAGTTATATACTCCAAAATTGGTGGGGCTCGTGCATACTTGAGTATTTTCTACATGGAACAATGGAGAGAGAATGGAGGTTAGCCAATTCTTGCTAGAAACTCTGCCCAATGACTTGATTTATCCAGATTCTGACTTTTTAAAGTGAATGACAAACACAGATAAAGTAAGTATCTTATATGGAAATAATTGATTATGGTCAAGATTTTAATTCAATGTTCTATTTAATTATGTAACAACCTATCTATAAGCGAAATAATATCACATTCTGTTTATTATCCAATTTCTTTTATTATGGAGTTGTCTGAGAATATCACAACGATTTCCTTTAATACTTTCCAACTTTATTTTCCACCATGTCATTCTATATGCTATAGTTGTATCAATTATTACACTTTATCAAATGTAGTAAACATGATGTATTTTCTCAAGTTCTCATGTCTTTTATTTGCACATCCTTTTCTAACGATCTGGAATATTCAATTTGTCTTTTTTTTTTTTTTGACATCATTCTTTTTCTTTTAAAGGACTTGATGAACTATAAAAACAAGTAAGAGAATCTGTCTTGATTTGAATTAAGCAAGATGATAAGCTTCAGAGATTTGCTGTATGACATTGTAATACAGTAAAAAATAATGTATTGTATACTTAAAAATTTGTCAAGTAGGTAGATCTCAGGTTAAATGATCTTACCACAATAAAATACAATTTTTAAATTGTTAAAAATATTAAAACAGTATTAAACATAAGGTACATATCTGATAGAGCAGGACTACCCAGGCTAATATTCTTTTTGATTAGTTTAAACTTTTGATTAGTGGCCTTCATTATATCTGAAAATCTCTTCATTTTTTCCATATAACCTAAACTATCATGGGAAAGAAACTCCATCAATTCTGTCAACACTCAAGGAGACAGTATTATATAGGATGTGAATACCAGGGACATGACCCTTGGTGCCATCTTAAGAATTCTGTGTGGCACAAATGAGTTGTTAAGAAATGTATTTATTGCATGTAAATAGTATTTTATATTCTTGTAGGATGTGGTTTCTATTCTTAAGAAAAAGCAATCACTTTGATGTAGACTTGTCTTTAGACCATTATGGTCTATCATCCAAAAAACTGTTCTGTGCTCTCCTAATATTTCAACCTGCAGAGAAAATCCAACATCTTTGGCTGTAAGCTAATAAAATGAAAGTACTCCAAAGTTATCTTATTTTGTCAGATGAGAGTCCGCGATTTAGGATTGATAGAGGCAAGTAATAAAAAGGATATATATGTATATTACCTTAACATGCATTGTTACACATACCAAAAAGACCGCAAAATTTTAAAGAGAAGAAAATTGTGCCTAAATCATTCTTATTAAAAAGAAAAAAATTATATATAAACTATTTTTTCATTTTCCATTCATTCTTACAAATGTTTAGTCTCTTCAGAAAAAAAGAATAGTTTTCCTCTCTCTTATCTTCACTGAATAATTAAATGCTTATAATATAAAATAAGATAAAAGATTTCTAGGTGAATATATGAATGCAAGATTATATTGGTTGATATCGAATTTTATTGATGTATCAGTGAGCTAAACTCTGCAATGTGTGTGTTATTGAGCCATTGACAGGGTAGTTCTTCATTTGTGCAGATTTATACTTCACTTTGCGTGCTATTGAGTATATTTAGTACACGTTCAATGAGGGCCAAGGTGTAGTCTTCCCTCCTGCCACACATACAGTTATTATTGTGACAACCAGAAATATACTCACACATTTCCAAATATATCTGAGGCTTCTTTAACCAAGAACTGTGAATGTAGTGATTCATATTAGGTGACTCTGTCTAACTGATGTAGACACATTTAAAAAAATGTGACTATGTATGAATGAATATCCAGAGTATAGGAAGATGTAAAGTTATGTGATTTTTCCAAGTATACAAGTGGGATTATGTCCCAAACATTTGTGAATATAAGTTTGTGTTAAGAAATTCTGAAGGAATAGCTATATCTTTTACTCTACAAAAAGCTAAAAAAAGAAAAAGGCAACTATCCTCAATTATTTCTCCCTACAGAATAAGCTATTTTCCCCTCTCTTTAGTTTAATTATTAAGAGATTCCCCTTCAGATATTAGAGCTTAATGCAGAAATATTTAGTATAATTTCACCCAACTCCCTTTGTTGGCATATGGTCTATTAAAATTCAAGCTCTAGGCCATGAGATATCAGTAATACCACAGGGCAAATACTATCTACAAGTGTTTTTTTTTTTTTTCCTGTGAATGAGCATTTTCTTGACAGTTCTGGCCTCTGTAGGCCAGAAAATTATATTTTTTAGTTATCTAGGTATATCAGAATGTTTTGTCCAAGAATTTAATTTGATGCCTTGGCAGAGATTAAATCTGATAACATTTACATTTTAAGACTTTTGATTGTGTAACGCATTTCTTTGTTATAGAAGGATATTTGTTAAATCTATGATGCTATATATGAGAATTTAATTCAAAATATATTGCAATGGTAAAAACTAGCATTACATTAGAGATTATTTATTATGAAATACTTAATAATCCTGACTTTGTCTCTAAACAATATATTGTTAATAGGAATGAATCATAAAACCAGGTTTTAAATTTTATTTTTCTTTAAATTATTTGCTTTCTACATTTTGCCTGCTTTCCACAGCTACACACATAAACACACACACAATATTATTAAAGTAAAATAAAAAGCAACAACAAAAAAACGTCTACCACTGGAATATTTAAAACTTTTCTTTAAGCAAGGTAGGTGACACATTTAACATACACTGAAATTGCAGGATTTCTAAAATATGTTGATAGTAAAAAAATCATACATCTGAAATCCCATGGGATGCACTTACTCAAGAAAAACTTACAGCATTTAGCAACTTTACCAATAAGATGAGAAAAATTACAATGAGTGAATTCAATGCCTAGTTTAAAAACTAGAAAAAGAACAAAATAAAAATTTAAAAAAGTATGGTAAAAGACAAACACAAAACCTAATTAGGTAGAAAATAGAAAAAGAGTAGAGCTACATAACAGCTTGCCATATGGCTTTCTTAAAAAGAATTAACGAAAGAGATGGTCACAAATTTAGATTAAGAAAAACATAGAAGGAAAAGAAGAAAAACATAAGAGAAAGCACAAAAAAAGAAAATAACAAATGACAAGGGGAATGACATTGGAAATGCAAAATATTTTTAAAATGATATTATCTAAGGTCAATTTGCATAGTTCTGTGCAAAAAAATGAAACCGCAAAAAATATTTTCATAAATACAAATTGCTAATGCCTACTCTACCAGAGGTATAAAGCTTAAATTATCTTATTTCCATACAATAAATTTAGAAAATTGTCAAGGATATACCTCCACTTAAACCAGAAACAGGTTTCATAAGGGAACTCTACCAAACTTTCAAAGATGAGGTTTTTCAAATATTCTATAAGTTACTCCACCTAATTGGGTATGAAAGCACTTGCCTAATTACTATTATGAAACTAGTACGTCATTAATACATAAACCTCAAAGAAGGTTGAACCAAAAAAAAAAAAATCAGTTCCAACAGGAGCTATAAGGGATTATTACCATGATTTTTCAACATTGGCTCTGAATTTTTAATAAATATAGAAAGATTATGATGAGATAATAAATACATAAACGATCAAAAGCCCAAAAGAATTTATTAAAAATAAATTAGAATGAGAGTATTTTGAAGGTACTGAATATAAAATCAGTTACATGTTCTAGCATGACACAAAAAAGCAGAAGAAATGAAAGAGGAAATTGCATTCCACCTAGTAAGTCATTTAAAATGATTAAGCATTAAGTTATACACTTAGTTGATAAAGGCTCAAGACTTTCATAACAAGGTGTAAAATGCTATTGAATATTTAAAACATGACACAGACAAATAAAAAGACATTCCACATTTTTGTATAGAAAGATCCTACATCACAGAAATGTCTATTATTCTAAAATTAGTATTTAAGCTTCATTCACTTCAATTAAAATTCTAATAGAGTTTATCTTCCAATTATAATATTATTCAGAAGTTTATTTGGAAGAATAAATGTTTAGAAATAGACAAAAATGAAAGCAAACTTCATAGTGAAATAAAAATGTTTTTTTTTTAATGAAAAGTACTAATCAATCAATAGTGCAGGAAAAAAAAAATCTTCAGAAACTGATCCCTATGGAAAAGAGAGTTCATTTATGAGGAAAAAAGGACTTCAAATCAGAGAGAAATGGATGGGTTATCTAACGAATCGTGATAGCTTTTGTGGTTCTCTATCTGGCCCAAGATGAAAGTAGAGCACTTACACCAAATTCTATATAAAGTCCTTACCAATGACATAACTAAGCATGAAAGTGAAATTATAAAATTTAAGTAAAAGCTAGGTGACTGTTATATAAGTTAGGTGATAAAAATACAAGTCTAGTCATTAAAAATTTATTTATCTTACTATATATATTTTTATAGATATGTCTGAAAAATATATATTATTTATGTAAATGAATATATGTTTATACCTGACTATATTATATGTACAATTCAAATCTTTCAGAAAAAGATAAAGTAAATAGGAAATGATATACTATGAAAAACATATTTGTAATGGAGAAGACAAAGCGCAACTTTTACCAAAGCTTTTCCAACCATCCATAAAAACAAAGACAAAAGCAAAAAAAAAAAAAAATTATGAAAGTTGTGCCAAATAGGTGAATAGAGAGATAGTAAAGGATCAAATTGGATTGCCTATATGTTATTTTATATGAAATACTATCAAACTCACTATTAGTAAGATAAATTTAAACTAAGGTAAAAAAAGGAATACTGTTTGCCTTTGATATTGAAAAAGTTTAAGAAATTCCAAATGATAGTGGGTTTTGGAGAAAAAAATGTCTTTATATGGCACAGTATGGTAATATGAATGTGTTTTGTAGTTTTGGCAAATAATCTGGTAAATTTAATTAAAAAGAAGTAGAAAAGGCATATGTCCTTCAACCCAGCAATTTAATTCCTGGATTCCATCTCATAGAAATAAAAACTCAAACGCATAAGCACATAGGTTAAAGCGTATTTATTGTAGCATTGTTCATCGTAGCAGCTAAAAGCTGGCAACGTGTGAATGTACGGCAGTAGGAACTGGATGTATAAATCTTGGCACTTCTACACCATGAAATATAATGAAACGCTAAGAAAATGAATTACACTAAATTAGTTGAGTGGAATGAATTTCCTCAATGTATTGCTCAAAGAGAGAAATAAGATGCTTAAAGTTATACAGAAAATATTTTAAAGACGAAACATTTAAATGACTGCATTAAAACCTGGGGTTAGTTTGCTGGTCAGATCCGGGAAGAGTGTCCACAGGCTTCTAAGTAGGAGTTGATGTAATAAAATGGACCACACTGAGGGATTTACTCAGGCTAATGCACCAGACTTGTCTCACACAGAGGCTACCAGGCCCTTCAATCATCAAGGGTAAATCTGTTTATTTTAAACTAGTTTTTAAAAAAAATATTCTGTAATCTCCAATAATATATTTAGCAATAGGAATGTATAAACATTACAATAATCTTAAAATAAACATATACCATTTTAAAGTTAATAATGGTCTTTATCTTATCCTATTGTCTCCATCATTTCATCTTAAATTTCCCCAAGGTCTTCATTAATGTGTATTTAGTTCTCGCTCAATGTACAAAAAGGCTCCTATATGCCTACTGGTTTATTTTATGTGGTTTTTTTTTTTTTATTTTATTTATTTACGATAGTCATACAGAGAGAGAGAGAGAGGGGCAGAGACACAGGCAGAGGGAGAAGCAGGCTCCATGCACCGGGAGCCCGACGTGGGACTCGATCCCGGGTCTCCAGGATCGCGCCCTGGGCCAAAGGCAGGCGCCAAACCGCTGAGCCACCCAGGGATCCCCCTATTTTATGTGTTTAACTGATGGATATTTACTATTTGAATTACTGCCTGTGAGTAGGATAGTAGCAGCCAAGAGGGAGAATAAGCAAACCAGTATCACAAGTTTGTTTGAACTTACTATAACACTATTTATTTTTAAAGATTAGAATAAAAGTACAAGTTAAATACAATATTTGGTCTATAGATAGAGGGACGGTGTAACTTGAAAAATATGGAGATTTCTAAGAGCATGAGAGGTTATATAATAAGTATGTATAATTAAAACATATTTTATATTGTCCAAAATTGATTTTATTATGATGTGGGGCTATAAAGTAAGTCTATTCAAATCCCATTTTAGAATTAAAATTTTATTTCCAAAAATAAGTAATTAACTATATTTGTCTATATTCCACCTGGAAAAAAAATCCACCTTCATTCAGTTGATTACTTCTTTCTTAAAAGCAATAACAAAAGAATAATTGACTTGGCATTTACATACTTTAATCATTTTCTTAGACTTATTTGTCTTTAGTAGTATGTTATTTGCTTTTTCTCTGAAGATAGAATATTAAATATAGCTCTATTATTTTCAAATTTTTAAATAAAATATATTCTTAAACTTGCATTTTATATTTCACGAATTTTAAATTCGTTGAACCTTCTTTTCAGAGTACCTTTCTTCAAAAAGTATTTTTAAAAGAGAAAAAACACTCACACACGGTTTCTATATGACTATACTATATATGTCGCATCAGATTGAAGTCTGTATTGTGTACCATCCATATATAAATAAAAATTTTAAAAATCAATAAGAAATCAAATGTTTGGTAAATGAATACTCATTAAAAAGTCTATTGAGTGATAGGTTTCATAGAAATTACATTTTCACTAAAAATGGAAATTTAGTGATTTGACACATTTTTTATATCATGAATTAGAATATGCAAGGTTCGACTCATTCTTTTTTAAATATTTATTTATTTATTTATCTATCTATGTATTATTTATTTATTTGAGAGAGAGAGAGCATGAATGGCAGAAGGACAGAGGGAATGGGAGAAAATCCTCAAGTAGATGCCCCACTGAGCATGGAACCAGGTGCAGGGCTGGATTCCAGGACCCTGAGATCATGGCCTGAGCTAGAATCAGGAGTCAGATGCTCAACCAACTGAGCCACCCAGGCAGCCCATTTTTGACTCATTATTAAGAACTGTATCTTACAAAACATGAAAAGTTTATCAGAATAAGCTTTTATATAAAGGGGCTCCTGAGTGGCTCTGTTGGTTTAGCCTCCGACTCTTGATTCTGACTCAGGTCACCATCTCATGGGTCATGAGATCCAGCCCCAAGTCAGGCTCTGCACTCAGCGAGGAGTCTGCCTGAGAATTCTCTTCCTCTACCCCCCTCATGCTCTCTTTCCCTCTCAAATAAATAAATAAAATATTTTTTTAAAAGAATAAGTTCTTATATGTCCTCACTTAAAATAACTCATTTTTTCTAGGTGTGAGATTAATAAAAATAAAGTTATGCCTAGAAAAAAATTGTGCAAAGCAATAGGTCTTCTCAATGCCATTCTATTCTACAAAACATTATTTACAGTTTAAAATAGGAATCCATCCAAAGATCATTCCTAGAAATAAAAATACTCCAAAGCACAAGTAGGAAATATTAAAAGAAATCTCTTAATAATTTCAGGTTTCACTTATTACTTTCACTCATCAGCACACCAGATTTCACCTCTCTGTATAATGGTTCTTCAGTGGACTTGCACCTCACTCTGTGTTTTACATTTGGGATTATTATGAGTTAGTCTTTCCGCAGTAAGAGTGAATGAAATTATCACAGTCGTTTCTTTTTTCTTAAATGAGGTGTAATTGGCATATGACATTATATTGGCTTCAAGTCAATAGCATAGTGATTTGATATCTGTATCCATTATGAAGCAATCACCACAATAAGTCTAGTTAACGTTTGTCACCATATACAATTACACATTTGTGTGTGTGTGTGACGAGAACATTTAAGATCTTTCTTAGCAACTTTGAAATATACAGCACAGAATTCTTAACTGTAGTCACCATGCTGCACGTTACGTTCCTAGAACTTATTTACTTTATTACTGGAAGTTTATAACTTTTCACCCCTTCACCCATTTTACCCACCTCACCAGTCTCCACCTCTGACAATCACTAATATATTATCTGTATCTATGAGCTTATCTTTTCTTTTTAATTTTAGATTCCTCATGTAAGTGAGATAATATTTTTTTTTCTGTCTGACCTACTTCATGAAGCATAACATGCCCAACGTCCATCTATGTTACAAATGGCAAGATTTCATTCTTTTTTAATGGTTGCTTAATATTCTAGTATGTGTGTGAGTGTGTGTATCACATTTTCTTTATTCATTCATCCATTGATGGACATTTAGGTTGTTTCTAGTTTTTGGCTATTGCAAATAACGCTGAAATGAACAAGAGGGTGCATATATTTTTTGAAGTTAGTGTTTTAATCTTTTTTTTTTTTTGATAAATACACAGAAGTGGAATTGGATGATATAGTACTTCTGGTTTTAATTTTTTGAGAACTACCATACTGTTTTCCATAGTAGTTGCAGCAATTTACATTCCAACCAGCAGTACACTAGGGTTCCCTTTTCTCATCATCCTTGCCAACACTTATCATTTCTTGTCATTTTAATAATAGCTGCACTCACAGGTATGAGGTGATATCTCATTATGGTTTTGATTTACATTTCTCTGATGATTAGTGATGTTATCCATTTGTCATGTCATCTTTGGAAAAACGTCTATTTAGAGCTTTTGACCATTTTTTTATTAGATTGTTTGAAATTATTTGATTTGATTGTTTTTGTTTGCATTTTTTGAGTCCCCTATATATTTTGCATATTAACCTTTTATCAGATATATGATTTACACATATTTTCCCCCATACGGTAGGTTGTCTTTTCAATTTGTTGCTAGCTTCTTTTACTGTGCAATTTCTTAGATTGATATAATTTGTATTTTGTTGCCACAGAGTAAATGGAATTATCACCATCAATCCTTTAGTAGAAAATGAAGTATGAATTAAAAAGGAAATCTTACTCTGGTCTATTGTGTGGCTATTCCTAAAATATTCCATTCTTTTTAAGATTTTATTTATTTATTCATGAGACAGAGAGAGAGAGAGGCAGAGACACGGGCAGAGGGAGAAGCAGGCTCCATGCAGGGAGCCCAACATGGGACTCGATCCCAGGACCCCTGGATCACGCCCTGGGCGGAAGGCAGGCCCTCAACCACTGAGCCACCTAAGTACCCCTATTCAATTTGTTGTTGGAAACTTCATTCTAAGACTTCATTAATAAATTGCAGCTTATCTGCAGGTGAGTAATCATGGCTTTCGAAAGGGCACTGAAAATAGATTAAGAATAACAAAAATATTGAAGAGATGAAGTAGGGCATATATAACAATAGCTACTTTCAAATTGTTAAAACGTTGTCACAAGGGTTATAATTCTGTGTAACTTCAGAGAGCAGCACCAAGTAGTTAGAAATTACATGAACATATATTTGTGCTCAAAATAATGAAAGAATTCTGTCAAAAATCCACCTAAAACTTAGACAACTCTGTAAGGGAATCCAATAATAACTTTTCTCTGAGAAAATCTCTAAGGCCCTTGCAGATGCTGAGAGGCTGTGAATCTGCTACTTTGGAAAAGCAGAATATTTTCATTCTGAAGTTCAAGTAAGACTTTTAGCTCAAAAGCTCAACATGGGCTCATCCTATATACAAGTCAAAGCTTCTCAGAGTAATTATTATAAATCATAATCTCTTTGAAATATTGATCTACTTGTAAAGACAAGAAATACCTCAGGTGGCTTATTCATGATTTTACCCATCACTTACACTTTTGAAAGGGTATTTTAGAACTACGTATGTTCAAAAGGGCTTTTATATACATTCTCTAAAAAAATATAAAAGGAAAACCTTAAGTAACCTAACATGACTTCTATAACACTGGATTCATTAAATTGTACTGGATAAACTTTTCGGAAGAAATCTCTCAAAGAAAATAAAATGCCTAACATATATTGTAAGGTTAAATTTGCTCCTTGAAAATGAAAATTGCCAAACTCCCCATATGTCATAGAATATGGTGACAAATGTAGAAACCAGGTATTAGGATCACTCGACTTTAATTAATTGTTTTAATTAGATACAGAATGATAAAAAGATACACATGATATTGTGATCAATATTACATATATGTTCAATAATGTTATAAATTAAGATTAATATTTGCTACAGAAGCAATATTTCTGAATAAAACAAAAACTGATATATCATAAGCATATGAGCTGTTTTTACTCTTAAATGAGTAATTTTATCTGAAATTTGAAAAAATAAGTCTGAAATCTTCTTTGGTAAAAATAAAGATATTATGACTTTTATATATTTTAACCCTAATCTGTTGTGGTTCTCTGTTAATCTGTGCTTATACTTCAGCATCAAATCATAAATATTACTATTTCCTCACCTTAATAAATGGTCTTTTGATTTTTTTTTGTTTCAGTTCTTTTTTTTTTATGCTGGATAACTTCATTCAAAAATTAAGAAAATAATTTTAAGACATTTTGTTGTGTACATTAATTCTGAAACATCTTTTATTTGCATGCAGTAAAACTTGCTACCCTTTCCTTAAAATCTAAGAAATAAGGTCAAGAATGAACATCAAGAGCTCCTGGGGGCGGAAAAAAAAGGGTTCAGCAAAATTTTAGAACAAGAATGGTGGGGGGTGGTCCTCAGGGCCTCAACCTAATTTCATGTGACCAGAGGCAATTAGTCTACAAGATGATATTGCTCTGACCTCAAGACTGCAACCAGCAAAAACGTAGCTAGAGATCTTTTGTGATCACCTCATTCAGAGTGCGAACTGACTTGGGAATAACTAATCTGAAGCGGCAGGAGGAATTCATGTCATTTTTATCCTAAAGATGCTTAAATTGATGACTTCATTTTGTTAAGCTTTATTCTATAGTAGTCTTATTTGGCACAATTAGGTGAACAGTTTTCTCATTCTAAAAATAATGCAAAATAAAGCATTTTTATTATAAAAATTCTGAATAGAGATTTAATATATATGATAAACAATTATTCTAAGTTACTGTCAGGCTTGTGCATGCATGTGAGGGAGACTAAGGGAAAAGGGGAGACAGAGAAAGGGAAAGAAGTAATTTAATGTTGATATCAGAATTACTCACAAGGCTTAAAAATCCTCTTTGTTTAGTAACATATAATGTTTAACATGTCATGGCAGCAAGACATAAACCACCAAATGCTAGTATATATTCAGCACTAGTGTGTATCATGCTTTTCTTAGCATATTAAAGTCTTAAGAGACATAAAGGTGAAAGGACTTCATTGAGATAGAATGTCCCCATTAACATGGTTGAAGGCATGATCCCCAAAAGAAGATTCCCTGGAGGAAGTAATGGTTAATGGATTTTAAAAAATGGATGGCTTAACTTTCGCCATTTAGCTTTTGGATGTGATGCATAGAGGTATAACCCACTGCCCCCCCCCCATCCCCAAAATTAAGTGAAACTACGTCACCTTTAATAGCCCACTTTAGCTTGAAGAATAAGGACTTTAGAATAATGTCCAAAGAGAAAAACGTATAAATTCAAAGATAACAAGAGAATTAAGCCTGCTTTCCCCAGATGAGCTGTAGGTATTGGGTAAAATGCTAAATTTATCACCATACATGTAATCCTTAAATTATCTGAATATAGATCATGTAGAGAATTGAAAGACATAATATGAGACAATCTAGGGACAGATATTCATGTAATAATTTATTATCTTTAATCGTATAGATTCTTTCCGTGGGAACAAAACAAAAAATATCAAATACACTCTCTAAAATGGAACATAATCTTCAGAAACACGCTCTGTAACAGCAGGAACAACATATTGTATAGGTTTATGTGGAGCTGTTTAGCTCTTCAGAGCAGTTTTGCTTTGCCTTTGCAAATCCCCAATTTTCCCATCTCCCAATCAAACTGATGAGTTAGTCATCACAGGTGAACAGATTATGCTAAATTAAAGAATGCAGACACATAAATCTACATATTGTGTGATTCTAATTATATGAAATTATATATGAAGTTATATATATATATGAAGTTTCATATATTACATGAAATTATATATTATATGAAGTTATCCCATTAGACAAATTTAATTTTTTTTGTGCTTTTTCTCTGCAGTTTTTAAATTCCAAATTAAATGGAATAATATAGTCAGGTAGAAGAATCTCTTTAGAATGTTGATTATAATTGCTCTTCTAGGTCAGACAGACATGTGAAGAATGAAAAAACATTGTGTTATTTTTTTCTACCAGGAACATGCTCTTTAAATCTTCATTCTAGTCAGCTTTTCTCTTTCATCTAAAAATGAAGTTTGTGGTTTTATTCCTATAGGTTTTCTTAGGATTTCTCTTTTAGTTTAAAGCTAGATATTTTTTGGTCATGTTTTAAATTGTGGTTTAATTAATGTTTTTAAGAAATATTAAAAATTAACTATATTTTAAATTAATTGATACATGTCTTTAATATGGAACTACCTGACTAAAGTTTCTTTGTTTATTTAACAGTTAAATCAAAATGTTTTTTGAGTGCCTGTTTTCCTGAGCAAATAACATTATCTAAGATTAACAACAAAATTTTTTTTTAAAAAATAAAATTCCTGATAATTGTGTGGGCATAAAGTTGTTTGTAAGAGTCTCACAATTTTTAAGCTTCTCTCCACGTGTTTTCATAGGCATCCTATTTCCTATTCAGAGCTACTATGTATAGTTAATAAACATTCTATAATCCAGGAGTCAGCCTTATTCAAATCTCTTTATCTGGTTCTGATATTGTCCCTTAGACTTTCTAAGGAGATAAGAAGATAGCTAAGAAGATATCTAAGAAGATAGCTTCTCTCTTCACTCTTACAAATTATGCTCCTCCTCCTTTTATCAAGTTCAAGCCGGCTATAAGAAGGGGCCTCCTATTAAGGAAGTATAATTGGTTTCTTTTTTCTCTTCCACTTACTGCTACCATTGCCTACTTCATCCATTTAACCTTAGTTTCTGTCCGTACTAGGATTGAGGCTTGGAAGGAAGATAGATGAGGTAAGTGAAAATTTGCTTTTTTGGCCAGCAAGCTTACAGTTTTGACCTTAGGATTCCCTGAAACTGATAGGCTTATAGCCAGACTCTTTTCTCCTGGGCATCTTCAGAGTGTTTTGAGGAAATCTCTCCCCAGCTGTTGGGATCTCTCAACTGTAGCCTCCTTGACATGAATAAATTTATTTTTTTCTTCCAGTAACTCATTTTCTTCTCAGACCACAGGGATGTTCATGAATTCCATCTTCTCTATGATCATGCATATTTGTCCCCGAAAGGCAGCCTTTTCCAACAGGTTGTAAGGTATCGGCTCTTTTTGATGCATGGCTCCATATCTGGTCCATAGGCTCCACCCATTCTTTGTCCTGGCAAACTCAGGAAATCTATGCTACTCTCAATCTGGCAATCTCATTGACTCTGCCAGTGGAGCAGCCAGCCAGTCTCTCATTCTTTCCTTTGGAACTTCCAGGCAGCAGTCAGCCAAACCTCGGCTCAATCTGCCAGAGTAAAGCAAACAGTGGTCTTTGTCTCCATGAAACACTTCTCTCTTGATGAAAAGGCAACATGCAACAAGAGAATCCACATAAGTCTCTAAAAATGTTTTCTAGGTCATTTTACTCAAGTTAGGTTTAAAGTTAGGAAACGTCCCAATACACTATACCCAGGTGTAAGGGGTTAAGGGCTGTTGGCTACTAATTATGAACAAATTTTATTTCTATTATTTTTTTTAACTTCTATTTCTAATATAGCTGTTTTGTATTATGTCCCAGCAGAAATGTCCTTTATATATTCAGTGGTCAATGATTTCATAGTTTCATTCATAAATTGGAGTATTCATTCTCAATATTTTTAATTAGATTTGTCACACCTTGCAGATTTATCTACACTTAAAAACTTCTGGCGGTTAATTTCAGATTAAATTTTCATTGATTATTTTACTTTAGTGATGTGTTCATCCTTCTGGAGTTGAACCAGTCTGGTGTTTCCTCTTAATGTAATAATTCACTTAATATTTAATTCTATAAATTTATCTTTAAATAAAGCTTTGGTTGTACTCTACTAAAAATATTTGTAGATAATGTTTGTAAAACATTTATTTACCTATGCCAGACACCATACTAAGTGCTTTATCTTTATTATCTCAATGAATCCAGATAGAACTCTTATCAGTAAAGGTTTATTATTATTATTATAGTTTATAATTATACAAAGTAAGACTTAGGGAACTAAATTAACTTACCAACTTTTACAGAACAAATAAGTTTCAAAACCAGAATTTAATCCTAGGAAATCCAACTTTACTGTCATATGTCATTTTACCACTTCCCATTATTTGTATTCCTTTCTTATTTCTTTGTAAAATGCATATATTTGTGGTTGTGATATCTCCTGAAATTCTTTTAGAATGAAATCTTAGTATTTACTACCTAGAATAGTTTTGTTTAAACTTCGTTGTTAATTTTGAGTGGACTTCCAGCAAGACAATGTGAGGAATTCTAGTGAGCCATTCCCCAGTGAAACTGATAAAAATGAAAACAAAGCAAAACAAAAACAAAACACAAAAGGTCAAATGGCAAAAAAAAAAAAAATCTGTCGAAAATATCTACAAAAATTCAGTAAGAAAAGCAAGAATCTATGATATTTGAATGAGGTCTGATCCCTCCCTCAATGCACGCCATTCAGTAGGTGGACTGCACTCCAGATTACTACAACCATGAGGGAGAGATTCACCCTTTACCAGCTCCCAGCCAGAGGGTTTTCTTCACAGGAGGAGCTGGATTCCAACATTTCTCATCCTGCGCCCAGGTACCTATTGCTGAGGCTAATTATTAGATGAGTGTGGCCAATAGGTGAAGGCTCTATTTTCTGTCCCTCTTCCATTCAAATAGACTGGAGGCCCTACATTTGGTATGACATGCTGAGAATAGTGAGGACCCAAGAGCACTTCTATAAGCTTAGAAGTAGGGAGACTTGTGTCAAGAAGAACATAGGCCCCTTCTCCCCGCCTCTCCCCCCACCAAGTACTCAGTTTTTTTAAGTGAAGATATTCAGATAGAAGCTTGCTCCTGTCCCCAGCTCTAGATTCGGAGCCCTGAATCAGAGATTTGTTTGGGGGAAAATTCAAGTCATAAAACATATAGCTCCTAATCTCTTCCCAAAGGAATTGACCTCATTAGCAACAAAGTATGGAATTGGAGTGTTTCCCTAAAGCCAAAGGGAAATAAACTACAAATAAATAGCTTTTATTAATATGAGCACAAAAATATACAGATAAATATACATAGATAGGCAAATAGAATTATACAGTATGACCACATGGGGTTTATCCCAGGGATGTGACGTTGGTTCAAAATCTTGAAATCACCACCAATGTAATACATCATATCAGTACAGTAAAAAAAAATAAAAATAAAAATCACAGGATAATCTGAATAGATAGAGATGATCTGACAAAATCAATAGCTTTTTGTGATAAATATACTGAACAAACTCAACCAAACAAAAAACACTGAATAGAAAGGAACTAGGAATAGAAAGGAAATTCTTCAACGTGATGAAGGGCACTTATGCAAACCCACAGACTGCATCATACTTAATGGTGAAAGACTGGATGCTTTTCCCTAAGATCAGGAACAAAAAGTGGATGTTCATTTTCATCACTTCAAGATTGTACCAGAGCAAAGTTCTAGCTAAGGCCATCAGGTAATCATTAGCTAGGTAATGTGGTTCCAATTCTAACAGAGGTAGAAATCTCATTAAAAATGAGTCTAAAAGGGGAGTGTTCACTCACAGGCCAAGGGGTGAGGGGGTTGGTGGGTCAGGGAAGGACTCCTGGATGAGGTGATGGATGATCTCGTAAAGCAGACAGAAAATCCCCCAATATATGAGTCCACAGACACCATCCTAGGGAGAAGGATCAGCATTTGAAAACCACAGGGAGCTCACCACTGAGTAAATGTATAGGCATCAGGGCAAAGGTATGAGATCAGACAGAAATAAAGGCACCATGGAAGGCCCTATGTACTGGTGACATCAGTACATGAGACCATACAAAGCATGTCTGAGGATCAGACTGGGTTAGACCTCAAGTGCATTGGAGTGTGGGTCACTGCTGCTGTTACTGTTGAAAAAAAGTGATTTTGCACAGGTGACACTCCTTCATGGACACCTCCAGAAATAACAGTAAGACTCTGAGGGGCCTGGAAGTCCTATGTTATGCAAGTGAGGACAAAAAAAAAAAAATCAAAAACAAAAACAAAGACAAAAAACAACTGATGGAGTCGGATCCTTGACTCTATCCATATGAATTTCAAGGAAAGAGATCTATACCCCCCCCCACACACACACTTGCAAAAGCTAAACATAAAATAGTGAGGTGTTTGCTCAGTCTACATTGCTTGCTGTTTTCCACGCTTCTATTTTAGCAAACAATGATATTGTAGTGATGAGTCATCTGCATACTGAAAAGCACCGAGTATGGAGGGTATATAAAAAGTCGAGGGAAAATAGAATGACGTTTTCTTATGCTATTATATGGGTATTGCAGATGTTAGCATCCTGTTGATTTTAAATTCTGAATCGGCTATGAATATAGCAATAGATAAAAGAGAACCATTTATTAAAGTGCGGGGAACTTACTGGTGTGCTGCTGTTCTGTTGTCCACCGTTGCCATGGTAACAGTATCTACTGTGCAGAAAGGAGTTGTAACTACCCACTGTTTGTATGTCATTGGAAGGGACACAATGCTGCTAAATTGGAAGCATCAGAGATGGGCTTAAATTTAAAAATTTTAGAAGAGGATCAATACAAGTGTAGAGTTGAGGTTGTTGTTGTTGTTGTTGTTGTTGTTGTTTTAAATATGACCATAATAGGAAGAAAAAGGAATTTAGCAATAACTGAATAATTAGTAAGACAAAGTACGGAGAGAAAAGAAGAAGAAAGTTACAGGTTTATGTTAGCTATTTCTGTAACTTTTTGATGCAGTTTCTCACCACTTGAATAAACAATAATGAATTATACGACCGTAGGAAGAAAACTGATCAAGCGGTGCAGTGTGTTTTGACTTTGTAGAACATATTCTATAGCTGTTTTTTACTGCTGACCATCTGCCTAATAAAACGACACTGCAGCACAATGAACTCTTGAGGGGAAATTTCTATTTGTTTTAAACACTTTGTCAGAAAAATATATATATAACTAAGAGCTGTATACTGCTCTTGGAAAACCATATTATTTTCTCAATTTTCAATAGTAATCCAATTTCTTTTACTTTCAGCTCAGTGGATTTAGAATAAATGATAGAAAGTATGAGGCTTAGCTCATGATGAAATACTTTTCTATGGCTTCCAAGATATTTCTATCTTCCCATACCGAAGGCACTTGCTAGTCCCAAATATATTTTCATTTACTCTAGGCTCGAATAAGTGAGCTAGAAAATTGAGTCAGAAAGAGAAATGACACTGAGTAGTCTTTGTTCTATAGATTATGGATGTGACCATGAAGTACCTGCAATCCTGATTAAATTTAACTGTTCATCCACTGCCACTCCGCATCTGCCCAGCTCAATGTGGTTTGATACAAACACAAGATGACACTGATTAGCCCGCTTTAAATTATGACTGTGGATGTAAACCGAGCGTTAAGGTTGTCTGGCAGTCATGCCGTACTTCCTCCTCTAAACAATTATTTCACATCATCTGTCCTGTCCTTAAATTTCCAACATTTCTCCCCATCTTCACTGTCAGCTAATGCATTTGTTTTCCACTTTACTGGAAGATATAAGCGGCAGGAAGAGAAACACCACAGATTCCTACCGCCACGTTTATGCACGTGCCAATATCTGTACTCTAATTTCAGCCATTTTTCCTCTTTTTTTTGGAAAACAGTGTGGAGGGTCCTCAAAAAGTTAGAACTAGAGCTGCCCTATCGTCCAGCAATTGTACTACCACGTGTCTACCCAAAGGATGCAAAAATACTGATTCCAAAGGGCACATGCACCTGATGTTTACAGCAGCATTATCAACAATAACCAAATTATGGGAAGACCCCAAGTGTCCATCAACTGATGGATGGATAAAGAAGTGGCGCACACGTGCGCGCACACACACGCACTCACATACACATGCACACAATGGTATATCACTCATCCATCAAAAAGAATGAAATCTTCCCATTTGCAACGATGTGGATGGAGCTAGAATGTATTATGCTAAGCAAAACCTGTCAGTCAAAGAAAGATAAATACCATACGATTTCACTCATGTGGAATTTAAGAAACAAAACAGATGAGCATAGGAGAAAGAAAGAGAGAAAAGCAAACCGTAAGAGACTCTTAACTATGGAGAACAAACTGAAGGTTGCTGGAGGGGAGGTGGGTGAGGGGGTGAGCTAAATTGGTGATGGGGGTTAGGAGGTGGGGGGGGGCACGTGTGATGAGCACCGGGTGTTCTATGTACATGATGAATCATTAAATTCTACTCCTGAAAACAATATTGCATTGTATGTTAACTAACTGTAATTTAAACAAAAACTTGAAACGAGCAAACAAAAAAGATGAAACGTATGGACAGTCTAAAGAATATCATTTTATTTGTTATCTCCTCTCCCCTACTTGTTTCTGTCCCAACAACCACCCCCATTTAATTCCTTCACCATTAATTTTCCTCTCAACTGCACTCTTCCCATTATGTATAATCATACTATAAATACTACCTTGAACAAATTATTTTCATCTTCAAACTTCTTGAAAGAGATGCTTACAATTTCTGTCCCTAAATTCTCTCCTTCTGTTCTTTTATACCCATTTCAGTCCGACTCTCCTACCATTCCACCATGACTCTGTCAATGTCACAAATGAAATGTGATTGTTAAATTCAACGGTTAGTTCTCAGACCTCACCGTACTGG
Source organism: Nyctereutes procyonoides (assembly GCF_905146905.1). Taxonomy (NCBI): domain Eukaryota; kingdom Metazoa; phylum Chordata; class Mammalia; order Carnivora; family Canidae; genus Nyctereutes; species Nyctereutes procyonoides. The sequence continues at coordinate 2,026,668 of NW_026575122.1, read as the reverse complement.
TCCTGTCATCAGCATAGGGTAGTTGATCAGTTGATCATTATCTTCTAGAAAAAACTCTCTTCAATTGGCTTTCAAGGTGTCACATTCTGCTTTTTCTATTTATTTGGCCTCTCAATCCAAATCTCATTTATTATGCCCACCTCTTTTATCTGATTTCTTCTCATGTAAGTGCCCCAAATCATGTCTTTGGTTTTTTCACTCTCTCTCTCTTTTTAATAATTATTTGAGAGAGAGACAGAGAGAGAGAGAGAGAGAGAGGTGGGGGGGGCAAGGAAGGGCAGAGAGAGAGAGGGAGAGAGTCTTAAGCAGACTTCACATTGAGTGCAGGGCTCTGTGCAGGGCTCCAGCCCATGACCCCCAAAATCACAATCTGAGCTGAAACCAAGAGTCTAAGGCTCAAACAGCTGCACCACTGAGGCACCTCAGCCTGTCACTGTTTTGTTGATCTCATCTGGTCTCAAGCCAGTGTCTACCATCTGGGTGACTCCTACTGATAAGTACATGTCTCCTAGAATGTTTTCTTAAACCTCAGACTCATAAATCCAACTGCCTACATAATACCTCCACTTGCATGTCTAAATATATCTCAGTTAACATAGTCATAAATTTACTTCCTATCAAACTCTCTAAACCCGTACATCCTGTAGTTTTTCCCAATACAAAGATGACCATGCCATCCTTCCACTTGCTCAGGAAAAAGCTAAGTTTTATTATAAAAGTTTATCGTTGTTTATTTTTATTTTTTAAAAAAATTATTTAATCATCATACACCCACTCTCAGTAATCATGTTAGTGCCTTGAAGTCTACTTTGTCAAATATGGTTTCCTGGCACTGAAATTTTGCCAATAAAGTCATTTTTAATTGTTCTGAATTAGGCTGAATTTCTTTCTGAGTATATAATTCTAAGTTGGCATTTTTTTGGGTTCTTTTCCACTTACAATTGTCCTGTTATTTTCTGGCTTTCATATTTTCTGATCAGAATTTTACTGTTATTTATTTTTCTTTTCTATACACTTTTTCTGGCTATATTTAAGATTTCTTTTTTTAAATCAATGATTTTTAGTGACTTGTATAGTGCCTTTGTGTAATTTTATGTTTCTTCACTTAGGGTTCACTCACTTCATGTGTCTGTGAATTTATAATACTAAATTCAGAAAATTTTCAGCCATTGGCTGTTCAAATATTTGTCAACACACACTCTCTCTCCCCTTTATTCTCTCCTTTTGGGACTCCAATTACATCTAAATAGATTGCTTGATTTTGTCTCACACATCACTTTTTAATTTTTTCTTCAGATTTTATTTTCTCCTTGTATATTATTTTGGATGGTTTATCTTATATCTTCAAATTTACCAGCACTTATAAAACCTTGATATTCTCCCGTGAAATCCATGTTGGAAGTCTAATTATGTATCTTTAAGATAACAAATTTATGTTGGTTTAAGTCACTGAGTTTGTAGTAATTTTGTTACAGCAACACAGGAAATTCATACAGAGAAGAAGGAGTTAAAGCATATAACCTGGGACACTTTAATTTTTTTTTTTTTTTTTTTTTTTTGCTGTTGATGCTGAGTAGGTACAGCAGGGACATGATGTTCAAAGTAAAAGAAGTTTAGCAACTCAGCATAATTAATTTGTTAACAAAATAACTAGAACTCCACATAGGTAGACCAATGATAGCTTACAGGAAGATTATCCTTACCTTTAAAAAGCCCAAAACAAGATGTCTCTGGAGGGATCCCTGGGTGGCTCAGCGGTCGAGCATTGACCTTTGGCTCAGGTCATGATTCTGGGGTCCTGGGATCAAGTCCCACATCGGACTCCCTGTGTGGAGCCTGTTTCTCCCTCTGCCTGTGTCTCTGCCTCTCTCTCTCTCTCTCTCTCTCTCTCTCTGTGTCTCTCATGAATATATAAATAAAGTCTTAAACAAGATGTCTCTGGATAAAGATTGATCATAGTAAATAGTGTCTATGTATTTATGAAGCACCTTTCCTAGGATAAACTCACATAAGTCATGGAATCATCTTAAGATATTTCATAGCTTAAATACCACCCCACCTGCCACTTTATTAGGTAATAACATGTACACTTCATTTATATATCTCTCTACTCTGAGACAGAAAGGATAGGGAGGAATGTCCTATGGTGTTGGTTATATTACTTGTAGCTGAATGAAAAAGATGCTATATGTTTTTTTTATTCTTTTTTTTATTCTTTAGATTTTATTTATATATTCATGAGACACACACACACACACACACACACACAGAGAGAGAGAGAGAGAGAGAGAGAGAGAAGCAGGCTCCATGCAGGGAGCCCGACATGGGACTCGATCCCGGATCTCAGGATCACACCTGGGCTGACGGCCACGCTAAACCCCTGAGCCACCCGGGCTTCCCTGTTTTTTTTTTTTGTTGTTGTTGTTGTTGTTGTTTTGTTTTGTTTTTAAATATAAAATTTACTCCATGATTTTTTAAAAGAAAAATTTAGTTTTATACTTGATAAGGGTAACATAAAATTAGAACATTTTGATTTTCTTCCCCTACTCTCACATACCTAGCACAAACATTCAATCTTCAATATGTGTACATGATGACTTTCAGGTAGGTAAGAGATGATCCAGCTGTCTTTAGGACTTTTTATTGCATGGTAACCAAAAGAGAGACATTAAATTCAGTGGTATCAGTTGTAATGTAATGTAGCTCTAGTTGTTTTTTTTATTTTATTTTTATTTTATTTTTTATTTTTTTCAGAAATTTGAGATCCCTGAATCCTTGCCAGAGGCAGAGAAGTAAGATTTCAAAATAAGTCATTTAAGCATGAACCTGAAAAGTGGTTAAAGAGAGCATGAAACTGAATGAAGGGTCACCTGAGGAGTAATATCATTGCATTAAAGGAGTTTTTAAAAAAATTATATAGAGGAACAAGTGATTATTAGTGTTAGATGATGAGTTATTGAATGTGAGGCACAATGATCTTCATGAGCTCATTGGAGACTGATGGATAAAGATACATATGAATATTGGGCAAGATGAACTTTACCAGGAACTTACATGTAGAAAGAACTGTGTTAAAATTTAGGTCTAGAAGTTAATAAATTTGCTTTGGATACTCTGAAATCTCTCCAAGATTGTGATGCTCAGCATGCAGGACTGATTTGTAGACATAAGAACTGTTCAGATTTTTGACACATTAAGATTTATTTCATTATTTAATTGAGAGAGAGAGAGAGAGAGAGAGAGAGAGAAAACAGAAGCGGGGGAGGGGCAGAAAAAGAGGGAGAGAGAATCCTCAGGCCAACTTCCTGCTGACTGATGCAACCAAATTGGAGAACTGCAAATTTAAAGCAATAATAATTCCTGGAGGCTTCAGGAAGTAAAGAGAGTGGCTTAATTACGGCATACCAACATTATTTGGGAGGTCTTAAAATTTCATCTAATACCTTACCCACACCTAATAAGCTTGAGATGTAGTGATGACATTTCAGATTTGGGAAATATTTAAAGATTTTTGTAATTAAGCCAATATCCGTAAATGAATTTTACTGTCCCCCCCCCTTCATTTTTCTACCATTGAACTAAAGATTTGGTAGAGGTAAAGAGGGAATCACTCAGAAAATTAAATGTATACAAGGTTAAAAACAACAACAACAAAATCACTCCAAGCAACCAAAGCAACACACACACACACACAACCCACAAAGAGTCAAGTAGGACTAAACCAGACTTAAAATGCTTCTGCACACGAAAACAAAACAAAACAAAAAAATCAACAAATTGAAAAGGAAACTTACTGAATTGGAGAAAATAACTGAAAATCAGATATTTAATAAGGGGTTAATATCCAAAATATATACAGAATTCATACAATTCAATAGTAAAGAATAAATAAATAAATAAATAAATAAATAAATAAATAAATAAATAAAAATCCAGTTATAACGGGCAAATGACTTAAATAGATTTTTTCTCAAGGAAGGTATTCAAACGGCCAACGGGTACATGAAAAAATTCTTAGCATCACTAATCATCAGGGAAAAGCAAATCAAAATCACAATGAAGTATCAACTCACTATTAGAATGTCTATCACCAAAGAGTCAAGAGATAACAAGTCTTCACAAGAATGTGGAGAAAAGATAACTCCTGTGCACTGCTGGTGGGAATGTAAACTGGCACAGCCACTGTGAAAACAGTATGGGAATTCCTCAGAAAACTAAAAATACGACTATTATAAAATCCAGCAATTCTACTTCTGAGTATATATTCAAAGAAAAACAAATCACTGACTTGAAAGGAACCTTACAGCATTCTTTATTATAGCCTAAACATGGGAACCCCCGACGTGTCCATTAACGGATGGATGAATAAAGAAAATATGGCATTTTTAAGCATTGGGATATTATTCAGCCCTAGAGAGGAAAATTCAGCCATTTGCAATATTCTGGATGCTCGATAAGTCAGAGAAAGACAAATAGTGTAAGATCTCACTCATATATGGAACCTAAAGCACCAGACTCATAGAAACAGGGAATAGATTGGTGGTTTCAGGGCAGAGGGAAGATGTGTACAAGTGGTCAAGGGGTATCGATTTCTAGTTATGAGATGAATTAAGCCCCGGGAATATAATGTGCAGGATGCTGACTATAATGGACATACCGCGTTGTCTATTTGACGGTAGCCGGACAGTAAATCATCTTATAATATAGGCATATGTCAGATCATCATGTTGTGTACCTTACCCTTCCACAACGCCCCATCTAGTGACATCTCAATAAAGTTGGAGGAAAGGAGAAGCAAATTGAAAGAAAGTCTAAAAAATAACTAAAAATTGTTACCCTGAAGAAGAGAAATTACTTAATAGGAATCAGCCAAACTAAAATGTGGAGACACACGGGGGACTTGGAGACTCTGGAGACAGAGTTTAAAGAAAGGGAGCTGGAAGAAGAGTCTAGTGCAATGAGCCTGGACGTACACTGTCGTATTTCTGGTAGAGTTTTGAGGGGTTTCGCGATTCCTTCTTAGACGTAGCAAGCTGTACAATACCCTCCCAACCTGCCATCCTTATGAAGCCACGAAGGCCTAGGTTCATACTAGGAATGGCAGCCAGTGGAAGACCAATCCTAGGTTTTTATAAGAGAAAATAGCCAGGGAGTGCTGACAGCAGAGGAATTCTTTTAAGCTTGTCTTGATGAGAGATCAGCAGTGCATTTAAGTCTATTTTATGCATTAGGCTTCTTGTTGTAAGAGGGATTATGGCAACTTAAGTAAAGATCTTCTTTCATACCTCATTCAGAGATGCTTTAAAGAGCAAATCAAGTCATCTGATTTGTTAATAAAATGTTACTTGAGCTGGGATTGTGTTGTAAAGCCCTTTATGAGAATAACTTCTTATCTACCTAAAAAGATACTGTAAGCTGTCACCGTTATTTCTAATTCTCAGTTATTTAACAAGGGGAAAGGTACAGTTCAAAATATGAGGGGCCACACTGCAGGACACTTTACAAACCAATTTTAGAAAGATTATTTTTCTTCCAGTAGGAAAATTTAAACCTAATCTCTGTCATTGTCAGCCTGCAGTTCTCACCCAGGGTAGTTTATCAGGTCACAGTGACCATCTGGCGTGGTCCGAACTGCTTCGAGGGCCGTCATTGAGGGCAAAGGCTAAGCTCAAGCTCTTCTTCGGACTTCTGACTTTGAAGGCAGGCCAGGAAACTACACTCTGTGTGTAATTTTCTATATTATAAATATATTCCTCCTTGTGTTTTTTTCTATGATTGCATCTATAATTATCCTGAACAAGTGCTGATAATAAATTTGTATCATTCCTGGAGGTTAGTTATGGTGTCACAAAATACAGCTCCCGAGTACTAGTTTGCAACAACAAAGGCTTATCTTTGCTCATAACACAGTCCACGGTGGCTCGGCTGCAGTCCTACTCCATGCCCCCTTCACTTAGGGACTAAGGCGTTTTCAGCAGCCTCTTTATGGGAAAGAATGAGAAAAAATATATATTATACACACGCAAACACGTATATATACAGACATGCATGAGCTCATGGTACATATTCATACAAACATACACGGACACAGGAATGTCCACTGTGTACAATGAAGGGTCATGTAAGGATCTAACGAAACAGTAGTCTCAGAGCCTATTAAGAGGCAGAGACCAAATGCATCTTAAATTTGTGATATGCCGGAGCCAGCTTGAAATGCTTATATAAGCTGATGTTTCACATCTATTTCCAACTCTGTGTTCATTCAGTGACTTCACACTAGTAGCCATTGTGGGAAATGTCACAGAAATCAGCTAACATCACAAATCAGGGCTCCTTGAGACCCTCACCCCCCTCCCCAGCACACGAGGCTTAAAATGTAGCAGAATCACAGCTAACTAGTGTTCCTCAAGAAAGAGAGGAAGGGCTGAAAACTTTTCTTAAGGCCCTGAGGAAGAAAGGACGTGGATTGTCAGGAAGGATCCCCAAGCCAAACCATGAGGCTGTCGCCTAGCTCCCATGTCACAGATGAGGTGGGAGCAGAACCCGAAGTCTTCAGGGCAGAAGGTTTAGCTGCACCACCTGGCTTGCTGCAAACTCAAAGCAAATAACTGTATTTACTTTTCTAGCTTCTCGATCACAGTGTTTACATGAGAATCCTCAATGGACTCATATTTTAGAATGTTTATCCTTGATGCATACCACCTGCTTAAAATTTGCAGTGAAGTTAATGATCCTTTTAAATCCAGGGTAGAGCAGAGACCTGATGTAAACTTATTCATGGTGCAATTGCTTTTGTAATCTTTTACTTTAAAAAAATGCCACACTAGCTGCCTCAGAATATATTTCTTAGGTAAAGGTTATTCGTAGATTGCACCAGTATTGAAGAGTAAATATTTTTAACAGTTGTCTTGAAATTCATTTTGAGTACATTTATATTCATCCCTGTAGATGGGTATAAGATTTAGGTACTGTCTTCATATATGGCATTAGCAGCAGCAGAAGGAAAATATATTAAAAAGCTACATTTAAGTTATTAAAATTTTACATAATTTCAATTACAAAATTGCTCTGAATATTTCCACACCAAAACTTTTCTTGAGACGTAATCACATTAAAACATATTATGTATCTAAGATTTTTGTGTCTTAATATAATGTGTTGGATATTCACATAAATGTAGGTAATATATTTTTTTAAAGTTTTTATTTATTTATTTATTCATGACAGACACACAGAGAGGCAGAGACATAGGCAGAAGCAGGTTCCATGCAGGGAATCCGATGTGGGACTTGATCCTGGATCCCAGGTTCACGCCCTGGGCCAAAGGCAGACACTCAGGTAGGTAATATTTAGATGATGTAGGTAATATTTAGATGAACAAAACACATACATTTTTTAGAAAATGCATATTTTCTCAACTGTTTTAAAATTGACAAGATTGCACACAATTTCAGAATACATAAATAATATTTTATTTTAAAGATATATGCTAATTGATTGGTTGATGACCATTTAATATTTGTTTATTTAGCAGTTTCAAAATCTCAATATCATAGATAATATCTGCAGAGAAATCCTTTATATATATATATATATATATATATATATATATATATATATATACCTTTGCATGCTTTATGCTATTGCAGCTGTAGGAAAAATTATTGAAAGTCAAATTAATGGAAACAAATTTAAATACACTCATACTGAATTAATTTATGTAGTTAATTAGATCTATTCTACATATCATCTTCCACACACATTAAAAAGGCTTCATGGGAAAAAATTTTGCATGTCCAAATTTATCATCAGCTTAGCATCTACTTCTCATGCCTCAAAGGCTTAAATATCATATACAAGTGTGTATTATTTAGTAAAATAGGCACAAAAGTATATAATGAAAATTATATATAATTTTAAGGATAACAGAAATCCACTATTTTATCCCCTGATAAAGCATATGTAGATGATATAGGTTCATTTTCGTGTTTCCACTTGGCAAATACCCTACCTAAGGTTCTAAATGTTTATCAATTTTAGTTAGGGAAGATCTGGCCCTGAAGTGGAATGGAACAAGAACATCCAATTCCAAAGCACTATACTCAATCCTTTTGGATTTCTTTAGAAATGTGAAGTAATGCAGTGTAGGTCAGCTGTCCCTTATAGAATATAACCTGAATCATGATAATTGAGGGCTACTTCAATTTAGATGTTTGTGTATGGAGCAGAAGGGCAGCTGTGATCATTTTATGTAAACTGATAACATGTAGAGATTTTTTTGTTTAAATGACCAATTAAAAACTCATTTCAGGAAGTAGGTTCATGAGATTAATCTGATTGCAAAAATAATTTGACATTATAACTCATTTTCTCAAAGTGTATGTTAAATCTGGATAAAAATATTATCTTTTTCTAGGTGCCCTGTGATAGTCACAGACTGCATATAACTTTTAATGATCAATTAAATGACAAATTATGCTAAATAATGATATTTTATTTTATTTTATTTTTTAATTTTTTTTAACTTTTATTTATTTATGATAGTGAGAGAGAGAGAGAGAGAGAGAGAGAGAGAGAGAGAGAGGCAGAGACACAGGCAGAGGGAGAAGCAGGCTCCATGCACCGGGAGCCCGACGTGGGATTCGATCCCGGGTCTCCAGGATCGTGCCCTGGGCCAAAGGCAGGCGCCAAACCGCTGCGCCACCCAGGGATCCCTAAATAATGATATTTTAAAATAAAATAATAACACTGAAAGTCATTCAGGTAGGAAAGAAAGAAGGAAGATGATCTTTCACAGATGACATAGTTTTATAAATAACCTATAAAATAATTACCAAAAATAAACCTGATAGAACTGATAAGTGGGTTCTGCGAAGTTACAGGATACAGATTCAACACATACAAATCAGTTGCATTTCTGAATACTAACAGTGAAAAATCTGAAAAGGAATATAAGAAAAAAAATGCATTTACAATCACAACAAAAACAATAGAATACTTAGGAACAGACCTAACCAAGCAGGCAAAAAGACTTTTACACTGAAATTTAAAAAAGAAAGAAAGAAAAACAAACAAATAAGAAACTACTGAAGGAAATTACAGAAGATTCCAATAACTGAAAAGACATCTTATGTTCATAGACTGGGAAATTTAATATTCTCAAAGCATCAATACTACCTAAAGTGGTCCGCAGATTCAATGAAATCCCTATTAAAATCCAAATGTTTTTGGCAGAATCAGAAAAAAAGTTTCCTAAAATTCATATGAAATCTCAAGGGTTTGTCTGATGAGACAAAGTAGTTTTGAAAAAGAAGAACTAAGTTGGGGATGTCACACTTACTGACTTAAAGGGCACTACAAAGCTACATAATCAAAACAGAATTGTACTGGTATAAGACAGTCATATGGACCAAGAGAATGGGATAGAGACCCCGAAAATATACCTTCACATGTATGATCAAATGATTTTTAAGAAGAGTGACATGAGCATTCAATACAGAAAAGGTAATTTTTTCAATAAGTGGTACTGGGCAAACTGGATATCCATATGCAAAATAATGAGGGTGGGCCCTTTCTAATTCCATACATAAAAATTAACTCAAAATGGATGAAAGATCAGGAGGCCTAGGGGGCTCAGCTGTTGAGCATCTGCCTTGGGCTCAGGGCTTAATCCCAGGGTTCTGGGATCGAGTGCCACGTCGGGCTCCCGGCATGGAGCCTGCTTCTCCCTCTGCCTGTGTCTCCACCTCCCTCTCTCTGTCTCTCAGGAATAAACAGATGAAATTTAAAATATAATAAAGTAAAATTACCTAAGAACTGCTCATTGCCTCTTCTTTATCCTCCCAACGAAAGTCTTACATACAGATGCTTTCACAGGAAAGTCTACCAAACATTAAGGCCCCAGATAATTTTAACATTACTTTAATTGTTCCAGATTATAGATAAAGAAAATTTCCAAATCACTTTTTAGTATAAGATTGATTCCCACACAGGAAACTTCGATGGAAGTAAAACCACATTATAAATCACTAGCTAGCAGATCGCATCCTTATGTAGACCACAGGTTGTTACCAGTCTTCCAGGTTTCCCCAGAGAAAATGATAGTTTCCCCATTCTACCTGTAAAGCGGACTCTATATTTATAAAGATATTTTAAAACAACAAGAAAAAAGTAGGGTATGAAAATCATGTGAGCCATAGTACGTGTGCGTGTGTGTGTGTGTGTATGTATGTGTGTGTGTTCAGGATGAGAGAAGAGAAAATTGGAACAGTAGAAATACTCAAAAACATATTGGCCAAAAAAAAAAAAAAAAAAAGATATTGGCCAAAATAACAAAATAATGAAAAGCATCACATTAAAGGGCTACAGATATAAAAAAAACTTAGAAAACTTCAATAGAACAAATACACACATACATATCCATAAATAAACAATAAAGAAAAGGCCATAACAAAAAATAAAACACACCACAAAATGTTGTAGTCAAACTGTGGAAGATGAGAAACTTCAAAGGAGGTGATACTGTAGAGAAGGCAATGGAATGAAAGACTGTCAGCATCCAGAAAAGATAACTGTCATCAAGTAAAGATATTCTTCAAAAGTGAAGGTGAAAATAAAAAGTTTTCAGACAAGCTAACACTGTCCATTTTATTTTTCAGCAGATCTGTTCTAGAAGAAATACTAAATGGAGTAATTTGGGAAGACGATAAATGCTACTGTAGAACATATATAAATGTCACTAGAATAAAGCACACCGGAAAAGAGAAAATGTGAATACTTTTAAATAATTGTTGACTGACAATGTAAAAATAGTATGCTTTATGGATTTAAAGAATAGAGAGAATTAAAAACCACAGCAAGAATGCCAAAATGGAACAGAATAAGTAAAGATTTTAATATCAAGCAATGTCTGGAAACTAGCAAGAGCAATAGTTTTCATTAGATTCAAACAAGGGAAGAGAGTAATCCCAAGGTAATCAGCAAAAGAATGCATAACGAACACAATAATGAATGTAAATTCATTTTAAAAATATTTTTTTTCCACTCCAAAAAAATTAAAAATGAGGAAAAAAAGACATAAAACATTAAGTAGGATGAAAAGTATAGGTCCAGTATATTGTAATTATTTAGGCAAGAGTGCTTTATTATTAAGAATAAGGTTTATTCCAAAAAGAAAGAGAAAAGAATAAGCATTATGGTGGGAAAGTGATTCAAAGATACAAGGATAGAAAAAACAACTAATGGAACAGAATGGAGAATTTGGAAAGAAACACGCAAGCAGTGATCTGATTTATGAGAAAATGGACAGTGCAATGAAAAAAAAATGACTTTTCAATGAGAGGTTCTGGGTTATTTGGACCAGTATATGGAAAAAACATGTTTTGAAACCTAACAAAAATTGTGTAATATATTCCAGATGTAAGGATGAAAGGTAAAATTATGCCATTGCTTGAGAGTCTTAAACTTGCCATATACACTGTCATACCTCTGCTTCTCATTTCTTCATGGCCTGCATCAATTTCTGTAGATCGTATGTACTTTTTTTAAAAGATTATTTATTTATTTATTTATTTATTTATTTATTTATTTATTTATTTATGAGAGACCCAGAGAGAGAGGCAGAGACACAGGCAGAGGGAGAGGCAGGCTCCATGCGGGGAACCCGACGTCGGACTCGATCCCAGGACCCTGGGGTCACAACCTGGGCTGAAGGCAGATGCTCAGACGCTGGGCCACCCTGGTGTCCTGATCCTATGTCTTTAGTAAGTTTTTGTTACATGAGTGAATGCAATTGTTTAACCCAGAGTATGAATTATCATATTCTGACTTTGTAGAAAATATCTGTCTCCAAAAACATTAGCACTTTTTTTTTTCTGTAGATATCTGAACCGTGTGTTACTTGATGAGAAAAACCACCCATTTTAGCTATTTCATTAATGATATTAATACGTGTAAAAGATAGCAATTTTTAAAAAATAACATACTAATTGCACTAAAATGGTTCAGGAGAAAAATATCAATGCTGTTACAAATGCTGTCATTTTTATGTATCTCTATCCATCTAAAAGGCATTGAGGAAAGTTGTATTTTCTCCATCTAGAAAAGTCTGTGTTCTTCATCTATCTGGAGCATCCAAGGACAGTGTCATAATTATCTTTCTTGAATACATCCAAGGATGATTTTTCCTTCCCTTTCTTAATTCAGTTAGTATGGAAATACTTCTTCGTCACTTATCAACATTGTCTTCTATTGTTAATTGTAGTATAAAGATGTGCGAGTACAAATAGATTTTAAACCTCTTTGGTGGAGGTAGAAATCATGCCTGTCTCCACCAAATAGTCTAGCATTATATTTTGAACACAGCAGGTGTTCAATTAAAATAATCCAATTGGTTGGCTACAAAGATTGATTGATTTCTCTAGGAACTAACACATGGAAAACTTAAAATTTTAGAAATAATATCCTTGACAACTGAGTAAAAAGTCATACTTAACTTCCAAGTAATGGAAGTTTAAAAAAGATTGAAGAACAAAAATAAAATGTACTGGAAAATAAAATAAAACTAGTTACTAATCCTTCAGAGACTGTAAAATGCTAAAATATTTTGAAAAATCTAATCTACTCCATCTAGTTTCTGACATTTTCTGAACAGACACAGACATCAGATCTGATAGGTTTTACCATCCACATAGTTGCTGAGCAACTGATCACTAAGTTGGAAGTAAAGAGCCTTGTTCATAGGCGCTATAGAATATGGCTATCCTTAAATTATTCCAGTAGTACAATTATACAGAAATCAAAAATACAGAAAGATAAAATACAGATAATCCTCTAATGCTAAGCTAAAATTACTGACCTTTGAAAAGCTCATTTCTTCAGCATAGATACAAGTGCCTACCCACTTTCCCCATATCACAGGAGACATTTTTCACTTCAGAAGCAGTTCACAAGTAACGAGCATTAAAAAAATAATCCGAGTGATAAATTGTTTAAGAGAAAATGAAAAATCTTATTCCTGCTCTGTCTCTGTACTTTCAATTTATGTACTGAAGTTAAAACGGTTAAAATTAAAAGTCTTCAAGCTGTTATCACTGTCATTTCCTACTGAAGGGATGTAAAATTTCATTTATGATAAAACAAGTTCCTCAAAGTAGTGAGAACTAAAAAGCATATTAGTCACATCAAATGGTTTGTTAAAACCTACTGGGTACTTTTGACAAACTAGTTGGAATTACATCTTTCCTATAAGCATATGGTCTTAGGGAAAAATAAGAGCGCCTGCATACTAAAGAGAATAATGAAATAGCGAGGAGGTAAGATGATTTCTAAGCTGTCAAATAGAGACTAAGTACAAATGGACTCTGTACTGTAAAACATCTATATTGGGTTTTAGTAGAAGTTGACAGGCAAGAAGGGAAAATCACAAGCATACAGTCTCTGGGTTTGGGGCAAAAGACAGATGATTCAAACCCATGTAGAGAAGTAAAGTTTGTAAGATATTTTTTTAAGTTTATTTATTTCTTTTTAGTAATCTTTACAGCCATCCTGGGTCTCAGACTCATGACCTCGAGATCAAGAGTTGCCTGTTCTTCCAACCGAGCCCGCCGGGCATCCTGAGAAGTAAGCCCTGAAGTCTTGAGACATTAGTCTCCTTTCTCCACTGTTAGAAATTTTAAGGAGGCACAGATGGCGACTCTCTACAAAGTCACAACAGCCTGAAATAATCTAGCTAAGTGTTAGTAAATGGTTATAAATGTCATGATTTGTTTCTGCTTTGATTTTCCCCAGAGCATTCTACATACAAATGTTTGATATATGACACATAGCAAACTTCGAAGGAAAATGAGCATGAATTGTATCCTTCCTTTTTCTTCCCCTTTATAAAGAGAGTGATTTTTAATGTTTACTCTCATTATGATTTACTGATGGCTTTAAAAGTTAAGTTAGACTATCTTACTACTGATAGAGTCACCTATTACTACCCAGAATACAAGGAAAGGTAAGAATAAGTAAAAGTATAATATTTTTTTGTATCAAATATATCAATTATCTTTAGGGGAGAGAAGATTTTCTACACTTAAATTTTTAATTTAATTTCTAAAGTTATTTTTCAATTTAGCAAAAAAAAAAAAGCTATATTAAATGCAAAATGTCTTTCTATTTGGGCATTTTAATTATCTAAAAATTACAAATTAGCATCCCAATTTGTGGATTTAATTCACATATTCACTGTCATATAAAACTGTGTGTCTCTGAGTATATTTTTAATGTTTAATTGTTTTTTTTTTTTTTTTTTTTTGAAAATGTTTCCCTTAGAAAAAGTTCCCCTTCATGTTTCCCTATAGATCCCATGCATGCAATCTTAGGTCATTTCTCCAATAATATATTTATTATTTGTATGATAGTGTCATGAAAATTTTTCTACTTATTCATTTTTTTTAATATTTGGAGTTTATTCAAGCATATCCTCATTGCACTTCCATGAAATGTTTTCCACTTTGGATTTTGTGTAAGTATTTGAATTCTTTTAAATTTTATAGTGAAAATCAGTCAAAAATTAATATGCTAGTAAACTTGAAATGATTTAATAAGAATACATTTTTCTCATTTTTTTATCCCTAAAATTAAAGTACCAAAGTGAGCCAATTCTGCAGTTATTATACGAGTTTGAACTTCTCTTTTTATTCACAAATCTAAGAATAAACTTTTAATAGGAGTATTTATCCATTAGGTAAAGCATATTTCACCCAGTCAAAAGGATTACCTTCAACTGTTTTTAATTCCAGGTTTGGATTCAAATACTTTGGATTACATTTTCATAAATCTAAGTCTTATTTCAAAGTGCTGATTTTACAAAAGGAAGGAAAAACACACTATTCTTAGTTTTTTTATTATTTCTGGGGGGAAATGTATGTTTTTAAGGAGTGAGAAGTTAGTACATTAAATAGAAGACTTAATTTGTGGTTTTGAAGAAATTCTTGTACTTGAAAAATGTCTAATGAGTCTTTCCTCTCTTGTCATTGAGGATTTAAGTTTAGAATTTTAGTTCCTTTTTGTTTTCTTACCCAAAAGAAGACAATATTATTCAAGAGAGATAGTATTCCCTAAATTCAGAACAAATTGACAAGTTGAAGGAAAAGAGAATAAACACTCTAAAACCTGAATTGTGGTATCAGGAGTCTATACGTTATTTATTTTGAGTGAGATAAAGTGAATAACACCAACTATTTGTAAAGAGCTACATATTACAGTAGCCCTGAGTATTGTTCATTTGACTTTATTTATATCATCTTAACACAGACATTATCACTACTATTTTTTTAGACAATAATATGGCCTAAGTCAAATGATTTGTACAAGATTCCTCAGTAAGTCATAGAATTGAATTAACCATAGTATTGCTTTTCCAACTGAAGAGCTTTGAGATCTTCCATGAAAGCCAAATGCAACTGTGATTTGAGCAATGTGAAAACTGCTTTCATTCTGCCAATCACATAGCATTTATTTTCCAGTGACCAGGAGGACTACTTGAAAGTTATCTGTCTTCTTATTTCAATTATTCTATTGGTGAGCAGTTTTACCCCAGAAAAATGCTCACAGATTTGAAACTCCCACAGATAAGTTTAATTTCAGTTATCATTCACAGTTTTTGAGCATATTTCATAGCACGAGTATTTCCATTCATTTTTACAAAGACTTAAGACTCTTAAAGAATGAAATAATCCTAAATTTTATTCTAGAAATATGGTAGAATGTTACCTTTGTCATTTGGCTTATAAGAGCTTGGAATGCAGTAAGGTCTTCTAGCATAATTTTGAGGTAATAAAATGTTTAAGGGAATAAATTCTTCAAGACACTTTTTCCAGTAGGCAATTTAATATTACACCAGGACAGTAGCATGGTATTTTACAGTTGGACCCCTGCTTTCATCATACACTTCAGGCAACACTTATCCTTGTCTGTGAATTTTTCAGATGCCCTTTCTATTTCTATAAACCCATCAAAACTTTGATCTTTGACACAAAAGCATCTGTCAGAGGACAAATAGCAAATCCTCAATAGAGATTATGATAAAACAGCAAAAGAAACTCCATTAGCAAGTAGGGCAGATGACTCCAATTCTGCAGAACAAATGGAATGAAACAAGCTTTCATATAGGACTATTATAGAATGAATGGTTGTGTTCCCTCAAAATTCCTATACTGAAGTCTTCATTCCCGAAGTGACTGTATTTGGAAATGGGGCCTCTCTGGAAATAATTAAGGGTAAATGAGAACATAAGGGTGGGTCCCTCTTCCAATAGATTTGGTGTCCTTCTAAGAGGAGACACCAGAGTATTCATTCTCTTTCTATTTATTTATTTATTTATTTATTTATTTATTTATTTATGATAGTCACAGAGAGACAGAGAGAGGCAGAGACACAGGCAGAGGGAGAAGCAGGCTCCATGCACCGGGAGCCCGACGTGGGATTCGATCCCGGGTCTCCAGGATCGCGCCCTGGACCGAAGGCAGGCGCTAAACCACTGTGCCACCCAGGGATCCCTTCATTCTCTTTCTTGCACTAAGGAAAGGCCATGTTAAGGACACAGAGGGAGAAGGTAACCACTTATATACAAGCCAGGAAGAGAGTTGTCATCTGTCATTGAAACAGCTGGAACTTTGATCTTGGGCTTCAGAACTGTGAGAAAAAGAAATTTTTGTTGTTTAAGTCACCCAATCTATGGTATTTTATTGTGACAGCCTGAACTGACTAATATAGGGACTGTATTAATTTAAAAAAAATATGATAAATAGATACTACTTTGAAAGAGCGCATAATACAAAAATTTTGAACTCTGCTATTAGTGTTAAGGTCATGCGATTAAGGAAACGGTATATTAATTAATATATCCTGGCACACACCAAAGAGCTTGCAAGGTAGACTCAGTTTAGGGTAATTTTCTTGATCATACAAGTCAAGGATTATCACTAACTCTTAAGGAAGAAGGCATCATAATACACCATGTAATGAATACTGATCTCATATCAAAATGTCAGTGTAGTCATTCTTACCTAAACTTTTCTTATTAAAAATTAACTATGAATTAAATTATCCATAAGTTATTCTTAAACAAAGGGAACTGAATTGGATGGAAATCAACTGAATATTACAATAAAAATTCTGTACTTCGAAGTTGACAAAATCATGTGCATAGCTCCCTTTTGCATATGTGCACACACACATGCTTACCGAATCAATCTAAATTATACTTATTTTAATTTTGGATTCTAAAAATTTCCCTGGTATGACTAAACCCATATCACATGAGTATTTGTGTTCTCCATGAACCCATGAAGCTGAAAGAGAAATTTCTTGCCAAAATGGTTAGTCAGTAACTAACTATAAGAAACAAAACAGTTGGTCAGACTTTTCTAAAACATGACTTTATTTATTTTTTAAAATTTTTAAATTATTTTTTAATGTTTTAAACATGACTTTAATGAGTCATTTTATGTGAGCTTGTCTGACAGCTGTCAACTGTTAACAGTCCATGTGCAACCAAATAAAATTATCAATTGCTTAAAGAAATGAGAAGGCATTTCTTTGTAGAAAGCTATTAGTGGGGGCAGCCCCGGTGGCTCAGCGGTTTAGCACTGCCTTCAGTCCAGGGTGTGATCCTGGAGACCTGGGATCAAGTCCCATGTCAGGCTCCCTGCATGAAGCCTGCTTCTCCCTCTGCCTCTCTCTTTCTCTCTCTCTCTACGTATCTCATGAATAAATAAATAAAATCTTAAAAAAAAAAAAAGAAAGCTATTAGTGATATAGTCCGGGTTGTTCTTACAAGTTTGCATTACTTTTACAATACTGTCTGGTGTCACATAATGAAAATATTATAAATGGAAAATTCTCAATAATCCCATACTAATCATGGGCGCATTAGTCGTGCATGGGTGCATTAGTATCAATTGCATGTGTTCAGTTCTTATCTTAATTTTATTCTCTCTGAAGTGACCAGATGAAAGAACATCAAGGAAAAATAAAGAAGCTACATTCAAGAGAGATGTTTTATAATTCAACTTGATGTAAAGGATTTAGCTTGAGACTTTTCTGTAAAGAATGATAGTAAATATGTTAGGAATTTTGCATCGGGATCCCTGGGTGGCTCAACGGTTTGGTGCCTGCCTTTGGCCCAGGGCCTGATTCTGGAGACCTGGGATCGAGTCCCACATTGGGCTTCCTGCATGGAGCCTGCTTCTGTCTCTGTCTCTGCCTCTCTCTCTCTCTGTGTCTCTCATGAATAAATAAGTAAAATATATATAAAAAAAAGAATTTTGCATCATATAGTCTCTATTTCAACTACTCAACTCTGTCTTTGGTAAAAGGCCACAAAGAATGCGTAAAGGAATAAGTCTTATCATATTGCAATGAAACTATTTATGAGACATGTAGAGATTGAGATCTGGACCATGACCTTGGTTTCATGATTCTTCCTCTGAAGGAACAGAAGGATTGCATTTATCAAGATCTATTTACTTTAGTGCCAAGGGAGTAGAGAATGTGGATGATACAAATTCGGTAAAAGATAACTGGTCATTATTGAAAAGGAAGACTAATGTTTAATCCAGCATGATATCAGTCATTCAAAAGGATCCAAAGGCAAGAGGAGGAAGGTGTGGAATCTTCACATCCCTTCTATAAACGGGTTTTCTTCTTGGAAAACTTACATATATGGAATTCCTAAGGAATTCAACACCGTGTAAAATTCCAGGTACAGGAGACATTTATAAGTGAAATAAGAAACAAGGGGAGCACTTGCCAAAGCTACCATTTTAGACCTCTTCGTTGGCTTTATTTCTTTGGGACTCTAGCATTAGATTGTCTACCATACTCAAGCTTGATCCTCTCACAGTTTTGTTCTTTTGTTCATAGGCCTGGTGCCTATTCTGTATACATATACACCAACTGGATTTAGCTTTGCAAAAACACATCCTCTTCAGCACCTAAAACCTAGGTTATAGTTTATACCTATAGAAATAAGTGGTCATCCCCAAACTGGCCCCAAACAGCCAGAAACAGAAAAAGCAAAATAACACAGAAGTCTCTTTTTTTAAGAGAGAGAGAGAGTACACACTTGTGAGCAGGCGTGTGTGCAGGAGGTTAGAGGGAGAGAGAGGAGAGAATCTTGAGCACCCAATGCAGAGCTGACTTGGGGCTCAATCTCATAACCCTGAGATCATGACCTGAGCCAAAATCAAAAGTCAGTTGCTCAACAGACTGAGCCACCCAGGAGTCCCAGAACACAGAAGTTTCTTAAAAGTACCATACTACCTGATTCACTGAAAGTTCAGAAATACTCAAGGGAATCTGAGAAATTACACCAGAGTTTGTATATATCCGTAGGTTATTTTTTCAAAGCAACTATGTGATCTGTGCTCATTTAACATTGCAAGTTAAATAATTTTCAAAAAAAATTATTTTAGTTGTCTTCATAAAGTATTAAAAAAAGTGCTGATATTAAAAAAAAAAAAAAAAGTCCTGGATCTAATTGGATCCCTTCCAAACACTGGCTGTTTTCCCCCCAAAAGAGCAGTGTCTCTTTCTGAATGGTTTCTTAGTCAGAAATATTGTCTTGTGAGTTTCTATACCTTATACGTGCTTGCACATAAATAATATGGAGTAAAGAAAATAAGTATGATTCTTTAAATTTTTATTTATTTATTTTTAGCTGCCCAGCAAAAGTCACTCATTTGTTTATTCTTTGGTGTATACATTCTCTAACTGTTAGAGAAGATAAAAAGCATCAGTCACGTGCTTGGTCTGGAAACATCACCTTCTGTGAGTACGGCAGACGATGAAATAAGCTAGTGTAATAGAGGAAAGATGGCATAAAACAGTCCAGATAATTTAATTATTCCATCTCTCGAATGAGCACAAATCATTATAAATCCCCTCAAGTGAATATTATTTCAGTGAGTGTTGATTCCTATGACACCAGGCAGAGTGCTGCAATAAACTTGACTTTATAGTTTGGTGGAAGAAAGCTCTGGACAGACACAGACACGCGTAAGCAAGTATGATAATTACAAGGTACTGTGGAAACCTAAGTGAGACCTGGAACCCAGCTTCAGAGTCCCTGGAAACTGCAGGAGAAAGAAGAACTATCTAAGCTGAGACTTGAAGCCCACGTATATTTGCCCAGGTGGCAGGGGGAGGGCTGGGGAGAAAGAGCGTGTACTAGTCAAGAAACTGAATAAATAGGACTATGTATTCCAATAAGAGCAGAAGTAGGCCTGTGTCCCTGGTTCCTAACTCATTCCGTGCCAATGTGCTTAATTAACCAGTAGGAAATCATCAGGTCTCAGGGGCTATAATGCTTAGAACAGATTGGATTGGATTTCTTGGGGCCTGGGAGTTACTTGGGTCATTGAAGTTCTGTTGTTACTTGATTCTGTTCTGAGACAAAACAAATCTTGCACGAGCGCTCTTATGGACAGAACCCTCTTATTGGCAGGAATCATCTTAAGTGAAAGGAATCCGTTCACCTGTTAGAGAGGTGTCCATGATTGCCTTGTGCCATTTTATTTTTGAGAAGAAACAGCAGAGCAGCACCGTTGTGTCCTCTCCTTTCACCCCCGGCCCCAATGGGAAGCGTCAAGAAAAATAATATCCTTTAAAACTGAAATCTCTGTGCATACAATGAGTGTCCTTAAGGTAAAGTCGTCAATAGAATATACTTTTCACAGTTTACTCTAAAACATTCTTTGGCATTTACGCATCAGCGCTGTTTCAGGTAACTGCAAAGAGCCATTCCCATGACACATCCCTAAACTTCCTGGAGTTAATATGCTGCAAATACCTTCATGGAAATCAAACTAACTGTGGTCCTAAGACCTTTCCAGGGTATATTGAACATTATTTAAGCCAGAGTTTAATTCTATTTAGTCCAAATTTTAGTTTTCCTTATTATTTAACAGGGCATAGTTAATACTCGTTTACCATCAAAACACTAGAATAAACTATATCTGAAACTCTTCCTTGTAAGGGAGTTGACCTCTTAGAGCTTTTGAATCAAAGTACTTTGTCCTTTATAATTATTTAGAAATATCTTTCTTATTTTCTAAATGTTTTATTTATGTATGTATGTATGTATGTATGTATGTATGTATGTATTTAAAGTGTGTGTGTGTGTGTGTGTGTGTGTGTGTGTGTGAGCCAGGGGAGGGGCAGAGAGGGAGGGAGAGAGAATCACAAGCCAACTCTGTGCTGAGCACAGAGCCCAATGCAGGACTCAGTCCCAAGACCCTGAGATCATGACCTGAGCTGGAATCAAGAGTCAGATGCTTAACAGACTGAGCCACGCAGGTCCCCAGAAATACCTTTCTCGTTTTGAATTATTGTATTGATGTTAACTGACTTCAACTCTTTATTGTATTTGTAAACGCTATCGCAATTTAAATAGAAAATTTATGTTCTTAAAATTATTTTTTTTCAAGTTTCATATGTTAGGATGTAAAATCCATAAACTGATTTATATTTACAAAGAGTATATCAAATAGATTGGCTATTACTCTAAACACTTGATTTGCCAAGTAGATAAATCCATTTATATTTTAACAGTTTAATATCTAATGTTAACTTCTTATATCTTAGACATTTAGAGAATTAATAGAAATTTTATAGTCTACTTGAAAATTATCACCAGAGTGGCCATATGCTATTTATAATGTTATTTTTAGTGTGTGACATGAAACTGATTCAGAAGAAAAAAATGATTTTAAGTATAAGAGTTCTTTTAGAGCCCATATAGGGAACTATTTATTCAACAGAAGTGCTTTTGTTGACTTTAAACATACATTAAAATAAATATGAAGTCATAACATTTTTATAAAATACGCTTTGTGGAAAGAGTGTCTAAGATAAGCTCTACATAAGGGGTAATATAATGACCTAATTGAAAAATTAAGAGTACAGCAGGAGAGTCAATAAATTAATAGTATTTTTAAGGATGTTTTGAGAATTGCATGTCTTCTAATATAATAGTCAAATTCTTCAAGAGAAGGAAATATTTTTCTCGAATTATCTCTTAACATATATGAACCATTTTTGTTACGTGGGCTGTATGTTTTATGCTTAAACTAGTATGTTTAACTAATTTGTTGCATTTCAATCTCGCTTTTCAAATAAGCTTCAGTTTTCTTTAAAAAAATATCTACAATCATTAAGCTACCTTACACGAACAGAACTTAAGGAAGCCCACTAAGTTTTAGGTTAAGACGTAACTTCATCAAATAAACCCGCGTTTTCCTTTCTTTCTTTAAACACAGCAGTACAATAGGGTGTTTTAATTCCAAGAACGCTTTCTATACTTTACATTACCTATTTGTGTAGAGCCTTCTGAGGACAGTGCTTGATCTGGCCTGTGCTAGCCCTACAGCAGAATTTAGTTCTTTATTCTTATTACCAGAAGCAAATTTATACCAAAAGAGATTGAAAGACAAGGGTGCTGAAGTTTCTTTAGGATTGACTGGAGAATGGTTATGTGCGAAATTTATGAAATTAAAATATTTATTTTACTTATTTATATGTATACACACCATATATACGTATAATGTGTGATTATATATATATATAATTTTTCCCAGCCCAGCATAAAGCCCAATGCAGGGCTTGAACTCACGACCCTGAGATGGAGTCGGATGCTTACCTTACTGAGCCACCCAGGCACCCTTAAATTTAAAATTTTAAATATGCAACTGTAAACTTCTCTTTTCAATAATCTCTTAACTGAGAGATTTGTCTTTCTTTCCTATTCAAACTTCTCCCTCAGAAGATATCCTCTCCAAAAAAATCTCTTTACAGCTCAGATTGATTCATTTCTCTCTGCACAAGTATATATACTTAAGAGACCAAACTCTTGAGTTTTACTGGCTCTATTGTTAGCCCTAGAAAGTAGTTTAGCAATTACATACTTTTTACTTGAAAGCATTTCTTACAGAATCTTACCTCCCATTCCATGAAAATTTTCAAAATACTTGCCCAAAAAGTGGGTAAAGAGTTTGTATTACTACTATTTAGCATATAAATGGAGAGGACAAGGAAGAAAAAATTGTTATAATTTCCCTATATTTAAAAAAGATATTTACATAATATTCTTTATGTATTCTGTTTGCAAATGCCACACCCTTAACATTGCATGTGGTAATGTTTCAGTGTCTACATGAGACTTGACTTATTGTGGCTACTTGATTCCTCCATTTGACTATAAGCAAGGAATTAATTCTTCTGTTATATTCCAAAATCATTATTAGAACAGTGTTGAAAGAATGGAACATTCAATTAGTCAAAGATGTAATGCTGTTGAGGATCTGCTAGCCTGCACAACTAAAAATGATAATGAGAAGATAACCTGACTATTCAGTCCAATCTACTGAGAAGGACATGTCCCGTCTTCCTTGTCAAGTACTCCAGATAATAAAGACCATAATTGAAGCAGGGAATCAGAGTTATGTTATGCTAAAAAATTAAACATAAACAAAATACAAAATAAAAAGCAACAAAGAAAACATTGACCTTGTAGATATTTTCTGCCTTAATTATACAAAAATGGTTTTCTGAAATACATACAAACTTTTACCAGTTACTTTCCATAGAATAGTGTAAGACTTAGTTGAATCCCACCACTGTCCAGCAAAATTTCCAGTGAGATCTATCATGATTGTCCCTTGTCTATGCCATATATTAATTTTACCTCCCCTCTACCATTAAACAGTTATTAGAAGACCAGATTTATGTCTTTTTTATGCAATTTATCAAACTAATGGATGAATTTCTTGCAGGCTGGAGCCGTATTTTTGTGTCTTATTCCAATCAAAATTCAGTTGGTTCAAATGTATTGGGGTGCAAATTGACAAAATCATTTCAAAAATCAATCACTGCCCCCCCAAAAAAATTAAAAAAAATAAGAAAAAATAAATCACTCCCATTATAACTTAGTATCACCTGACAATTTTGGATTAGGATAGAAAGTTACTATCAACAACAAAAACAGCAAAATTTAACCCACTATTCAGAACGTATAATATTTCACTAATGTGTTACACAGAAGGCAAAGCGTTAGTGTCACTCTATAAACTGGGTACAAGGTACACAGTGCCCAAGGCAATATGGTAGAACTGTCCCAATTCACATATTATGGGCTCCTGACATCCCAATGGAATTATAAGCGTCACGAGGGTTACAGCACAGTTGAATTACAGTGACAGGCCTTTGAAGAGGAAGAGAGAAGACTACAAGAAAAGATGGTAAGGGAATCTATCCCTATCAATTGAGACGGGATGACTGCTATTTTTCATGGTATGTAGTTTATACCTGGAGTAATTTATCTTCGCAGCTCCATCTAATAGTTTTTCTGATCATAAAAGTGTTAAAGAAGTAAAATGGTTCTCCACTAAATTGTGCACAGATACACGGAGATAGAGTCTCTCGGTGCATACATGATTCCCTCTGAAATATTTTAGTGTCTCTTTCTTTACTCTGACGAGCTGCTTAAATTGTCAAATAATTTTAGACGGAGCAAAACAGATACATTAACAAATGTCCAAATGAACAGGAAATTTTGTGTAAGTGGTGGACCTCTGCTGAATTATAGCACATGGTTGTCCGGGTACTTTCCAGCTTGTAAGGTAGGCCACTAACTTTTCTGGGATTGAAAAGGGGTGAGGGGATCCCTGGGTGGCTCAGTGGTTTAGCGCCTGCCTTCGGCCCAGGGCCTGATCCTGGAGACCTGGGATCGAGTCCCACGTCGGGCTCCCTGCATGGAGCCTGCCTCTCCCTCTGCCTGTGTCTCTGCCTCTCTCTCTGTGTCTCTCATGAATAAATATATAAAATATTTAAAGAAAAAGGGTAAGAAGTAGCATATGGCTCTACCCTCTTATTCAAGTGCAGACATGATGTCAGCTAAGTTGGGTCTCAAATCCCAGCTTTGGCAATTACTACCTGCAAATCCCTAGAAGTATTTGCAAAAGGTAGGTCATCACTATAACTCTCTCATTAGATTATTGTGAAAATTAAATTTTAAAATGTACATAAAACTCCTTGCACAGAACTAAACACTCAGTAAATGTTAATATTGGTTACAGTGGCATGGCACAGAAAGCCTTATCTCCTACTCTATAATTAATGTGTTCCTCTTAACAGGTTGGCCCCTGTGAATTTTGTGATCCTATTCTTTTAAGTGTCTTTGCTAAGAATGAAAAAAAACAAAACAAAACACGGAAATACTTGATATTTTACCCAGATTATCAGGTCAACAATACTATGAGCAGGTAAATTGGGCTATATGATAAAAGCCTGGTTAAAATTTAAACTCTTCAACCGCTCAACTGTCATAAGTTCCATAATTACTAAATGTACATTTTCCTTCTTTCTACCATAAACTTTCTGTCTTTGCTATACAAAGACTATTAAAGAGAAGATAACCAATCATTTATTCTTAAGGTTTAGGCACAAAATCTAGTCCATCACATGGAAAGCAGACAAGACTATCAAACTGAATGCACTAAAACATGCCACAATACAAATTTTAAACAACATGTATAGTTTTTCAAAATAGTTTGTGTACATGGATGAAAATTTTTATGGCTTTCCACTTTTATAAAGTGCAAAAAACGTTTAAGGGCTTTTCTAATATACCTTTATCAATACTCAGAACTATAAATGGATAAGTCCAATATCCTCCCATAGCAATTAATTGAGGCAAGGCACGTTGTTTAGACAAAATGGAAGAGAAAGCACATAATCTAATAGGATTATTTTGAAAAGCACTTTACAAATGCCAGAGAAAAATGGTGATTACAATAGTTTGCAACTCACCTGGTATTCAGATTGTTCAAAGATTCTTTAGTAAAATTATTCTCTCTCTTAATCCTCATATAAACTCTATAATCCGGTTGCTATTATGGTATTGTCTTGAAGCAACTGAGACTCTAAGAGTTAAGTAGTTTTCCAAAACCATACAGCAAGTGAAAGACAAAATTTATATTTAAATACATGTTTGTGTAATTTAAAATTCCGTGTTTCTTTTACTCTGTAGGGAATTAATTACTCAGTTTGAAAAGAAAGGTTTTTTTTTTTCCTTCATTTTTAATAGAGGATAATGCTACTGCTTCTGACTCATCAGATTCCACAGCACTATAGATGGGAATGTGAATATTTTTGGCGAGTATATCATTAACTAAAATGGATCTTTGGTTATCTGGATTCATCTGATCTCTTCCAACATACAGTGGGAGGCTTAGCGGTGAATGTGAATTATAGGGCTCCCACCTCACCAAAGGGACAGGAGTCCTTCAGTAGCTTTAATTTAAACATAAATTAAATATGGAAGGAGAATTAAAGAAACTAACATGTGGTAGGTATCAAAGAACAGAAGAAGTCAGGAATTCTTGAGGCAAAGTACAGATACCTGCCATGTTTTCTCTTGTTCAATACGCTTCACACAATGGTTACATTTAAATGGTCTAAAGAAAGGAGACATAGAGTCTACATCAGCAAAATTCCCAGGAATCTGTGTCTCCCATCTGAAAGCCAGAGTCACTTCCAGGCAAAATCCTAGGGTGCTCACCCATATCTTTTGTAGGTAATAAGAAGGCAAAAACTCTACTCCACCACTTCGTGTCTTAACTCTAGTACCTTTATCTTCCCTGCATGGTGGACGGCAGATTAAACTTAATCTGGATCTTTCACTTGTTTATGTTTTATTTATATTACTTCTCATTGTCGAATATCCCTTCACTTACACTTATTATTGCTGTCAATGTTGCTAAAACTGATGGGGAAAATAGTATCGTAAAAAGTGAAGAAGTCTCCGTGAAAAATGGCGACAATAAACTTAATGGTTTTCCTCTACTCATTTTTTAAATTTATTTTTATTTTTAATGATGCATCATTGAAATAAAATATTCTATTAGTTTCATGTGTACAACACAGTGAATGCAATTTCCCTTTTTATTCTTAGTGATTCCCTTTGGTCTGAAATCTGCTTTGTCTGACATTATTATAGCTACTCCAGGTTACTTTTGATTACAATTTGCATAATGTGATGGTTAGTTTTATTTATCAGCTTAATTATTAGGCCAAAATATCCAGACCCAGATACTTGGTTAAGCATTATTTGGCTGTGTCTGTGAGGGTGTTTCTGGATGAGACTGACCTCTGGATTCATAGACAGTACAGCATTGCCACCCTTAATGTGAATGGGCCTCATCTAAACTTGAAAGTCTGATTAAAAAAATGTCTGAATTCGGAAGCAGTCTCTCTCTTGCTTTTGATCTAGGACACGGGCCTTCTCCTGCCTTCAGACTCAGGCTTGGATAGGAAGGTACATGCACTGGTTGGTTGCCCGGTTACCAAGTCTTTGAACTCAGACAGGAATATACCGTAGGCTTTCCTGGGTCTCCAGCTTGTGGACTGGAGATCATGGGACTTCTTAGCCTCCATAAATGTGTGAACCAATTCCCTATATCTATTTATCTACATCTATATGATATCTATCATCTATCTATCTATCTATCTATCTATCTATCTATCTATCTATCATCTATATCTATCATCTATCTATGACTATATCTATCTATCATCATCTATCTAGAGAGATTTTCTGTTAGTTCTATATCTATATCACTAGAAAACCCAGACTAATTCACATGATATACCTCTTTCCCATTCTTTTACTTTTAACTTGCTTAGGTATATATTAGCATTGCATTTCTTGTAGACAAAATAGAGTTGGTTCATATTTTAAATCCCTTATAACAATCTCTGTCTTTATTTTTATTTTATTTTTTTTCAATCTCTGTCTTTAAATTGGCACATTTAAACCAGTTATATTTTAGGGAATTACTGATACATTTGAATTTAGGGCTAACATGTTATTACTGTTTTCTCTTTGTTTCTTTTGTTTCTTGACTGACAATTTCCACTTCACTGCCTTATTCTGAGTCAGTTGAATGGTTTTTAGTATTCCATTTTAATGTATCCATTGTATGATTTACTTCATCATTTTGCATAGTGATTTTTTTTTGTCTCATTGGTTGTTGCTTCAGTTCATTATTTAGTAACTACAATATGGACTCTATGGAGGACTACAAAATATGTACATAATTTTCACCTTCTATTTAGAAGAAATGTTGTACCACTTTAAATAGTATATAAAAAAACTTTCCACACTACAGATTCTTTTACTTTCTCCCTCTGGTTTCAGTGGTCCTATTTATATACTCCGACTCATATTAAAAACTCCCTCAGATCATGTTAACTCTTTGGTTTCAGCTATCAATCATAGATTACAAAATTCTCAAGGAGAGGAAAAATCTATTATATTTAATGCATTCTTTCTCACTCTCGAAGTAAAAGAAAATATAGAAAGTTTCAGCAAAGAAACAAAAGAGATAAACCAAATAAATTTTAATCAGAATTTCTGTATGATAAAAAAAATCGGTGTATTTTGGTTACACTGAATGGACTTACTTTAGATACACTAAAAAGGTAAGATTTACAGCAAAAAGTAGTCAGCTGGATATACTATTTTAGGAAAAAGAACTCAATGATTACCTAAGAGTATCTCAAAATACTGGGAGGATATGGTACATGAGATAAAAAAATGAAAATTTATTTTGTGTAGGAGAATGTGGGTACACTTTAGATGTTGAGTTTGAGCTGTTTTGAGGAAATGACAACTTAAATATACAAAAGACATCTGATTCTCAAGGGGTCTTCTCCAAGATGTGCTCTTTTATTTATATATTAAATTTGACCAAGTATTTTCCATCTTATTTTTAAATATTTTAGGTACCAAGCAGAAGTTTACAATTACTTAATCCATATACACAACCCTTTCAAAATAAAAATTATTTCTAAGAAAATAAGCAATTCTATTGTAGTTTTAATGCCTATCTTAACCATTTTAATTTTAATTTTTTTTATATCTTAACTATTCAGTGCATTCAACTTTGACAAGGGAAATGTTATGTCTGTGATACAGATAGGGAATCCATGTATGCCTTTGGTCCACCTAGAGCCTCACATTGTCTAGTAATGAAAGGCCTGATGGATCCATGGGTGGTGTTTCTACGTGCAATATCTCTGATTATGAGTTCTGAAGGTGTGAGGAGCATGTCTTCTCAGGAAAACTGATGGGTGGCTTCTCCAGAGAAGAATTATTGGCTTAATTTTACCATGATATTTCAGTTGGTCATTTGTATGCATGGGAAGGACAGACGATTTTCAGTTAAATCAGGCATCCAGATACCTTAAGGTAATGAGTAAATAAGATGCCCTGAAGCTATTCAGACACTTAAAGAAATCCTGTATTAAAATTTTCAGTCTCAGAATGTCTCAAGTGCTTATTCACCTGAGGATAATTGCTTTGGTGGATGTTTACAAATTGGTAGAAGAACAATTTAATAATTGAGCAGAGTGGTAATGATGTGTTTTTAGTGCACTTTTACCTAAGAAGAGATTGTAATATCGATAAAATGAGGGAGAGAGATGATGAGAGATGTGCAAAGAGAAAATTTGACAAAGAATAAAGGAAACAGATTATGCGGCAAGGCCTCTCTTTGGCTGAAAAGCAAGGCAGAGAATAAATAATCATTGCTTTCTCATCTGTTTTTATAGTCACTCTTTCCTAAGGTTCAGATGTCTTTTCATCAGTTTGACTCCCAGTCTGGCCTTTTCCAGGCACTGCATCGCATGTTCCAGACCTACTCTCTATCATCAGAATCCCACTTTGCCTGTCCTTTATTTAGGACAGTTTACGCCAGATGTGAATGAGGGATCATTTGATTTGCTCTCTCTCTCTTAGGACTATTTATGTGTCAAATGAGAACACAATCATGCACACATTTTCATCCATAAGATCTACAAAGTTTATTTTATCTTATTTATTTATTCATGAGAGACACAGAGAGAGGCAAGACAGGGAGAGGGAGAAGCAGGCTCCCCGCGGGGGCCCGATGTGGGACCGGATCCTGGAACTCCAGGACCATGACCTGAGCCTCAGGCAGATGCTCGACCACTGAGCCACCCATGCATCCCAAAATCTACAAAGTTAAATAACTGAGAATAATTATAACTGTCCCTATACAGTGAAACTGGCATTCATATATTTATGACAGATGTTACATAAACCTTTCACTTCATTGGCTGCCCCCATGATGGTTTATCATCAGCTCAAAGTTTCAAATAAGCCTTCCTTAGAGAGGCCCATGCCCCCATTTCCTAAAGAGTCTCCCCAGTCTGTATTGTAGTATCTTGGTATTCTGTTTTGGGGGCACTTTTGCTAGTGTGAAATGATCTTGACAATCTATTTTCTTATTATTAGTTTTACTCCACTGGAATGTAAATTTCTTAACATCAGAGATCATTCTATTGTTTGTTTGCATATGTGTGTGTGTGTGTGTGTGTGTGTGTGTAGTCAACTGGGAAAGTGGCACATGGTATTGTCTTCCATAAATATTTTTGAATAAATAAGTAATTTAACAGCTAAGTAATTTGACAAAGAGCTTTGAACATACTAATATTTGTCTCAGTAATTTCATTTCTATTTATTTATCTTATGTGAAGAACCTAAAAATCCAGAAAAAAACACTTTGCACTTACATATCCATTTTAATGTTGTCTATGACCTTGCTAATATGAAACATAAAAGCATCAAAATAGGAGAGAGCTAATAAATTGTGATGCATATATTAAATGAGATAGTACACAGTCATTAGGTCTTTTATTAATAAACAAAGAAAGGAGATATGCAGGTTATATTTATTTTTTATTACACTTATTTCTACTTTAGTTAATATTTTTTTCTTTTCTACCAAAAGCTTTGTTTTCATAAAGTCCTAAAGTTCTTTGTCATATATTAATCAAACAGGCATAATTTAAGGAAATATTTCATGGTCCTTACCAGGTAATGATTATCTGGATCGTATTTGACCAGTTATCTGCTACACAGTGTCCATGAAAAAAGGACTAACATAAGTAAGGCACATCGGAAAACTCAGTCTAGTATATTCATGAAGCAAATATAAAGGCAAAATATAAAGGCAAAACAGCTTGTGCATATATGCTGCGAGACAGTGCTAATCACCAAAGAATTGCACTTCATGACCCACTTTTGGGTGGGTAGAGTCACATGGACATTTCTAGTAGAAGAGTTGTAAATGGATATTGTGAGGATGTGAGCAGAGCATTTGATTACTAGTGTGAGACTCTCCAGAAGTCTCTTATTTCTGACAGGGCAACAGGCAATATTTAATAACTTTGCTCTTACACTAGCCAACTGCTTCAAATGACCATGATATCGATGACAGTTCAGCAACTGCACAGGGCAAGTCATGTGAAAAAAAAAAAAAAGAGAGAGAGAGAGAGAAGAAATAAAAGAAAAGAATATTTTGTAGTAGAAGGCACTGCGATTTAGGGATTGCCTGTTACCACAGCATAACTTGGTTTGCTCGGGTGAATATATTCACATTTTCTTCTCTCTCTGCCTCAAGAGCTTGTAGCATTCCTTCCATAGTTCTGGAATGGCAACGCAGTTTTATAATGTATTTTTTTAAAGATTTTATTTACTTATTCATGAGAGACACACTGAGAGAGGCAGAGACACCGGCAGAGGGAGAAGCAGGCTCCATGCAGGGAGACCGAGGGGGACACAGTCCCAGAACTCTGGGATCATGACCTAAGCTAAATGCAGATGCCCAACCACTGAGCCACCCAGGTGTCCCTATAATGTATTTTTTTTTTTAACGTGAGCTTTCAAATAACCTGGATTAATGCAGTATGACTAGCACAATTGCCACACACCATTGCACAGCTTTGCCTGTCACATGTGACCCATGTGACCCATGTTGGTCTATTTAATGCATCTACAGGCACAAGCTATAAATTATTGGACTTCCTGTAGCAC
The DNA here is from genome assembly GCF_905146905.1 of Nyctereutes procyonoides. Taxonomy (NCBI): domain Eukaryota; kingdom Metazoa; phylum Chordata; class Mammalia; order Carnivora; family Canidae; genus Nyctereutes; species Nyctereutes procyonoides. The sequence continues at coordinate 1,994,723 of NW_026575122.1, read as the reverse complement.
CTTACTCTTGAGAAAAATCAAAGACCTTGGAATGATAAGATAATTAATATGTATAATGTGCTAGAAGCCATCAAAGCCTCCAAAAAAATCATTAGTAACTATTTATAACTGTGTTTTAGTGAAATGCAAAATTAGCTCATCCATCAGGAGAACCTTTACTTCTACTGCTATTCTGACCTAAAAATATATAGGGCAGATCCTTTGGAACCTTTGAAAGTGATGCATCTCGAAATGAGGACTTTAAAAATAGGTCAGCACATAATTTTGTTAATATTCTATGTTATGTCAACTTTAGATTTAAGAGAGTAGCATGTATTTTAACCAGTTATAGGCTCTAACACATTGTTTTACCTATAAGAATGGATTAAGGTAGTGACAGCTAAAACATAAGGGGTAGAACAGTTATTATAAATTTGCCACGTAGGTGCCTCCCTGTATCGCAAATACAGATGGTAACCATTTTGTCAGGATGATACCTCAAGAGCCAAAATTAATCTTTCATCTTTCCCCATGATGGGACGGGGGAGGTATCTGGAAAGGTGTATCATGGTTGGGAAGGAATTGTCAACATTTATCTTTAAATGCTATAAATGGCATCCATCTAAGAAGAAGCATGCCTAGGTTCCCCAATACATAAATTTCCCCCTAAATTTCCAGTTATAAAGTATTCTACACTGATTTTATCTTGTAAATAAGTATGATAGAGAGAATTAAATTTAAAAGGAGAGAAGTTCTCATAAACTAACTTAAGGAAAATATAGTACAGAAAACCTTGGTCGTATCAAAATGATTTTTAAAAATGAAGGAAGCAATATAAGCTGTAAAATGTAAAAACAAAATAGACTTGTCATGTATTAATTGTGAATAGACTAGAAACTCACATTAAAGTGGAGAGCCTGATAAAATTGCTAAACAACAAAAAATTCTTAAAGTGAAAAGGAAAGTAGAACATAAAGAATTTAGGATACTATAGATACATGTAAGCTAGTCAATAAACAGAATATAAGTAAACATTAATTTAACAAGAGGTAAATCTAAAGAAGAGTTAACCATTGCAAATTATATGTATGAAACACATAACCCAAAAACTATTGGATCACAAAAATAACTTGATTAAAAAAATATTATATATAGGGGCACCTGGGTGGCTCAGTCCACTGAGTGGCCAACTCTTGGTTTAGGCTCAGGTCATGATGTCATGGGTCATGAGATCCAAGCCTGTGTTAGGCTTCGTGCTCAGCGGGGAGTGTGAAGATCCTCTCCCTCTGCCCTCCCATTACTCTCTCTGTTTCTCAAATAAATCTTTAAAAAAAATCCCATGTATGGTGGAAGACATCAATATATCGCTTTAGAATTAGACAGACTCTAATACACAAAAGATAATAAAGACAGAAGAGTTAAATATTATATTTAACCAAGCTGAATTACATATTTATAGAACCAGCCTCACATATGTAAGTAGAACCTATACACTTCCATAGGTACATGGATCATTAACTAATAAATAACTAGTCAAAAAATTTTAATTAATTAATCAAAAGTAGATCCTTAGTTGGATAAATTATGTGATGAAAATATAATCAAATGAGAAATACATAAGAATAATTTCACAGGAAAAAATTGCTTGGAAATTAAGAAGTTCATAGCTTGAAAAAACTGAGATCAAAGAGGAATTTTGAAAGATACTAGATACTGCTACCATCTAGACCCTAGAGAGAAAGCAACGACATGGAGTTTAATACATACCAAAATAGTTGTCACCACAAAACTGCAGAACAAAGCAAAACGACTACAACAAAAACACATATAAATGAAAGTTTCTTTAATCCTAAGAGGGATCAAAAATTAAAGGAACAAAGTACTCAAATTGAGAAGGAAAGAGAACACTGCTATAAATAAGAAACAGAGATGTTGCTAATACAAAGTGATATTACTGAATAGAAAACAAATAATAAAAAGCACAAATTTATCTAGAAGATATTTCTTTGTAAACATGACTAAATAACTGCCTTGAAAACCTGAGTACCTTTTTAATGCAGAAAAATATAGATAGAGAAAATAGAGATTAGAGAAAATAATTTTAGCCGCAGTTTTGGGAATTTTTAAAAACATTCTAAAATCACATAGCATAAAAATGGGAACCCTGATGGTACACATTTGAACTCAGAAGAAATGCATAATTCTTTAACAAGGTAGTAATTCTCAATAGTGACTGCCCACTAGGACAAGATGAATCTTTGATCCACAGGGATGCCAATTCACTTCCTCTACCTCCATGTCTATATTTGCCTCTCCCCCCACATAACACAAGATAAACAATAAGAACGGATTTTTACAGTAACCCCTCCATTTCCTCCCCTCATATCAATATTCCTCTTCCTTAGATGAATCTCTTGAACTGCCTTTGCCTTTCTTTTTTTCTTATTGTGAAAACTTAAATTTTTGCTTAGATAGTGCAGTCTTAAATTTTAGACTATTATCCCAATTATTATTATTACATTATTTCTGTCTGTTTAGTGTTTTTTTTTTAATTTTTATTAGTTTTTATTTAAATTCCAGTTAGTTACCATATGGTGTGATATTAGTTTCAGGTGTCCAGTACAGTGGTTCAACACGTCCTCACAACATCCAGGGCTCACCACAAGCTCACTCCTTAGCCCCATCACCTATTTCACCCATCCCCCAAACCCTCTCCCTTCTGGTAACTATCAGTTTGTTTTCTAGTTAAGAGTCTGTTTCTTGGTTTCTCTCTCTCTCTTTCTCTTTCCCTTTGCTCATTTGCTTTTTTCTTAAATTCTATATGTAAGTGAAATCATGTGGTATTTGTCTTTTTCTGACTTATTTTGCTTAGCTTAATATTCTCTTTGTTTTATTTTGCACTTTTATTATGGTCATGTATTTTCTGTTTCTCTCCTCTTTCATTTCACATTGTTAAAACTCTTCTGGATCATTAAACTTTTCAAGGCCTATCCTCCCTCTTTAAGTATTTTCCTGTGTGCTAGGCTAATATACTTTCTACTTTTTTGCATATTTACCAATATATATTTTTAGCATAATATCTAAATACCATATTGCAAGTATATAAGTTTTTTGAATAATCTTTTTGTCCCAATAGTTTGTGCTATTCTTTTGACTTTTAGTTTCCATTAGTATAGACATAAAGTCTACTGACAATCTGACTTAAACGACAATTTGTTTTCTGTTTAGAAGTTTATGATGATTTCTTTTTATCTTTAGAGTTTAAAAATCTTTTTCTTTTTGAGTTTCAAAATCTTACCTGAAGATGTATTGAGGTGTGTTTCTCATAAATCTAGCCTGTAATTTGTTGAATTTATTGTTTATAGGACTGTTATTTGAGTTTTAATTATGGCAGTCCTTATTCCAGTTTGAAACTCCTAGTATTCATGTGTTAGGTATTCTGAATTTATTTATTTTTATTTTTTTAATCTTTGTTTTTAATTTTTATTTATTTATGATAGTCACAGAGAGAGAGAGAGAGAGAGAGAGGCAGAGACACAGGCAGAGGGAGAAGCAGGCTCCATGCACCAGGAGCCCGACGTGGGATTCGATCCCAGGTCTCCAGGATCACGCCCTGGGCCAAAGGCAGGCGCCAAACCGCTGCGCCACCCAGGGATCCCGAAAATCTTTTTTCATATCATGTGCAGCTTCAACACTTAAAATTTGATTTCCATTCTGTGAATGAACAGAGATACCCTTTTCCTAAAATCAATGTGAATTAGAAGTTGCCTTTGTGGTTCTTTAAAAAAAAAAAAATCAGTTGAGATGAAAATAAACCCTCTGGGTATCTCTGTAATGAAAAATAACCTGAGTGAAAAGAAGAGTACAAACAAAAGAAGAATTCAGGCAACTATTCATTTTATTCACACTTGTGGCATAGGCTTGAAATAGAAAGACTCCTTTTCCCTAAATAATGCATTAATCCTCTCCTCTTTGTGGTTTCCATTGAACATCCTTGATTGATTTTGTTGGTTGCTGAAATAAAACTTATCAGGCGATCATTTCAGCACCAGATTTCCCTGCTGTCCTTAGGAAGGAAAGGGCATTTAGGGGCAACCCTCTGTTCACATCAGAACTGCAGAAGAATTAGATGATATAACAGAGAGTTTTCTAATAATACATATGTTGACCTGCAAAAATTGACCTCCTGTTCCAGGTCAAAGCGGCTATTACTACCACATTTTATGATTTATTTCTCTCACAACTAAAACTGCATTAACACATATAATTTGCCCTCTTTGTAGCCTTTAGGTAGAGGATGAGAGAAGTAAATTATGAAATCTGTTGTTTTGGATAATTGGCTATACGAAGGGATGTGTGGGAAAAGATACTCAATATACAATAATAGCCAGACTTTTGATGTTTTCATGACATGAACCAGAATTAGCATAACAATTTTATTCCAAGTACGTTGGTAGACCTTTCACGTTACTAAAGTTTTGCTGCATTTGATGTATAGGGGGGGCCTGATTCTTGGCTATTTAAGGGAGCTTTCATACGTACCAGAAAATAAAGATTCCCACATGTAGTGAGTGAGATATACAGCAGAATTAAAACGGAACTTGTTGATGCAAAAGTAGCATGATTTAAAACTTATGCTGGTTACTGTTAATGTCACAGTTTTTAGGAGATTGAATAAATGCAAATATAGATCACATTCACACTGATGTGTTCTCGTTCCAGAATGGCAAAAGCTGAAATCTTAAGTAACAAATGGTCAACTTGAGTTTGGGTGCTTATGGAAAGGTGCAAGCAAGACATAATATTAATATTATTCTTATTCATGATGAATCTGCCTTTCCATCCCATTACGTACAGCTTAGTCACGCGTCAGTTCCCGTGGTCACAACTTAGATGCATGTAAGTCTTTCTCACCTCTAAAGTTGAGTGTACTTCCAAAATAGCTCCAGTTCACCCTGATTTAGTTAGAGGATGCTGGAATTAGTATATTGGAATTCAGAGGCCATGATCAGAAATGTCCAAAATAAATCCCCCATCATTTTTGTGCTGGTCAAGTCCACCTTTGAAAAGCCAGTACATCTGGGGCCTCCAGACACAACCCCAGGGGCTTCCTATTTTTTTTTTTCTCTCTTTTGCTCAATCCGTTTATCAGAGTCACCTGTCTTGGATCATCAATTATTTGCCTCCAACATTATGGCTTTGGTCACAGCTTTAAGATGAGGAGCAAAGTTTGCTCTGTACCTGATTCTCATTACATTCCAAGAAAGAGTTTTTAGAAACAGAATAATGTAGCGGTATGCTTAAAATGTGCTCTCTCCACCTCTGCATTTGCTTTCGTTTTTTCCCTCAGGATATGAAATTATAGGGACAACAGAGAAGATGAAGTTGTCAGGTCCGTTTCCATATAATGTTGAGGTTAGCGAAGACAACGTTGGGATAATTGTGATGGGAAATTTTCTTTCTTTCTTTCTTTCTTTCTTTCTTTCTTTCTTTCTTTCTTTCTTTCTTTCTTCTTCTTCTTTCTTTCTTTCTTTCTTTCTTCTTTCTTTCTATTTTTGAAGATTTTATTTTTTTTAAGATTTATGCATTTGTTTTAGACAGAGAGAAACAGAGCGCCAGTGGGGAGAGGGGCAGAGGGAGAGGATCTTTAAGCAGACCCCCGGCTGAGTGTGGAGCCTGACACGGGGCTCCATCCCACCTAAGAGACATGACCTGAGCCTAAACCAAGAATTGGACACTTAACCGACTGAGCCACCCAGATGCCCCTGGAAGACTATCTCAGAAAATATAAACTGATGCTTATCTCTCCCATTTTTAAAAATCAGCTTTTTTTGAGATATGGTAGACAAAATTGTAATTTATTTAGAGTGTGCAAAATCATGATTTGATATGCAAGCCCATTGTAAAAGGATTCTCACCATTGGGTTAATTAACACAACGGACTCCTCACCTATTTCCTTTTATTTATTTATTTTCTTGCTAATGTGTTATGTGAATTCCTTGTGCATTTTGCATACTAATCCTTTATCTGCTATGCAGTCTATGAGTATTTTCCCCCGTTCCATAGATTGCCTTTCATTTTGTGATGTCCTTTGCTGTGCAAAAGCTTTTTAGGTTTACCTAGTCCTACTTATTTTTGCTTTCGTTGCCCTGGGTTTTGGTGTCAAATCAAAAAATTCATTCTAAAGACCAGTGTTAAGGAGATTACCATTCATTACGATTTTGTGTCTTATGTTAAAGAATTTAATCCATTTGACTTGCTTTTTATGTATGGTATGGGTAAGGTTAGTTTTATACTTTTGCAAGTGGATGTTCAGTTTTCCCAATATCATTTATCGAAGACATTATCCTCTCTCCAGTGTATATTCTTGGTTACTTTATTGTAACTCAAATGACCATAAAAGTTGAGTGTATTACTGGGCTCTTTATTCTGTTTTATTGACCCATATGTTTGTTTTTATGCCCACCTATAATGTTTCAATTACTATCATTTTGCAATATAGTTCAAAAGTAAGGAGTGTGATATCTCTGGATTTGTCTCCTTTTTCAGGATTACTTTGGTTATTCAAAGTCTTTTGTGGTTCCATATAAATATTAGGATGGTATTTCCTCTTCCTGTAAAAAATGCCATTGAAATTTTGATACAGATTGCATTGAATGTATAGATTTTCAGCAGTACGGACTTTTTAAATAATATTAATTCTTCCAATCCACGATCACCGGATATCTTTTCATTTGTGACTTCAATACGTTTCCTTAATGTTTTCTAGTTTTTAACGTACGTCTCTTTCATCTCCTTGGATAATTTATTGCTGAAGTTTTTTCTTTTGATGATGTTATATATTTTTAAAGATATGACTTATTTATTTGAGAAAAAGAAACATACAGGGAGAGGAGAGGAGACAGAGAGAGAGAGAGGGAGAGAGAGAAAAAAAAGGATGATTGGGGGAGGGTTAGAGGAAGAAGCAAACTCCTCCATGAGCATTGAGCCTTAGACAGGGCCCCATCCCAGGACCCTGAGATCATGATCTGAGCCAAAGGCAGACATTTAACCAGCTGAGACACCCAGGTGCCCTTTGATGATATTTTAAATGGGATTGTTTTCTTAATTTCTCTGATAATTTGTTCTTAGTATAGCAATGCTACTGATTTTCTTTTTTTTAACTGAGGTATAATTGATGTAGTGTGTACCACAGTGCTTTGACACTTGTATACATTGAGAAATGGTCATCACGATGTATCTAGTTATCATCCGTCAGCATAAAACTTAATACTTTATTATTGACTGTATTCCTCAATCTGTGCATTACACGCCCATGACTTACTTGTTTTATGGCTAGAACTTTGTACTTCTTGATCCCCTCCACCCATTTTCCCCCAACCCCCTACATCCCTCCCTCTGACAACCACCATTCTGTTCTCTGTATCTATGAGTCTGGGATTTGATTTTCATATATTGGCTTTGTATTCTGCATGTTTATTTATTTATTAGTTTTAACAGTTTTTACATATTTTGATATATCGTTTCATCTGCAAATAGAGACAATTTTACTTATTTTTGTTTGTATGCCTTTTATTTTTATTTATCTCTTTTATCTATCTATTTATTTATTGTTAAATACTCTGGCTAGGACTTCTAGTACTGTGTTGAATAAATGTGGTGAGATGAGCATTCTTGTTCTAGTCTCGATCTTAAAGGAAAAACTTTTGGTTTTCCGCTAAGTGTGATATTAGCTATGGGTTTGTCAGATATGACCTTTGTTATATTGAGGTTCTTGATTTTTATACCCAGTTTGTTGGGATTTTTTTTATCATAAAAGTATTGAATTTGTCAGATTTTTGTCTGCATGTTTGAGATGATCATATAGATTATATCCCTCATGTTATTAATGTGGTATATCATATTATTAATTTACATATGTGAATCTTCCTTATATCCCAAGAATAAATCTTACTTGATTGTGGTGTTTGATTCTTTTCTATGTACTGTTGAATTTGGATTGTTTATATTTTTTTGAGGATTTTTGCATCTAGGTCCATTAGGGATATTGGCCTGTAATTTTCTTTTCTTGTAGAATCCTTGTCTGGCTTTGATATCAGGGTAATGTTGGCCTCATAAATAAAAGACTGGTGTTATTTAAAAAAAAAATAAAGTTTGGTAAAATTCACCAGTGAAGCCATCTGGTCCTAGATTTTTATTTGTTGGGATTTTTGTTTTGTTTTGTTTTAAATGCATTTATCTGAGAGAGAAAGAGAGAGAGCATGAGCAGAAGGGTCAGAGGGAGAGTGAGACTGAAGCTCAATCAGACCCCACACTGAGTATGGAGCCTGATCTGGGGCTCAATCTCAGGACCCTGAAATCATGACCTGAGCCAAAAGCAAGAGTCAGAAACTTAACCAACTGCACCACCCAGGTGCCCCAGGAGGCTGTGACATTGAAGGAGTTCATTGGATTTAGATTTCCAGTCATTACATTATACATTGATGATGGAAACAGGGCCTTGGAAGTCTCCTCGGTGTCCAATAAACACTCTCAGAATATAGTTCCCTCTACTTCCTTTTCCCTGTGCCATTCTTTCTCCTCCTTTTACCCCTGAAACAGATCACAACCTGAGCCAAAACCAAGACTTGGACATTCAGCCGACTGTGCCACCCAGGCGCCTCTGTTGGGAGGTGTTGATTACTGATTTAATCTCCTTAATCATTGTCTGTTCAGATTTTCTGTTTCTTTATGATTTAGCCTTGGTAGGTGGTAAATTACTAGGAACCTATCCATTTCTTCTAATTTATATCATTTAATGTTTATAGTAGTTTTTTATGATCCTGTATGTTTCTGTATTATCAGTTATACTGTCTTCTTTTTTATTTCTGATTTTATTTTTGAGCCTTTTTTTTCACCGTTTAGCTAAAGGTTTGTCAATTTTATCTTTTTTTTAAGCTCCTAGTTTATCTTTTCTATAATCTTCCCAGTTTCTATTTTTTTATTTCCACTATGACTTCGTTATTTCCTTTCTCTACCTAGTTTTGAATTTAGTTTATTCTTCCTTTTCTAATTCTTTGAAAGTTAAGTTGTTTGACATCTTTCCTTTGTCTTAATATAATCATATATTGCCTTAAATATCCCTGTTAGAACTGCTTTTGCTATATTTCATAAGTTTGGTGTGCCACATTTCCATTTTTACTTATTTGAAGATTCAAAAAAATTTCTCCCTTGATTTCTTCTTTGCCTTATTAGTTGTTCAGGAGCTTGTTGTCCATTTTGCACATATTTGTGAATTCCCCAGTTTTCCTGCTACACTTGATTTCTAGTTTTATAGCATTGTGGTCAGAAAGAGTACTCGATAGGACATCAATCATCTTAAATTTGTTACGACTTGTTTTATGGCCTAACCTATGATCTGTCCTAGGGAAGGTTTCATGTGTACTTGAGAAGATAAGCATCCCGCTGCTGCCGAGTGGATGCTCTGTATATATCTCTTAAGATTCTTCTGGGCTATTATGGCGTGAAAGTCCAGTGTTCCCATATTGATTTTATGCCTGGGAGTTCCACCATTGTTGAAAGTGAGGTATTGAAATCTCCTATTATTATAATGTTGCTCATTTCTCTCTTCAGATGTGTTCATATTTGTCTTATATATTTTGACGCACCCTTGTTGGTTATATAAATATTTATAAGTGATATAGCCTCCTGATGAAATGAACCCTTCATCATTATATATTGACCCTCTATATTTCTTGTTAGTTTCTGGCTTACTTTCTATTTTGTCTAACAGAGGTACAGCTAAATAAATACATAAATACATAAATAAATAAATAAATAAATAAATAAATAAATAAATAAATAAATAATATAGGTACAGCTCTCTCTGATCTTGCTTGGTTTTCATTTGTACAGAACATCTTTATCTATCCCTTGACTTTCAGGCTAAGTGTGTCCTTAAAGGTAAGTAAATCTCCTATAGACAGTGAAGAGTTGGGTCTTGTTCTTCTTTTTTGTTTTTTGTTTTCTGTATTTTTTTTAATCCATTCAGCCACTCTATGTCTTTTGATTGGATAATTTGGTCCATTTACATTAAAAAATTGATAGGTATGGACTTAGTACAGTCATTTTGTTAATTGTTTTAAGGCTGTTTTGTGATGCTTTTGTTCCTTTTTTCCTTTGTTACTCTCTTTCTTTGTGATTTTGTTATTTTTTCTACTCATATGCTTTGATTCCTTTTTCGTTCCCCTTTGTGCATCTACTATAGGTTTTTGCCTTGTGGCTACCACACGGCTTACATAAAATATCTTAGAGTTATAACAATATATTTTTAGTTAATAACAAGTTAACTTTGAATATACACTAATGCACTACATCTTTACACTCCTTGCCACATATTTTATGTTTTTGATGACACTATTTATATTTTTTCATATCGTGTATCCATTAACAAATTATAGCTTTAATGATTTTGTCTTTTAGTGTTCTACTAGAGTTATAAGTTATTTACCCATTATTACAAGATTAGAAAATGTAGAGTTTATATATTTATCCGCACCAGTGAGCTTCATACATTCATACATTTTCATGTTCCTAATTAACGTCTTTTCATTTCACCTTAAAGAAACCCCTTTAACATTTTTGTAAGGCTGGTCTAATGGAGATTAACTCTTTAGCTTTTGTTTATTGGGGAAGCTCCTTACCTTCCCTGTAATTTTGAAGGGCAACTTTACTGATTAAGTGTTCTTGGTTAGCAGGGATTATTGTTTTTTGTTTTCTTCAGCACTTTGAATGCATCACCTTACTCCTTTCTGATCTGCAAGGTTTCTGCAGAGAATCCCAGTGCTAGTCTTACGGGGTTTTCTTGTTCATTTCAAGTTACTGTTCTCCTGTTGCTTTTAATGTTCTTTGTCTTTAACTTCTGACAATATAATTATACTTTGTCTTGTTGTGGGTCTCTGGTTTCACTATTTTGGGAGACATTTTCGGCTTCCTGTTTCTGTATATCTGTTTCTTTCCTCAGATTAGGAAAATTTTTAGCAATTGTTACTTTGAATAAGATTGCCTTTCTACTCTTTTTCACTTTCTGGACCCTCCATAATATGTATATGGATCCTATGATTGGATGAATTCCATCGCCCTGTCTTTGAATTCATTGATCCTGTCTTCCCATGACCTAGTCTGTTATTAAAACCCTCTATTGATTTTTTCAGTATAAATATTGTATTCTTCAGCTTTGATTCTTGTTTGGTACTCATTTATATTTTTTACTTATTTGTATTTTCTATTTGTTTGTTTCTTCTATTTCTACTTGTTCTATTTGAAGTTCTCACTTGTCATGAATTGTTCTCTTGACCTTGGTGAAATACTTATCACCACCGTTTTGAACTCTATCAGATAAATCACTATCTCCATTTCATTAAGACTCATTTCTGAAGACATATGTTGTTCTTCTGTTTGGAACATAATTAACTGTCTCTTCTTTTTTTCTTGCCTCTTGGTGTTGGTTTTTGTGCATTAGATAAGACAGTCACCTTGTCTACTCTTGACTGGTTGGTCTCATGTAGGAGATTAAAATTGTGAATTAGCCTACCCTAAGCTCCTAGTTGTCTCTGAAACATTTGTGAATGCCCAAACCACTTTTTTTTTCCCTTAGTGGCTCCCAGTAGTTGAGGGTGTACCAAGACTCAACAGTGTCCCAAAAGGAGGCTCACTATTAATGCCTAGATGTAGACTAATTAGCCGCTGGACCCTCAGTCAGCAGCTAGGAAAGTATGAAGTCAAACTCTTCTCAGGGAGAAATTGGAGAACGGGTGTTTTTGTCTTCTTTTAGGCTGAATTGGGTTTATAGCTATAGATCATGACCCTGCACTTGTTTAAAAATTGCTTCTTGTCTTATGGCACTTGTGAATGCAAGTCTGATTGGTCATCAGAGCAGCTAGATGATTTGGAGGCCATCCCTTTAGATGGCAGCCCTAAAAATTAAGATACTAGATGCATGATCCAAATTCTTTACTCCTCAGGGAAAAGCTAAGAGTTGGAGTTTCCCTCTTGGTTGTATGGCACTGTACTGGGAATGGAGTTCATGGTTAAAACATGCGCCAGCCTTTCCTACCCATTTTGATATGATCATTTCTCAGTCATCTGATATGTAGGAGTCACTTATCTAGTTACTGTATTTCTCTCAGAAGGAATTGCTGTGTGCAAAGGTATATATTCAGTGTTCCCATAGAAAGAGGGAAATCAGAGCCACTGTCTTGGTCTCCATACAGTCTTCCAGTTTTTTGTTTGTTTGTTTGTGGTATTAATTTCTGATCCTTCCTTTCTGTACCTTTCCCTGCTGTTTAGGACCTTGGTGTAAATAGCAGATTATATCCATTACTTCTGTAAAACAGACAAAATCATTTGAGATTCAGAAGGCTAACTCTTCAGTGAAATTAAGGGCGTGGAAAGCCTTGATATGTCAGAGTAAAGTTCTTCCAAGCCATGACTAGGTAGATAGGACTAGAGGTATGATAGTGGAAACATTGCAGAGGTTTGAGTTAAATGACTGAATTTGGCAGAATGAGGCAGAGTAAAGTAGAAGTCACCCACTCCCCATTAGATTGAATGTTCACTCCTGGCAATTGTTCCAGGAATAGGTTGGTACCTAACCTCTTCAATGTCTTTTTCATTATATATCCCCTAACCATTAAGCCATGCCAGCTGTCCTTGATATAATTTGGTGACATTCTCCTTTCTAAAGTAGCACATTATTTATTAACCATCCAACAGAAATGGCACTCATCTAAGTTCCAAGAATTTACTTGCTTTCAAAGTGTTTTATACTGTGTGAATCCCTTTGTTGTAAACATCACAGGACACTTGAAAATCTCAGAGACAGAGTCACAGTTTCTTGTAATATGGAAATGATGTGAAAGAGACCAGACTCTTGTGTCTACGTGTATCAGACCAGAACCAACTCAATATCTATCCAAAATCAGGACTGTCAAAACATAGTCTTATAATTTATTTCATATTATCTATTTATGTCTTTAATCTCCAGTTTAAAATTGAATAGATACCATTAATTCACCTTACATTATATTCCTTTATAGGGAAAGAGACTGAAAAAAGAAAGCAGGAAAACAAATTGCTCTCAGGTAGTTTATTATCCTTCTCGAATTCTAGGTATGAGAGTCACATTTACATAGTGATCCATATGTTGAAGGTATATTCTGTCCTTGTCAATAATTAGCCATCTTTCAAGGGACAGTTTCAATATCATCTTCTTCTGGAAGTTTTCTTTATACTCAGAAACCTGCCATTTCTCCTTTTTTCTGAAATTCCATATTATTTGTGTACCCTTGAGAGTACATAGCACCACTTCATTTAAATTAATATTAGGTGTATACATATTTGTCTCTTTGAGTCCACTCTAAGTTCTTAATGGCAAGAATCATGTGTAATCATCCATCCTAATGTGCCCTACAGTGTCTACGATGAAGTCTTGAATTAAATAAGGAAGTCAATGAGAGTAGTAGTAGGCAGGGAATTTTGACCAATCCAAATTGACTATGTAATTCTATCATTCAATTTACTTCCAGATTGCAAGCAGTTCAATGTTTTATATATTATCACCATTATTTTTACCTATAGTTTATATTATTGAAGGTACTAAGTCCTAAGAAAAATATGCATATAATTATGAGTTATATCTTTTGTATAGCACCTGTCTGAGGTTGGAATACTTAGCAGAAATTTCCTGTTCCATAGCCTTAAAAACAAAACAAAAATCCTGAAGCCCTTATTTGGCATTCTTACTGTGTAATTGCCAGGATTTGAAGCCATGAAATTCATAATCCAAGTAATTCTTCAAAGTGAGTAAAAACAAAGACATTTACATTACAGCTCTGATGCACACTGACTGCTCACTGATGTGATCTATATTAGTTAAATCTCACAAACAGCTTCATAAAAGAGTAGAAATCCAGCTCAGAGCTCAGACATACATACACATATATTTAAACACTCCAGCAGATTCTGATGTATTCTCATATCTCTTCCTCCTTTCTTCACATTCAAACTGCATGGCTGCACTCATATCAGCAATGTGAAGTGGGAGTACAGAACATTGCATTCTTGGTAAGTGTGATCAATACGGGCAGTGAGTTTGGATCATTTAGACTAAAATACAGGTTGTTTTTGTTTCTTCTGACATCAAAATATCTTGTTTTTCTTCTTCAGCTTTCCATTTAATTATAATAATAGCATATTTGGGTGATGTTCTAGGCTTTTTAAAAGCAAATATAAGTGGTGGCTAGAGCAATTGGTATGAAGTCTATTCAACAGAAGTCAAGGAATGAAGAGTGTCTAGTGATTGTCCAGGAACATAGACAGTAAATAACCAAACAGACTACAGGGCAGACATCCTGATTTCTAGTTCACTGCTTTTTCTTTTCTTCAAGCATGGTGCCGTTCCTATAGTGCTAAAGGAAGAAAGAGAAGTGACAGTTATGGTGTATGTTTATTAAGGATTTTGTTCTTGCTAGAAGGTTATTTAAATAACCTTCTTCTTTTAAATAACCTATATGAGGTATAATATAATCTGATTTTAGAGGAGACACTTTATGCTGAGAGGGGTTAGATGAGTTGTCTGACATCAAGTTACTCATATGAAAGACAGTTCAGACCTCCTCTATGTCCACTTGCTTCTTTTGATAGAGAATTGTTAAAAACTTTGCTGTCTTCTATGTTTTTTAAGTAATACTTTTTTGAAATTATGTTTGCTATTTGATCCTCAGAAGATTACATCATTAGTCAAGGACCATTTCTTCAATATCTTCTGTGTTGCCTAAGATTCCAAATGTCACACTTTTTTCACATATTATAAAGGCCTACTTGACTCTTAAATTTCTGAGTATAAGGCTATCTCTCAATAAACACAATTATCTAATCATTTTCATTTTTATTTACTTTACTTGAATTAAATCACAATACAATCTGTAGCCTTAACCATAAAATCAATTCAACTCTCAGTTCCTTGTTAGTTGGGAGATTGATTGATTAATCTCAGTGTTCTGCATTTGCTTTGTTCTCTTTGTGAATCTTCCTAGAAATATAATTTTATATTATTATTTTTTGCTTTATATGAGAATAGACTTGAAATCGTTAACTACATAATTTGGAGTTCAATGAAACCTCTATGGTCTTATTCAACCTCATTGATTTCAGCATTTTAACAGGGATAAATAAAGTTAAATACCACTGGCTTCCTTCTTAACTTTGAAAAGTAACAAAAGGGCCATCCACCAGCTCACAAAGAAAGGAGAAACTGCCCACTTGATTTGTTGTTGAAAAGAATACAGATAAATAAAGATTTGTTTATCTGTTCCCCTTTTTTTTTTTTTTTAGCAGAAGCCTGCAAAACATATGTCTTCCTAAATTACTTCTATGTATAGGCAACTCTAAGTGCACGCGTGCCCCAGTACAATTGCTTACTTCTTTCATCCTAGGGATGACCTCAGATCATTTGTCTCGTATTTAAACAAATGGTATAAGAACTGTGAAAGCTGCATTAGGCTTTTTTTTTTTTCCTACCATAAAGGTAGATTCTATAATAGACCCAGCATAACTTGCTCAGCTATCTAATTGTTTTTGCCCATATTCAGATTATTACAATTTCAGAAATTTAGCATCCTCTTCTTGAATTGGACTCATCTAATCATAAAAATGCAACCAATTCTTCAAAGTCAGGACTGTATGCTTTATTTATTATAAGAACAAAACAAAAATGTCCTCCTTTTTCATAACAGCCTCTACTATGAGATTCTTTATTCTAATTGTTTATAAAATTTGATGTTCATCAAAAAATCACTTGGCAAGATTTTTAAAAATGCAAATAAGCAGAACCTATTGTAGACCTACTAAGTCAGCTCATCTGGTCTCAACAGTCCAAAATCTATATACTTTAGATTTCTCCAAGTCATTTTTTATTGTAGGTAATCCATGTATCCACATTTAAGAAACACTTTTATTTCATGTAAAGTAATTTAAATATTTGGGCTTTCAATTGGCAGAAAACATTTTATGTGAGTGAATTGACAAGACATCTTAAGTAAATGATAATTTGAAACACATGGCAAGCATCTTTATTTGCAAAAGACATTCCTTCATCACTCATAGACAATGTATAAAACCTGTCCTAGATCAAGATGCAAGAAGAGGGCAAAAAAAAATGCAAGAAGAGGGCTAAGTGAATCAGAACAGTCTATGTTTTAGGTTCAGATTTGCTTCTGGAATAAAAGGCATATACTTTGCTTGTGGCTTCTTATCTATTTTTCCATTGGATGGCCTCCATACTGAATTGCTGCAGCACAGTGTTCTGGAAAGATCATTGGTCTTAGAGCCAGACGGTGTGAAGTCACAGATGTTATCATACGTCAGTGTACTCTATCTGTGAAATCTGTATTATAAATACTTGCTCTATAGATAAGCTATTAGCTTTAAATCATATAATGTTGTTAGGATTAAAGCAGATAATGGTTTTATAACATTATTTAGGAAAATGTTAATTTCCCTCACATTGTTGTGAGTTTCATACACTTGCATAATAACTCACTTAATGACAAGTGCTATTTGCAAAGTATGATTATAGAGAACCGTGGTGTTGGGATCATAAAAGTCAGTAATATAAGGAGATCTTTAAATTCATTCAGTCAAATTTCTGCTAATGATTGTTCAAGATTCTACTCCACAGGTCTTCGACACTACCACCAGAAAGCAGCTATAAAACCCGGACGCAGTGTAAATTAAAGGAAGATACAGGAAGGCAGTGAAGAATGACTAGAAAAAGGTAAATGTCGATAGAGAGTATAAGTATGGAGAAGGAGATACTTAGAACTGAAGAGAATAGGAATTATAAATATCTAGGTGGATACAAAATAATCATTTTGCTATTTTGCTCTTGTTTCTACATAATTCATGAATATGTTTAAAGCTAAATATATAGTATTATTTTATATGGTTACAGTGTGTAAATGTAATACACATGAACACTCATGTATAAAAGACAGGGAAGAAGGAGCGGTGGACTTGTGGTCACAAGATTTTCATATTTTGTATGTAGTAGTACAATGTTACCAGTAACCTAATTGTGGACAGTTAGGGATTTCTATTATAACTTCCTGGACAATTACAAAAAAAGTCAAATTATAAAACTAGTCAAATAATCCAAAAAAAGAAAGAAAAGTGAAAAGAAGCAACAGCAGGCCAAATAGAAAGCAAATAACAAAATGATAGAGTCAAATCCAACTGTATGAATAATTACATTAAATATACAATTAATAGAAAGAGTTTTTCAGAATGGATATGGTAAAAAAAAAAAAAAAAAAAAGACTTGGGGATCCCTGGGTGGCTCAGCGGTTTAGTGCCTGCCTTTGGCCCAGGGCGTGATCCTGGAGACCCGAGATTGAGTCCCACGTCAGGCTCCCCGCATGGAGCCTGCTTCTCCCTCTGCCTCTCTTTCTCTCTTTCTCTCTGTGTGTGTCTCATGAATAAATAAATGCAATCTTTAAAAAAAAAAAAAAAAAGAAACAAGACTTGATTATGTGCTGTCTAGAAGAGATGCATTTTGAGCATGAAGGAAAATAAGAGTTGAAATAAAATTCATAGAAGGAGACATGCCATGAAAATAGTAAGCAGAAGAAGGATACAAGAGCTAGTTCAGTGTCAGATAAAATATATTATAAGTTAAAGAATGTACCATTAAGATAAAGGAAATTGCTTAATAATGATAAGAGGGTCAATTAATCAGAAAGGCAAAGTAATCACAAAAGTATTTTTGTCTAATAATTGAATTTCACAATACATTAAACAAAAACTGAGAGAATTAAAAAAAATAAAGAGAAAATGTGAATAGACCAATAACAAGTAGTGTGAATACGTTTGTAATTTAAAAACTTCCCAAAGAAGAGACCCCAGGCTCAGATTACCTTGCTGGTGAATTCTATCAAATGTTTAAGAATCAACACAATCCTTCAAAAAGCTCTTATCCAAAATAGAAGAGAGAACAACACTTCCCAACTATTCTGTGGTTCCAGTATGAGCATAGGTGCAGGAGCTTTCTGCAAAACAGAAGCAAACAAAATCTAGCAATAGACAAAGGGGATGATTCACCATGACCAAGCGAGATACATCCCAAGAATGTAAACCGGAGTTAACAAAATCTGCAAAATTCAATCCATGTCATATGTCATATTAATAAGATCAAGGACAAAGACTGTCTGATCTTCCCAAAGAGATGCAGAAAAATCACTTGACAAAATTCGACATGCGTTCATGCAGAAACGCTTAACATAGTAGCAGTATAATTGTATCATTTTCAATATGATAAAGTTCATGTATGAAGGATCAATAGCTAATATAATATTGTCATCATCTTCTCTTCAGCATTGTCTTGGAGGTAGTTCAACGAGGCAAGAAAAGGAAATAAAAAGCACCCAACTGGGGTGCCTGTCAGTTAAGCATCTGACTCTTGATTCTGGCCCAGGTCATGGTCTTGGGTTGTAGGATGGAGCCACAGGTCAGGCTCCACTTCAGGCTCCATGTTGGGTTCCATGTGGAGTCTGCTCAGGAGCCTACTTCTCTCCTCCTCCCCTCCGCCCCTCCCCACTTAAAAAAGAAAAAAAGAAGAAGGAAACCCAGAATTAAAACTATCTCTATTTGGGAAAGACATGGGGTGGTACACAGAATAACCTCCTAAGGGATTCACTGAACAGATATTAGAACCAACAAACAAGTTGAGCAAGTTTGTAGGATACAAACTCAATATTCAAAACGAATTGTATAATATAAAGTATGTTTTGTTCTTAGATAAGACAACTGAATATTATATACATCTCAATTCTCCCTAAATCTGTAAATTTAGTGTAATGCAAATAAAAACATCAGTAAGAATTTTTTTTTCCTGGAAGTGAACAAGCTGATGCATTCCCTCTTATAAAAAAGAGATTTTTTTTTTAATCTCTGGAGATCGTAGCTTTGCCTTGTTTTATAGATAGAAATCATTCAAAGAATTTAAAAGATCCATGAAGCCATGACATTCTAAGGAGTTATTTGGTGCTGAGCAGACAGCAGAATGTAAAAGCCAATTTCTTCATATTCAATACAATATTTCCCTTTTCTTATTTCTGAGGCAGAATTATATAAAAATCTATATTTAATGCATAAAACATTTAAATTTTAAATATGCTTCTAGATTAACTTTTAATAAGATCATTTTACCCCGAGTGAGAAATTTGAAACTCAAATCAAAGACATTTAAACAAGCCAATCTTATCATGGGCAATATAGTATTTGAAGTTCAAATTTTCATAGATAACAGAATTTGAAAATATTACATTAACATTAAATATTTTAAAATAGAAATGTGACTAAATTGATCATAATTCCACTGATATGAGAGAGTTTTACAAATAACCCAAAATGGATTAATTTATTTTTGCCTCTCATAAGCAAATCATTAAAAAAAGATCTGTATTTCTAGGATTTCATCTTTACTCATGTTTTAATAATCTTTAATTCGCAGATAGCTTGAACGTGGTTAATGGTTATGCCACATAATCACTTATATGTTTTAAGAATCTCTAGGCAGAGTGAAATCGCTAGTGGTTTCCACAAAACTCAAATATATTTGGTATATTGGATATGGATCAATCTGGAGTCATTTAAAGATAGTAGATGTATTCTTTGACCTTATTAAAAAGCTGAAAACAAAAATAATAGGTAATAATATATAGTATATAATGTAAAATGTAAGAACAGTGTAAACATTTGGTGTAATTTTTTCCTTATGTGAATAAAACTTTTAAAATTCTAAAACTGTTGAATTCATATAATTTAATACATTTTGGTACAATACAGACTGTTATCCTTTAGCAGCCCCATTCAAATGAACATATCCTACTTTTTTCTGCCATCACTCTCTTAGTTCTATAATTTTAAAATAAATCTTGTGACCAGAGCTCTTTTGTCAGTATTTACCATATTTTTCCTATATCTTCCCAGTTTTTTCCCAGCTGTTTTGATATACAGTGTAATTGATAGAGAGCATTGGATAAGCTTACGGTAGGCGATGATTTGATAAACACGTACTTCAAAATGATTACCGCAACGAGGTTAGTAAGTGTCACCATCATCTCATATAATTTTCTTTTTCCTTTTTGTGGTGAGAACATTTAAGATCTTAGGTTCAAGTACATAGTAAATTATCATTAACTGTAGTCACCTTGCTGCCCTTTGTGTCGCCAGAACTTATTTATCTTGTAACTGGAAATTTGTGGCCTTTACCTTACATCTCCCCATTTCCTCTACTCTTTAGCACTAGTAACTTCATGGGACTCATCTGATGCTTTTTATGTTAGTCCCAAGAATTCTAACACTAAACTTATATACTTTGGAAGGTAACTTGAAGACCTTGAGGATTTTTATATCTTAAATGCGTAATGTATTTTTTTTTTTTAACTGGGATTCTGGTAAGAGTCTCAAATTATATTTTCTATGGACACCATCAGTTCTTTTATTTTATAGATCACAATTGTGTGGGGTTTTTTTCTGAAGTTTTTTTGGATTATTGCTTAGATATTTATTTCTTCCCATTTTTTAATTTAGTAATTCAAAATACACATATATTGAATATCTTTTATATGTTTTTTCTAATTCTTTTTTTGTTACATTTTCATTCTCGATTCAGGCTTTTATTCAACCTCTCTCAGAAACTATAGTTACATGTATTACCCCTTGATTCTTTATCTATTTGTACTTCCTCAGATTAAAAACAACAACAAAACTTATCAATTTCTTTTCTGTATTGGTTAAATCTCATTGCATATTTTCCTATTTTGTTTACACATGTCTATTGTGAGAAGCCACACTAATATAAACACAGGAGTTCAACTTTTTTTTTATACCTAAAAATTCTTATTTTTTCTGACTGCTTCATCGTTGTGTTTTAGAGGAATTTTCACTAGCTGTTTCCTTCATATATTTGCTTTGTCTGAATGTAGAATGATAATTGTTTCCATGTTATGGCTTCTCAATAATGGTTATATGAAGATGAGAGGATTTTGAATAATTTATGAAATTCCCAATTCAAGAGCATTTACTTATGTCTGTATAGTGCTTCTATACAGACATAAGTAAATTCTTAAAATAAATTAATAATAATAATTAGTTATTATTATTAATAATAACTGATAGTTCTTAGAATTGTTTTCAAGGTTTTGGGGAATCTTAGTATATCTTTTTTTTTTTTTTTGGTTTTGTTTAATTTCTCAGGACACTTAATTTCCCTTTTACTTTTGTATTTCCCTGTACCACTGTGATGGGTAGTTTTATATATCAACTGGCTAGGCTCCAGGACCCAGTCATTCAAGCAAGTACTAATACAGGTGTTGCTATGAAATCATTTTATAGATGTGGTTAATAGGCAGAATCAGACTTTAAGAAAAAATCATTTTGACAAGATGAGTTGGCCTCATCCAATCAGTTGTAAGGCCTTAAGAGCAAAACTGTAGTTACCCTGAGGAAGAAGAAATTCCTCACCAAGATTGCAGTATCAGCTCCAGCCTGAGTTTTCAATCTGCAGGCCTACCTTACAGACTCCAGACTTGCAGCCTCCATAACCACATAGCTCAGTTTCTTGAAGCAGATCTTCAGCCACCAAATCCCAAATATTGCTGGCCTTCCTGGTTAATATCCTTTCCACTAGAAGCAATACCTTCGCAAGACTAAATCTTGTCTGTCACAGTGTTATTTTCAAAACATTAAAACCATAATTATAATATTAATGCACAGTGATTCCCATGTCTATTTTTATTTTAGTACATTCATGAAGAAACTAGTAGGATAACAGGATAAGAACGATGACGACCTTTTAAAGAAGTACGTGAGAAACTAAGATTATCTATCTATCTATCTATCTATCATCTATCTATCTATCTATCATCTATCTATATCACTAGCTTATTATTAGGAATAGTTGTAATATCAAAAGCTATCTTTTTGCCTTATTATGAAATTTTGAGTAATTTTTAATACATCCATACCCCCATAATTCCCTTCCCTGTAGTACTGCTTCGATCTATCAGATCTCAAGATAGAGATTTTGCAGTTGGTGCAGGACTTTTACTGGTGTTGACTTTTTTTTCTGTGCTCCAATGCTGTTAAGCTCTCCTTTCCCTCCATGAATACAAAGGAGATGGGAGTTTGGTGTTTAGTTCTCTATTTGCAAGAAATTTGGGGCTCCTGGTACTAAATGTGTCCTGATTAGGCTGAAGGTACAAGTTACATGTACTTTTACTTGCTTTCTTTGTTAATCTTTATGTTTTAGTTGTTGCTATTTTAAAGATATGACAAAAGACTCAATTCTGCAGCTGCCATTATTCTAGGCAACCCAGAAAAGCAGACTGTGCTGCTATATACCGTTCTCAATGTATTTACCACTGTTAAATGAATGTACCTGATGTGAGATGCTTGGGTTTTTGCCTTCATCCCGCTGAGCATTATCTTTTCATTCTCTCACCTGAATTTCACTTATATAATCTTAAATTCTCTCTCTCTCTCTTTCTCTCTCTCTCTTTCTCTTTTTCCCTCCACTGGAAAGGACCAGTCAGTTTTCAAGAAAGATATGAAGTATTTAAGAGTGTTCAATGTGCTTTTTCCCCCTATGGCTAGGCCATTATCTTTTAATCCTTTACATTTTAATTATAGAAGTAAAGCCAATGACCTGTGTTAAAATAATTTCATGGGTCAACAAGTAAATGAAGGAAGTATAATTTAAGGCATGTGAGGTTTCCTGAATCACATTAAGCAGCAACCTACTCATAAGCCTGAACTAGAAAGTAAGATTGAAACAATCCATTAGGATGTCTGAAGAGAAGATTATCATCTCCCCATCTCTCTCTTCCCCACCTCCGACTTCCCCTTCAAGTAACTCCCTCAGGGCTATAAAAGTCCTTGCAACCAATTGAATTTGTCTATGCTAGGCCACCTGAAGGACATCTCAAGACTCTCGGGATGAGGGACAACATTTCCAGATACAAAAGAATCATGTAAATTAAAAAAAAAATTATGTATATATTTGAGAGAGAGGGAGAGAGAGAAGAGAGAGAGAGAGAGAGAGAGAGAGAGAGAGAGAAGCATGAACAGGGGGAGGGGCAGAGCAACAGGGAGAAGCAGACTCCCAGCTGAGCAGGGAGCCTGTGTGGAGGGAGGTTGATCCCAGAACCCTGAGGTCATGACCTGAGCTTAAAGGCAGAAGCTTAACCGATTGAGCCACCCAGGTGCCCCAAGAATCTTGAAATTCTACCAGAAATAGATTTAGTAGCCTTCCCTATTTGCACCCCCCCCTTTTTTTAGTTCTTTCTCTCATGCCTCTTTGAGTTTTGGTGTCCACCTATATGCCTTAAATGCAGATTTTTTGCCTCTCTCTGTGAGATCAGCTCAAGTCCACCTGAGATCTGTCTTGTTTCCACTGTGTCCTGTCATCTACGAAAGGAAGAATGAATGTCCTGAGCAAACACCACCCCTTCCCCCAGTTGTGTGCAGATTTATGAGCCAGTATTGCCACTGCCTCATGGTTTGAAGCAAGCGTTCAGAAACCCCTGAGACGGGTTACCCATATCTGGGTAGTGGTGCAAGGTGGAGATGGGCAAGAGTGTCAGCAGCACATGTTGATCAGAAAATTCACATGAAAGGTAGGAGAGAAGATATAGGAGGCATATACCGGGTGCCGAGGAATTTTCACTGCTGGGACTCCATTTGTGTGTGAACAGGGTTTCCAGTGTGTTGTAACTGCACAAATAATAACTTACAAAATAAAGAGCTACTGCAGGATTCCTCTTTTATGAGGTATCTAAAGTAGTCAAACCCATAGAAACAGTTGAATGGTGATTGCCAAGGGGAGGGTATAAAATTTCAGTTACATGAGATAAATAAGTTCTAGAGATCTTATGTATAACTCTGTGCCCGTAGTTGACACAATTGTATTACACACAAAATGGCTTTTTTTAAAAAAAGATTTTATTTATTTATTCATGAGAGACAGAGAGGCAGAGACACAGGCAGAGGAGAAGCAGGCTCTCCACGGGGAGCCCAAGGTGGGACTGGATCCCTGGACCCCGGGGTCATGCCCTGAGTAGAAGGTAGAGGCTCAGCTGCTGAGCCCCCCAGGTGCCCCGTATACATAAAATATTTTTAAGAGAGTAGTTCTAATGTTGTGTGCTTACTACACACATACACAACTACTGCAAACATGCCATTTATACATGGCAAAATAAATCAGGAAGATTAAAAAATAAATATGTATTTAAATAAAATGTTAAACATTATTATAATAATTATGTCCATATATGTGAAATCAACATTTAAAAATTTTGTTCTCTGCCTAATTAACATTCTACACAATAATTATTTATGAGTCCTGGATACATATATCAGCTTGACTCTTTTGCAAATTTTAATTACTGTAATAAACAAAATTGCTATATGCTTAACCTTTTCAATTTATAGCTCTTATATTATTCCTATTTAAGAAATAAATGAAGTGAATCTTTTTTAACTGATTATGCTGCACTTTACATGCTTTTACGATGTTTCTAGTGATAAATATTTCAAACCTATATAATCATGGCATTACTACTTAATTTGTTGAGACACAAAACTACATGTTTTTCTCACCAAGAATTTTAGAAAATATACAGTAAGAGAAGTATTGAAATTGTGTCCTACACCAAACAAGCACAATTTTGAAGAAAGTTATTATTTATTCAATTGCTTTTAAGTGCCTATCTCCTTTTAATTCCTTAGTCTCTTCCTGCTTCTGGTTATTTTAGTGGGTTTTTTTTTTTTTTCTTCTTTGAAGGGAAAGGGCTTAATCTTATATACAGATGGAAGCCTGTTCACTATAAAGAGTTCATGCGGGGAGCCTGAACCATGGTTCATTAAGTTTTACAGTGGTATAGAATAAATAAAAAACTGCCATTTAAAACAACTTACCTAAAATGAGTGGTCACAAACAGGTCAAATGATTGTAGGAGTCCCAGAAAATCCCTTTAAGGAATACACAGTGATCAAGCTATTTTCCTAATAATATGAAGATGATATATGTCTTTTCCAAGTGTGTACAATGGAGTTTTCCAGAAACTATATGACAGATAAATACCACAATAGATTGAATGTAGAAGCAGATATGAGAATCCAGGTCTCTTCCATTAAGCTAGACATTACAGAGATTTGATCGATGAAACACAATGTTGCTTTTCTCACATTTTTGCAAAGTATAATTACATTAATTAAAATGTGCTATTTTTATAGTGAATAGATTTATTATTATTAATAAATAAATTAACACATAAATGTTTTAAAGATGTCTTACCTTTAATTTCTAATGCAGTTAATAACTATAGGCCACCTACACACAAACAAAAGTCTTTTCAGTTCCTCAAAAATTTTAAGAGTTCAAGTATGTCCTGAGACCAAACATTTTGAAAACCGCCATATGGATCTATACAGCTAGTCATCCCTCACGGTTGTCTTGAAACATAGTAGAATCAAACCCTCCGTAAGAATTTTAATAATAGTACTTGTAAGAC
Organism: Nyctereutes procyonoides; assembly: GCF_905146905.1. Classification (NCBI taxonomy): domain Eukaryota; kingdom Metazoa; phylum Chordata; class Mammalia; order Carnivora; family Canidae; genus Nyctereutes; species Nyctereutes procyonoides. The sequence goes on along the minus strand of NW_026575122.1, from coordinate 1,969,133 downwards.
TCATCATTTTATTAATTTTGATTTATTATATCTTATTTTAAAGGTTCTACTCTCCACTTCCACCTGTGGTCATTGTGATCCGTGAGAGTTTAGTGTTTTGTGTTAGTCGAGCTACAGGACGGGTGGTAAAATCAGTTGTTACCCCAAATGTATTTTCTTTGCCCTCATGTCATCTAATTGTTTATGTGAAGTCACATGGGCACTCGATATTCTAGATTCACTCCACAATTTGTGAACTTTACAGTATGAAGCTATAGTAGAGGACGCATCAATCAAATGGGTGAGGCATGAATTTAATTGAGAAGGGAATTCTCGGTAACTGTGGAAAAAGGGAAATACAATATTCAGCTATCTTTTTTAACTTGGCACTCCCCCTCCCCTCTCCCCCCTTAACAGGCTCCTAACTAATGATCCCTGTTATCAGAAAACAAAGTCAGGTGGCAAACTGTGTGCAAAAGGCAAACCAGGAGTTTTTAAGTCGGTCTATGAGGAGACTATACAACCAAAGAGAATGAGAGATGAGACAAGATAAAACTTTTGACGATTATTTGTATAAAGTCAGGGTAGATCCTTGGGAAAATCCATCAGATCAAGTTCACTGACCGTATAAGAGACTTTAATGGCTATCACTTAAACTGATTTAAGTCATGCCAGATGACAGTTCAATCTAGAAGTGAAGGATTTATGAAGTTCATTTGTGAGTAAGAATAAATGTCAATGTTTTTCTCAAAGGACAATTTCAAAGTGTTAAAATGATTCCCCACAGGATTGATAAGAGAGATCTACTTACATTTGACCTCAGCTGGATTTCACCATATGTTTACTGAAGCCATTAATGAGGAAAAGATTAAGCGTTGAACACAGTATGAGGTGAATACATAGCAGACTCAGCACTGACATTAGCCAAACTCATTTTCTTGTTTTAAGAAGATTACAAAAAGATGCAAACACTAAACTATTCTTCACTAAGACAGATAATGGTTCACTGAGCTGCAATGGTTTATAATAAAGATAAGAGGAAAATACGTTTATTTTTCAGTCATTTCATTGTGATAAACCATATCTAACAAAACTAAAACTGATAGCAGCAGGAATAGTGCATTATGGTTTGTACTGGAGAGGCAGAAAGAAACCTTACACAAAAATAGGCAATACCTAGATGCAAAATCTTATTTATGAGAAGCAGGTTTTATGACTTAATTTTAGCTGTTCACCAAAGGGAAAAAAAAAAGACAAAGATTTTAAAGAACACCTAAAACTTTTCATTTATTTCCTTTGAACTTGAATTTTGTTTAAATTTTATATATAGAAGAAATAAATTCTACATAGAAAAAAATGATGATCTGCTGTTGAAGGCATAAGTGTATTTAATTCAACCCTGTAAGTCCACCTCAGTGTAATGAGAGCTGAAGGACTGACCGCTCCCATCACCTCCAAGGTCCTTTTCCGCAGTGAACTAGCCTGTCTGTAAGGCTCCTCCCTCGCTCTTTCTTCTCTCTTTCTTTCCTTCCTGTCTTCCTTTTTTTATTTATCTTTTTCTTTACTAAATTCTTCAGCCTGAAGTATACTGGAGTTAGACTTTCAGGAGTAATGTTAAGTGTAAAAATGGAGAATATTTGGAATGTGAATTATAATATGTTCATATTCAATCTTCTTTCAGAAATAAGAAGTAGTACCTAAAAGGTGAATTAAGAGGAGTCCTTATCTTCCTTCATCAATCCGTAGATGACAATATAAGCATATGTGATTAACTAGATACTATAGAAGAGAGAAAAATACCAAATTAATATAACATAGGAGAGGAGAGGAGAATGTGTCTTTGCATATTATTGTGATAGGTGGTATGATGCATGTTATTTCATACACTGAGGAACATCTTTTCCTTACACGGCTACGTGACTGGCTTCCATGCAGGGATGTGAAGGCAGCTCTGGAAAGGGTTTGGCTCAGGAAGAGCTAAACTCCAGTCCACTTTAGGGCATAACGCATTTAATGCCGGGATTCTGGATGTAGAAGAATGCCTGAGATGTCCTGGAATAAAATCCTTTCTCATAAGAAGACAATCAAAGAGTGCTACTTTCAGTCAGTTGTCCAGTTGAAAATCTGAAAGAGAATCCAAAACCCTAGAATTAATCTGACAACGTTTTGAATTGCAGAGATCAAAGTTTTCTGGAAATATGCTTGAAAAAAAATGTAAGATTTTCTACAAAACAATAAAAGTCATGCTTTACTCAGTTTACTAAGTACTAAAAATACAGCGCAAGGGCAAAGGACTTTAGCAAGAATGTTGAGACTGAAGAACAATATAATATTATATAATGAAATATATTATTTTTATATACATAAAATATACCCTGTTAGACTGTATTTTATAAGTTCTTAAAACAGAACGACATGCTTTGGTATATGAAAATTCAGCATATCGTCTTACTGTTTTTCTTAAAACTGAATACACACACACATTTATAGACATATATATACATAGAATTCAGGCAGCGGAATTTGAATGAGAAAGCAAATAACTCCGGATTAAGTAATGTTTCCCATGAAAGTAGTCACAGTGAACGTTGGAATTTGATAACGAAAACTTTGTTCTTAAATAAATAATATATAAATAAATATCAATACAAAAGTGCAAAGTGTAAAGATATATAAAATAAATCTCAAAAAAAAATAAAATAAATTTCAGTAATCTCTGAGATACTGAAAATTGTCATCGCTAATAAGTATACTGTCCTATATGGGCTGATGTTTCCCTTCACACAGCATTCACATGTTTCCCTTCACAAGCACTACCTACCATAGGACACTATCTAAACACCTACTTACTTGGAATTTGGGGGACCACTCAGATGGGTCCAAAATTTATGTGATGCTGAAATTTACATAAAGCTTTTATCAGTTCTTAGGTGAGATTTAATATTTCCCATCACTCAATGCTGAGCTGGTCCTTCTGCTGAGTTTTTAAGGTGGTGAGCCCAAGCAAACACTGGGCTTTTCCCCATCTTCACACACTTTATAGATTTTAAAACAGAAGCTTAGAGTCACTAAGGAGTAGAAAGAGTCCGAGAGCTACAGAGTTCCCTTACCTCTATGGATGGCTGCTTTCGTTCAGCTTCTGCCAAGTAATGATTTCCTTTGCTTTCTTCTTACCTAAGAGATATATTTAAAAATAATTTTTAATATTATGTACAGAATTAAAATTACAACTAGTTCTTTTGAGGAACTTAGTCTATTTGTCAATCTTTTTCATCTTGCATTATTTTCTCCTTTGTACTATATGTTTCCCCCATAATCAATAATGGAGACATTGATGGTGCCTCCACACTGAAGGAAATTCAGAAACATCTGGTTTTGTCGCCCATGATGCAGAGAATTAGCCAAACTTATTCTTTCCCGTGGCAACTTAAAAAAAAAAAAACTAAAAAACAAGAAACAAACAAACAAAAAAAAACCAAAACAACAACAACAACAACAACGAAAAAACTTAGGAAAAACTAGGCAATGATTGTTAGAAGCTACAGCTAAAAGATCATGGCTAGTGTGTCTCTGGACTGGCGAGTCCCTCTTGGAAGAATGAACTAAAAACCAGCCAAAGAAGCTAATTGGTAGCAAGAAAAATTATGTCAGCATTCATGACATTTTGAGTTGGCCAGATCTGTGTTAGCTAGCAGCCACTTTCTAAACTCATCTCAGTAGAGCATCGTCCTATCAAAATCAACAAAGAACATAAGTGAATCCTGTGCCAGATAATATTCTAAGTGGTTTATAAAGATTAACTCATTTTATCCTCCCAGCGAGACTGAAAGATTGGTACCACAATTTTCCCCACCTAAATAGGGGAAAACCAAGACACAGAAAAGTTAAATAAACTTTCTCAAGGCCATACAGTTAACAAATGGCGCCACCATGAATCTAATCCGTGTAGTCTCTTGAAAGTCTAGACTCGTAACCAATGCTATATTGCCATTGGGATTGCCATTCCTTGTCTTTGCATTTCAGAGAGATTCCCTAATGATTTCTTGTGTGTCTTTACGGGAAACACTCCTTTCCCTGTGCTAGTTTGAGTGTGCTTTTTCTCACAAACAAGTCTGCCTCAAAATATTCTTATGTGTTTCCATAACAACCTAGCTTTCTCCAAGCAACATGTTGACTATATGGTATCATACTGCTACTTTGCTCGTCTGTAGCCACCAGAAGTTCGCCAGGGCACCAAGGCCCCGTTAGGTCGGGGTTTACATCATATCCAAGGGCCTGGCAAAATGTTTAGCACATAGGATGTCTTTCTAAAATAGCTAAATGAAATAAAATGAGCAAATGTTACTGACGTGTTGAAGGACACATAGAAGAGGAAGAGGAGAAATTAAATATTCCAGTTTACTAAAACTATGCCAGACTATATCCTATATATATTGTATTAATAATTAATTCACTGATTGTTTATTGAGCACCTACCATGAACCAGTCATTATATTTACTGCAGAATACATAACACTGAGCAAGACTGATGCCTTTCCTACCTCCACTGAACTCTGATTCTAGCAATGGAGAGACAAATAATTAAACCATTACAATAAATCTGATCAGCAAAGTTTAGAGTCCTTAGAAAGGCATAGAAAGTAATCATGACAGCCAAGGAAAAAATTACCAGAGAAAGAGAGTTTTAACCCACAGCCTAAAATACAAGTAGGTTTCAGCTGGTAAAAGAAGTGGGGTGGAAACAGCCCAAGGTAAAAAAGAAAATGAGCAAAATCTCCAGGACTGGTATGTTCACGGAACCAAATGTAAATTCAATCAATATGTCCATTTTGTGGATAATCAAGCTCCCTACAGGGTGTACACAATACCTGCCGACCCACTCACCATCCCTTTCTCTGGAACTCTGGCCTCTGCGGTCACAGAACCCAATTTTCTATTGGGATCCCAGGAGAAATGATTGTTCTCATAGCATTCTCCACCCCATGGGAGTTAGCAATGTCCCAGAACAGATTCCACCCACAGAACTACTTACACAAGGATTCTGCGAGCACTGAAATTACATTCCAAAGGCACCTCTTTCCCAAACCCCTTCATCACTTATTGCAGTTAACATTTGACACAAAGATTGAATGATCACTATTAGGAAGGCTTACAACCTTCAATTTTTTTCCTATAGGATCTCCCAATTCCCTTTTATTTCAGAAAGGAAAAAGTAGCCCTGAGAGCCTTCTTTTGGGAGGTGGTATGGTAACCAGAGCTAGGCCATGGCGTCCTTTTTTTAGACACAGTTTTCTAGACCACATTATGAGAGGAGGCCACTCTGTGACCAAGAAGCAGGAAGACCCCTCTCTAACTTTCACTGTCCTCCAATCAAGACAAGAACCCGTACAAACCACAGAAACAACAAGCCACTGCATCTCCCCTTGCACCTTAGTGAAGTTGTTTCTTTATCAGTCAGGGCTTTACATTTCTGACCTTACTCTCCTCTCTCAGTGGGAAAAAAAAAAAAAAAAAAAAAAAGAATTAACATACCCAATTACAGAGTTGCTCCTAATTTCTGTGAGTACTCAGTTCAAAGAAAACCTCTGCTTCCTTTAACCCTTGCAAAAAAAAAAAAAAAAAAAAAAAAAAAAACATTCAAAATCAGTCATATTCCTTTAACAAGTCCCATCTCACAGTTTGTTACAGAGAAATCTTTGTTGCTGTTCTTTGGATATGTTCCTGGTGGTCTTTGGCTAAAACATTTTATCTGTTGATTCTGCATTTTATGGACTTCAGCATTTGCTGGTAAACACAGAAAAATGTGAACTTTATGTTGCAGGTGGGTTCTCAAGCCAAATATCAAAAATCCTGAGTTTAATATTTTTCCTAGAATCTCACTTGTAAAACCGTGTAAATGAATCTGCAGACATGTTTCCTTAAAGGAGTTTTAATCTTTAACTCAATTATCAGGGGAGGAATAAGCCTAACTGTGGGCAGAAAACTTTACTTCAGATACTAGACATCTTTATAATGAAGAATACAATTAAACAGGTTGGAGTGTGGTAGATATTGGAAGTAGTAGCTGCCGTTAAGCTTGAAAAAGTAAACAGAAATAACCTCATTAGAAGACGTGTCAACTACGTTATGGTGTTTACACATTGTTCTACAGATAATGCAAGACAGTTGAGCAATATTAAGCCAGGGAAAGACACGAGGAGCTCTGCATTTTAGAAGCATCTCTTTGGGGCTAGCATCCACAATGGAATATTGGAGAGATGAAGGTAATTAAGAGGCAGCTAAGGTAACATAGTGGAGATATGCTCATGCTTCTGCATGGACAGTAGGGATGGAAGGAAGAGGAGTGATGGAGTTGAGATGAAGAGAAATGCTAGGATCCGATCAACGTTGGGTGGCGGAGGGTGGGGAATAAAAAATCATGCGCAAATTATATGTTAAGGAACAGGAAAGATGATGCTAAGATGCATCCTGAGGAGGATGGAGAGAAGCAGATTTGGAGACAAAGAGGAATTCAGTTTTAGACATGCTAGGTGAAGTGTCCAAGGCACTGTGAGGAGGAGGCATCTAAGAGCAACTTGAATACCTGGGTCAAGACCTCAACAGAGTAGTCTGGCACGTGGGGTAAAGATTGGGGAATCGGCAGCCCCTGACAGCCCAGGGAAGGGGCTTAGAAAGGCTCCAAGAACTCTAATGCCACAGCATGCAGGACAGGACTCTGCGGGCATAAACTCAGTCCCCATATAAAAACATAGGGAGTGGGATAGAGACGAAAGGGCGTGCTCTGCCAAGAGTTTGCAAAAATATACATAAATTACATACGATTTACTGGGAAGGGATAGGAGAGATTTTAGGCTACAGCTCCGAGAAAGTTGACATTTTCGTAACATGGAGTTTGGGGAGGAGGGGGTGGGGAAGAAAATCATGAGCTCGTGAAGTCACAGAAAAAAACGGAGGATAATATTTCGAGGAAGAAGACCTAACAGTCGTGCCTAATGCTGGAATTCTGTTGAGTAAGTTATAGTTTCAAAAGGTTAAAGTAACGGTGGTGAGAATAATGTAATTTGGGCTGATACTGATGAAGAAGGGTTTCTGAGACGCAGTATGGTTAGAATCTAGTGTTCAGTGGGTTGAGGGGTGGGGGCAAGAGACTTAAAGACCAAAGGTAGGCAAAGCTTGCATTGCCATTTTGTAGAATAGTATATAGTATATAATAAGGTAGAGAGATCTGGAGTAATAATGTTTATGGCATATCATGATCGTTGTACGCCATAAACATGCTGTATTGTGCATGAATTATAATAGCTTATACAGGTGCAACATATATAAAATATAGTGTAATAGCCTCCATATATATTTGTACACAAGCACATGTATGTGGATGATAGATAATAGTTCTCTCTCGCCTCTTCACTCGGAGCATATTCTATTTTCTTCTTACACAAGCTTGTTAAGAAGCCTTGTCAGCCATTCAGTTTCCATTCTTTTTTTTTTTCCTTAAGAAATTTCATCTATTTCTGAATTACCTGAGCTATTCTGTGGCACTGGATACGTATAGTTTTACCTTGTAACTGGGTATGGAATTAGCTCTAAATATTCTGCATATTGTGAATATCATGTCTTTCATCAGGTTTGAAAAAAAAAAAGTTCACTCATTATTTCTTTGAAAGTGACCTGCATTCCCTTTGTTTTTATTATATCTATATAACTTCTATCAAACATACATTGATCTTCTTATTCTATCCTCTGTGTCTCTTGAGCTCTTTTCCATATATTCCAACTTTATTCTGCAGTGTTGCAAATAATTGTCAACTACACTAATTTCCTTCTTAGTCGTATCTAATTCACTGTTACTTAAACCACTCACTTATTTTAATGCTTCAGTTACTATTTTTAATATCAAGTTTCTTTTCAAATTGACCTTTTAAAAATATTGCCTTGTTCTCTTCTTAGATCTTCCATCTTATGATTTTGTCTTTATTGTTATACGTATGCTTATTTTATAATCTTCATTTAATTATTCCATTTCTTGAAGCCCGTATTGGTTCATTTTATATGATGCCTATTGTTCACGAGAGATTATTTTTGGTTATTTTCTGATTCTACATCATCTTGTTTTTGAATCTTATGTAACTTGGATTGAGGGTGTATCTGTCCAAATCAATTTTGCATTTGCTTTAGCCAAATGTCAAAGGCTCTTTCTGCCTTAGGACTACCTTATGTGTTATTTATTCAGTGTAGAGTTTCTTGAGCGAGGCAGTAATATATATTCACATCACAAGCTGAATGAGGGCATCAACTGTGATTCTGAAATTTCAAGCAGCCCAGGTTAAGGAAGACATGTTTCCATGACATCTGACTCTTCAAGGATTCTGATTTTTTTTTCTAGACTGCCTTTCTTTGCTTTATATAAATAACCCAATTATAATTCCCCAACAGCATCACTTTGTTTTGTAGAGAGTTAACTTATTTTGATCTGAACTCATCTATGCATTTAGAGATGTAATCGCTCATCCAATATTTTTAAACTATTTTTAACAAGAGCATCATGGGTTGTGAAGTTCATGAAAAAAATGGAAATCTAATGATTTAACTGTTAAAGTTGACTTCTTTCTCATCTAATACTTGTCATTTATAACAACCAGGTAAGAAAATCAGTGTAGTGTCTACTATTCCTTGTAGAGCATCCTTCAATGACATTTGTTTCTTTACTTATTCATGGTTTTGTGTTCCCTTGAACAGATGAAACTTCAAGACCCTTTGGAATGGAAGCAGGCCAGAAGAGGTGGAAGGCACAACATATTCTGATTTAAGGCCTGCCATGAAATGGCTGAGAAGTCTTATACTAAGGAATAGAGGGAATTTCTGTCTCTGGAACTCACTGTGTGTTAGTTCTTTCTCCCCTACAGGCACTGAAATGAACTCAATTCACCACTGAAGGTTTCCTGTGGGCCTACAAAGGTCAGTAAGATTGGGCCAACCTCCCAGAATCATAAGCAGAATTTGGAAAAGTTCAGTTTTTCTTCAGATGATTCACAAACTGAGTTACAAAATTTATTTTTAGGGAGAGAACTGTGAAGTGGAGAGACTCAGGGCTGTTTAATCTGCCATTTCTAGAGAACCTGAATAATTTTAATAGTAAAAAAAAAATGTAGTCATCTTATATTTTGACTTTAACATACAGAAACCCCCAGATTCAAGGCCCACAGTAGAAGCAATTGCTATCTTCAAGTGGAAATGAACAAATGATAAACTAAGACAGACATTAAAAACATACTTGGAAGTAATATATATGCTACTGTGTTAGTTATGCTGGAAATGAGAACAAAGGACAAGTTAAATAGTACTTCAGGCAAAGGAATCCCAGTGGCATGATGCCTTACTATTTTGTACTATAGGAACCCTATAGCCAAGAATGCAAAACATTGTGTCTAAGAACAAGTTGGTCAAGAAATATTCTGTAGAAATGTTCAGGAGACCTCCTTCAAGCCAAGGCTGTTTGGCAGTCCCCTCTATTATACAGAAAATGAGATGACAACTCAAAGCCAGCTTACTTCCGTTCTTCAGCATCCATAGGCCATATGACGCAGTTTAATCATCTCCATCTTAGTCAATCACCACCATCCACCTTTGCCCAGCCATTTTCCCACTGAAAGCATTAAACAGGCCATTTTAGCCTATTCTGTTTGGATGAAACACAGAGAGCATGGTATACTACCATTAAAACAGAAATCTATTTGTTTGTTAACAAACACAAGTCAAATTTTTAACAGATAAAGAGACCAACACCCCTTTGAAGCTTCTAAGGGTTTACATTGATTTCTATTAATGAACAGTCAGTCCCTCTTTCTCCTTTTCCACTCCATTTAATCAGTTAGAAAAAACAGGTCTGCTTATTTTCCGAATCCTCATTTCCCAGTAGTAAATTGAAAGCCCAGAAAACAATTATGGAAAAAGTGGCAGAGCAAAATGCAATAGTCACTCACGCTATTTAAAGTTTTCCTGAACATCCATTTTCAACTGCTTCTTTCTCATTTAAATGCTTTATACATGTGCACTCAAAATACTAGCATCTAGAATTTGAAAAATTGTTTGGAATAATGTAGAAAATATCTCCTTAAAATATTATAATTAGAGATCAGAGTTCTAGAGAGTACATAAAAATATTCTTTCTTTTTTTTTTTTTTTGTCTTCTGATTTTACAACCTAATGTTTGGATCAAAAATAAAGATAGCAAATAGCATATAGCATATTGTCAGTATAGGAAACCAGTTTTGGTCTATGGATATTGTTTTGTGTATTTAAGGAGAGATTTTAGCAACTGGTTCATCAATAGGGTGACTAAGTAGATTTTTGTAATGTAAGTATTTGAAAAGAAAAATTGTCATTCCTATTTAATCATGTTGCAGTTTCATTTTGTGAAAGGTTTGTTTTGCTTCTTTTAAATCAGGACACAGTTGAGAAAGACTGCAATAAGGCTTCTCAGATAAGTACCAGTGCATTCATGTGTCGCCATCTCTGTTTTAGTATCAGTGAAGATATAGGCTCAGCAGTCGAGAAGCAATTGTGTCTTTAAGAGCTAAATCTTATTTGTGCACAGCATTAGCAATAGCCCCAAGGCAACAATGAAGATGTTTTCAAAGTATTGCTTGGGAATTTGTCAGTGATTATCATTGACATTAATGGGAGTTCTACAGGCAGTTTTCCTGCCATCACTTTGAAATGTGTAAGTGAGAGTTTCAGCAAGAGTGCTTTTTGTAAGCTTTCTTCTACAGATTCATGAAGAAATACATTATATTGTGTATGTGTCTAAAACATGTTGAAGCAATTGTGTGATCTGATGAATACTCTCAATCATAAACTTAGGTAGCCATGTTAATCAAATTAGTTATCCTGGTTTTTAATAGTAAGTATTTTATTCCTTCATTTTCAGGTGTTTTCAAGGATAATACATTTGAATTCTATACAGATTAATACGTTTCTGAAAGAGCCAACATGCTTGCACCATATAACTGGACTTAACACCAAAATGCAGTATCAAAATGTCTCTTGTTGTTTATAGTGTTGAGTGTTGATATTTGTCATCCATTGCCTTCTTAATAGTGCCCAGCGCTACAGTAGACACTCAGAATATAATGGTGGGTACAAACTCATGGAGTTCCTATTACTGTTAGTAATAGTAATCAAATATAACACAGACATCGATGAAATCACAAAGGGAAAAGCACTAACAAAGAACACTACAAAGCAGGTACAGTAGAAGGGATAATAGAAAGGTCCAAGAACGCTCCAGAAAGAATAGCATTTGAGCTGAGTTTTAAAAGATGAGTAGGTATTACCATGCTAATAATGGGATAAGAAAAACATTTTAAAAGAGGGAATATGATATAAAAAAAAATACGTCCTGGGATAGTAGGAGTTACAGAAACTACTTGGGATTAAAAGAAAGCCATTGTAGCTGGAGTGTGCAAGGGAGGGAAGTCATAGTACAAAATGGGTCTGGAAAGGTAACAGAGAGCAGACTACAGAGATTTTAAGTTAATGCTAAGAAGCTTACTTATTAGGATACTGCAGTAGTTATCATTTGCTTCATAACAAAACTAATGGCTTAAGAAAGAGAGTTTTGTTCACACTTTTTGTTAATGAGTATTTAGGTGCCTCTGGGTCAGGATCTCTTTTACAGTTGCAGATAAGATATCATCAGAGGTGTTGTCAGATAAGGATTTCCTTAGGACTGGAGCAACTGCTTTCAGTGTGGTCCACACTGTTGGCGGGAGGTGTTAGCTCCCAGCCACCTGAACCTTTCCATAAGCTACTTGCGTAGCCTCATAACATGGCAGCTTACTTCTCCCGAGCAAGTGAGCCAAGAGAGAATAAGTGGGAAGCAGGGACTTTTGCGATTGTCTTCAGATTTGCATATTGTCATTTGCACTTTATTTTATTCTTAGAAGTGACTCACTAAGTCCAGCCTGTATTCATGAGGAGAGGAATTAGGCTCTACCCCCTGAAAAGGAAGTACAGCAGGCAGTTTGTGGGCGTATTCTAAAATAGCGCCACACACATATCCACCTGCTTAAAAAGAAGAATGACATGATCAGGTTTGCATTTAGAAAGTTAATCCTGCAGCTCTACGGACAGCACACTAGAATCAGAGGTGATGGCATATAACAAAACATAAACTTGCTATGGCCCAAGTTCGCTGACAGTAGTTTTGATTAAAGTGCAGATAGAAAATATGGAGATGATATTTTGGAAGTAAATTGATAAAATATTATGATGGAATACACACGGGGGAAGACAAAAGGAGTTGCCATGAATGACTTCAAAACGTATGGCTTGTTTAATTCATTGTCAGTGATGCCATCACCTGTAACGGAAAGCCCCAGACAATAACCGGCTTAAGGTCAGCATGGGAGAAGTATAGGGTGGAAAGATCAAGAATTCAGTTGGTTACGATGTTTGTAAGGTGCAACTAAACAATTATATGAGTCAAAACTCAAAGAAAGGATTGGCGGTGAACAAATATTCAAAAAGTCTAGAAATATAAAGTTAGGAGTCTGTACCGGTGACAATTAAGGCCACAGTTTGGATGAGGTCATCTAGGTGAGTTAGAGAGCTCTAAAAGGAAAGGGACCAGAACTGAGCATGAGGAGTATAGATTGATTTTGAAAAGCCATACAAGACTTAGCGATTATTCATTAATTTACTTTTTTCTTTGTTAAACAAATACTGAGCATGTACTATATGCTTAGCGCTATACCACAGCCATTGTTGACAGCAATGAACAACATAGGGCTGCCTTGTTCCTCCATCTTCAAAAGTCTTAATTTAATGAGATATATGCAGATAACAAAACTTGCAAATGCAAAGATAATGGAAAAACTGTTAAAATTGTGGTTAGTGGAGGCTGGGCTCAGAGAAAATAGATGAGAAACTTAATTATACCTTCGGTCTCAGGAAAAAAAAATTCTAGAGGCTGTAAAGAGAAATTGGAGTGAGCATGAGCAGTGAAATGCTGAGACAGAAACCATGCCAGGTATCGTAGCGGGGATCTGCTGTTTCCTGCGAGCAATGCCCATTTTTCTTCTGGAAACCAGGAAATGATGCTTCCTATATATTATTTCTAACAAAAGTTGACAGTCACTCTGTGTTCCGCCTGTGTGAGTCACAAGAACAGGCATCTGAACTACGGCTATCAGACTAGGATGCTCTCCCAGGGCCTTCAATCTGGGACTAGGGCTGGAAGGGAAGTTCCTTGCTGGTGGAATAGAAAGGGAACAACTGGAGCCAACCTCTCTGGCTGTGTGAGAAAATCAAGGCTTTATATGCCGGGGACAAAACATCATGAGAGGGAGGAATGGAGAGGAAGCACGTGGGAGAGGGAGGAGTGGTGGCAGCGGATACAGATTTTCCGACCCATATCACTTAGAGAGACATTGAGGAATTACTCTTGTTTTGGTGGGGGATTATTAGTAATAAAAGAAGAGAGGTTTGACATTATTGAAAATTATTAATATTATTAACTCTTCAAGTGTTGAGAAGTTGGGAATTGTGTACGTGTAATCTATGTCATATACCTGTAGCTAGGTAGACCTATATGTATACTGAATTTAGCAAAGAGACAATAGCAATGACCTTGGAAAATGTATGTACGGCGAGTTGTAGGGACAGAGGGAGCATCTGCAATGGTCAGCGGCCAGTTCCAGGGGAGAAGCAAGCCAGCAGGGGGAGGCCCCGCAAAGCCCAGGGTGGGGTGTCTGCTTCAGGAGAGAGTGGAGCATGTGTAAATGTCGATCATTAGGTGTCAGTACCGGAAGCCCCTGCAGTCAGGAGAGTTCAGGGGTGAGAGGCAAGGCAAGGATTTGGCTCTAAAGGAAAGAGGGCATTTGACTTCCATCCCATTCATTACAAAGAAGAGGGGATCTCTGAGCAACGTGAATTTTCAGGTTTGCAAAGGAAAGTTTCACAGTGCAGGTAGCAAATAAGCAAACTGAATCCTGCATCTTCTCACCCTAAAGCAAATCTTGAAGGGCAGCTGGTTTAAAGTGAGAACTTATTCCTTGGTGTTTTGCCTCTGATTTCGGTCCAGTCCCATTCTGTGCCGCCCTGTTAGCTGCCTCCATCCTCCACGACGGCCGGGATGCAACCTGGAATCCTAACGTCATGTACAGACGTGTCCTTAGCATTAGCTTTTTCTCGGTGCTCATTTTCTTCTGGTAGAAGATATTATTTTGTAATGATACAAAATACAAAATATGTAATAATACATCTTGCCACACACACTCTTTGTAAGAACTTTTATGGATATATATATATACACACATATAATATGCCTACACGTATGTACACATATGTAAAATGTGAACTAGAACTACAAATTTCTTATTTTTTTCTAAAAAGAAAAAAAATGAACTAGCTGCATGTTTATAAAAGTGAAATATTTCATTCCCATGTAGAAATGGTGCTTTTTTTTTCCATACTGTCTCTTGAAATGGCAAAATTTGGGTTGTATTTCTGTTTCCCTTGCTGCAAGTTAGTAACATTTGATAAGTGCTCCAGATAAATTTGTCTATGAAATTTTGTTTTTAACCAATTTCATGACTGAAAAGTCAGAGAGATGTTATCTGATATTATCTATGAAGCTAGGATGGGAGGTCATTTACTGTGGAGTGTAGAGCTGGTGTCTTTAAAAAATGACAGATAGTTGCAATAACTCCTGGAAAAGTGAATTGACCGGGGTAGTTGAGAGAGATCGTAGGGCAGCCTAGATACCTGATACTGAAGATCATAAATGTATTGTAGTAATAACCTTGTTCTATTCTGCTACCCAAGTTCTTAAAACATTGCAATTTATGCACCTTTAATCTAGGAAAAATATGACAAGTCTATATACACAGTGAGTTGTTCTTTTGTCTGATTAAAATGGTCCTCCTGGGATAGCTCCCCTAGCCTTTCTTGGAGAAAGCATAATATATGGCCACTTGCTTTTCAATGATATATTTTTATTTGTATCTAAAGAATAGAATTTTCAGACTCAGATTTTTCCTGCTTAGATAAAATAGTTTGACTTTTAACTCTTTTTTTTTCCTTTGTCTTTTCCTTTAATTTAAATCTCAAATTATTGATAGGTAATTTAAATGGAAAAACTAAATTAACTGGTTTTCCATGAATAACTTCTTTCTTCTTCCTCTTCTTCTTCTTCTTCTTCTTCTTCTTCTTCTTCTTCTTCTTCTTCTTCTTTTCTTTCTTCTTCTACAGCTGTGCCATTTTTTTCAATTCTATTGTCTGTGAACATAAGTTTTGCAAGCTCTCAGAGAAATACAGTGTCAGATAAAATCAAAACGAATTTTTGAAGATATGACAGACATATTAAGTACTACTATAAACAGTAAAATATTTCAAGATGAAAAAATTTTTAAGAAGAGAATAGGCATGATTTATGAGAGAAACAAACTTTAAAATAGAATTTTTTCTAAAGTCAGCATATATATTCATATATGTATACACACGCACAGACAGTATGATGTATATCAAACAACATCAACAGCAAACCCATGGTCTAATGTGTGACTATTTTCTTCTTATTAAGCTAAAATATTTCAATTACTCTTATTATCCTTAGATTCTTGTTGTGGAAACTGCAGTTTACCATGTGAAGCATCCAATTTAACAGCAGCATGAAGAACCAGACTGTTTTTTGCCAAATCTGTGACTCCTGTGAGCTGCCCAGCTTCCCTCACCCTTAGTATCTTCATCTAAAAATAAGAGTAATTAATTTGATGCATATATTTGCATTGTTTTAATCCACTAAACTTTTGGTAACTTGTCATGGGAACAGTAGAAAACTAACATACTTGCCCCTGGTTCTTCAAGCAAATAGGATTATATTTCCCATCTAACTTGAGCCATGATTGAGCTGTCCAGGGTCCACCCCACGCTAATAGGCTGAACTCTTCTCTCAAGAGTCAACCTTTACAGATTCAGTCTTTGTTTACTCTGCTTTTGTTCACTACTCAGCGCCTCCAGATAATTGATTTTAGATTTCATCTAGAATGTACTGTTGTCTGCTAGAAGATTGATCAAATAGAACTTCCTAGCATTATCAGTGGCAAAATCTCTAATAAATTCAATAAATTCTAATAAATTCTAATAAATTCAAAATGTTTTTATTTAGTCAGACCCAAATCTTCGTAATATTTAAGCACTGGTCTTAATTTTGTTCTTCGATAGTTCACACACTATAACTATCATTTTTAACATGGAAGGCTTAAAATTTGAATAAAACCATGATTTCCTCACTGAGATCCTATTTTTTAGGTTGAATTTTAGATTGTTCCATACATTGTTGCTTCTATGGTGTGATTTTCTAACAGAAAACCTCCCTGGTATACATTTAAGTAGAAGAACGTTCCAAAAATTCCCAAAAACGTTATACCCACAACACCAAATGTGATTTCATATGAGGTCAGATCACTTCGGAACAGTATGGGATGGCTAACCCTATGGCTTTATCACACTGAAAACTATTATACCTGGTTAGTCCTCAATCCAGGTCTTAGGATGGGCACTTGTTATTTAAACCAATGCTTTGTAATTATGTTAATTCACCATTTCAGAAGGTTGAAGTTTTATTCTAAAATGTTGCCATCCATTATTTCAGAGACTCTTCATGTCATTTTCAAAGTTAGTACTTATGCCCTGTGTGACCTGACTGAGCCGTTGGTTATGAACACAAAGTGTCTGAAGCTGACAATGGAATCTGCAGTCTGTTTCTGGAACCGTCTGCCCAATTCGATTGTAAACATTATTTAATTTCCTTGGAGAGAGTTGCTTACTAAGCTACAGATACATTACAGAACTAGACAGGACAATGTTCCCCTCTATTTGGTGATAAGTAAAGATATGGTTAAACTTTATCGAAAGCATTGCTAAAATCAGAATACATGATGGTCATGGAAACGTGGCCAGCTCTACTGCTTGGAGAGGATGGCTCCCGTGCCACTTACACTACTAAGCAAAGTGAGGGATACATGGAAGACCATGCAGAGATAAAGCAAGTGGTTGAGACTCCGGGATGCCTTCCTGGTAGAAGACTGTCCAAAGTCTGATGGTTTATCCAGTTCCAGATACATAACTTTTGTTGGATGACTTTCATAATAACCTTACTTCCTTGTTTATTGTTCTACTGTGTTATTAGAGCTTAAATGAAATCCCAGTGCCAGGGCCTACCAGCCCTTGAGCCATACTCTTCAAGACTATTAATAACCAGGGACACCTGGTGGCTCAGCGGTTGAGCGTCTGCCTTTGGCTCAGGATGTGACCCCAGGGTCCTGGGATCGAGTCCCACATCGGGCTCCCTGCATGGAGCCTGTTTCTCACTCTGCCTGTGTCTCTGCCTCTCTGTGTGTCTCTCAGGAATAAATAAATAATTTTTTAAAGAAAAAGACTATTAATAACCAAAACTGGAATGGAATAATAAAATGCCCAACTTTATCTTAGTTATGATTGTACCTTCTTTCTAACTCCCAGTGCCTGTTATGATCACTCAATAGTCTTTTCTGTGTGAGTAAATACATTAGTAACTTAATGAACATTCAGACTCTTTTTACTTAATCTATCATGGACAATATCTATCAGACATTACTAAATTAACTCAGAAATACTGACGTTCCATCCTTGCTGACTGAACCATATTAATTAGATATAAATTTTTATGAAAACAGCTTGTATATCCATATCCATCTTTCTGTTGTTCATAATTGACATATAACACGATAGCTTCATTGTGCATATACTTTTGCATGTATTATATTTGTAATTTTATTTACACTTTAGTAAATTTATAATGCCTTAGGATTTTTAGTCACAGGAATAATAAAATCATAATAAAAATTGCTATTTTTTCTATTGAGGGCCTGAATATTCCAGACCCTGAGTAAGATCACATTCATATATTATTCTACTTGCTTTGTACAATTCTGAAAAGTGTGTGGCATTGTTCCTATTTTTAAAATTATATTGCCTAATTTTGTAGTAATCTATACATAAAAACGTGTAAGAAAAAAAGCATGTAAGATATATAATACTGAATGAATACCAAATTAAATGTAATTTCATTCAAAGCTGAATTTACTTTCAAGACAGAACTAGATTAATCACAGAAATGAAAGGCATTTATAAAACAGTGAAAATTTATTTTTGTTGCAATGACTTCATTCAAATCTAGTAATCACCATTAGACTACTTTTCTAAAAGCGAAGTATTTATGTGAGTGTTCTTTGTAGGCCCTCTGCAGGCTTGCACGAACAAAGAGAAATCCAGATGTCATGGGCTCTGTTTATTGCTTCTCAGAATTTGATCATCCTCTGTCCAACAAAAGAAGATCAGGGCCTTGAATAGACCATCACACTCAGGGTAAGTCATCAAAGAGAATGGGGGAAAAAATCTATTTGCTTTTTTAAGGAAAACTGTTATCTAGGCCCTGATCTGGCTCTTACTGAAGCTTAAAGAAGGGGTTGCAGGCAGCAGTCTGGCAGGTATTTGATAGACTCTATATTATCAGATTGACAATTTTTTTCCTCTGTCGCACCCGTACTTGTAAACCCTACTGCATGATGACTAATGATGCCAAAGATGAACAATGTGCAGAGAATAGAGAAAGAGATGAAAAGACACCGTGTTGGAAAAGGAAAAAGAGCAGCCCTTCATCATTCCATCAGAGCTTTGGGCTTTGTGAGCTGTAGGTCACTGTCAATCAGCAGGGAAGTAGGGCAAGGGGGACAAAAAAAAATTCATTAAAATAAAGTGTTCTGAATGTTACAGAGACTCATACTTATCAAGAGGTGAAGAGCTTTCCTTTCAGAGCTACTAAACTATTTGTCTCTCTGGTTGATGTAAGATTATGCTACATAATATGTATGTGCACCAATAAACTCTTCTGTACTTATAAACCATGTTAATATTCCAGTCATAATAAATCCAAGTTTTGCAGTTTCTGATGAGACAAATCATTTGCCAGATTATCTCAAGAAAATGTTTTTTTTTTTATTCCCTTTTATCATATTGCCTGAACCTAATGAATAAAAACCTACATCATTTAGTTTCTTGGAGAATAATTTAAAAAAAAATCTGCTATGTTAACATAGAAATGCAAGATTGACCAAAGTTTGGGTTATGTCAAAATCATTCTCCTCAGAAAGAAACATCCAACTAATACCAAACAATTTGGAGAATTTTATTTGAGATTCATTTTTTAAAAATGTATTGTGATATTATTTTTATTCTAAGAACACAAGTGAATCATCCTAAAATTCAGAATGATCGTATCGATAGTAATGATGAAAAGTTGCATTATAGAGTGCTTTTAAAGGAGCTGACATTTACTTTCTGCTATGCAAGTCTCTGCAAACATTACTCCACATGGTGACAGCCTCAATGGGGTTTGAAGCTGGGGTGGGTCTTTAGAGTTAGAACCCATGGACAAAGCTATCAACATTTTAATGAAAACATTGATACAGGAGAGCTTGGCTCTTGTCTCAGGGAATCAAAGAATGAATCTTGCGGACACAGGAGAGTGAGGAAAGGATTAGAAGTTTATTAAGCAAAGACACAGAGAAAGCTCTCGGAATTGAGAAGGGTCCCAACACGGTTGCCACCGAGGGCTTCTAGGGTTGGTCTTTTATTGAAAGCCAACCAGGGAACCCAAATCTTTTAACATATCTGTTGATATCATCATTGAGTAAAGACTAGTGATAACATCTTTAATGGCTTACTTCTTCTTTAGGGTCGGGTAATTCTTTTTTGGTCACAGGTAGCTGTTTATAACAAGACCCCACCTATGGCACCTGGGACAGGATGGACTGGTTTATTTGTCTCTGGTTTACTTTCATTTCCACATTTTTGGGATCTTTGTGAGCCTGATTCGGTGGCCCCCTACCTAGCCCTGCCCAGCCCCATTTGCCCCAACTCAAAATCGACCAGTCTAAAGGATACATCGCTAAATAGAGATTAAGAATCCCTATTGGATTCTCAACTCCATGAAGGCATGAACCATTTTTACATTACTTATTCCACATTTTTGTGTGTGTGTGTGTGTGTGTGTGTGTGTTTTAAGATGTTATGTATTTATTCATGAGAGAGGCAGAGACACATGCAGAGGGAGAAGCAGTCTCCCCACGGGGAGCCTGAGGTGGGACTTAATCCCAGGACCCCAGGATCATGATCTGAGCCAAAGGCAGATATTCAACTGCTTAGTCACCCAGGTGCCCCTATTCCATATTTTTGTATAGTGAATGCTAGAAAAGGAAAAGGGTTGATCCTGAGATGACTCACTCAACGCTGAATAAAACTTAATCATACTGCCATTAATAATGGGTAAAATTGTCAATGCAGCTACAAAGTTTCCAGTACATCCGAAGTGTTCAATAAATGTGAACGCTTCTCTATTCTTTCTTCCTACTTGGAACTGTGAACACTATAAGAGCTCAATGTCATATGATTGCGGCCATCTGCTAATCGCTGTATTTCTCATGATTGTTTAGATCCTCTTCATACGTTGAGGAATAATGTCTGACTTTGTTCAATAATGTCTTTATGGTTTGTGGGGGATATGCAAGATAGATTTTTCTTACTGTAAATTTATATTTAAATAAGTGTTTTAATGAAAAATATATATGTCTTTCACTCAGATGTCCCAGCAAAGTTCACCTAAATGTTAACTAATGTTTTCAGTTAAAAACGTTTCTATTACTGTTTTCTATCCACTATTTTTTCTAACATATGAAGACGACAGGCTGCTTCCCAGGCCTATCTCCAACCATCCTGGAAATATCAGCATCCCCCCAAAGTCTCACAGAACACTAAGACAATGTAATCATGGTCCAAACTCTTCTGTGTCTCTCTATTATTTTGTAATGAGGTCTCATTTTGAGCAGAGAGAACATGGAAAAAGATAACTGGGTTTCTGAGGAGTCTCTGAAGACCACACTCACTTAACCCTGTTGGAAATGCCCTCCAGCTTGCTTCCCATTGCCCCTATTCTCACACATGCTCATAAAGTCAAAACTAATACTTAATGTATGATCTTCCTACTAACTGAGGGTTATTAGTTAAATCCAGGGGAGAGCTTGTTATTTTTACCTTCAAGAAATAAGCCACATATTGTAAACGCTAAAAATTACCAAAAAAAAAAAACCAAAACAAAACAAAACAAAACAAACAAAAAAAAAAAACTCACGAAGGATCTTGGCCAGGTATATGAAGACTGCGACTGAGTTTACAAGACATCTCTAGAATATTTTATTTCTGCATTCTACTTTGGTTTAACTACACAGCTTGATTGAGAACAAAGAATATATCTAAAAGTGTTAGTTTTTATAGTGGAATACAAGCAAAATGTAAACACTCTAGGCTATATCTAGATACCTATCATTCTTTCTACAAAAACATTAATCTCTGACAAAGAACTGTTTGTGGAGACTCACCTTGTTAAAGATTAGTTCTGGAGGGACACGCAGATTAAAAAGAAATACAGGCAAACCACGGGAATGGAAAGATCACATTCTATCATTCCTTTGGTATCTTACTAAGGAGGAAGAAAAATAAGTCTGACTTTGGTGTAGCTAGGTTACAGGACGATAGAAATTAAATCTAATAATTATAGAACTGGCATCTTTAAATAGAACATCCACAATGCTAGCTGAAAAAGGGACACATAGTAAAGAGCAGTATCTAATCTTTAATGACCACTTAGCCCTCTGCTAAATAATTTGGCTCTTGGTAGAGCTTGAGAAAAATAGCATCTCTACTCTTTTATCCTCAGGTCTCAAATAGCCCATGATTCATTGTAGTCATTAGTTCATTGAAAAGACAATATTTTTTTCCTGTTCTCTTTAGTTCTGCTTCCTCACCATATAGAACAGTATGTTTGGCTCAAAGTAGGTGCTTAACAAATACTGGAAATATCATTTAAACTTATGAAGCTCTTAAAGAAAGAAGTTACAGAAGGGCAAAGATACGAATATAATTCTGAGAATTATATGTCTTATAATAACAGCTCTACTTTGCAGTTAATAATAGGTACCATTTTATAAAACACTGTGACTAATACATGAACACTATGAAATCAATCTTTTCATCTTTATTTCTTAATTTGCAATCTAATCTTAGAAAGCTCACATTCCTCAAGGTCACACAGCTAATCAGTTTTATAATAAAAATTTGAACAAAGAAAATTTGGTTTCAAAATCTACCTTCTGAACCAGTTAACCATACTTCTTCCCAAACTAGATTGATCATGAGATGATGAACTAAAAGTAAATAAGAAGATTTATAAATGTTTTATTATGAGTTTTTTTTGGTGTGAAATATCCTTGTAAAATCACCTTGGTCATGATTATTATTTCTTAAGAAAGGACTCTGGAAATCACACACACACAAAAAGGGTCTAAAACAATGGGATATTTTCTGATTTTCAAAAGGTGTTTCATTTTAACAACACATTTGGATGATGTGCTCTTAATTTTTAAAAAGCTATTTCTTTAAAAAAATATTTTTTTATTCAAGAGAGACACAGAGAGAGAGAAAGAGGCAGAGACACCGGCAGAGGGAGAAGCAGGCTCCACACAGGGAGCCCAACGTGGGACTCGATCCCAGGTCTCCAGGATCACACCCTGGCCTGAAGGTGGCACTAAACCACTGAGCCCCCGGGCTGCCCTTTATAAAGCTATTTCAAACTTAAGCTTCTATGCCTAAGACAATGTCACCAAATCAAATTAAAATATGGAAGAAAAATTGATACTTATTGGTAATACAAAAATTTTTATCTATATCGCTCATCATTTCTCAAATTGGACTTCAGTACCTATGAAGAATGACAGTGGTAAAGCCATAGGATACACAGTTGACACCAACATAAAAATTAGGGAGGCTGACCCCAATACAGTCAAAAGTCAGGGTAAAACTTCTGATTCCCCAGAAATTTAACTACCAATGGTCTACTCTTGACTTGGAGCCTTACCAATAACTTGGTCAATTAACACATATTTTTATTTAATATATATTATATGCTATATTCTTACAATATAGTAAGCTGGAGGAAAGAAAATCCTAAGAAAGAGAAAATACATTCATAGTACTGTACTGTGAAAACCTCTAAGTTGACCAGCACAGTTCAAACCTGTATTGTTCAAGAGTCAACTATGTAAGAATGAAGTATGACAAGTTCAGCTTCTTCCTACGTTCTATAACTAAGCTATTCTCCTTGTAATACTATCTAAAGCAAAGAAACTTGAAATACAATTAATTTGGAGGGAGAGCGCTGCTATCAATTTTTAGAGCTTCAACAGTTATTCATATCAACACATAACAAAGTAAATCCATTCATAACTTTGTCCTTAATCCTACAAAAATTGCTGAAAATGTTGGTTCTATTCAAAACCTCTTGGTAGGAGGTTTTAAGAAACTTACTGGCAACCCTGGCATGGTTTAAAACAGAGTGTGCAATGTTTGATGAGGGAGATTTGAGGATGGGGGCAGGGGCCAATAGTAAAAGAGTTGGTAGAAACAATAAAATGAGAATGTAAACTACTTTACATCTCCAGATGTAGGTTTTTCTTAGTTTTAAATTATTTTGTTTTGTTTCAAATAAGTATGATCATCTAGGCCTATTAGGTTTATAAATAGCTTTTGCTTAAATGGAAAAAAAAATACAATTTTCTGAAAATAATGTAAAGGAAGTTTGATAACATTGTATCTATAGTTTGTCTACCTGGGTTATTGATAGATTACAATGCAAAGGAGAATTTGAAACAAGAACAATAAAAGAACAGCAGCTCATTTGCATAGAATCTCTGAATTGCTCAAGTCAATTTTATTTTGCCTTATGGCAAATGTTTCTCATCAGCCTCAGATGTAGAATGGATTTCTATTGGCTACAATAGCTCTCTAACAGCTGAAGATACAGCGTGAGTCCAAAGACTAATAGCAACCTTAAAATAAATCACTTTTATTCTATGCAATAAGGCAAAGCCATTTCACTAATGGATCACAAAGAGGGTAAGAACATGACACAAATGTTAGTCTAAATTGAATATAGTGAACACCATTAGTTTTTTTAGACTTTACTGCTAATATGTATATAAGCTGTTCAACGGATTGGGATATCAGGTCATTCTTGGTTTTTGTTTTTTCTTTTTAATGTTCAAAATGGATGTTTTTAAGTGGCCTGATTCAAGTTGTAGAACCTGTAATGTTTGTGTCCAAAAAGCCATAGATCATATTGAAGCTCTCTTTATTTTTAGTATTTTCTTTGTCTTCTGTATTTTCGAAGGACATTTCTGAATAGATCATTTTATTTAGAAGTCACTATTGATTACAAAGTAAAAACCCAGAAGACACACATATATTTACCCCAGAACCAATTCCAGAAGTCCAGAGAAGCCCTTGGAATAGAATTGACATTTCTTGAAATTGCTTATGTATGCAGACATAAAAGTGCACTTAGTAGATGTAATTACAGCTTTTACAACAGTCTAATTAAACAGCACATCCATCATATATATTGTCTGCTTTGCTGAGAATTGTATAAATCAATTTGAAGCAGAGCAGGCAATGAGTTCTTCCTGCCTCCTCACCTGCTGATACTAACTGGAAACAAGCAAGAGCCAAAAAGAGAAAAAAAAAAAAATCTTTCATATCAGAATGTGATAAATGATATGATTTCCTGTTCTCAGTACTTCTCAGCTCAGACCAAAAAGTCTGTATGTGTTTTATAATTACTGTACATTGTCTTTTTGGAACTGAAATTTATCCTGTGGTGAGAGTCAACACCGTTATTTTTCCGAGGACAAAGATGATTTTGCCCCTGATGATAAAGTAGTAAGTATGTTGCATGGGGCTGTACCACTGACTACGTAACTTACATTCGAATTATAACTTCCACGTGTATGGTTAGCTCTCTCTCTGTGGCTCAATTTCCCCTTATATTTAAATAAAAGGAAAAGAAAAAGTTTATAATTCTATTTTAATCAGTATGGTCTCTGATTTTGCCATACTTGAAACTTCAGGAATTTGAAAATAAATATTTCTTCTCATTATGAGGAAGAAATAGTAGATTAAATGATTTCAGTTGATATCACCAAACTATAAATTACCATAAGGCCTCCCCATGTTCTTGAATTACACAGGTCCCAGGTGTTTAGTTGTCTAGAATTTAAGGGGAGAAATTTAAGGATTAACTTTAAAGGTTGAGTAAAGGAGGGCCTGAAAATTACTTTCTGAGAGGAATTTTAACATCCAACATCATTGCAGGGAGGTATTAAAAAGAAAAAGGTGGAACCCCTGGGTGGTTCAGCCAGCTGAATTTCTGCCTTGAGCTCAGGTCCTGGCAGCAAGTCCCCCATCAGCGCTCCCTGCTCAGCAGGGAGTTTGCTTCTCTCTCAGTCCTTCCCCCTCTCATGATCTCTCTCTCTCTCTCTCTTTCTCTCTCACACTTTCTCTCATAAAATAAATAAATAAATAAATAAATAAATAAATAAATAAATAAATAAAAATAAAATAAATAAAATAAAATAAAATAAAATAAAATAAAATAAAATAAAATCTTTAAAAAAAAGAAGAAGGTGGGGAGATCAAACTTTTTTCACTTGGGGAAAGTGAAACATAATTCATTTTTTTTTCCTTATTAGAAAAACAAAATCAATAAGCAAGCAAAAAAAAAAAAAGAAAAAAAGAAAAACAAAGTTCGTTTTCAAATCATTCATTAACATGATTAAGAAGCATCAATGGGAAATGCGAACATTGAAAGGTTGTTTCTTACTGTAGAAACCCATCGGTTGGCAACCTCAGAGGGAGGAAGTTACACTTTACTGCTCCCTAACTTTTCATTGAATTTATCCACTTTATTAAAGGCCCAGAAATATCACTTGTCAAACATGACTTTATAAATTACTTTGAGATGAGCCAGAACGGATGACTTTGCAATGCTGTCCTATGGGTGAACATTTAAAGGGTCAGCTCAGGGACAAAGATGCCATATCATTTGTGACAGCTGCTTCCCCCATTGCACTGGGCTTCCTGAGTACAGTCAGTGTCCCTCCCCCCATCTTTTTTAAATATTTGATTTATTTGAGAGAGAGACAGAGAGAGACAGAGAGAGCTGGAGCAGGGGGGAGGGAGATGCAGAAGCAGGGGCAGAGGAACAGCAGATTCCCTATTCAGTGGGGAGCCCAAGGTGGGACTTGATCCCAGGACCCCGAATTCATGACCTGAGCTGAGGTCAGACGCTCAACCAACTGAGTCATCCAAGTGCCCCCCTTCCCAGTTGGTGACTCCTCTAATGTCTGTTCAAGGCAGAGAAACCTGAACGTGACATGACTGAAGAGCACTGGAAGAGCAGGAGGGCCACCCTGGGATTCTGCTGACAGGTGTCTCTGTTCCTGGGCACTGAGAGACAGACAGGGGGAAAGGAGGGAACGGCTGAGGGAGGATGAGCTCTGCGGACCTATTCACTTACATTCTTAAGACTCATTGCTGGTTCAGATCACAGCTTGGTGATTTTCAGTCTTTGCTTTTTCTGTTCCATATTTTGCGGTTGGAGGGAAGAGCCAGAGGCATAGTCAACTACGGAGAAAGTCATTCAGTAGGAATTTGACAACCCGTACAATTTACTTTGTATGTCATCTACTCCGATGCCTCAAATTTTGAGACACTGATTTCAGTTAACACTTGTTAACCTGAAGATATGTGTTCCACAGAGGCATATGCCTAATTCAGATCATTAGGAAAGTGATTTTTTTCTTTCATAACTCCTGCTTTTCACTTCCTTAATTAAGTTCAGTGACATCACAGTAGCCTAGCAGCTTCAAAAAAATGCATCCCTATCATTCTAGATGTCTACACACCTGAGAATGTTTGATATTATCCATGTCTTCATGTACTATATATCTCAGAACATTTAGCGCAGAATTTAGAAAATATTCTTGAAAATGTAGCATATTTGAGTTATTTACAATGAAACCATAAGAGGCACTTCTGGTAAGAGCAAGCTGAAGAGGTTGCCAATTTCAGTAATTTGCAGAAAACAAGTATAAAATTAGACAAAGTTTGTAAAAAAAAAAAACAAAAAACAAAAAACAAACCATTTCAGGATGCTGGAGGTTGACCAAAATTAGAAAACAAATGGAGGAGAATTTGAAAACAATTTGAAAAATTGAGAGAAGCTAGAGGGTGTGTTCAGGTGTAAATTGCAGTTTCCCCAGGTTGGGGCTGGCTGAAAATACAGCAGCTCTGGTGCCAGAGATGGAAAATTAAATCCAGAGCCAGGGATGTGAAAAACCGTGGTTTTGCTAGCTAAAATTGGCCAATTTTGTTGGGAACATTTAGGAAAAATTAAGTTTGTGGTCTAGTTTAAGGTAAGATTGACCGGCCAGAAACTTAACTGGGAGATTTGGAAATAAAAAAGTCATAGAAGGGCTGAGATAAGTTCTTCATACCACTCAGCCTGACTGCCAAGCTGCAGTTGCTCAGGGGAGTTCCTAGGGAGTCCGGAAAGTGTGAAATTCAAGAGATTTCAGGATAAGCTGTAACACTGCACGTTCCCCAGCCTCCACACCGGTCAATCAGAGGAAGATGGAAGCTTTGTTTGCTCTCCTGAGGTTGTCTAAGCACAACTTCTACCCCAAGCATCACTGATGACCACACTGTGCAGAGAGTCGACCATGGGGCTTCCAGACTAAAAAATAAAAAATAAGAACAAAAAATTGATCAGAGACACCACATGGTCTAAGCTAACTTTTTATAAATTATGAATGTTTTTGTCCTTTGATTCTGCTACCAAACAGACTAGATTTTCACACAATAATCATATAATTTACTCTGATTCCCATTGTAAATATTTGCATAACACTGATACTCTGTGGGTGCTGAACTTTCTCAGAACCATAATGGGCAAATGGGATTAGAGAAGGAGACATGTTACTCAGGAGAGTGGAGGAAAACTGCAAGAGTCTCAGACATTGAGATCCTTTTCACTTGTGCTCCCTCTTTTGGTCTTTGTTATGTGAATACCTGCCATCCTTGATCTCAATGCCCCTTTTGGCCTCTCTCTGAACCTTTTATATCTCTTTTCTTTTGGAATTAATCATTGCTCATTTCCATGCTCTTTCCCTCTCCCTAAGTTTTTAACCATTTGTATTCCAATAATACATTTATTTATTTTTCTTTTTTTAATAATAAATTTATTTTTTGTTGGTGTTCAATTTGCCAACATACAGAATAACACCCAGTGCTCATCCCGTCAAGTGTCCCCCTCAGTGCCCGTCACCCACTCACCCCAACCCCCCGCCCTCCTCCCCTTCTACCACCCCTAGTTTGTTTCCCAGAGTTAGGAGTCTTTATGTTCTGTCTCCCTTTCTGATATTTCCCACACATTTCTTCTCCCTTCCCTTATATTCCCTTTCACTATTATCTATATTTCCCAAATGAATGAGAACATATAATGTTTGTCCTTCTCCGAGTGACTCATTATAATTGCTGCAACAAAATATATTTATTTCTCATTCTACATTATAAAAACATAAAAAACACAACAAAACATATTTTATGCAAATAATATTCATACAATCAATATTGTTTCTCTTTTAATCCTCACAGTAACTTTATGAAGTACTATCATTAAACCTATTTCATGTATTGGAAAACTAAATGTTAGAGCTATTCAATAAATTACCCAAACTAATGTTTCTCTTGACACCAGGATTTTAACGATGGTTGGTCTAACTCTAAGATTTTCTTTCTTTTTTTCTTTCTTTTTTTTTTTTAAGATTTTATTTCTTAACAACATATTGTGATTTTGTTTTGAACAATGCAAGAGGAAATAGAATCTGAAGCAACAAAATCTCAATAATTTATTTTTGTGTTTGGAGCTGAAGCTACTATATGTCAGAAAATAGGATTCTCTTCAATCTTTCTGGAATAGTCCTGCCCATAAGGCTTAGCCCAAATGGATGGTTGGCGTCTTTGATATGAAATAGGAAATTTGATACACAGACTAAGTTAATAGAGCATATTAAGTAGAGCTAATAAGGTAAAATCAAAAGGTGAAAACAAAAACACCAAATGAAATTAAAAATCCATTTTCAAGTATCTTAATGAGAAGTACTTAGACAATGAGTTCATCAGCATTCTAATTTAATTCAGTCATTAATGTGACCGTATAATTTTTAAAATCACCTTGAAGAACTGTGATCATTCTTTACAGGTTCATTTAAATTTATAATCCAAGCTACTTTTATTAGTACATGTATTCAAGAAATACCAGGCAACAGTTACATGCCAACATCATATTATTATTAGAATATTATATTATTCTAAGCATTAGAGGTAGAACAG
Source organism: Nyctereutes procyonoides (assembly GCF_905146905.1). Taxonomy (NCBI): domain Eukaryota; kingdom Metazoa; phylum Chordata; class Mammalia; order Carnivora; family Canidae; genus Nyctereutes; species Nyctereutes procyonoides. The sequence continues at coordinate 1,939,769 of NW_026575122.1, read as the reverse complement.
AGAACAAAAGAGAGAAAAATTTCAGTTTTCATTGAACCTACATTTCTGCTGGAGAAACAAGGAAAATATTTGAAACAATCTATCTATGGATCTATTTATCTATCTAGTATAGTGGATTACAAAGTCATAAATCACATGAAAATAAAAAAGAAAAGAGTGATACTAGAGGCTTGAATAGAGAATGCAATGCAATTTCAGATGAAGTAATCAGAGAAACCTCACTGAGACAATAGCATTTAAGCAGAGACAGGAAGACAGTGAGCATGTGATTCATGACCTTAGTAGGGGAAAATGTTTTCATCAGGAGAAACAGCAAGTTAGACTTGTTGGTGGTGATTTCTGGAAGAGGGAAGAGGTACACTGAAGATGGAGTACAGCCAGGAAAAATAAGAGCAGGTGAGATCAAAGAAATATGAGAGGGGATTGATGAAGAGCCTCATAAACTAGTCAAAGGTTTTAAGGAGATCAGTGACAAAATTTGACTTAGATTTTAACAGAATGACACTGAATTGTTTGTTGGACAGACTGAAGGCTATACCAGGAAGAGGGCGGTGCCACAAGAAAGTCAGCTGAGTGGTCATCTGCGAGGTTATTGCAGAGAGATGATAGTGGCTTGAACCAGAGTAGTAGGTTGGAAGTAATTAGAAATGACAAGATTCTAGATGATAATTTTATGATGGAACCAATAGGATTTGTTGATGGGTTGGACGTGGAGTGTGAGAGAAAGAGAGTAGTCAAAAAAGGCACTAAGTGTTTTGTTCTGAAGAATCTGTATAACAGAGTTGCCAATCACTTAGATGAGCAAAACTCATGGAAAAGCAGGGGGAGGAAAACCAGGAGTATGGTATTGGGCATGTGAAATCGGGGTGTCTTTTAGATATAAAAGTGGAAATAAGTAGGCATTTGGTTATATGAATCTAGAAAGTTCTTCTAAGTAAAGAGAGAGGAAAGTTATCAGCATGTTGATGTGTTGATGGCATTTGGTATTTAGGGGCATTTGATAAATGAGATGATAAAGACGATGATAGAGAAGACAACTCATCAAAAAGAGAGAAATAAGGAAAAATCAACAAAAGAGTCTAAAAAGTAATCATCACAGAATTTTAAGGAAAACCAAGATAAGGTGTCTTGAAAGACAAGTGTTTTAAATATCTATTGCTGTATGACCATCTCTTCGAACACTTATTGGCTTCAAAGTATATATTTATTTATTTTGTGGGCTGACAAGAGGGGCTAGTTTCTGCAGGGATGGTGTGTGTGTTTTTCCCTCTTAAAATCAACTGGGATCACTAACAAGTCTGGACCTTCCACTGGGAAGGCTGACATGGCTGAGGCCTCCACTCACAAGGTCTATCTTGGGAATCCAGCTTGAGCTTGTCCCCATGGTGAAATTTCCGACATAGAAACTCTGCAATGTTTCTTAAGACTTATACTCAGGGCTCACAAAACATCTATCCTGTGCTATTGGTCAATAGTAGATTAAAGTATTTGAAAACTGAAAAATGACTCTTTTACAAAGATCTGCAAACCATTTGTGACAATTATTTGCAATCTGCCCTATCAGGTGAAGAAAATGCTTCATCAAGAGAAAATGAGAGCCGTCTGGTGTTATGTAAGATAAAGACCTAAATTGGAACTTGCATTAATAAAATTAAGGGTTTAGCCAAATTCTCCATGATTAGAATTGGCCCATGTGAAATATAAGACCATTTTAATTATTTATTGTGTCGTGGTTATGCATATCACAGGAGAATTCTTATAGTTTGAAGAAATTCTATACATTTCCATGGTCTTTCAATGATATTCAAAAACCAGCAGGGAATTTATTCATACTTTTATAATACTTCAGTTTTCAGTTCTTATGGTTTTCTTTGCTAATTCAACCAGGTAGCAACTTGCTATTTTTTTTTTTTTAAGTAAAAGAATGCTACTGAGAACTATATTTTTAAACAAGTCAAGTGCAAAACCATGACAACTAATGTCTTATTCTCTAAAATGGAAAGCTTAATGGTAACTTAAAAAAAAAATAAGTGCTTGATACACTACATATATATTAAAAAGGAGGGCTTAAAATTTTAAAACTGAGAGAAATGTACAAGATTTGAATATATAAAACTGCATTGTATTTTTCTATTTAAAAGCATAATTGCATATGACCTGAAGAGTAGCAAGAAGTTCACTTGAAAGAAGTAATTCTTTTTTTTCCCATTAAGCAAAAGAGGAAAAGCTACTTTAGCAATATTTTTTTCAATTGAATGCAATTTAATGTATGATAATGAGGGACTCTTAGATGACAGTTGCTACAAGAAAGTAGAAAAAAAAAGTCTTTCTTCTAGAAAACTATGTCCTTCTTTACATTTGGGATAACTAGAGGCAAATAGTATTGTGAGAAAAAATTAAGCCAAAAGATGGCTATTGTGTGTAAGTAATGGAAAAAAAAAATGCTGTTAAATCATCCTATTGCTTTGTTACATATTTAATAATTTGAATTATACAAGCAACATTGATTAAAGCAAAAAAACCAAGTAAACAATGCAGATAATAAAACTTTAAAAAATATTTTAAGGTAAAAAACAAAAAAATTCACAAGCATCAGATAATAATTGATAAAATTTTAAGTAAATCACATGAATTATGTTGCCATTCAAATATAAAGTATAAATCTTGAATATTTTACTATTATATTATTAGAATATATTCTCCAAAATTGGCATATGGCAAATTATTTGAAAATATATTATTATTGAGTGAGATGACAGATTGGAAGCTGCCAGTGCTCATCCCCCTCACTGAAATGTCGGTTTGAATAATAATCCATGCTTGACAATACCTTCATGAGAGCTAAGAAATCCTGGTGAGAGCTTCTAGCACCTGGAGGGAGCACCCTGAAGAGGATGGGAAGGATGGCTTCACATCTTCCACATCCACACATTACCTGGGTCACCATGCAGTGTCCTACACAGACACTCTCTGCTGGGGGATTGAGATGGCACCTGAATTGGCTCTGGACCCCAACATGAGACTCACTGCAGTAAAAACCAATGCCAACCTGGCTTCCATGGACCTAGGCTCCAGGCTCTAAGCCCACCCCAGCACTGGGCTATCTCCTACAGCTGTAGGCTCCATTCTTGCCATGACACCAGACTGGCCCTGGTGGTTCCAAGCATCAGACATGCTCCTGTGGCCCCAGGCTGCAGACCCAGCCTCCAGGATGACACCTGTGACCCATGTCCCATGCTCAACCAAGCACCAGACTGACTTCACACAGCTCCAGGTTCTGGACTGCCCAGAGTCAAGCTGGACCCCATTACAGGGAACCCAGCCTTCCCCTGCGGATCCAGGACACACCCCATTCCCACAGTCTCCTGTTCCAGGTTTGATCTTGCTAACTCCAGCCCCAGTCCAGCCCCTTTGGACCTAAGCATCAGACTTGCTGTTTTGATTCTCAACACCAAGCCCATTGCAGAGGACATACTTAGCATCTGCCTAGTCCGTGAAGATCCAGGGTCCAGGCTCTCCCTTATGGAACCAGGCTTCAGGCTTATCCCTACAGACATGGGCCCCAGGCCTACCCCAACAGTGTTAGACATTGGCCCATTTCAGTGGACCCCAGTACCAAGTTGGTCTGAACTCAGGACCAAGCCTGTTCTATGGACACGGGTGCTAGGCCTGCCCTAGTGCAAGGCTGGGCTCCACAGACTCAACCTCAAGGCCCACCATGTTACCAAGCAGAACTTCCATGGACCCAAGCTTTAGAAAGAACTCTGAAGATCCAGATTTGAGGTCTGTCCCTGCAGATGCAGTCATTAGACTCCTCCCAGTGCAGCCTAGTGCCACATCAGCCCTAATAGATCCAAGATAAAATCCTGCACTTGCAGGCCCAGACAGTAGGCCCATTTCTGTGGACTCAAGTTCCAAGCCCCCCCCCCCCAGTAGACCTATACTTCACATCAGCACACCTGAAGACATCAGTGGCAAGCCCCCACAATGACCCCACTGGCTGGTGCATGCAAAATTTCTAGATGGCCTGACTGGTGGTGGTGGGGGCAGGGGGTTCTGACAAATTCAGACGGCAAAGACTAGAAGAAGCATCAACTTTTCTAATGCATGGACATCAGTGTTTACACTGATCTCCCACAGAGATCATGACTAATAAGAGAAACATGATACCACCAAAGGAACAAAATGAAGCACCAGTAATTGACCCTAAAGAAATGGAGATGTACAAACTTCCTGACAAAGAATTCAAAATAATTATCTTATAGAAGTTTAGTGAACTATAAGCAAACATAGGTAGACAAGTAAACAAAATCAAGAATATAATACATGGGGCAGCCCGGGTGGCTCAGCGGTTTAGCACTGCCTTGGGCCCAGGGCCTAGTCCTGGAGACCAGCAATCGAGTCCCATTTCAGGCTCCTTGCACGGAGCCTGCTTCTCCCTTTGCCTGTGTCTCTGCCTCTCTCTTTCTCTCTGTCTCTCTCTTTCTCTGTGTGTCTTTCATGAGTCAATAAATAAAATCTTAAACAAAAAAAGAATATAATACATGAAGAAAAAAAAAAAGTTGAACAAAGAGATAGAAAACACACACACTCCCCAAAAAATCATAAAGAAATTCTGGAGCTGATAAACATAATGATTGAACTGAAAATTCAATAGAGAGCTTCAACAGTAAAAACTCAATTCAGAGGAAGAATCAGCTTGAACACATCATTTGAATATTAACAGTCAGAGGAAAAAAAAATGAAAACAATGAAGAATGCTTTCAGGGCCTATGAGACATTGTTGAATGAATCAATATGCACATTCTGCTATTCCTGGAAGTAGCACAGAAAGAAAAGGAAAAAAAAAAAAAGTAAAGACATAATAATGGAAAATTCCCCAAATATGGAGACAAAAAATGAACATTCTGATCCATGAATCTCAAAGAACATATAATGTATTAAACATAGAGAGACCTGAAGACACATTATAAATTCTTAAAAGAGAAAGAGAAACAATTTTGAAAGCAGCAATAAAAAGGCAGCTTGCCACACAACACAGGAACCCCCGTCAGACCATAAGAGGAATTCTCAGCAGAAAACTTGCAGGCCATGAGTCAGTAGGGTGATATTTTCAAAGTTCTGGGAAAAAAAAAAAAAAACAGCCAACTAAGGATATTATAACTAGAAATGCTGCCTTCAGAAATGAAGGAGAGGAAAAGACTTTCCCTGATAAATGATGCTAATGGAGTTCATCACCACTAGAATTGCCTAATAAGAGATGCTAAGGAAATTTTTCAAGCTATGATGAAAGAACATAACTAACATGAAGACAAATATAAAGTATAAAACTCATTCTAAAGATAAGAATATGGTCAGAATATGGTCAAATTCAGAATGCTATAATAACACAATGGTGAGGGATCCCCGGGTGGCTTAGTGGTTGAGCATCTGCCTTCAGCCCAGGGCATGACCCCAGGGTCCCGGGATTGAGTCCTGCGTCGGGGTCCCTGCATGGGGCCTGCTTCTTCCTCTGTCTGTGTCTCTGTATCTCTCTGTGTCTTTCATGAATACATAAATTTAAAAAATCTTAAAAAAATAATACATTGGTGGTACACAGATCACTTTTAACTGTAGTATAAAAGCTGAAACATAAAAATACTATGGGGTGCCTGGGTGGCTCTGTGGGTTGAGCATCTGACTCTTGGTTTTGGCTTAGGTCATGATCTCATGGCTGGTGGGATCAAGCCCCACATCAGGCTCCACACTCAGGCGTAAGTCTGTTTGCAAATTCTCTCCCTCTGACTCTCACTTCCCTCATGTGCTCTCTCTCTTTCTCTCTGTTTCTCTCAAATAGATAAATAAATCTAAAACGCACACACAGAACTATAGGTATAATAATTTGTTAAAAGCTACACATATGAAAGAATGCAAATTGTAACATCAATCACATAAAACGTGAAGAGGTTAAAGGGTAGAGTTTGTGTATGTGATCCAAGTCAAGTTCTTAAAAGTATAAAATTGACTGATAGTAGTACCACGAAGCAAAAGCCTACAGTCAGTGAAAAGAATGAGAAAGAGAAAGGAATCAAAAGGCTCTCCTATAAAAGCCATCCGGTCACAAGGAAGACAGCAAAAGTGGGAAAAAGTGACGAAGGAACCAGGAAAGAGCCAGGAAAGCGTTCAGGAGGTAGCGAGAGTGAGCCTTCCCCATCCTCAGGTCAGGGGCTCTCACCCCCTGAGTACCACGAGAAAGTACCAAACTCAGAAGCCCTCAGGGATACTCGCGTCAAGTACGGTTACGTCCATGGCAGGCATCTTCCTTTGGGCAGGATTTTTATTTGAAAGCACAGGCCATGGTGTTGAGGTCATGCTCGCCCAGAAGAACCACCTTCAGGACAGTCGTGCTGAATACTCTTTCTTCTGACCCCCTCTCACCTCCTTCTGCCCCTCTGGGTGGGCCGCACCCTGTCCCAGGGGAAGCCAAGCCCCCCTTGCTAGCTACGCAGGCTCCCCTGCCCCTTGTGGCAGGTCAGAGGGTACAAGGCAAGAGACAGAAGGGCCTCCACCTGCCAGGCTGAGTCTGGATGGGCCTGCCTCGGTCTCCTCAGGCCCCAGCTCCCACAGGCAGGCCTGCTCCCGTTGCCAGAGCCGTGGGTGCACAGCCTTCTGCTCTTTCCCCAAACCCAACCACCTTCAGGTAAGCACCTTTGTGCAACCCTGTTGCCCCTTGGAGGGTGCTTTCTGCTAACTGCAGAGTGGGGGGGTGGGCAGTCAGACTGCTGCTAGGCGTTGCTGCTGGGGTGTGGTCGCAGACATCCATTTCTGGCTCCTGAAGGTCAGGGAGAAGCAGAAAGCAAGCCTTTAGTTTCCTTTTGTTGTTTGGGGTTTTTAAAAATATTTTATTAATGTATTTGTGAGAGAGAGCATGAGCAAGAGGAGTTGGTTTTGGTTTTAATTTACTGGTTCATTGTTGCCTGTTGATGGGTTACAGGAGCAGGGTGGCGACTGAGGGCTGACTCTCTATCAATGCTAATATATTAATTTTCACTATTCAGGATCTCTGTCCTTGGGGTCACCTGGGGGGCTCCGTTGGCTAAGCGTCTGCCTTCTGCTCGGATCATGATCTGCAGGTCCCGGGATCCAGCCCCTGGTCGGGCTCCTACTCAGCGCAGAGTCTGCTCCTCGCTCTCCCTCTGCCCCCCGCACCTCCTCACTTGCACATTCTTTCTCTCTCTCTCTCTCAAATAAATAATTAAACTCTTAAAAAAATCTCGTCTTTGAAGTCACATCTTAGAACTTAAACCATCACCAGCCTTGGCATTTTTAAAGCAACCACACTCATCCTATAAGTGCATATTTGTGCAAGACCACATACACTCTTCTCCTATATCCTTCTGTATTCCTTTTTTTTTTTTTTTCTTTTTCACCTTCATGACACTAAAACTTGACAGGGGAAACTTATTAGGAAAATGCAATGACCCTGTTCTGGTGACACAGTAACAGCACTGAAGTAAAAGTCGGTGATATAGACGAAACTTAAAAAAAAAAAAAAAAAAAAAAAAGATGAAACTACTTAAAAGGCAGAGTGTAACAACCAGAGCAAATACTGAGTCAACATATGATGTCAACAGAGATCTGGATACTTCCAGTCTTCTTTCCAACCTTGTGTTTTTGTTGTTTCTTCGATATTTTTTTTCTAAAAAAAATCTTTCTTTTTTCTAAAATTTTATTTATTTTTAATTGATTTTTAAGGATTTTATTTATTTATTTGAGAGAGAGAGCACACAGGTACCTGGAGTGGCAGACAGAGGGAGAGGAGAAGCGGGAGAGGAGAAGCAGGCTCCACACTGAGCCGAGAGCCCAACGCTGGGCTCCATCCCAGGCCCCTGCAGTCATGACCTGAGCCAAAGGCAGATGCTTAACTGACTGAGCCACACACGCATCCCAATTTTTTTTTTTTTTTGAAATGGACATCAAGCTGTTTACTTAGGGGGTCATTTTGTTTTTCAAATAGCTTTATGAAGCAATTTAATATTTATTCACGCAAAAAGTATCATATTCAGCAACAACAGTTTAAAATAGTCCACATTTGCCGATCGGTATGTAGAGTTCTGTCTTTTTTCCCTTGAATGCTGCTTACTCTTGGGGAAATTCATTTTTAGGTCTGGATTTCTACTGAACTTTTTAATGTAAATGTAGGCAATACACAAAAGCAAGAGTTTTTCAAATTGCGGATATCACATCATTACAGTGCATTTGTAATATGATTTTTGAATATCTTCCACTTGTGTTTAATATCTATCTGTCTGTCTAAAAAAAATAGCATCTTTAAATGAGCTAATCTGTATTTTACACTGAAAGTAGACTAAACACTTCGTTCGAGCATACACACTGGAGTTACCCACACCTTGATTGTTTTGTTTCCTGTGCTAAATGAATTTCTTTTAATATTACTGCTTGATCATTCTGTGACCTTCATATTTATTTTTATTATATTACAATTTTTTTTTTGTTCTAAAGCTGGTCTCTTTCTGTGTGGAGCAACAGAGTTCAGGTATTAGAGTTTCCAATTTGTTCTACATGATTTCTGTTCTTTTGTTCACACAAGGCCAGACGCTTCTCAAAGACTTCAAAGAAGAGACTGGATTTTATTTAAAAGCAATATTTTCTGTGATAAAACTCAACACAAGGGTGTTGAGGGGTGGCTCAGTCAGTTAAGCCTCTGCCTTCGGCTCAGGATGTGATCTCAGGGTCCTGGGATCGAGCCCAGGGTCGGGCTCCCTGCTGGGCGGGGAGCTTGCTTCCTCCTCTCCCCTCCTCCCCCCTGCTCATTCACTCTCTCTCTTTCTTTCAAACAAATGAATAAAATATTTAATTAAAAGAAAACCCAGCACATATTCAAGGTGCGAAGAAAAGCCACTAAGGAAAAACTGAACTCAAGTTGTAGAAAATATCAGAAATCACTGTCAATTCATAAACATTAACCATAGAAAACAATACAGTAATGTATTTGCTTGACTCTTCTCCTGTTTAAGCTTTTCTTGCTTCACAAAATATCAGAAATTGGGGTGCCTGGGTGTCTCAGTCATTTAAGCGTCTTCCTTCAGCTCAGGTCATGATCCCCGGGGCCTGGATGGAGCCCCGCATGGGCCTCCCTGCTCAACGAGAGCCTGCTTCTCCCTCTCCCTCTGCCTGCTGCCCTGTCTTCTTGTGCTCTTTCTTTCTGTCAAATGAATAAATAAAATCTTCAAAAAATATATCAGGAATGTATGTGGATTCCAAAGATGGATGACAATGAGGTGACAGGGTGCTAAGGTTTAGTTTCGATGTAATTAAAGAAGTTGAGGATGGTTAAGATGAGAGTCTTAGAAATAATTCATTTTTTGTGATTTTCATAGTGGTTGATGATAAATCATAATGATAATCATTTAGAGATGGTGCTGAGATATAGGTAAAGGCATGAATTTTTAAAAAGCATTTCATCTTTGAAAAGGGCAAATAATACTGAGATGTACTGTTATTGCTTTTTCTCTCTCCCTCAACAGTTTTGTGTGAATACGTTGGGGTTGTAATATAACTTTAATCAATGTCTAATTAGTAACGCAGTCGCTTCTTATGTTATAAATTACTTTAATGAGATATTTCTTCTCTGATATATAGTTTTAAAGATGACTTTATTCTTATCCCATTATTTGAACAATTGTTTCATTAATAGAAAAATACTGAAACTTGATTGCAGACATTACAGTTATTGCTGGAGGAAGAAATGTGTTCTGTGCATGTCCTCCATCGCTTCCATCCCCTGACACTACCCGCCCTGCCTAATGTGTCTTTCCCCTTGCTGATACCGATGTGCATTCGTTATAATTAACAATAGCCATGAGGTGGGTTTTTTTTTTCTTGAGTATACAATTATATTCTAAATCTGTGATATCTTTGTTTAGCTCAAATAAGCACAATAATAATAGTAATTTAATACTGAAAATTAAAAAAAAAATCTTCCTTAGAGCACGAGTTAGTATATCCACTTAGTATTGAGACTAAAATATTTAAATGAGAATTTGAAAGTTATAATGAATACACAAGCATACATACATATTCATTCACTTACATTTCTGAATTCTGATTTAGTAATTAAGGATATCCAGACTCTATATAGGTTACCAACAGCAGGATCTTGGGTCATTTAAAAAATATCTATAACTGAGAGACAAGTGAAAAATTCATGGAATTATTTAATTTTGGGTTTGCATAATCTCATAAACATTTGGAATTGCTCTGTAATAGTCTCATCCTTCTCAAATATTTGATTTTCTCTAATATATTTTGTTTTCATTTAAGAGATTCTTACCCTCAAGCCCTGGGAACAGAAGGGATTCAGACATAAGCCAGGAAGATAAAGCATCATATATGACATTTTTAATTTATTAGTATTTTGTGGTATATAATGTCGCTTAGCCTACCTGGGAAGAGATTCTTCTTTTGCCCAGCTAAACGTTCTGACTTGTGAGGTCATCACAGGCCATGCCTAACAGTATCTAGTGAGCCCAGAGTCACACATATCACTGAAGTCAGAAGGGCGACGCAAGGTGCCTTTCATTAGGAAACTGCAGCACACTACAGAGCCCTCCACGAGTGGTTTTCTACCCTGATGACAGCCCAGGTTCCAGAAGTTAGGATCCATGTAGGGCAGCATGGAGCTCACAATGGCTCAGAAGCTTCATCCCACATAGGGCCCGGCTACCTCTTGGAACAATCCACTGGCTTATCTCTCAGTGCGCCACGAGAGTAAGCCAATCCAAGAGTCACTGTCTTCAGAGCAACTCCAAACCATGACTCCCAATCAAGTATTTGTACTTCATTTGTCATTTCTCCTCATATAGATGTGATATACCAATCAGGGTTATTTGTTTCATAATCAATTGTTCTTTAGAAGCAGTTGGTTCTTATTAGATTTCCAGAAGAACATAACTAGAGAGAGATTAAGTGACTGGCAAATACTCATCCAGGAAGGAAAAGACCTTATTTATTCTTTTAGACAAATATAAACAAATCTCTACATAAAATGTGCTCTAATGGATGTTTTTGGTTGTTGTTACTACTGAAAACACACAAGGATAAAATTTCTTTGAGATCCATAAAATTCATTTTATATATATCAACATTTCACTCTTTGTTTAAAAATTAATTCACTGTGTTTTAAATGTCAAACTAGATTAAATGATTTTTAGCAATTCCAACTTATTAACGGGTAAGATAGAATCACAGATACCTTACAAATGATGAAGCAAAGATCAGTAGGCTGGGGCTTTGCATAAAGACATAAAATGAAATATGATTACAAAGTACAATATACTTATGCCAAATTATCATCAGTAATGTAACCTGCAGTTACTAGAGTTCACAAATAACATGTTGATATCATGAACTTTATATAGAAATGGAATAATAGAAATGGAATAGTATATAGAAATGGAATATAGAATATGGATATAGAAATGGAATAATATCAGTAATAAGCACAAAATCAGTATTAAAATATGAAATTTGAATTACAAAAGAACACACTAGAAAAAAATCTTTGACTATAACTTACTTAAAAGTGTCTCTTGCGAGTCTTCTAATAGTATTAAACCAAAGAAGCTGCACTCATAGAAACAGAGAGAAGAATGTTGGCTTCTAAGAGGTGAAGATGGGGGAAATGGGGAGATATTGGTCAACGGTACAAAAGTCCAGTTATAAGATGAATAAACTCTGAGGATCTAATGTACAGCATGGTGATTCTAGTTAACAGTGCTACATTATATGTCTGAAAGTTGCTAAAAGAGTGAATCTTAAATGTTCTTTTTTTTAGTAAGATTTTATTTGACAAAGAGAAAGCACAAGCAGGGGGAGTAGCAGAAAGAGGGAAACACAGGCTTTCTGCAGAGCAGGGAGCCAGATGTGGGACTGGATCCCAGAATCCTGGGATCATGACCTGAGCCAAAGGCAAATGCTTAAGCAAATGAGCCACCCAGGTGTCCCACTAAATGTTTTCTCCACAAAAAACAAATGGTAATTATGCGAAGTGATGGAGGCTTTAGTTAACTTTATGGTGGTAATCATTTCACAATATATAAGTGTATCAAATCATCCCATTAGGCAGCTTAAACTTAAATAATGCTACATGACAATTCTATTTCAATGAAGCTGAAGAAAAAAATGGCCCTTGTTTTCATCAACCTCATGTATAGCATCATCCATACCCACAGACAGTAACCTGTCTGGCTCAGTCTTCATGAGGACTCTGATAGATCTTCCTCCAAATAGTGGTTATACTGGTAGTTTTTTTTTTTTTAATGTAGAATAGAGTTTATGAATGCTCTAAATTTGCCATAAGTGACACTAAAATAAATGAAGGTGTCATATAAAAATGAAAAAGAGATCTACATTTTCCTGTGTTTGTAAAAACATTAATTCCATAAGTCTTTATTGATGTTCTCTTCTATGACATCTACTACGTTAGCTCCTAGGAATAAGAGATTTATAAATCAGAATACAGTAGGTCTTGATAGAATTCAAGAATCAAGGCATCCTGCCAGGTCAAGGAATCATACAATTTTAGAGTGACCTCTTGTTTGTTAAGCCATAAACTCAGATCAGATTATGTCCTCCAAGTCTGATTTTGATGAAAGCAAGATAATAATGGAAGATAAATTTTAAAATAAGTAAAAACTTATTTCTATGATGAGTTTCCTTTGGAGGAAATATAGTGAAAATCAATTTATCCAAGACAGATTTCATTTTAGAGCACTGGCCCAGCCTTGTCAGCAGAATGACTTCTTGGCAACTGCTAAGCAGTAAACACAATCTGATTCAGGACCTTAGCAGTGTCCTAAATAATCAGTGTTGGTGAGACTTCCTAACATGTTTTCCTGTCAAACATCATTTTGATCCGACTTACTGCATACTTTCAAGGATTTATGAAATCTTACTGATATTAAGCCTGTTTTAAAAGATGTATAATTGTCAAAGGAAAGTGCATTTTTCTTCAAAATGTAAATATTCAGATTTTTCCTCATCTATTCAAAAATATCACTTTAAATATTTCTGTTAGACACATACTGGCACACTCATCCTTGTTCCCAGGTTAGCAGGGTCAAGAAAGAAAGAAAAAGAAAGAAAGAAGAAAGAAAGGAAAGAAAGAAAGAAAGAAAGAAAGAAAGAAAGAAAGAAGAAAGAAGAAAGAAAGAAAAAGAAAGAAAGAAAGAAGAAAGAAAGAAAAAGAAAGAAAGAAAGAAAGAAAGAAGAAAGAAAGAAGAAAGAAAGAAAGAAAGAAAGAAAGAAAGAAAGAAAGAAAGAAAGAAAGAAAGAAAGAAAGATTGACTTGATGTGAGAGCTACCTTCACAGATCTTCTCATTTAGGGATGATTGTCCGTTGTTGACTTTAGATGACTTGTGAATTTGGTCCAAATAATGCACAATTATTACACATTTTCTTTTTTATAACCCATTTTCTTGAATTAAGTAGTACAATAACTCAATTCTTCCATTCCCCATAGCTCGAGCAATTTACATGAAAATGGAAAATTAAACATTAATACCCAACTTTTTTGTTACAGTTCCTCAAAAAACGGGATACTACATTTAAAGTCTGTGCTAATGCCAGGTATGCATCAAGCATCAACAAATGCCAGTTATTATTTTTAGGGATAGGAATCCAAATATGAGTACTATTTTTATCTATGAGGCTCATTTATTGAAAGACTAAATCCAGTGATCCATAATGTGATTTCTATACTTAAACACATTTCACAATATGGTGTAGTGGAAGCAAACCATAATTGTCTACGGAAATTGTTGACTCAGCACTGTGTGTGATGAAAATCTCTGTGTGCTAACATCTATTTGTAAGGCCTTGCCCTATGCTTCAGAATATCAAAACTTATATATTTTCAATGCATCTTCTTCTGCTGATTCAGATAATAAAACAGACCCAACCACTGTCTCTAGCAAAAGCATGTCAAGGGAAAGACTCCCAGTCAAAATAGTGATAGAGAGAAATATTGCTACATGCCTTCTAGTCAATTATTGCCTGTTCTGAAATTCAAATTCCCTTCAGTCTCTCCAAAAATAAGTCTGAATTTTTTCAGGTCCAGATTATTTATTGCATTTTACTTCGCTGGTATAAAATAACACTCTGAACCTAACAACTGAAAATATGCTTGAAAATTTGATTTTTGTTTTTAGAATATAAAATGCCCCTGTTTTAAAGTATTGCATAATATGAACATCCAGTTTCCTAATATTCTCATATTTTCCATCAGTTTATAGAAAAGACCTTTAAGTTTGGATTTTTAAAATGCCATGAAATGTTTAAAACTATGTAATATAAATCTCCACAGAATTTTTGAATAGCTTTATTATATAAGATTTACATGTTAGCATCACAATGTGAAAAATTAGACCACAAAATATCTTTAAAAAGATTTGCTTAAAGGTTTGGTTTGCAATTTCAATTCTTACACATGTAACATTATCACAGATTCCAAGATTTAAAGACATAATAATGGGTATGCATTAAGAACACCGATAAATCACCAAAGCATAAGACTAAACTTTCTGTTTCTCTCGTGTTGTGAAATATTGTTACTCTTCCTACAGCATACAAGTTAGAGCAGTATGTCTGAAAAAAGACTGTATGGGTATTCCCGTTCCCCCATTTGGCTTTGTGATCTTCAGAAAGTGTGTAATCACTCTGAGCTTCAGTCTTCTTACCTGTAAAATGAGGTAACAATGGTATTAACTTTACAGAGTTGTTCTTAAGATGACGAAAACATGCACAATGCCTCAAAGAGTATCTGCCCCATAATAGGCTTTTAGTGAATATTACTTGTATCATCCTATCTTAAAACAGCAGTTAACTTACAATTAAATTAAAATAATTTTTATATTTACGACTTCATGTTCAAAAACTGAGACAGGAGAATAGTTACGTTGCAGGGTCCTTAAGAAATAAGCGTCATAGCTCACCAGGCTTGCTTTTGAATTTACGTTCACTACTTAAGTTCACGGGCTACGTGAACTTTGGTTCTGGTTACTGTGCCTCAACTCAACATTAAAATGGATAGAAATTTGCCTCTAAAATACTGGAATAGACATTTTCCCAGAGAAGATACACATGTCTGAGAGGTGTGTGAAAATTAGCTGGACATCCCTAATCTTCAGGGAAATACAAATCAGAATCACAATGAAATATTGCCTCACATCATTTGCAATGGCTCTCATCAAATAGACAAGGACAAAAGTATTGGTGAGGATTGGGAGGAAAGGGAATCCTTGTGCACGGTTGATGGGGATGTAAATCGGTACGGCCATTATGGAAAGGAGTATGAAGCGTCCTCAGAAACTTGGATATTGAAGTACCATAGCCAGCAATTCCACTTCCGGGTATATAACCAAGGGAAGTGAAATTAAAATCTCAGAGATATCTGTACTTCCATGTGCATTGTAGTGTTATTCACAAGTCAAGACATGGAAACAACCTGTTCCCATCATTGAATGAATGGATAAAGACTCTGTGAGGCACACAAACACTCTCCCCCCCACCCAAACACAGCTGCAGAATATTATTAAGCCATAAAAAAGATGGGAATCCTGCCATTTGTGATAACATGGACTGATGTTGAGGGCATCATGCTCATAAGTCAGGCAGAGACATCCCGACACTTGCATGTATATATTTAAGGGAAAAAAAACTGAACTCATACAATAGGGAGTAGAAAGGTAGCTCCCATACCTTGGGGGGTTGGAGGAAATGGGGAGATGTTGGTCAAAGGTACAAACTTCCAGTTACAAGTTGAATAAATTCTTAATATCTAAGCAAAGCACCAATGACTATTGTTAACTACACTGTATACTTAAAATTTGCTAAGATGGTAGATCTTGAGCATCCTCACACAGGAAAAAGGTAACGACGTGAGGTGATACATGTGTTAATTAATATGATTGTGGTAATTATTTCAAAATGTCTATGTGTATCAAAGCATGTTATAGTTTAAATATATATGATTTTGCCAGTTATACTTCAATGAAAAAACTATGATCAATCAATAAATAAGAACTTTGCCAGGGATGCCTGGGTGGGTCAATGGTTGAGCATCTGCCTTTGGCTCAGGGTGTGACCCCCTGGTCCCGGGATCGAGTCCCACGTCGGGCTCCCTGCAAGGGACCCTGCTTCTCCCCCTCCCTGTGTCTCTGCCTCTCTCTGCCTACAATTTGTAATTTGTCTCTGCCTACAATTTGTTGTCTCTGCCTACAATTTGTAATTATAACAAATTACAAATGTGTTTGGTGACCACTATCAATAATACGGAAGATAGATTGGTGCCTTCTCCTATCTTACACAGCGAGTCACTATTCAGCCAATCATTCAAGTATCAGAATCGATAGTGAGAAACTTCATTTCGATTAAAAAATGTTATAAAATTATATATAGATGTAAGATTATGGGTCAGAAATTTTTTAGATCTAAAACATAGTATTAATAGCAGAAAGATAGAAGAGGATACTCATGACCAACATGGAGCATCGGGGTGAGGAAAAAAGTCCAGACTCAGGTTGAGATCTTCAGACAAAAGGAAAAAAATAGAATTCCGAGACTTAGCTGCAACCTAGGTTAATAATATATCTTAGGGAAAACTAATCTGTGAAGTTCAGTGTTTTAAATACTTCCTCTGATGTGGGCAATATTTTGAGATTTGTCTTCACTCCTACAGGTTATAATGACAGCATTCAGGTATTTAAGTCCATGGGAGAGCTTTAATTCTCTTAACATTTTTCTTCAAAGGTATTGTGTTTAGCTTTCAGATGGAATGAAAAGGGGAGAATTGAAAACTGATTGCTTTCATGAAACCACTCTTTGAACTTTGTGGCAACATGAACAATTTCTGCTTTGCTATTAGGCTATAGTATTTTGGGAAAAAAAATCCACATAGAAAATTTAATAGTACCTTACACTTGAGTACTGTATGTTCTTTCAATAATGGAGAAAAATCAAATATCCAGTAAACTAATCTCAGCAGGATTTGCAGAATCAAAAAAAGAACCATTAAAGTAAGTTTATAAAGAGAAGGTAGCAGTGGTAAATTAATTCAGTGAGTATTTTTACATATAAATTAGTAGGTTTAGTCATTATCAGAAAAAAATATCATTTTAAAGAAAATGGAAAATTTTAATCTCTATTTCAGTAATACTATGGTCTTTGTATTCCATACTCTAAGAAATCCTTCCAGTGGTTCCAACAAGGAAGTGGTGATTAGAGTGACATTTAGGAAATAAATAGCTGAAGTTCCATGACTATTTGGTTTGGTTTCTATATTAAAGAAAAGGATTGATGTTATTAAAGTTTTGATAGTATTTTCCCATACTATCTTTGGGATTTGGTGAAATTTTTGCAGTTACTTTGTTTTTGTAATGTTTTACATTTCTCTTTGGAGTAATTTTAGATTCATAAAGAAAAGTGGCAAGGATGCTATCAAGTTCCTCTACTCCCTTTATCCGGCTTCGTAACCTAGACATGATATCATTAACTGAACTGCTGCCTTCATTTGGATCACATCAGCTCTCGCAGTTGCATCCTCTGCCCAGTCCAGGATCCCTTCCTGCAGTATACCACATCGAATGTAGTCATCGTGTCTTTTTAGTCATCTCCAAATCTGTACACTTTCTCAGCGTTTCCGTGTTTTTTAGGATCTTGACAGTTTTAAAGGGTGATGGTTAGATATTTTGTAGAATGTCCCTCAATTTCGGGGCTTGTCTGATGTTTTCTCATGAGCCTGCATTATGGGGTTTGGGCAATCATAACACGCAGGTCAAGTGCCCTTCTCATCTCATCGTGAGAAAGGTGCGTGACCACATTGCGTGTTACTGCTGACAGTAGCATCCCTTGTGAAGATCCTTGTGGTTACACGTAGGGTCCATCCAGATGATCCAAAATCTCCCCATCTCAAGCTGCTTAACCTAATCACATTTGCAAATTCCCTGTTGCCAAATGAGGTAACATACACAGGTTCCAGAGATTAGGACATAGACATTTTGGGAATAGGGGAGGAAGAGCATTATTCAGTCTACCAGATATACTCCAGTGCCATAATTAAATATCAAGGAATATCTTTATTCATGAGAATCTGTGAATAGGGATCTAATTAGAGCATTATTTATTAGTGAATAATTGAAAACAGCTGAAAATTTGACAGACTATCAATGTATTGACTGCTGATTTGGTCATTGCACAAGTTGGGGAGTTTTGTTGAAGGAAGTTATATTTATATGAATATTTGAAAGCAGTACTTTTGCTAAAATGACAAATGTAAGAAAAGCTTATAAGATATGACTTCCAAAAGTGTTCCAATTTAGCCATCCATCTCCCTCAATAGAACACCCGGGCCTGTATTAAAGTATTAAGCGTAACAGCATTCCAGTAGGTTTTTAAGTGTTAACTCGCTTCAGGTTAACACACTCCCTGTTTGCTGACCTAAGGCCCTTTAT
This sequence comes from Nyctereutes procyonoides, assembly GCF_905146905.1. Classification (NCBI taxonomy): domain Eukaryota; kingdom Metazoa; phylum Chordata; class Mammalia; order Carnivora; family Canidae; genus Nyctereutes; species Nyctereutes procyonoides. The sequence goes on along the minus strand of NW_026575122.1, from coordinate 1,921,259 downwards.
TTGTAACAAAACCAATTTACTTTCGGGGTGCCTGGGTGGCTCAGTTGATTAAGCGACCTACTCTTGATTTCGGCTCAGGTCACGATCTCAGGATCCCAGATGGAGCCTGGCATTGGGCTCTGAGTTCAGCTCTCTCCCTCTCACTCTGCCCCTCCCCCTGCTCACTCACTCTCCTTTTCAAATAAAGGTCTTAAAAACAACAACAACAACAACAACAACACTAATTGACTTTCTTTGAGATTTGCAGACCACTGGCCTTGGGGAATGAAGAAACAGAACATTCCCAGGCTAGAGGCCAGCGAGTCTGTCTGAGGCCACCCTGGAGCACCAGGACAACTCTGTAGCTGACATGGTCAAGTCTGCACTAATCAAGGAAGGTCACTGACCCCCACATTACTTTAACAGATTAAACCCCTTTAAAAATCTCTGGTTTAGGCACACCCATCCGTGGTTGGTTTTTGGGCATGGGTCCCCCTTCTTCCTGGGGGGACAGGCTCCTAAATAAAGCTCCTATGCTTTTCCAGTCAAAACTCATCTCTTGAGTGACGGGCCACCAAACCTGGTCTCGGTAACATAACTATGAACTCTTTGCTTCTTTGCTCCCGTACTCCCAACCACTCTTACCCTAGGCTGGTTTTGTTGAGACTACTGGGTTTGCATGAGGGCCAAACATTTCATCAGAACTTTGCTCTGAGTCACCTGAGATTTTAGTGTCTGCCACACTTTAATCTGATTTTTTTTTTTTTCTGGAGGCACTTTAATTCAACTGAGACATTTTTACTGCCTTAATTCTCTTCCATTATTCTTGGAGTCTAAAAGTAAAAAACAAACAAACAAGAAAGAAAGAAAAAGAACAAAGTTGATTCTCTCTTGAATTCTTTCTTTTTCTTGTAATAACATGAAACACAGACCAAATATGTTTCATTACTGATCTTTTTTTCCAGGTTACCCCACATATTTGCTTCTATAGATAATTTCAATTGATAATTCCCCTAAAGTTTTTACTACTTCATCTCTATCTTCCCAAATCAGCTTCTTTTTCACTTATTGCCCCTAAACTTTCTTTTTTTGTAAAGCAATACCCCATTTCAAGATAGCAACTTTTATCTTAGTCATGCTAGATGGTCAACTTTTCCTGCCTTGGTTTACATGCTAATCTTTTATCCTGTATTCGTTTCATCAGAACAAATACATGTCCTCCAAGTTTACTATAGTAGAGAAAAATGAAGCAGGTAAGAAGCCTGTATACTTGTGAACATGCACATCAACCGCTGATAATACCATCTAAGTTGCTATTTTATGCATATATTTTTTAAAGACTTTTATTTATTTGCTCATGAGATAGAGAGAGAGAGAGAGAGAGAGGAAGAAGCAGGATCCATGCAGGGACCTGACGTGGGACTTGATCCCAGGACTCCAGGATCATGCCTGGGCCGAAGGCGGCACTAAACCGCTGAGCCCCCCAGGAATCCCTAAGTTACTATTTTATATCCCAGTATTCTTTTGTCAGAGTTGGTTTTCCTGGTAATACATCCTGGTCCATGCTCACTTTTAACACCCTCCACCCTGCTGCCCCAATCCTCTAGCAAATAATGTCCAGAAGCCAGATATCAATTCCCAGTTCCATCCCTCAACATTCCCTGGGCAAAAAAAGTGAGAATTTTTTTTTCAAGAATACATGCATAGTTGCAAAAACAAACAAACAAACAAACAAACAAACAAACAAACAAAAAAAAAACTCTGCCTTGGGATATTTACAATCCAGTAGTAAAATCCTCATCAGAAAATACTGGAACCAAACTTACAAAACAAAAGAGCAAACAAATTCATATAGAGAAAGCTTTCAACTAGTCTTCTTTACCTGTGAGTTTGGGGGTGGGATGGGAGTAAAGATAGATAAAAAATGTTTGCTTTTTAAATATATTTCATTTGGAGTTTTTTTTTTTAATTTTGGATATATTTTAATTTATTTGTATAAATAGCAAATGCATGTATATGTTTACATAAGCACATATATTTTAAATTTTGTGCTCTTTTAAAATATCTTTCACCTTTTCCTTTTCATCCTCCACGTCCCTACACAACAGGTTTCCTTCATATCCATAAACCCCTTTCAAAACCCCACATAATTTTGATCCATTCTCCTTTAACTACACACAAACATAACTGTGCATGTGCATGTGTTAAGACACATATAAAAGATGTTTTTGGTAATTGCATTACAGGATGATATGATAGCTCCTGACCTACCTATATTATATATACTCAGCAGGGTTTCATAGAACAAGCGTCTTTCTTTGAGAAGTGCTACTCTAGCATATGCTTTTCAATGGCTGCCCAGTATTCTTGGTAGGATATGGCTTCATTTGTTTAAGCATTTCTTGTTTGCACATTACCTAGGTTTTCTAGTTTTTTTCTGCTCTGAAAATCTCCACAATAGGTATGTTCTTATGACCATTATGCTTTTATTTCTGGGAGGAGGATTCCCAGTAGAACTGCTGAGCCACAGAGTATATGTATTTTTAATTTTAATAGATATTTACCCAATCGCTTTCCAAACAGGAAATTATAACAATATACATATTGCTTTTCAAATAGTATATTGGAACAGTATACATATCCACTGGGAATTTGTGAGATTACTCTTTTTCCCATATCCAGCTCAATAGATCTGGACTTAATTACAAGGCCTCTGTAGTATGCTAATATCTAGTAGGAAAAATGTACCCCACAGTTTTTTTTTAATGTTTTTTATACTAACTTCCAACTAGGATTCTTAAAATAAGAAACTATTATGATCCTTAAAGACTGATGAACTTTTACGATAGTTTGGGAGAAATTAATATTTTATTTATTTTTAATTTGATTTTATTTTCTAAAATTATTCTATTATTTTTTTTGGTTTTTATGTAAATTCCAGTGAGTTAACATATAGTGTAATATTAGTTTCAAGAGTACAATATAGTGATTCAACACTTCCGTATCACCTTGTACTCCTTACAGCGAGTGCATTCCACAAACCCCCTCACCTATTTTCCCTGTACCTCCACCCGCCTCTCCTCTGATAAGCATCGATTTGTTGTCTATAGTTAAGGTCTGTTTCTTGGTTGGCTTCTCTCTTTTTTCCCCTTTGCTCATTTGTTTTGTTTCTTAAACTCCACATATGGGTGAAATCATATGGTATTTATCTTCCCTGACTGACTTATTTTGCTGGGCATTATATTCTTTACTTCCATCCATGTCATTGCAAATGGCAAAATTTTATTCCTTTTTATGGCCAGATACTATATATTCCACATCTTCTTAATCCATTCATCTATCGAGGGGCACTTGGGCTGCTTATGTAATTTGGCTATTGCAAATATGCTGCAATAAACATAGGGGTTCATGCACCCCTTGAACTAGTGGTTTTGTATTTTGGGAGGTAAATAGTAGTGGGATTACTGGACTGTAGGGAAGTTCTATTTTTAAGTTTTTGAGGAGCGTCCATACTGTTGTCCACAATGGCTGACCAGTTTGCATCCCCACTAACAGTGCAAGAAACTGATAGATTTATTCTGTGAAAACTTCCCATTCAAATATATAGTGCATTTTTTTATTTTGCTGACATTTTGTATTATGTCTTTCAGTATGATTTGATTGTTTTATTTATATAGGTTCTGTGCCTTTGTGATGTTTTTTTTTTTCCTAAGCATTTTATTGTTATCATATCTATTCTGTAAAGAATTGTTTCCCAATTCTATTTCTAGGCATGTTTTGCTATCCTACAGATCTACTATTGATTTTTGTGTTTATAGCTTTTGTCAACTTTCAGCTTAGTGAAACATCATCACAAAATCTTGTAAAGCCAGCAATGCCTACTTTGTTGGATTTATTGAAATAAGAAAGAAAAATACCTTGGCAGAATTTTAACAGCACCTCCAAAAGGGAAAGTAGAGAATGATGAGCTTTCTTTAAGAATCTGGCTGGATGATGGATTTTGACTCAAGTTTTGCAAGGTTGGAAACTACTTGGTAGTGTGTAAGGCATAACAGTTGGCAACTAATAAGCACAGTGAGATAAAATCTTGAACCAAGTTTTTTTTTTTAAAGATTTTATTTATTTATTCATGAGAGACAGAGAGAAAGAGAGAGAGGCAGAGACACAGGCAGAGGGAGAAGCAGGCTCCATGCAGGGAGCCTGATGTGGGACTTGATCCCAGGACCCCGGAGTGATGCCCTGAGCTGAAGGCAGATGCTCACCCACTGAGCCTCCCAGGAGCCCTATCGAAAAAAGACTCTCAATCATAAGAAACAAGTGGAGGGTCACTGGAGGGGAGGGAGGTGGGTGGATGAGGGAACTGGATAATGGACATTAAGGAGGGCATGTGATGTAATGAGCACTGGGTGTTATATAAGACTGATGAACTCTGAAACTAATACTATATATATATATATATATATATATATATATATATATATATAACTAATTGACTTTAAATTTCAAAAAATTTAAAAAACAGAGATGTCTTTAAACCTCTTCATTTGTGAGATAGAGATCTAAGTCTCAACAGTCTAGAGTTTTATTGTTGCTTTAGTTTCTGACAGCTTCTAGTGATACCTGTTTTGCTGAAGTTCAGTGCACACATTTACTGATGTTCACTCAAAAGATGGAAGCTCATAAACTAAAATCAGAATTATAAGATTGGAATTATCTCTTGAAATGTAACAGAAAATTAATTTATAATGAGGTACTCAGTGATTACTTTAGGGTTAAATAAAACCATATGATGTAAGGACATTGAATATGTTCAGGATTTCTTAAAATGTATCATAAAGTACATGATAAGGACTTAGCATATTTGACAAGTGAATTAGAACCCAGTAATCTAGAAATACATGTTTTAGTAAAGTGAGTTTTCTAACCAGTCTTTGACTATGAAAACGAGTATGTTCATGAATTATGCACGATCATTGTAATGTTAATTTTTATTTATACATAAGTAACTTAAAGTAACTGAAACTCATTTTTGAGGCATGATTTTTATTAGAAATATGATTAACTAAGAGCTTTCACAGTAGTATTGAGTCAATTGAAGTTTAAATAATGCCAAAAAAATCTACTTGTTTCTGGTAACTTCCTTTTATATGGAGAAGGACAAAATTAAGTTACTTAATGAATATTCTAGAGAACCCCAAAATAATTAATTTACAAAGCTTTTTCAACTTGACTTATTTCGGAATTTGGGAACTGGATTGCAAAAAAAAAAAAAAAAAAAAAAACATTCCAAGAGAGGCTGTCAAAAGAGACAAATATTAACAGAGTTATAGTAGCTAAAAAAAGAAGTGGTTATAGGAACTATTTTGAAAACAACAACAACAGCATCAAAGAAAACACAACAATAATGATGAATATTAGGAACTTAATTCTTTTTCAAAAATAAGAAAATTTTATCTAAATTATATCAAAAATGTCAGAGAATTAAGTAATACATATTTTGGTAATAATACCATATTTTGGTTATACAAAGAGTCTATTTATCTGGAGACAGGATTATTGAATCATTTTACAGAAAGAAAACTCTTAAGTCTGCTTTTCCTATACCCTCCATGTAGTGATATTTGGTAAACTATTCATAAGTCTTCTCCTTCATAAATAACTCCATTAACATTGACTCTATTTTATACAACTTCAGCACAATTTATTTTTTCCTTTATATTCACGATTCATAAGCATAACCAACCAGAGAATCTAAGTATACTTTCCTCACATCTTTGACATTTTTGCTGTGATCTTGAATTTGTCTTCTATCATCTTTTAAAATTTTTTATAAATATATAAAATTAATAACTATGTAATGTACAAATCAATAATAAAATTAAAGCTAGCTTGCTATTTTGGCATTAAATCATAATTAAATTTATCATCGTATAAAATAAAACTGTGCATATAAAAACAAAAACATTATTTTTCTTCAGAAAAAAATAACGAGGGGCACCTGGGCAGCTCAGTCAGTTAAGGTCTGCCTTTGGTTCATGTCATGATCCAGCGCACGACCCTGAGACCATGACCTGAGCCAAAACCAAGAGTTGGACACAACCGACTGAGATACCTAGTTGCCCCTCTTTTTTGTATAACATTTTAGAGTTAGTTCAAAATTAATCTTAATTTTTGTCTCTTGAGGAAAATGTGCCATTTGAGTAGAAGTTTCAGATTTGTGGAAATTTTTGCCTATTTTATGCCCTATTACCGGTGCTTAAATACAGTAGGCACTCAGTAAAGTTTGTTGAATGGATTATTCTAACTATGATATAGATAACATTTTACATCATGTTGAAAGTTTTGATGTCCTTTTACTGCCCACCTACTGGATTTCTCAGACTGTGTATAGAAATCCATCATATTGGGGGGCACCTGGGGGGCTCAGTCTGCTAAGCATCCAACTCTTGATTTCAGCTCAGGTCACGATCTCAAGATTGTGAGATGGAGCACCACCTCTTGCACCGTGCTGGGTGTGGAGCCTGCTTGGGATTCTCTCTCTCTCTCCTGCTGGCCCTCCCCCATCTTGCCTCTCTTAAAAAAAAAAAATCAATCACATTGCTTTCAGCCCTTCATTCTGCTTCGAAGTGGAAGACTTCAAAGGTTTGAGACCTCCTGGCTCTCGCCTGGCATGGCTGCTGATGACCCAGCGACAGAGGAGGGGGCCTAGATACTACTGCTTGGTACTTGTTATATGGAAATACATGCCTGCACACATAAATAACATAGATTGTGTTTATGCAGTTCAGGGGATTTTGACGAAGTATAAGTATATATGGAATGTGTACACAAACAACATAACCAGAATCCCAGAAGCACTTTTATAGTCTTTTTCAGTCAGCTCCTGGACCCAAGGGACAGACATCAGATTCTAACATCATTGAACAGTTTCACTGCTTTTGAACTTTATGTAAATAAAATCACACTGAAGTACTTTTAATAAGCTAGTCTGTGTCAGTTTTAAATATTTATGTATGTGAGAATAAAAATGTATATATTTAAAATCATTAAGTATAGTTTGTTTTATTATTAAAGATAATTTCATACAATTTTCATATTATATAATTAATGTTTAATACATATTATATACGTCAATCTGCATGCACTTGACATATATGCATATATACATGCATATATAAAGATTTAAAATTATTTAATTATAGAAACAATTAGGCCAGACAGTTATAGATTATTTTAAGGAAAGTACTTGGCCTCTGTGTGATTAAAAACTATATGATATATATTCAAATTCATATTTATACCTTCAAATTATTTGCAAATTCTTAAGTTTTAAGGTGAAAACTTTTAATTTCCCCCTGGTGGGTTAGGACTAGAAATGAGATACTTTTAAAAGGCTTAATAAATGGTGTGCTAATGCTAAATAATGACACATACATTGTTAGATTTTTTGATAGGGTAGTTTTTCATTATTATTCTTTTTTCCTGGAAATTTAAAGTAGTTATCTTTAGTGCTATTGAAGGATTGAAGCCATATTTAATAATAATATGATAATTTACCGTCTTGGTAAAATCTGCTCAACCATTTTTTGTAATGAGAACATTTTCTGAAGAATATTACCTTAAAACATAGATAATCCCAGACCTATTTGTACAACTTGGTCAGCAAGAATGAATCAAACTGATTGCAAACTTCATATAAAGGAAAATAATATTAGTCACTAAAATTAAAATATTGCTAATTTGAAAATCTTCTTACAAATAAGATGAATGTTTCATGTACAAAATTACATATTAACAATGCAAAATATCCCCGTCATGTAAATTAATTTACTTAGCCATGTAGTATATAAAATGTTTACCAAACCTAACATCCACTAGTAAGTTTCAGATGTTTTAGTGAACCTGTCAATGAGTTTGGACTAGTACAAATAGTTAACTATTTTTCCTAGAATACTAATGAGAGTTGTTGGCAAATGGAAAAATTTTACTGAGATTCAGAATAGCTAATTCTCATTATTATTAATTACCTAATTATTATTTTTTTCTTTTTTTTTTAGTTTTTGTATTAAAAGAGATCCCCTTGAACAGTTTTCATATATATATAATTTTTTTTTCATAAAAAGAGTGTTAGAAAGTCAGGAAAAACTGGTAGATGCTTCGATGGGTGCTCACCTGCTGGCTTTGTCAGGCCTGAATACCGACACCACCACCAGTGTGCCCCACCCCGCCATCCACCTTGGCCCAGGTTCCAGGATCCTGCTCTAGATTTATTGCCACCAAATGTTTCCATTTATCGGTATCCATGCTCTATAGGTGGTTAAATATTTTGAACAAGGCCCCAGGGGGGATGTTTTCTATAGTAGACTGATATAATAATGATAGAATGCTTGCTTTTTCATTTAATTTTTTTTTAAGATTTTATTTATCCATTTGACAGAGAGGATGAGGGAGCACAAGCAGGGGAGGAGGTGCAGGTGTGAAGGGAGAAGCAGCCTCCCCCCTGAGCAGGGAGCCCAATGTGGAGTTCAATCCCAGGACTCTGGGATCATGACCTGAGCTGAAGGCAGACACTGAATGCCTCAGCCACCCAAGCACCCCTTTTAAGGTTTTTGATAGAAGCCATCTCATTTATTGTTATTTTTTTTTCCCTAGAAATGTTAAAATGGAGCTTTTTTTGAAATTCCACTTATATGTAACATGGATAAGGTCAAATTCAATTGAAATCTGGTTAACAATAAAGGTGCCTTTGCAAGATTTGCCATGAATTATTTCTTTCCTTTTTATTCATTAAATAATATATTCACTAATTTAATTTATTATTATTTGCAGCATGAACATTTTCCGATTTTATTAGCATCAGAATATTAAAATGAGAAGGGCAGAGAGTTCTGTGTTTATATAAATTTAGTTTATATATTTATTAAAATATTATATTTTCTTACATAAGGATCATTGTAATTCATGGAGTTTTGTTTTTTTTTTTAAGAACATAGTATGCTAAGATATGTAAGCTAAGTCACAAATGTTTGCATTTTTTAGGTATCAATCAAGTCATGTGTTCATATATTTCTTTCCTTTAATCTTTAATTTAATCTCTTGTTTTTCTTCTGGATCTGAATGCACTGGTCAGAAATAAACAATAAAACAGCAGGAACAGAATCATTTTGTTTGCAATTTTAATGAGAATGTTACATGTACTTTTCTTAATAATAATATTTTTTTTTATTTTTTTTTTTTATTTATTTATGATAGTCACACAGAGAGAGAGAGAGGCAGAGACACAGGCAGAGGGAGAAGCAGGCTCCATGCATCGGGAGCCCGATGTGGGATTCGATCCCGGGTCTCCAGGATCGCGCCCTGGGTCAAAGGCAGGCGCCAAACCGCTGCGCCACCCAGGGATCCCAATAATAATATTTTTAACTTGACATGTAGTTCACATGCTATAAAACAACTTTTACCGCTACTATTTTAACCTTGTTAGTAAAGGGTACTGAGTTTATCAAATGTTTTGGTAGCTCATTTAATCTATTAGAAAGTTTACATTTTAAAATTAATCATTCAATAATGTCATACAGTACGTTTATTGTGTGTGGTTGCATTTATACATTTCTATTTCAATTAAATTTAGGGGGTTTTCTGCTATCTTTTTAAATTTCGGGATGGTCCATCATTATTACAGGTAGAATATTGATTTAAATATCATTGTAATTTCCTGTGTTATCAACAAAATTATAGAAATCTTCACTGTGAAACACTTATATCTGAAAACTTTGAAGTAATTTGAAATTTAAATAAAAATTGGATCTTATCTTCACAGTGGCAATATTCAAATGCTGCATTTTTTACTATCAGGAACCTTGTGCCAAAAGACCAGATTCGTAGAGATCACATAGCAAGCTTTTTAATTTTTTTAATGTGCACATAGAGAGATGGGCTGATGAATGTTCTTTTAGCAGCTATGAAGGCAAAGGAATATTGGACCATTTTGTTGCCATTAACATTTCTGAACATGCTGATTTTATGTCAGACAACTGGCTAGCAGATGGATAGTAGAAAGACAAATCTTTAAGATTATACATAAATATCGCTGTGAAATAGAATGGGAGAGGATAAAATACCAGAGAGGGGTAATGAATACAGACGCAAAGGATAAATCAATTTACGTACCCCATAAAATTCCTTTAGTTGTTTACTTTTTGTTTCCAGGAAAAATCCTCATTTCTTATTTCTGTACCCAAAAGTCAATTAATTTTAAATAACAAAATGGTATTACTCATTCTTGCTATAACATAGGATAATCACAGAGAAATGGGCTTCACAAAATTCTGTGATTAATATCAAACAGGATTTTCTCCATAATTCATTCACATAAAAAAAAAAACCTTTTATATTTATTTGTCATTTGTCTGGACTTCTGGATCACAATATATATTTTTTTAAATTATAAATACTATTTCACATCCATTCCCCTTAATTTTTTTAATGTTTTGTTTAAAGATGTGTTTAGTTATTTTAGAGAGAGCATGAGTGGAGGGGCAGGAGTGCAGAGCCTGACAGAGTGGATCTCACAGCTATGAGATCAGGACCTGAGCTGAAAGCAAGACTCTCTAACCAACAGTTCCACCCAGGTGCCCTACATTCCCCTAAATTTTTAACAGAAAGCAATAAATTTCAGATTTTAATACAGTTCAGCTACTTGTTTTCCTTTTATTTTATCTCTGAATTTGGTAAGTATCAACTGGTCCATGGGATAATTGAGATCATTTCTAAATTCAACTCTATTTGAAGCACCAACATGGAAGCACTGTGCTTATGCCAGGTAAGTATCATCTACTCTGACTGACATTAAAATACTGTGCAGAAAAGCTATGTAAGTAGTTTTTAGTATATTAACAAATGGATAAAAAAATCTACATCCATTTACAAATACATAACATGAAGCCTATTTAAAAAAGAGAAGAGAATATAAATCCATTTTACTATACATGTAACTTTTAAATAGAAAATTATTTTTCTTCAAGGAAAAGATTAAGGAAGGAAACATGGAGATCTTTATAATTTCCTTAACTAACCAACTCGAAAGTGAAGAACTTGAAATGACAGTACAGAATAATGTGGTTGTGTTTGCATGTTAAGAGACTAGAAATAGAAAGGGTTGGTGCGTTTGTCTGTTTATGGGAGGTGGGGAGTCCTCGGGAGCCAGAATGCTTGAGTTGGAGCCTTGGGTCACTCCAGGTCAGATCTCCAACTGAGAAGTGGCAGTAACATAATTGTTTTGAGAATCGACAGAATAAACACAGCAATCTGAAGGAATTAAAGATTTTCTTCTATTACTGCCATGAAACAAGGATAAAAAAAACCTTTGAAGAAATCAGCAAACGGATAGGCAAGTATATGTTGCGGTTTGTCAGGTAACGTGAAATGGACTTTGCCTTCGCAAGTTACAATCTCCTTAGCTGAAAGTTTCCTTCCTGTGTCTGTGGTCAGCGGGTTAACTATTGTCTGACGAGAAGTTGGAACTTCTGGGTTGTTTGCAGATGCCTAATATTGTTGTCTGTAGAGGTTATCAGCGAAGGGAAGAGAAATTCTAAAAAGATTCTGGTCCTACTTCACCGTCTAAATCCTACCATAAAAATGTTGACCTTTTTTGAGAAGGATGAGTCAGGTGAGAGGAGAAGTGTTCTTCAATCTACTAACATATTTTAGGTACCTTATCAAGTTACCTAATATAAGACTTCTCAGTTTCTATGTTAAACAAGAGTAACATGAAAACTTCAGAGTGCTTCAATATCCTGGGTGACAATAGGCAACACAAACAAAAATTCAATGAAAGAGACCCTCATGTAGTTCTTAGCGATAGAATGTTGTTTATAGGTTGTGTCATTTCACAATAGTATTGTTTGCAAGGCCTTGCTAAATAAGCCTTCTGGACCCTCTCGCTATGCGGCCTTGAATATCTCATCTCCAAGGCAACCTGTTGTTAACATACACTTGTCTACCATGAGGTTCATAACATCCTGCCTACATAGTTATGTTTTCAAGGTTCCCCTGCATTATTTGTACATATTTCTACTCAACTTTTACTTACTAAGTACAGCTCCTGGGCATAAAGAGGATGGAGTTGAACTAACTCTAACAAAACACCATTTGTAAAGCTTTAAAAATTTTTATGAAACTGTCATTTGAAAAAGTCACATCAACTCTTAACACCCTTCTATCACACTATTATATAAGAAGCAGACATATTGGTAAGTCAAAATCTAATGTGCAATTTTTTTTTCAAGATTTTATTTATTTATTAATGAGAGACACACACAGAGAGAGGCAGAGACACAGACAGAGTGAGAAGCAGGCTCCCTGCAGGGAACCTGATACAAGACTCGATCCCGAGACCCAGGATCATGCCCTGGGCCGAAGGCAGGTGCTCAACCACTGAGCCACCCAGGCTCCCCTAATGTGCAGTTTTTATTAGTATCAAGGCACTTTACTTTTGCTTCTTTGCCTACATGGGCTTCTCATTCACTTGCTTATGTGCTTGAGATTTTCATATTTGAGTATCATTATTTTGCAATGCTACCACCATGCCCCATCATGATCTAGGACAGCTAAGGATATTGGGCAACTATATACTCTTTTGAAAAGAAGGGGTAATTTTCTTGATACCAGCATGGCTAAAAAATATGTGGAGAGTAGGATACTATTTGATTTCATTAAGGAATGTGAATCTGAGAATATCGTGTGCAGAAAACTGCTCAGAAAACTGCCCTTAAAAAATCCTTGAGGGAAAATCATTCAAGCACAATGATCAATTTTTAGAAATTCAAGTGGCAATTTCTGTCTCACAATCATCAGAATTTTGAAAATCAAAACTACATAAAAATCAAGGAAAGAAAATTTGACCACTTAAAAGATTTTAGTCTTCTACTAAGAATTTAAGGACATGTTAAAAATATCCCCATCTGTAAAAAGGCTGTATCATTACAGTCACACTAAAGGAAGTAAAATTGACAGTCATCAGGAGAACACAAGCTTAGAGTGGGACCATCCTTCATGTCTGGCTCCCAAGTGAGAGTAGATAACTGGATTAGTTTTTATCTATAACTAAGGGAGAAGGGTCACACCAAAATTTTGGTGAGCTTCCTTAGCTCAAAGACAAGATTGACCCAACTCCTGGGAAGGTTAGAGTAAAGCTTTCAGAAGAAGCCCCGAACCTTTCTTGCCACAGCATTCTCTTTTATCCCTTCTTTCATGGGGAAGAAAGCTGCCTCCAAAATTGGAAAGACAGATAGGCAGACAGAAAGAATTACAGCTTACCTGAGCAGAAAATCATGAGCTGAAACTTCTAGAAGAAAGGATACTCATTAGGAAAAATGAGGTTGTGAATGATGAGTTGCTGAATGTTCAGTATAGACAAGGTTGGGAGTTAAAACCATAAGGGGTTCCAGTCTTAGGGAAAGACATATTTTTTTTGAGTGTTACCTCTAGAAGCACTCATTTCTCACAGTGAGACTGGAGAAAAAGCCTCTCATGCTTCTGGAGGAAGGGGGTGGTGGTGAGGGCACTGTCATTTTGAAATATGCTAGAGAATTGTGTTCTTCTTATAAGACCTGCCCTCAAGAGAAACCGTATTACCAGAGACTAACCCAATGGGATTTTACCAGTGCTTAACCAACCTGCGTGAAGGAAAATACACAGCTCCATCCCACTCTGGCATTCCACCCAGGAGAAGGGAAATATCTGGATAGAGGCTCCTAAGTGGAGACTACAAGAACCAGTGCCAGGGTGAGAAAATATGAGTTGCAATTCATGAATTTCCGGGGGCTCAGTGTAGACAAGTCTGAGAGTTAAAAACCTGGAAGGATCCAGTCATAGGGATGCTCCCATGATATTGCGGGATGTATCTCTAGGGGCTCAACCAGCTTCTTACATCAAAGATACATGAAAAATTCATTAATACTTCTTACAGAGGGAAGGAAAAGGAAACATTCTGAAATACCAGAAAACTTTGCCCTACTTAACAAGGCCTGGACGAGGGGAAAGCAGTTAACTAGAACCTAATCTACTGGGGTGTTATCAGAGACTAACTGAAAGAGAAGAAAGAGAAAGTAACAGAAGAAATATGTGATACAATATTGGCTGAGAATATTATGTGCAAACTACAGAGAACCAAAAATAAACAAGGTATCTTGAGACAAAAGGTTCCCTCGGCTTTAAAAATAAAGAGTACTATGAACAGCTCTATGCCCCAAATTGTCAACCTAGATAACATGGAACAATTCTTTCAAAGTTGTAATTTCCCAAAACTTATGCGAGAAGGAATCGACACTCTGAATAGGCCCATATCAATTATAGAATTTAAATAAATAATAACATTCCAAAACAAAAAGCACCTGACCCAGACAGGTTCCCTGGTGAATTCTACCAAAGATTTAAGCAAGAAATTATAACATTTTTTTACAATCTCTTTCAGGAGATAAAGCAGATGGAACACTGTATAACTGGTTTTTGAGGACAGCAATTACAAAATCATACAAAGACATTACAAGAAAAGGAAACTATAGACCGATATCTCTCATGGACATGGATTCAAAACCCCTCATGAAAATATTAGCAAATGCAAGCCAAGAATGCATAAAAATAATTATACAGCAAAACCAAGTGTGATTTATCTGTTTGCAAAGTTTCTTTGACATTCAAAAATTAATATAATTCATTCTATCGATAGGCTATAAATTATGTGATTTTGACAATAGATGCAGAAAAAGCATTTGACAAAATCTAGCATCCATTTGTGATTAAATTTCTCATTAAACCAGGAATAGAAGGGAACTTTCTCAACTTGATAAAGACCATCTACCGAAAACCTACAGTGAACAACACATTTAGTTATGAGAAACTGTTAAGTTTTCCCACAAAGATCAGGTATAAGGCAAGGACACCCCCCTTTACCACTTCTTTTTCAATATCAGAAAGGAAGTCCTACACGATACAATAATGCAAGAAAAATAAGTAAAACGTGTACAGATTAGGAAGGAGGAAATAAACCCATCTTTGTTCACAGGTGATATGGTTGTCTATGTAGAAAATACTAAAAAAATGAACAAAAAAACAAAAACACTATTATTCATATTAAAAACAAACTTTTAAAATTCAAAACTAAGAAATGCACAAAATATCTGAACAGACACCTTATCAAAGAATATACACAGCTGATAAATAAGCGTATGAAAAGATGGCCAGAAGTATATGCCATTAGGGAATTTCAAATCAAACAATGATGTGATACCATTATAAACCAGTTGGAATGGTAAAACCCCAAACATCCACAGTACCAACTCCTGGGGAAGATCTCTCACTCACAGGATCTCACTCACTGCTGGTGGGAATGCAAAAGGTACAGCCACTTTGGGAGCCAGGTTAGCAGTTTCCTACCACGCTCAACATACTCTTACCAAACACCCCAGCAACCGTACTCCTTAGTATTTACCCAAATGACTTACAAAGGTATGTCCACAAAGCCCGTGCACAACTACTTATAGTAAATGTGTTCATGATTTCCCAACCTGGGAAGCAACCAAGATGCCCTTCAGGAGGTGAATGTATGAATAAAAGAGGGACAGTCATATATTGGAATATTATTCATTGAAAGAAAGACATGAGTGATTAAACCATAGAAATACTCAGAGGGACCGTAAATGCCTGTTACTAAGAGGCAAATCAAGCAAGAGTACATACTCTATGATTCCAATTAAATGACATTTTGTAAAAAGCAAAATTATGAATTAGTAAAGTCAATGATTTCCAGGAGTTTGGGCAGAGGAAAGGAGGAAGGTGGGGCACAGGAATTTTTTAGGGCAGTGAAAATACTCTATAGGATGATCTGTATGTTAATAGCGGATACAGGCCGTTATATGTTTCTCAAAGTGCACAACAAAAAGGGTGAGCACAAATGTAAACTATGGACTTTAGTTAATGATTATATGTCCATGTTTGGTTCAGATTAGAGCAGATGTACCACACTGGTGGGAGATGCTTGCGGTGAGAGAGATTGTGAGAGGAGCATATGGAAACTCTCCGTATTTTCCACTCAATTTTGCTACAAACATGAAAATACTAATAAGTAAAGTGTATTAATCAAAAAATAGTATAGTAATAACCCTTGTGGACCACATGTCTTGCTTTTAAATTCATCCCATTAAATAGGAAGAAAAAAGAACAGTAACTAAAAAGTATGGCCCAAGGACTTTGACATTCCCTCCCGCTATGTGTGTGTCCTCCCAAAATTCATATGTTGAATGAAATCCTGGGACTCCTGTGATGGTATTAGGAGGTGAGGCCTGTAGAAGGTGCTTAAAGCATGGGACTGGAACCCCTCTGAATGGGATTAGTGCTCTTATAAGAGATCCCCAGAACTCCCTAGCCCCTTCTGCCCCATAGAGTACATACGAAGGTGTGCAGCCCACCATGCTGGGCCCTCCCCCAACCTCGCTGGCACACAGTCCTTAGACCTCTAGCTCTCAGAACTCTGACAAATAAATTTCTGTTGTTTATAAGCTCCCCAGGCTGTGCTTTGGTGGTATAGCAGCCCAATGGGCTAAGGTGCCTCACCTCATTATACTCCCATAAAAAAAAACTGTTTTGCTGTTAGTTTTTTCTTTGTGTGTTTGTTTTTCATGCAGTCAAGACCATCGACTCACATTTTATAGAGATGAGCCTTAGCGGATGGACAAACATTTTTTTTTTTTCTCTTCTCTGGCTCTTTGCCATAGCCTTGGACTTGGCTTTCATGGTCAAGAGAGTGACAGTAACTTATGCATTCAATAATATTAATTTTGCATTTGCTATGTGCTGGGAACCATGGTAGGCACTAAAGATCTGATCCCTTCTGTTAGGCGGCCAGTGCATAGGAGAAAAATTGGCACTTGGACCTACAGTGATCCTGGGCTCTAGGAACCATCGAGCTTAGTGTCATCCGTATTGTCAAGACCAGCTGGTCAGAAGACTATTTTGAAGTCTTTGGTTTGCTTGGGAATCTTGAATGAAATGTATCCTGAATTTGCTAGGTGAATAGAATCACGCACATTCATCCTCAGCAACTTCGATGTAAAAACAGATCTGATCGATCCACAGGCCAAGGATAAGTTACCTTCTAAGGAGTGCTTTGTTAACTTTTTGCTTTGTCTGTAATGATGTCACGAACAGAAGAGTGCCCTGGACCATGTCTCAGAGACCATTCAGAGAATTTAATAGACAATCGCATTCATTCTGGAACAGTGTTTGCGAGCCAATGCTAAAAATAAAACTAACTAGCAGAAATTGACAGTTATAGCCCCGAAGAGCTAGAGGGTTTCAGTGGTTTCACCATTCCTTGTTAAATATTTAAAATGCTGTTTTGATAATAAATTCTTCAAATCAAAGCAAGCAGTGGGTTCCCAGCTTCTGTTTTATTTTGGGTCTTGCATTATTAAAACGTATATAGCCGATGAGGAGTTAGTAAGCCTGAAATATAAAGAACTTTGCTGAAGTTTTGTGATATGATCATTTTAATAGACTGAAAATCCTGGTCCAACTTCTGAGACCTCAATGTGTGCACTAGTGTTTATGCTCTGTATAAAACTTCATTTAAAAAGGAAATAGAATAATTGTGAAATTATTACATGTATATGAATATGTGAAAGAGAAAGGAAAATGCAATTAGCTGTGGCCACACCATCCGGAATGAACATATTTCTGGTAATTATTGTTATTAAAGCTCCATCATAGCAAAGAAAATGGATTCCTTTAGTAGTCAAGATGTCTTCCAATTCATCTGGTTTGTTTGAAGTTTTAGTAGGGTTTTGATAAGAACAATAGTTTGCAGCACGAAAGGATTCAGTACCGAGAAGAGATACAATACAGTTTATTAAATAGGCAAGAGCTTGTAATTTTGAATGAAGGATTTTTTTTTTTCCTACATAAACGTGCAGGAGGATTTACTACAATTTTCTAGATGGAAAACTTTTAACTAGGCTCCTGGATAGTATTACTACCAGGTTATTCGCAGACATGGGACTCGTAGCAAAGGAATAGAGTTCAACCTGGGTTTATAGGAAATTATAAGCTTCCCTGTGAACAAGGAACAGGGTGGCATGATACTACTTGTTTTTCTGCAGATGAAATGTCTTACCTTGGCCTATTGTGGAATATCTGACCATTCTTTTTATGTAACTGCAAAATATGGAAAATATCTGCTTCTTTCTCACATCCTCAATTTATTAAAATTATCTGATATAGAAAAGCAATACATTTAAATATTAGCATGCCTGAATCTAGTAAGTGATGTTCCAATTAAAAATCCATTGGCAACTAGTTGACTTGACTCTCATTGGTTCATAAGTGTTTTAATCTATTGTTGAGGGTCCTGCCATAGACTTGCAGTAATAAATAATTGTCAAAGCAAATTATATATTAGTTAATATCTATATGTGTGTCTAATATCCCTATCTATGTAACTCTCACCTTCATGACATTTTAAGAGTACATTAAATATTCTCCTGAGGCTTTAATCCTGCTAGAACAATCTCATTCTAAGCTTATCCTCATTTTAATGCCATTAAACATTTAGTACTCTTTCACCAAGATTGACAAAATAATTTAACATTTTTTCCATCAGAGTTTCTTCTGTTCATTTTCAAAGATAATTTCACTTTTAATACCGTTTTTTAGTTTTATCTAAAATGAATACTTTGCTAGAAATTCTCATTTGTTGAGAATTAAGAACCTCCCAAGGTATCTTGCTATTTTCTAACCCCTGTTAATTTTTGTGAAAGATGCCAATATATAGAAAAACAAGAACCTGACTTGTGTCCTATCCATAGGAAGGACTGGATTAATTAAAGTAAGAAGAAATAAGCTTTACCTGATTTAACTAATATGCAAATCGTTAACTCCCTGTCACAATGCAAGCATTAATGCTTAGTGTCAGTTTCAGGAAATCTGGAGTTAAAGGAAGACATTCCCTCCTGCTATGTCATTCAGTCATTACTTAAAATCTTTTATACACCGTGAAGTCTTACTTAATATCTTTGAGATGATTCTTAATGTTATTTTATAAAAAAGCAGGATTAATAGGCCTTCAGATGTTAATTTAAGAAGCATTCATGGATTTTAAATTATTGTGGCAATTCAATTTTTTTCTCTTTAATAAGTCCTTAAAACCTCTAAAAAGTAAAGGCTCAATGGAGATATTAAAAATAATAGTAGTATGTGGTTAGTGCCCTTGACAGTCTTATAGTAAAGCTGATAGATAAGGTTCTAAAAAACAGATGGATAGATAGACGATAGATAGATAGACGATAGATGATGCTGATAGATGATGATAGATAGATAGATAGATAGATAGATAGATAGATGATAGATAGATAGATAGATGATAGATAGATAATAGAAATATCTAAATGGTTATATATAGATAAATAGGGTGATATGGAAATAACTCTAAGATGTCCAAGCAGTTGCATTATAATGTAATAAAATCACATAATCACATAAGTGATCAAAAAGGAGGGAAAAAAGCAGAAAAAGAGTTTAAATGATAATTCCTTTTACTTACACTCAGGTTCTTGAATTCCAAACTGATGGAAATTATTTTTAAAATTCTCATGAGAGAAACAATCAAATATTAACAAATTTGAAAGTAGAGATAGGAAGAGACCACTATAGGCAAATTCTATTAAACTATATTTTAATGATATGAATTGTGATTTAAAGGTAATAATGCCTAATTCCTAACTCCCCATGGCAGGTATTGCCAAATGTGGACCTGAAGAGTGCAAATGGCAATATGTGAAACCCAGTTTGAGTTTAGTGCAATCACAGCACATAAAATTTGAAGCTATAAAGCAAGATTGAGAAGTAGTTTAACTTCAAGTTCAGTCAAGTTTGATATGACCTCGTCAACTCCTGTCTATAAGAATGGAGGAAAATCATGGAAAGAAAAACAAAAAATAGATGGAATGAATCAGGGTGCAGAGTGAGGTTTTGAAGCCCTGTGCTAGTTATGCTTATCTTTAGACTCTGGTTTACTTGGTATAGTTTACTTTTACACTTGTTTTTTTGTTGTTGTAGTGTTTTTTTTTTTTAATTTTTAAAATGCAGTTATTAATAGTGTCCCTTTTGTCCCTAAAAGCAGCCTGGTGTAGTAGATACAGTATATAGCCACTCCGAGAAACTGCAAAACTAGTGTCGAATGAGGGTGTTGTACAGCAGAGAGAGTGCTCCATGAGAAATGGGAAACTGGGATTACGTCCAGTATTTAAACTCAGGCACTGTAAAACTTCAATTGAGAAAAAGGCCCAGGTGAGAAGATGCAGAGAGAGTCTACAGACCAGAAACAAAACAATGCATCAAAGGAGATCCGTGCACAGCTCTGAAATACCCCTGTTTTGTGTTGGAATATAGCAATAAAAGCCTGGGTAGCCACCTACAAAACCACAAAATTGCAAAAATGAAAATAAATCCTCTCTGACAAAAATGAACCAATAAATCAAAATTTCGTAAGAACTAAAATAATATAACATTAAGAAATATGATATGGGAACCATGACAAGCCAGAATGCATCACAAAATGCATGGCTACGATCAAATCATACCTCATGTGAGCTAAAGAATGTTTTGGTGCTACATGATATTCCCAGAGATCCATCAGTGCCAGCAAGCAGAAAATCCTTGGCTGAGTGGATTGGGGAAATTATATGAACTCGATTTAGCACATCGCCCTTTTACTTTCAATTTTATTATCTGTATTAGTCACATATCGCATGTAATGAATCTCCCCAAGATTTTTCACCTAAAAAACCAAGTTTTTACTATATTTAAAGTGTCAGAGGTCCAAACAGCACAGTTGGTGCTCCTGCCACAAGATGTCTCACGCAACTAGAGCCTAGGCATTGGCTGGGGCTATGGCCTTACCAGGAAGACCCACTGGTGGGAGGATTCACCTGCAAACTCACTCATGGGTTTCTTGGCAGGGTTCGGTTCACCAAATGTAGGTAATTTCCAAATATTACTGTTTCAAATATGTTTCCTGTTTGTTTTCTTCTCTTTCTAGCATTCCAATTACCATTTGATATTGTCCTATAGCCACAAAACTGAACTCTGCTCATTTATGTAGTTTCTTTTTAAATATTTTATTTATTTATTTGAGAGAGAGAGAGAGAGAGAGCAGGACGGAGAGGGGAAGAGAATCTGAAGCAAATTCCACACTGAGTGCAGAGCCTGATGCAGGGCTTCAGTCCCACAACGGTGAGGTCACAACCTGAGCCAAACCAGGAGTTAGACACTTAACCAACTCTCAGGCAGCCTTCAGCTCTGTTCATTTTTAAACTTTTCTTTTCTTTCCTTTTTTTTCCCGATTGAATAATTTCTATTTATCAAGTTTACTGACTCTTCTGTCATTTCTAAATTGCTCTTAAAACTGTCTGATAAAAAAGTCTGATACTGTAATTATTTCTGATAAAGTACTTTTCTTACATTTCTACCTAGTTTTGTAGTTTCTTTCTTTCTTTCTTTCTTTCTTTCTTTCTTTCTTTCTTTCTTTCTTTCTTTCTTTCTTCTTTCTTCTTTCTTTCTTTCTTTCTTCTTTCTTTCTTTCTCTTTCTTCTTTCTTTCTTTCTTTCTTTCTTTCTTTCTTTCTTTCTCTTTCTTTCTTCTTTCTTCTTTCTTTCCTTCTCTCTCTCCTCTCTCTCTCTTTTTCCTGATATTTCTTTTAAAAAAATATTATAAGTCCATTACCCTACACACCTTTGAGCAGTTATTATAGATGATTTAAGTTCAACATCAATGTCATTTAGCTGCAGTTTCCATTGATTGGGCTTTTCTTTTATGTATGACTTACATTTTCCTGTTAATTTTTATGGCTAGTAATTCCATAGTCTTTTCTTGACATTAGTACATGATATGCTGCTATGGAGGCACTGGAGTGTGAAAAGGTTACCTGAAGGATCTTTTGTTTCTTTTGTACTGATATTCATTTTATTTATTATTATTTTTTGTTTTAGCAAGCAGGTAAGTTGGCTGATCTCAAAATCAAAATATTTTTTTTCTTAATATGAATGACAGAGGAGGACCCCATTTAATTTCATTGGTTTTATGGTGTGCTTTGGTCAAACCTCAATGCTTCCAGAAGGTTATTTGTTCATATTGTTTTCACTAGTCAAATGTTTCTATAGGAATGATTGGTCCATTAGGAGTAAAGATCTCATTACAGGAAGGAAAATCCGCTCACTCTAAATTTTATTTTTTATTTTTTTTCACTGTAAATTTTAAATTTGACATTTGATATATTTTAGTTTCAAAACAGTTTGCAAATATAAGTATAGAAAAGCAATAGCAATAATTGAATATTTCCTTGACGTATCATTGTTAATATTGTATAAAGCTTTAAAATGAACCATTCATTACAATTCAAACTCAATTAATGATGACTTTTTCTGTGCTTGCAATGCAAAATAAGTATTTTTAAATGAATGATTGCATTAGCCCCTATTTGTATATAGCAAATTATTTATCTGTACTCCATAAAGTATTAACAATGTAAGTTTATCTTTGTCTAATAAGCATCAATTTCAAAACTTTGGGCCTTTTGTTAGAAATATAAATATATAGTGTCAGTTGTAGAAAACAATTAATTGTAATACTTAAAGTCTACCTAATATTTGTTACATAATTTTGAGTTTAATTTTTATAATAAATGTTCCTATTTTATTCTCTCCCTTCATATTAAGAGTTGTAATTTTTTATGTCATAAGTATATAGTAGTGGGTATCAATGTCACCTTGCACTATTAAATGGCTGAAGGGAAGTGTGGAAAAGTTACCATGGCAACACAACTGATTTGTCTCTGAATATTGGAAAAAGATTAAAAATGCCAAAACATTGTAGATTTGGGGGCATCCACTTTTCTTTCACATATCACAGAACACAGTCCTTGGCGATTTGACTTCTCATTAACATACAACTGCACAGCTTCCACAGCTTCCACAAGACAAACTATCAGAATGAATAAACCTCAAACACATTTATAGAAAATAATTATGTAAAAAAAAGGAAATAATTATGTAGAAAGATATATCTTAAATACCCATATAAAAATCAGATAATTATTTTATTACATATGTAGGATGAGAACCAACATCTAAATTTTTCTTATTCATACTGCATGATACTGTCAGAGGAATGTTTTGTTACTCTTAGGTTAAAAATCTGGATCTTAGTAAGAAAATAGTGCCTAGGGCAGCCCAGGTGGCTCAGAGGTATAACGCCTGCCTTCAGCCCAGGGCCTGATCCTGGAGACCTGGGATCGAGTCCCACATGGGGCTCCTTGCGTGGAGTCTGCTTCTTCCTCTGCCTGTGTCTCTCTGTATCTCTGCCTCTGTGTGTGTGTGTCTGTGTGTGTGTGTGTGTCTCTCATGAATAAACAAACAAATAAATAAATAATAAATAAATAAATAAAATCTTAAAAAAAAAAAAGAAAATAGTGCCTAAGTAAATATTTTGTATTGCTGGATTTGAGCCCCATTTCCAATCCCCTATAAAGTACTCTTTTTTTTTTTTTTGTAATTCACTGAAATTGTTTAGAAAAAAAGAAAATTGGCAATCCAAGGGACACAGTTTTATCAATGATAATGTCATTTCAGTTAAATGACTAAAAATTATAAAAGTAAAAAGAATTGATGAAAAGAGTTAAATCCTCTTTTATGGAATAGCTCAGAGCGGCCTTAGAAACGTTTTAAAATAGCCCCTCATATGGTTGTTCTCACTGAAATTTCCTTTCATTATTCCTAAATAATTAAAATTTATTTATATATGTGATAGACCAAATGGCCTTTCTACATCCTAATCCCTGGAACCTGTGCCTATTTCACCAGGCATGTAAAGGGGAATTAATGTTGCAGATAGAATTAAAATTCCTGACGAAGTTTAGCTAAAGCGATTGTCTTGAATTATGCAGGCGGATCCAATGTTATCAACAAGGATCCATAAAAGGAAGAGGGAAGATGATGTGTTGCGAGGAAGACTCAGATCATTGTTGCTGGCCTTGAAGATGGAGGAAACGGGCCATGAGCATGAGACACTGAATGTGATTAACTTCAAAAAATAGGGAAAAAAACAAGGGAATAGATCTCCCTAGAGCCTTTAGAAAGGAAAACATACAGCATGGGCTGTATGATATGTATGTGTGATATGTCAGTTTTATCCTCCTGAGACCTAAATCAGACCTCTGACCCAAATGATTGTAGGATCATAAATGTGCACTGTTGAAGCCACCTACTTTGTGGCAATGTATTACAAGAGCAATAATAAACTAATTAAGTCATTAAAAAGGCCAAGAGTAAAAAAATTGTTTCAGAAATCAGCCCTCAGGAAAACTTTTCCTGAAGCTCGTCAGAACTCTAACTTTTGATTAAATATACATACATACAGAAAGAAAGAAAAAGAATCGGACTTCCAGTTTCAGTTCCCACACATGAAGAATTTGGAAGTTGATGTTCCTTTTTCTTACAAGTAAAAGCTGAATAAGCTGAAAATCGATGCTGTTTCTTAGGCTGAACAGTAAAATGAGGTGTCAGAACGAAGTGCCACCCCGAAATCCAGAGACAGATGCTTCAGAGGGAGGCAGCTGAGGTCTGCCTACCTGGAACAGAAGCCCCCGGAGCCTGGACTGGGAGGAGCTCTTAAATGGTCGTTGTGCTCAGTTTCTGGACGCTGAGTGTGGAAGAGCTTGAGGGAAGAGGACCCCCACATGTAAGTCCAGGGACCCTACTAGAATGTTAGGATAGAAAGCTGAGAATGATTCTGTTGTGCCTCTGGCCAGAGAAGAGGAAAACTAGCCCTTATGAAATAAACTCAGGACATTTCCATGCATTTTCTGGGGGTGGGAGAGAACAACTTTATCCTGTACTTCTTGGATGTTTTGTTCTGTTTGTTTTTCTATTTCATATATATATCCTCTGATTTGGGAAATTTCTATTGACTTAACCTTCAAGATCCCCGATTCTTGGCTAGGTCAAGTCTACTGAGGAGCACAGAGAAGGCCTTCTTCTCTCCTGTTACTGTGTTTTTGATGTCTAGGATCTTGTTGTTGTTCTTTCTTAGAATGTCCATTTCTCAGGATTGTTTCAACTTTCTCTGTGAACCCCAAACAACAACACAATCTGAGAGTGAGGATGATGGAGGAGGTTTTATAAGTTTGAGAAGAGAGTAAAACTGTCACCTGAGAGTATGCAAGAAAAAAAAAAAAAAAAAAAAAGGCCGGGGGAGTACAGTAGGATTGCACTGGGGCCTCCTGAGGTCCATGGGCATGAACTTACTGCGAGAACAGTCAGCAATCTCTAACCAGATCCAGCCACCTGGGAGCAGGCATAGGTTTTGTGGAAATTGGAAGTAGCTAAGGTTCTGAATTTGAGTACAAGGGAGCCAGTGAGGCGAGGGAAGCAACAATATTCAAGGGATTTATTATAATGATTGAACATGACATTCTAGGTTAGTAGGAAGAGGAGAAAAGATGTAAAGGGATGAGGGGCAGTGCATATAATTATGGCAATAAAATCGAGATTCCCAGTTTAAATAAAAGATGGTCTGAGCCAGGACAATTGAGTAAAGGAGGTGAAAAAATAGAAGTTGCCGATAGAAGATAGCACGGTATATAAATTTTAGATTATAGAGAATTTGAAGTGATTTATAGTGATATCATGAGCATGTGTTACCATAGAACAATTGGCTCAAGTAGGATATAGGACAAGTTTATTTTGGAATGGGAATTCCAAATAAAGCAGTACCGCGAGGTATAATCTCATCGCATGACAGCTAAGGCTGAAGGTTTTTAGCAAGAAGAGAATGAGGTATTGGGATGACGTCCATTCTCTCCCCAGGAGAAACAGGTTCCTCCAACAAAGGCTATAAGAGAAGCTGTGTTCTTTGGAGGAAATGAAATTTTGTCCTTTGGACCATGAGGTTCAAAAATTCAGAAGTGTGTTTCGAGATACGGGGAGTTTCGCTGATGATGGGCTGTGGCTTCCAGAAGGAACATGGGAAGGAATTGGAAGTAGGTAGAAACTGGCAACCGAAAACTGACAAAGAAAACCTCATGAGAGTAACAGAGTCATAGTTGGATGGTGAGTGACTTCAGACGCCAGTGTTTCCGGTGTTTCCTGACACAAACTGGCAAAAAGGTTAGTCCTAGAGGAATCAAGGCAGTCTGTCAATGATTTCCATGATGTTCAACATTCACATCAGGGCTGGAAATTATAAAATAATGGATGTTTCTCTTTGGCTCCCCAAAGTTTTCTTTATGTCACTTTTCTGCCTTTTTATTTCTTCTCCTCACCTTGAGTATTCACAACTCTCTTATTTTTCATTTTTTCCATCCATCAAAATATATTCTCCTAAAAATGACCTGGTATTTGATATCATTTTCAAAGTAGTAGAAGCATCAACATATTACGTGATATATGGGTAGATTTTTTTAAGCCTTATCTTTGAAAATCATCATTGAATTAAAGCCATATCTTATAGCGAAAAGCAAATTTCAAGTTTTAGACTAGTGGGGGAGCATTTAGGAAATAATAAGTACTTTCCTATGCCCTCTGTCTGCCAGTAGAAAATTACCAGTCATTCTTTTTTCAAATTTTATTATTACTAATCTGCTTATAGTCATCCATTTTAGTGCTCTAAAAACCACGAAGCATTAATACTAACTTGCTGACCTTACAGAAGTGATTCAGATCTTAGACTACAATCTAAGAAAAGACTATTTTGATTTAAGGAATAACTAAATATAACCAGATCTAGTGTTCCTTTTCAATAGAGTTATTGATGAGCTCTTTTCTCTTCAAAATATGTTGTTAAATCTTACAGTATTTCCACTTTTGAAATGTACTATTTTATACTATTTTTCAGGCAAATTCACATGAATTTACATCAGGTGAAATCTGTTTATCATTACCCTTTACATTAAAATAATCTAAAAGTAGTACATTCACATATATATTCATTTACCATTTAAAAATATGAAGGATGCTCTTACTAGTATGTTATCCCGCTGGAGGAAAACTTCCAAGAAACAAGAAATCAGCTCTTACTAAACAAATTATAAATTAAAATCTCTTCAAAGGCAAGACTTCTAAAAATTCTTGTAAAATGCATTAATGAAGATGTTACTTGATTGCTCTCTGAAAATATTTTCTCTCTAACGAGTATATTTCCAGAAATTCTATTTCTAAGAGTGTATCTTAGAGATATTCACACATATGTGAATGATAGTTTTATTCATTGTAGCATTATTTGTAATTGGGGAAAATTAAAAACTTTTATGCCCATTAATAAACAATTTAAAAGTTATTTGTCATAAATCTCCCTTTTATAGAAACTCTGTGACGGAAAAGAGTTTCTGTCTTGTTTCCTACTATATATTCAGTGCTGAGCATAAAGTAGTATACAAATACTGAATAAATTAAACAACCATCAAGGGAGTAATAAATCACAATGTAAAATATTATGCAGCCATTTAAAAATGTGTATATAAGATCATAATATAACGTAAAATGGAAATTTCGAGTGAAGAAGAAAATTAAATGTCCCATTCGAAATTAAAAACAATACTTTGACAAACGTATACACACATATATGCATTATAAATGTTGTATACTGATACAGACCAATTTTTAATAGTAAATAACCCTAAAAATGGCCAAGGGGACATCATGACGTTTCCTTTTTAACATAAAGTTTTGTAGAGCTTGAAGATTTTATATTGAATATTATCCAAATAACTTAATAATGAATCTCTGAGTCAAGCCTAAACTAAATCCCTCTGGCTATACCCATTACTTTATTTAGACAAACCAAAAATATCTGGCTTGCCAACATTCAGAAATCTACCTCAACCTCCTCTCTTTTCTACACTTAGAAACTTACTTTCCAGAATAAGTTCCCATTTTTAAAAGAGTCAGTTACCTCAACCAGAATGTTTAGAGTTTCATCACTCCCTAGGAGAGGTAGTTCCAGAATAAAAATATCCAAGAAGCTTGCATGAAATCCATGTCTCTATCATTAGTTCATAAAAAACTAAACACAAATTAAACCAAATTCTTTCAAATTTGGGGCAACATCAAGAAGGGCTAAATAAATCGGTTGGTATTACCTAAAAACATTAGATACGTCTTTTCAAACTTCCAAAGCTGCAGCTCCAAAACACATCTTTAAGTATCTCTGCCTGTGGACATGACAAGTATACAATTGAACACACTGAGATTAAATACACAATTTCTCTCTTTTAAAACAATAGTAGCTGCACCAAGATCAGCAGGGCATCAGATCACAGTACCAAATGGAGAACAAACCCAGCCTGGTATGAAGTAGAATGAAAATGAGAGGATTTGTTGCCACAGCAAGGTCTGATTCCCAAAAGTAATGACCTGCCAACTGAGCTACAAATCGTGCCTCTTCTACCCACACCCCCCCATTTTTTTTTGTTTTTGTTTTTGTTCGAGAATACAAGTCCATAAGGCCAGCATGTCCCTCTTGGCAATAAGAACAACAAACAATAAGGAAAATTTTGCTTAGAAAGAATACGTAACTTTTACAATGAAATAACGACCTTTAAAATACATGAATATAAAGTTATGAAGTGATTAATGAATCCACTAGAAAAATTTTCATGGTAATTATCATCACATCTTCCATTAATATTAAGTAAAAAAAGTGTCATCAGTATATACAGAACTTTTTTTTTTTTTTTAAGCTCGCCTTTGGAACTATTTTATCCCAATTAAATTCTAATGTAACAAAACGAGTTGTAATATCCATGAACATTGAATGCAGCATAAATTGTGCAGCCCAATGCCTGTCAGCTTCAGTACATACTTGTGGAATAGACAAATGTGCTATGAATCTGTTACATTTTATCTTTCATGTGGAGTACGAGTTGCAGATCCTTCTTCTATTATTCTAAGGCATTTCTAAAATAAAGAAAACGTATTGTAATGGCGGCTGTAGTGTGTGTTGCCTTTCACACGTGCTGAAGCACTGACGCCCCAGCTGGAAATGCTGTGCTCACGACCTAGCCCCACCCTTGAAACCATCAGTGGTGAAAGGACACTGATTTGCCCCAAATTAGACAATTTCTTAGAACTGTGTCCAATAGTTGTCACCATGGATGTTCAAAAACACAATCACCCCCCCCTTTTTTTTACTTTATGATTCTCAAGAGCCATCCCAGCTACCAAGGCGCAGTTTGTTTTTAATAGATATTATTAGTTAGAGTAGTTGCAGGTTCGCAGCTGATTGAGTGGGAAGTGGAGGTTTCCCAGAGTTCTCCTGCCCCACACGTGCACGGCCTCCCCCATTATCAACATCCCTCTCCAGAATGGTACACTTGTTACAATGGATGAAACTACCTAAACCGTAATCACCCAGAGTCCACAGTGCCTTACTATTACTGTAGTATTATCAATTAGTTCCTTTATGCTTATCAATTGCATTATATATTTGGGTCCTCCCAAGTTAAGGGCATAAATATCTACAATTTTTAGATCTCCTTGTTGGATCGTCCCCTTTATTATGACATAGTGCTCTTCATCTCTTTTTACAGCTTTTGCTTTACTTTTTTAATCTTTAAAAATATCTTATTCATTTATTTGATAGAGAGAGGAGAGGGAAGAGAGGGAGGGAACGGAGCAGATGCCCACGGAGCAGAGAGCTTGACACAGGGCTCAATCCTGGGATCCTGAGATTACGACCCGAACCAAGGGTAGATGCTTAACTGACAGGCACCTCCACAGTCTTGGTTTTAAAGTCAGTTTGTCCAATGTAAGTATTGCCACTCCGGCTTTCTTTGGACATCCACGTGCGTGATGTGTTTCTCGATCCCCTCATTTTCAATCTGCAGGTGTCTTTAAGATCTAACAGGAGTCTCATGTAGGCAGCATATAGATAGATGGGTCTCTCCTTTTTATCCATTCTGATACCCTAGGTCTTTTGATTGGAGTGTTTAGTCCATTTACGTTCAAAGTAATTATTGAAAATATGTGTTCAGTGCCATTTTATTGCTTGTTTTGTCATTGTTTCTGGATATTTTCTCTCACCTTTTCTCATATTTGTCACTCTTGGTCTTTCCTTTGCATTCAAAGAGTCTTCTTTAATATTTCTTGCAAGACTGGCTTAGTGGCCGTGAACTCCTTTAGTTTTTGTTTTTCTGAGAGACTCTTTATCTCTCCTTTTATTCCGAATGATGGCCTTGCTGGACACAGTATTTTTGGCTGTAGAGTGTCCCCAGTCAGTATTTGAATATATATATATCGTGCCATCACGTCTGACTTGCCATGTTTTTGTTGGGAGCTCTACAGTTACCATTGTGGGTCTTCCCTTGTAAGACAGGGACTTCTTTTGTCTTGCTGCTTTTAGGATTTTTTTCTTCATTGCTGAATTTTGCAAATTTCATTACAATATGTCTTGGTGATGGCCTGCGTTTGTGAATTTTTATGGGAGTTCTCTGTGTCTTTTGGATTTAAATTCTATTTACTTACCTAGGTTTAGGAAGTTTTCAGCTGTTATTTCCTAAACAAATTTTCTGCCCTCTTTTTCCTCTCTTCTTCTGCTGAGACTCCTATAATATGAATTTTATTAAATTTGATGGAGTCAGTGAGTTCCCTAAGTTATTCTCATATTCCCTAATTATTCTTTCTCTCTTCTGTTCAGCTTTACTATTTTCCATTATTTTATCTTCTGTATCACTTATTCATTCTTCGCCTCTCCCATCCTTGTGTTCATTGCATCCAGTCTGTTTCAAATCTCAGTTATTGTGTTTTTCATTTTTGACTTACTGTTTTTTTTTTTAATTATTTAATCTCTGCTGTAAGAGTCTCCCTGAAGTCTTCTATTCTTTTCTTATCCCCACTGAGTATCCTTATGGTTGTTGCTTTAAATTTTCCATCAGGCATATTACTTGTATCTGTTTCAATTTGATTTCTGGCCATGACTTTATCTGTTGTTCCACCTGGGTTGAATTCCTCTATCTTGGCATTTTGTCTAAGTCTCTGTCTTCTTCACTGTGTTAGAAAAGCCTGTTATGTTTCCTGCTCCTGAGAGTAACGACTTTATGAAGAACAGGTCATGTAATGATTCCTGGGCCTGGGGCTTCAGGGAGTACCTGGTGTGTGCTGCGTGCACTCTGCTGCTATGTTTTGACTGCTCTATCCTTCACGCCAGTCATCTGCAGATGCTCCCCTTGCTTGAAGTGGGTGGCGTTTGGACCGCAGCCAGAGTGTGAGGAGTTTTAACTAGGTTTGCTCTGGCCTGCTTGTTAAGTAAGACCTGATGCCACTTCCACTAGAACTAAGGCCTTGCAGAACTCTCTAGCTGGGAGACCTGGTGTTTGTGCTGGTCTTCTGGGGAAGGGGACCACTGTCCTGGTTCTTAGGCAGACTTGCCAGAGCAAAGCAGCACCTGCAGAACACAAGGGGGGGGGCAGGACTTGGTGTAAGCAGGTGAGGCAGCTGTGCTGTTTACTGAGGTGGTTTTGTGTTTATGCTGAGGAGCAGGGGAGAAAACTGGCACCAGCCTGCTCCTTTGTTTGTGGAGAAGGGTCTTTGTGCTTGCTGCTCTCAGGGAAGCGCTCCCAGAAGAGGGAATAATCTCCCCAGTGTGAGCCCCAAGCATTTTTCCGGTCACCGTTTTCATGCTGTTTGCCTCTGGTTTGTTTGCCTGCCTTCTCTCCATGAGCAGCCACAGTGGCCTCTGGGTTCTATCCCAGCAAAACCTGCTGACTTTTAAAACTCCAGACTAGGGACACACCCTGGGGCTTGCACTGGTCCTCTGGGGGAAGGTCTTGCTACCCTGGGGAGGTTGCAGGTCTGACCAAGAAGGACAGCTGTGTCAGAGTACAGGGTTGTGGGACTTGGCACAAGCAGGTGAGGCAGCCCGTGTCGGGCTGAGCTACCCTTGGCAGCCAAGTCTGCTCCTATGCTGAGGGACTGGGGAGGAAAATGTCACCCACTAGGTCTTCTGTCCCTGAGAGGTGAGTCTGAACATCACCTCTCCCAAACCTCCCCTCATGCACCTTATAGGGAATCCTCAGATAGTCCCATCTACCTGGGAGTCATTTCCCTGCCTTCTCTCCAGTAGGGCAGCACCCTCAGGGCTCTATCATAGCCAAGCCAACTCACCTTAAAACTCCAGTCTTCCAGTCTTGCTGGTTGTCAAAACTCACAATAATCAGCCCCTCTCATTTTCCCTGCCAATAGCTTTGGAAAAGTGTTCTTGTGTGTATCTCGGTATTCTCTTCTCTCTTGCCTCTCTCCATGACCTCTCCTTCCTGCCCCCTCAGTACCTACGATCTGTTTCTCTCCCAAACTACTTCTCTACACTTCTGACATCCCTCGTTGTGGTCTCTTCTCTCTCTCTAGTAGTGAAGTTTGTTCTGATAGTCCTCGGGTTGATTTCTTGGGTATTAAGAATGACGCAACACTTATCTAGTTAGGTTTGGAGGATGAGATAAGCCCCAGTCCTCCTACTATGCTGTTTTCTTAGATCAAAAACAAACAAACAAAAAAAACAAAAAACAAAACAAACAAACAAACAAACAAAAAACAAAAAACCCTATTGCTAAT
The DNA here is from genome assembly GCF_905146905.1 of Nyctereutes procyonoides. Lineage (NCBI taxonomy): Eukaryota > Metazoa > Chordata > Mammalia > Carnivora > Canidae > Nyctereutes > Nyctereutes procyonoides. The sequence continues at coordinate 1,888,635 of NW_026575122.1, read as the reverse complement.
TGTTATTAACAGTTCATTACTTACTTTATATAGACTGGTGTAACTAATAATCTTATACAAATCCTGAAGTTCCCTAAATACATGTTACTGAATGATCTATCATAGGTGTTAACTCAGGAAAATAATGGGTAATGGCCACTGCTGTGGCCAACAGCTCCAACCCAGGGAATCCTAAGGAGACGGACAAATCAGAAGCATTGCTCCTAGCTGGGTTTGCTACAGTGTTGTTGAAGAAACCCAGATAAACTCAACTCATTGCAGGAGAAGCAAATAACTCAAGAGATGAGGGTTTGGAAAAGAGAAAGGGAAAAATGTAATTTAGGGGCCAGGAGCCAGGGAAGGTGGCAGACTCCAGCCTTAACAACTGACCCCTCCACCTGCAAGATGAACACATAGAGCTTTATAGGGAGAGGTTCAGGGGGTACGTGCAAGAGACAAGGAGAGAGCATGTGGTCCTAAGTGGGAGTATGGATGCATTGAGCCCAACCCACAGTTATGGGCAGGGAAGGTAATACGTGGGGTGTGGACTTCGAGGCATTCTGTGCCTATCAGGGTTTTTTGTAGTTCCAGTCATCAAAACTGTTGGAGTCTATAGTTGAACAAGAGGGTTTGTTGACACATGTCTCCTTTTTTTACACAGGTCTACAACTTCAGTACAGTCTTGTCTATTTTGTTTATTTTTTGTTGATATATAAGAATGCTATTATATGGGCAGCCCAGGTGGCTCAGTGGTTTAGTGCCACCATCAGCCCAGGGTGTGATCCTGGAGACCCAGGATCGAGTCCCACCTTGGGCTCCCTGCATGGAGCCTGCTTCTCCCTCTCTCCCTCTCTCTCTCTCTCTCTCTCTCTCTCTCTCTCTCTCATGAATAAATAAATAAAATCTTAAAAAAAAGAATGCTATTATATTGTTTTATTCTGGCTTTCTCTTCATATAGTAAACTTATAGCCATCATCTTGTCAAATTCCTGTATCTATTATTGCATCAGTGGACCTCTTCCGCTACCATTTTTCAGTGCAATTTTTAGCAGAGCATGTTTTGGAAAATGGTATAATGTCTAATTTCACATTGAGATCTTTGCTGCGAAGGTCCATTTCTAGTAGGATTTGTGTGTGCATGTGTGTCTGTGTGTGTGTGTGATATAGCTGTACCTATTCCTGTACCTATATCTGTATATCTATATTTACACATTTATCTATCTACAGATCTTCCTTGACCTATGACAAGGTTACGTGTCAATAAACCCATTGTAAATTGAAAAGACTGTGAGTTGGGGCACCAGGGTGGCTCGTCAGTTAGGTCTCTGCCTTCTGCTCAGGTCATAATCCCAGGGTCCTGGAATGGAGCCCCACATTGGGCTCCCTGTTCCATGGGGAGTCTGCTTCTCCTTTTCCCTCTGCTCCTTCCCCTGTTTGTGCTCTCTCTCTCTCTTTCAAATACATAAAATCTTAAAAAAAAAAAAGCACTACATGTTGAAAATGTATTTAATCCACAACCTACTGAACATAATAGTTTATCCTCACCTGTCTTAAACATGCTCAGAACACTTACATTAGCCGACAGTCAGGCAAAATCATTTAACACAAAGCTTATTTAATGATAAAATGTTGGATGTCTCATGCAATTTATTGAATACTATACTGAAAGCGAAAAACAAAATGACTGTATGGGTGCAGAATGGTTGTAGATATGTCACTTTTGCGCCCTCCTGATCCCATGTCTAACTGGGAGCTCAGCTCCCTGCCACAGCCAAGCATCATGAGAGAGAGTCGTACTGCACAGCACTAGCCCCAGAAAAGATCAAAAGTCAAAATTTGAAATATGGTTGCTATTGAATCCATATCCCTTTTATTCCAGATAAAGTTGAAAACTTGTAATTCAAACCATTGTAAGTCAGGGGCCATCTGTACGTATGTTGGTACATTACCCACCGAGAGTTTATCTGTTAAAGACTCTCATTTACGGATCAGTAGGAAAGGGACTACTTAGGGAACGAAGTAGCCACTTACAGAACTTTAGTTTTAATCAAGGAGAGAGAAAAGAAATAAAACCCTAGAACAAGAGAGCCATCATTTCCTTTACCTGAGATTCTGAAACACTTCAGCAGAAATGAAAACAACTTTCCTGCTGGTACTATTACCTATGATAGCAAATCCTTTTCTCCTCACAATGAGGGTCTAAGAAGGACAATCCGTCTCACAGGTAGCAGAGGCAGTAAAAACTGGCAAGGTGAAGAATTCCAGCGTAAGAACAAGAAAAAAAATATAGATGGGCTAGACAATTACAGTCAACAAAAGGACTAAGGCAATGAATTTTGTTTGTTTGCTTTTCCAACTTTGCACATTCTTTCTCTAATTTCTTAGAGTTCCCATAGAGATGAGACATTCACACAAAATGATCCTCTTCCAAGCTACACAGAAACAAAACGGATATTAAAAAAAGAAACAAAAGGAAATGAGAGTTTAATTTACAGTTGTGATGATGGGAAACCAAAGAAAATTCTTTTTCTTTGGCTTGTATGATTACTTGGGAAGGCTATAATTTTGTTAAACATACTTCTTTTTTTTTTTTCTGATAGCTCTCAGGAAATGGCCTTATATTTAATGTTCTATTCCAAACTATGAATAGTGAAATTTTGTAGAATAAAAAAAAAAATTGGGGGAGAGCTCTCTAAGTACTTTTTCACAGTGAAGCATTGATCTTCTTCCTGAGTAGTTTATTTTTTAATTATAAAAGTTATACATATAAGAAGGAAATTCATGACTTACTGCAAGGCACACAGAAAAATTTTAACATTTCCTATGACTCCACTATCCAGAATAAAAACACTTTTATTATTTCTGATCAGCAGATATATACCCAGACACTGTTTTTCTGTAGTATTCTATATGAAGTTCCTACTTGTTGGCACTTATAGTACTATGATTTTTTAAGGCATGCTAATTATTATGCAACATAACTTTAAATATAAATTTGAAATTATATGTTCAATTTTCTCCTGAAAAATACCAACAATTGGAATTGTTTAGGTGTATAGATGTAAATAAATTGGGATCCCTGGGTGGCCCAGTGGTTTAGCACCTGCCTTTAGCCCAGGGCATGATCCTGGGGTCCTCGGATCAAGTCCCACATTGGGCTCCCTGCATGGAGCCTGCTTCTCCCTCTGCCTGTGTCTCTGCCCCCCCCTTCTCTCTATGTCTATCATGAATAAATAAAATATATTTTTTAAAAAGATATAAATAAATTTATGACTTTTGATGGGACAAAATTGAAGGACATACTTTTCCAAATTATTTAACACTGTTGTGAAGGAAATAATAATGGGATTATGAAGCATAATAATTACAGACATCTTTGATATTGTGTAGTATTCAAGTATTAAATCGTTTTATTCTTTATATATACTTTTACTTATTAATTTTTTTAAATATGTGCTCTAACATAACCTTGAGGTTCTAACATAATCTTTATAAACATTAAGAAGAGACACAAAATAAATACTAACATATCCTTCTTTTTATTTCTACTTACCATAGAAAAAGGGAAAGCACCATTCTCATAATGTTTTAGACAGCTAAATTGAAGGCCCTAATCTAAACTTCAAAATGGGCTTTGAATTACCTAGAATATACTCATAATTGACATAATTGATCTCCTTCATCTTTTTCATGGACAGGCATTGCATTAAATACTTTCTGATGGTTTCATAGGAATTCTAACTCTACATCCTAAGCTTTAGAAATCAACCTTTTGACCACTCTTAATGGTTCTTCTAACTATACCCCAGGTGGGTACGTGCTTGCAGTTATCTGAGTGCACATATGCAGTTAGCAATGCACACTCACCAACCAAACATGCCTTCAAAAGCCTGATTTCTAGGAACAGCAGGGGATTAATCACCAAATTCATCCAAGTGTGGAACAATAAGACCCACAAAAGTATCTCTTTCAGCAATGTACTGTCATAGATTACAAACTGCAGTAGAAAATTCCCATCACCTTATCAAAATAAATAAGAGACACTGTCTAGGCATGGGCCTCTTTATTTTGTAATCTTTAACTTACTAATTATCACCAGTGAGTCCCACATGTAAAGAAATGAAGATAATTTACCTCTTGGGGACATGACACACACCTAACATAGGAGGCATTGTTCATTGAATATAGTTTTCCCCAAATTCTCTTATGTATAAATTACTTTATTTGATTCTTTAAACAACCTTGTGAGACAGGTATGCCTACTGTTACTATAGTTAAATAGTTAAAGTTGTATTTCATTGATAAGTAGATTGAGGCTCAGAAGTAAAAAGACTCACCCAAGGGACCAAAGCTATTGGACAAAAAGCTAACGATTTAGCTAAAAATCTCTGTATGGCTTTTACCATAGCATACTGTAAAAGATAACCTAAGACAGCATAATTAAATCTTGCATTTTTAATAAATAGATAACTATTATATCAAATTGTTATTTTTAAAACATGCTGATAATGAAGTTTTCCCAAGGTTAATCACAGATGCTATTGTGCCAGGCTGCAGGCTTGATGTGTGGGGAGGTTCCTGGAACAGTGTTTTTTATAAAAACCACCAGGTGGAACCGTTTTAAATAACTACATTTTTTTTTTCTCTCCGGCTGTCCCATTTTCCAATTAGTTTCAGTGGATACATACTCCTTTCCACTCTAGACCAATCTATCTCTGGCCACTGGGAAGGAATAGATAGCATGAAAAGCTAATTCTGTTTTAGCTAACAAATCCTATTTCTAAGTCCTTACTGTCATTTAGTTTTGACTGTGTAAGATTGGATAAATACAAGCTGAACAAATGTTCATGTATAACAATAAATCAGTGTTGCATTTTACCAGTGACAAATCTGATTTTTTTAAATGACCAGATGGTTAAAGAGAAACATGAGGTCAGTAAAGCAAGTTTAGTTGGCATGAGACATTGATAATATGCTCAATATAAGCCAAACAAGGTCACATTTTTAAAAGTCTAATACTTTTATTTTTATTTTATTTTTTTTAGTCATGTTTAGAATAAGGTAAAAAGTTCATAGACATTTAGAATTGGGTATAAAGACACGCATCTAAGAGATTATCAATCAAGAGATGTCTGCTCAAAAGAGGGTGTTTACTAAAACAGTGCTTGGGTTTATCACTGGAAGATGCCACACTGATGATCTTCGGAAAGTCAAATATTTTGGGGAGGCATTTTTCATGATTATTGCAGGAGAATTAGGCTTAACCTTGTGGAAAAACAGTGAGTGCGGGTCAGAAATGTCTTCAGTTATGTCCTTGACATGACCTAGCTGTATAGACATCTCATTTAAAATTTCTGTCCCTAGTTTTTCATTTAAAAACAGAATTTATACATATTCCCACATATATACATAATTATCTTTGAGCTTTGGACCCCACTGGTGTGTATAAATCATTATGCTAACATGTTTTCACTGTTCCCTCAGAGTCTCACTCTCCTATGTAAACAATTACATTCCCAAAGCTCTCTTATATACTCTGGAAACTATTTTGCTTTAGATTCCCTGTCTCTGTCTCACGCAAAAGGTGTGCTAAAAATGTGTTCTTCTCCTAGCCCACGCCTACACCTATCCAATCCAGTATAATTGGAGAGAAGTATACAAATACGCTGTCTCACTTTAAATGCAGGACCTCTAGCCTCGAATCCACCATTATCACTGCCTAACCATTTCACTGCAAGCTACTGGACCATTCACCCCCCGCCCCATCATGGGTGATGCTTCCATACAATGTTCAGAAAAAGTTCAGAAATTTTATTTTTAAAATAATAATAATATAGCTGTGGAAATTAATTAAATGCACCAATTTTAGCTAATGTGACTGTCATCTGCAATTTTAGTGGTTTTTGGTCAGAGAATGTTTTAGTCTTTTGACTTAGAGCTTTCATACAGAGAGTTTTAGTACTTACATATGGTAACAGATGACCTTCCTTTTATTTGGTCAGTAGCATAATAAACAAAATCATTGATGACTAATATTCCAATATTATCATAATCTCAATGTGATTCCATCTTTAATTACAAAAAAATCTAGCTACAGTCATATATTTAATTTATAATATGATTTTATATAACTGACAATTTTTTTCCTGAATTTGTAGAGAACAGTTAGTGAATTTATTGTGAGAACAAGCTAATATAGAAAAAACAGGCATTTTGAATATAAACATAATAGCTCAAGAAATATTTAAAGTTTATAACAAAGTCTATAACAATTTAAGGTGCTATTTTATTTATTTTTTATAGGTTTATTTATTTATTTTAAAGAAAGAGAGAGCAAGGGGGGAGGGAGAGAGAAGATTATAAGCACTCTCCATTGAACCCTGAGATCACAGCCTGAGCCCAAATCAAGAGGTGGACCCAACTGACTGAGCCACCCAGGCGTCCCAGTTAAAGGTGCTATTTTAAAGCAGTTCATGTAGGGATCCCTGGGTGGCGCAGCAGTTTAGCGCCTGCCTTTGGCCCAGGGTGCGATCCTGGAGACCCGGGATCGAATCCCACGTCGGGCTCCCGGTGCATGGAGCCTGCTTCTCCCTCTGCCTATGTCTCTGCCTCTCTCTCTCTGTGACTATCATAAATAAATAAATAAAAATTAAAAAAAAATAAAGCAGTTCATGTAATTTGGGAAAAAAAAATGTAACTTTCATGCTGTATTTTCAATAAAGTAAGATAGAAGTAGAATTCATTTTTTAACGACTTTATTTTGTTGTAATTCAAATATTATGACATTTCTCCATTTAAAGTGTACAGTTCTGTAGTTTCTGGCACATTCACAGAATTGTGCATCCATCCCCACAAATAACTTCAGAACATTTTCATTATTCTCAATAGAAAATTCTCCATTAGCCATCACCCTTGTCTTCCATGTTCCCCAGCCTCTGGCAACCACAAATCTACTGTCTTCTTGTATACTTGCCTTCCCTGAACATTTCATGTGAATGAAATAATACAATATGTGGTCCTTTTTGACTGGCTTCTTTCTTTTTCATAACCACTTCATTGGTTATACTTCCTTAGGTATGATTGACTTATAAAAAGCTGTAAATATTTAATGGATATAACTCAGTGAGTTTGGGGAGAAGTATACATCCATGAAACCATCATTACCACCAAGGCCTGAGGCCATCGTCCATAGCAAGGCCATAAACATACCCAACTGCCAAAGTTTCATTACCCCCCTATATTATGATTATGATTATAATTATTATTTGGGGTAATAAGAACACCCCACCCTATTAGCAGACTTTAGATATGAGGTACAATATTGTGTTAGGTAGAGGCACTGTAAGCTCCAGAACTTACTTATTTTACTATCTTGAATAAAATGAAACTTTGTACCCTTTAATTATCACCTTTCCATTTCACTTCCTTACAGCTTCTGAGAATTGCCGATCTATTCTTTGTTTCTAGGAGTTTGACTATTCTAAATTCCACATACAAGTGAGATCACATAGTCTTTCTGTGTCTGGCTTATTTCACTAGTATAGTGCCCCCTCCTCCCCCCAGGTCCACCCATGTTGTCACAAATGGCAGAAAATCCTTCTTTTCTAAGGCTGAATAATATTCCATGTGCATACATTTCTCTGTCTTTTCAGCTGTTGGTGGACACTAGGTTGGTTCCATATCTTGGCTTGGGAATAACGTTGCAATGAACATAGAAGTGCTGATGACTCTTCAGTCCCTCTAGATACATACCCGGAAGTGGAATTGTTGGATCATACAGTGGTTCCATTTTTAATTTCTTGAGGAATATTCATACTTTTTCCATAATGGGTGTGCCACATGACATCCACTCAACAGTGTATAAAGGTTCCCTTTCCCCCACACTTTCGTCAACATCTGGTTTCTTTCTTTCTTTCTTTCTCTTCTTTCTTTCTTTCTTTCTTTCTTTCTTTCTTTCTTTCTTCTTTCTTTCTTTCTTCTTTCTTTCTTTCTTTCTTTCTTTCTTTTTTCTTTCTTTCTTCTTTCTTTCTTTCTTCTTTCTTTCTTTCTTCTTTCTTTCTTTCTTTCTTTCTTTCTCTTCTTTCTTTCTTTCTTTCTCTTCTTTCTTTCTCTTCTTTCTTTCTTTCTTTCTTTCTTTCTTCTTTCTTTCTTTCTTCTTTCTTTCTTTCTTCTTTCTTTCTTTCTTTCTTTCTTTTTTCTTTCTTTCTTTTTCTTTCTTTCTTTCTTTCTTTCTTCTTTCTTTCTTTCTTCTTTCTTTCTTTCTTCTTTCTTTCTTTCTCTTCTTTCTTTCTTTCTCTTCTTTCTTTCTTTCTTTCTTTCTTTCTTTCTTTCTTTCTTTCTTTTCTTTCTTCTTTCTTTTTTTTGTTTTATAATAGCTATCATAACATACATGAGGTAAATATCATTGTTGTCTTATGTTGCATTTCTCTGATGATTAATGAGTATCTTTTCATATACCTAATAAGTACTTATGTATTTTGGAGAAAAGTCTATTCAAGTCTTTTGCACATTTTTTTAAATCCAGTGTTTTGTTTTGTTTTGTTTGCTATTGAATTATATGAGTGGCTCACATACTTTAGATATGAACCACTTATCAGATACATAGTTTAAAAATATTTTCTCCAATTTCATAGATAGTTTTTTAATTTTGTTGATGGTTTTCTTTGCCATACAGAAGCCTTTTAGTTTCATGTAGTCACATTTATTTATTTTTGCTTTTGTTGCCTGTACTTGCATCATATCCAAAAAAATCATCACCAAGACGTCAAGAAGTTTTTTTTTTTTTTTTTTTTCATTCTGTTCCTTTTGTCCCTTTCTCTGGTCCTTAAAATGATATCCTTTCTTTAGAATTTTCATAGAAAAATAACAGTCACATTTGTACATTTCTAAACCAGAAAACAGACCTAGAGAATTTGAATTAAAACCTAGGTCTAAAGCCAAAGTATTTCTATAACAAAGGATTTTCTAAAACCTCGGGATACAGGCAAAAATTTGCTACATAATTTGCAATTCTGTTACTTGTCTTAGCCCACAGTACTTAACCAATTGTTCCATTTAATGTTTCTCCTTCTAATGGCAAACATTATTATAAGACATAAGCTTAAATGAATATATAATATGTCTGCATTAAATTAAAAAATAATTGGTTTGAGAGAGAATAATACAAAGAAAATATACTGCACATGGTAAATCAGAATTTTTGAGTAAATTAAATAAAAATTTAAAGTTGTAACAAAAAAACTAAAAAATGTTTACTAAAAATTTTGAAACACCAAAATTTTCAGTATTTTGGGGCAGGCCCAACAGCTAAACTAAAGATGTTATATATTTCTCCTTTGTAAATCTGAATTTGAATTCTTAGTGAAAAAATTAAATAACTTTAAATGGCATTCAGTGTGTGTGTATGGAAATTTTCAGGATGATTTAGAAAATTAACAAATGCATAATTGATAGAACATTTTGGTTCTCTAGATAAAACCACCTCTCTGTTGGAATATAAAATGAACAAAAGATTCTCTGTGCTCTGACAATGGAGAGTCTACAGTCAAGGATATCTAAGTATTTCTCACAGAAAGGCCATTAAAGGAACCAATGTCCCATGATGGCTAAAACACAAAGATAACTTCTAAACTCTGCTCAATACTGTTGCTTAAAGGGAACTATTGCATCTTGAAATTCTCTTCCTCCTTATCTAAATTCTCAAGAGGAATTGCCTACAATTATATATGGGTAGTTGTAAAGCTTTTTTGTTGCTTATGGATGCTACTCTATTGACTATTAATCCCAGCACCATAAAATAATCAGATCCTTCAAAGTATAATATAATTTTTTTTCTGAAAAGCAAGGTAGAGTGCAAATCAACTTGAAGCAAGATAAAGATAATATTTGATTAAATTAAAATGTATTGCATTATAAAGGAAAATAATAATAATAATAAATAATAATAATACAAACCTGTAGTCTAGGAAATTGTAAGAAAATATTATTTACCTTGGTTTACTGGAGCCACTCAGTTATTAGCTTTTCACCTATCCAATGTCCTTTACATAAAGCACTAAACTCTGATATCTTGGTCTCAGTATAAGAATACTTCTTTATTCTCAGTGATACATTACTACAAATATGAAAGAAATATCTACTTTATAAAAAATATACTGCAACTCTTAGGCATGATTAGATCACTGTGGATCTCTAGATATCAATGTCAAACACCAAACTCTGGCGCCTGGGTGGCTCGGTGATAAGTGTTGATTTTGGCTCAGGTCAAAATGTCAGGGTCTTGCAATCGAGCCCTGCATGGGGCTGCACACTCAGTGGGGAGTCGGCTGGAGATCCTTCCTCTGCCTCTGCCCTTCCCCACCCCACTCCTGTGCACATGCAAGCTCTCTTATTTTCTCACTCTCCCTTTCAAATAAACAAATCTTTAAAACAAACAAACTGCACACTGAATAAACAAAGCAGAAAGATGAATTTATTGCAAGGGTCTCAACTTGCAAGCTGGGAAACTCGAGGCTACAAAGCCATGTGTTTTGAGTTACTCATAGACTAAGAAGTAAGGGGCTAAATTCTGAGTATTTTGACTTTTTCAGATGATCAGTTACCTAATTGTCTTCTTCCTTATCTGTATTAGGGTATCTGGGTCAGGGGAACAAGGAGGTCCAGAAGTGATGTGAATAGACATAGTGTTTGGGGAGCATTGGCTAGCATCCTCTACTGATTTCTGAGTAAATCTGTGAATTCCTGCAACTTCTACTAGGTAAGGTTAAGTTTCATTTTCTTGAATGTGCCTGCTTTGGCCAACTGTATTTGGACTCTGATGTCAGTGACTCCATTTTAGTTTGATTCTACACAATATACCTATATTATGCATAACTTGATTATTTACCAAAAAATTAGCTATTGTCCCAGAATCTTATGGTCAAAAGACTACAGATATAAGCATATTAATTGAAGTAGAATACAAAGGAGTTCAAACTATTGAAAATATTTTGTACAAACATGAAGATATCAGTCTGTGTACTGAGAGTGTCATCTCAGCAAATTGGTCCACATTTATGAGCCTATTTTCGATCCAGTAGCTACAGTTCAACCTGCTTTCTTCCAAAAAGTTCAAGTTTCATTCATATTAGTCAAAACATTCTGCAATTTTGTACTAATATCATCTTTAAATCTGATGTTATTACATATAGTCAAATTTCATATTCCTAACAGAAACTACTCAATATTTTTCTACTAATTAACAAATTATTAATCATTGTTACTTTTACCTTTTCACATTACTATCATCTGGAGCAATACTCTTAATATACTAACTCTTTGACATCCATGAAGGGAAATCACATGATTGTACATCTATGATTAAAGAATTGTTCACAGAACAGAACATTTGGACACTCAAAAATTACAATCTGATTTAATGTGTTTGGTTTGGTGCCTTTTATATTAAACATATGAAAGGAAAATATCAGAGTTCCCTAAGATAAATAGTCTAGTCTTTCCTGTAGAATCCACTTCATTACCAAAGGCTAAATGGAACTGAAGTATGACCCTCTTTAAGACATGCCAAATTGCTTGAAATGAAACAATAAATATATGCACCAGTAATAGCTTTTATTTTAAAATAATTTACTTTTTTTGAAATAATATAGAAACAAAGAGGCCTCAAACTCATCAGGTACCATTTAAAAATGAGCAAGTACATGAATTACTTAATTTCCTGATGTCTTCTAAACTAATTGCTGTCAATTAGTTAGAGTTCACAATAAATAAGATACTATAAGAACTAGTGTCTTATCCTGTAAACAGTATATATACTTTAGAAATACTATGTAAATATATAAAAATACTTTAGAAAGTGCAGATTTTTATGTGAACTAACTAAATCATTCCACTTTGTATCCAATTCTATAGTTTTATTCAACTAAAGAACACATAAAAGCTCTCCTTACCCATCAAAAATAACAGGAGTTGAAAATCTATGGAAACTTACAGATAGATATATAGAGTCTAGATCATGAAATTCAGAAACGTTGCTCAGAGAATGATTGAGTTTTAAGAACATAAGAGCATAAGATCTGGTAAAACCAGAATGGTCACTTTGTTGCATCAGGTAAAACCTCAAACTGTATCTTGCCAAAATTCGCGAACAAAACAATCCTTTACTTTAGGGACAAATAAATGTAGAAATCACCGCAAAGGAGCAAGAGCTTCAGGTAGTACAAATGGCCCATCCGCTTGGAGAGTGAGAGAAAACCTGAGGTAGATATGTGAAGAAAGTAATACTCCATAGTAGCTGATAGTTTACATGTTTGTTCTGAGACCTATAAAGAGTGAGATTATAAGATTAGTTGGAACCTGCAGGTCTGGGTGAGAGGCATCTGAATAAAACTATAGAATTGGACCCAAAGTGGAATGATTCTACATGGGAAGATGTTTAATTCCCATCAGAGATGATTCATTCCAGAACACTAAACATCCACGCGGACGGGATGAGTTAATCTTTAGATATCAGCCAGTTTCTATCCTCAGTCCCCACAGCATTTACAGAGTAAGCTCATGAATGGAATCACCACGTGACAGGGATAGTATATACTCATGGGCCTGACACCATGGAATTCTCTCATGAATTCTGCTCTAAACTCATTGCCTCTGCTGAATATTTATCTTGTCATCATGAGATACTGAGATTGAATCCCAGATGTAGTACCATCTTTCAAAGAGACAAATGTGCCCTTCTGATGGCAAGTTAATTAGATGTAACCCTTCCCCTTCAAGAAATATCAATGATTCACCTCTATCTAGATTGGTATCTACTCTTGGGATATATGCATGTAGCTTACCTGCGGTGCCTCAGCCAACACTCCTTTCAAACGGCTCACAGAGTATCTTTACTACCAACACTGAGCCCATGTAACACCATTAACACCGATGTGGTGGTGGCCACCTAAGTGTGGGGGCCTATTATAAAATATACCACCCAGACATGGCTGGGCTTGATAAAGGGGTGAATGGGACTGTTGACACAACTGATAACCATCTTGGAAATGCTATCTTGGAGAACAGGATATCTTTCAGGATATGGAATGTAGAGTAGGCCGATGATCATTATATCATTCTTTTTGCTTTTTTTTTTTTTTTTTTCCTATGATCATTTAATTCTCTGTCCCCTTTTGGAAGAATACATGAGTCTGGCAACCAAGGGCTTGAGGTAGAAGTGGCCAGCACTTCTAAAACCTTGTGGAAATTTGTACCTCTCATCCCACAATTTTAAATTTTATATACTGAGGGGGCCTGGCTTCCAGAGAAAGGGAAATTCCATCAAGAGATATGGTAAGTCTCAATAGTTTTAAATCAACAGCTAATCCAAGCAATTTAGATTCTTCATGTCAGAAGCCCAGAAAGCAAAAAGAAGGAGTTACAACCCTTGCAGGGGTAATGGAAACTGGCTAGCGTGAGGATGTAAGAATTCTAGTGCTCCCTGAGGCACTGAGGAGGAACGTTTGACATTCATATGATCCACTGAGCATCTCTTGGACATAACAATGTCTATTGCTAAATGTAAATTTGCAAATACAGTGACCACCACCAGATAAAAGCAGGGAGCTCAGCCCTCTCAAGGATGTGGGTCTGGGGCATACTACCAGGGGAGGCATCTTGGTGATAAAAGTGCTAGCCAAGGATGAAGGGAAAAGAAAATGAGTCTTAGAGGAGATGATAAATATAAACTATTAGTCTTAGGACTAAATGTAGCATTTGTGCTGTAGCTTATTCCACTAGGCCCAATATTCCCCAAAATAAATTATGTACACCCAGAACCCTGGATAGATGGTGCCAGACGTAACGAGTTTCACATGAATGCAAGGAGTGGAATACTTGTCGATGCTGTTGATGTCCTTTCCAGGTCCCATTTTCCGGTGGAAATGGTGCATCCGTGTTTTGGTGGCTGCCAGTGCAATGACTAGTGGTTTCTATCTGTGACCTTCTTCTGAGGGAATGACTCCCCTTAGCCCAAGGCTATCAATAGCACCAGAGATACCTGGAGGGGTTTAACTGTCAACTCCAGAGTAGCTCTTGTCTGACTGATAAAGTGATATAAACGGCAAACCCCTTGATTAAATTTGGGACAAGTCTTTGTTGTAATTTGAGCTTTAGGAACCCATCTCTAGTCCCAAGAGTCAGTCCAATGCTAGAATTGAGGCCACGATCTTATTTAACTGGTTCCCTTTCCCCATCTTGCTTTGCTCACTCCCTTGACAAGTTTCTTTTCTTCTTCCTTCCTGCCTTTTCTTTCCCTGAAGAAATCATAAAAACTTAACCTCTACAGTAAATCATGTGCCTTTGAATTCCTGTCTCATACTGTGCTTATAGAGCACTGATGATAAGACAGTGACAATATGGATATAAATACTTACATGCTACTCTGTCTTACTATGTTGCTCAGTCAAAAAAGAAACGGTATCAAAGGAACCCGACTTGGGCTGAATTAAATTATTTCATGACCAATGACTAATTCACAGGGATGATTATGAACACTTTCAGTTCTGCCTGCAGACAGTCAATGCTAGCCAATGATGATTAATGTTTAGAAGTCAGCTTTGTGTGATGCTAGTTTATAATATTATTGAGAAAAATAGAATATTCAAACCAAGAAGCAAAGAGGTCAGATGAATATGAATTCTGGCTAATTCTCCTTGAAACTAAAACTATGGATTACTATGCTTTTCTACTTTAGTAGAAATCATTCTTTTCTACTTTAGTAAAAATAAATCGCTGTCTCTCTTTTAACTATTATTTTTAAACTGTCATGTAGCTGATCTTTTTGATCTGAAATGACACAAGGCAGAAATCATTTATGTTTGGGCCCTATCTAAAAGATTTAATTGATAAAATTAAATCCTGTTGGTAATTGAGATTTTAATTATCACTTTCCCCCAAGTTCTTTCTCAAAAAAGGATGAATCTTATATTTTGTTAAAATCATTTAACAAAAGCAGCCTCAAATTGATTCATGTGAAATTCCAACAGCTGGCCTCCATGGCAGGGATTTTAGGTAGCTGTGTTGTCCTGCTGTTTTTAGGGCTATTGGAGTGGTTCCGGGTGTGACCAACTTTGACCCTCTGCTCCACAAGTTAATCTTAAACTGTATTTGGTGTGTGTCCTAACCTAAATTTGGAGCAAATCCATTTCTTTTGTAAGTAACTGTTTTAGGTGTCAACTTTCCATTCTTTTGTTTCTAATTACATGGTTCTTTGGTGCTCATGGAAGTACTAGAATATTTTTTTGAAAATTTTGAGAATATCACCAAGAGATTCAAATATCAATTCAGCAGTATTTAGGTATTAAGATTAAAGTCCAGGACACTCACTCAAATTATTTTAGAAATAATTGTCCCACCAAATAAAATTGCATATAGAAATTCAAACATGTATTTTATATATGCAGGGCTTTAATCTAAGTAAAGCTTTTATTAATGGAAATAAAATATGGTAAATCCAATTCATCTACTTAAATATATTTTGAAATTAAAATTTTAAGATAATATGCATTGCTTTATTCAAACAAAGCTCTTCATTTTACCTAAACTTACCAATCTGTATGGATATACTCATTCATATACTGAGACATCTCTGCTTGAATAATACTCCCTCTTCCTGTAGTACGTCACTCACTCATTCAATCATCTATTTGTAACCAAATGAACATGAGTTTGTTCCTTGGTGATTCAGAAACTGCACCTGGTGAGTTATTGCACAAGGAAAACTTTTATTTGCAGCAAAAAAGGAGATCACAGGGAATGGTTTCCAAAGTTTTGACCCCTTGAGAGAGTGAATGGGTTTCTTTTGTTTAGGGTTCAGATGAATATTTAGATAGGGGAGCCTTCTCATTGTATGTAGAGGTGGGCATAAGGTCACACATTGCCTTAAGGAGACATGCTTATATGGACACTATATTGAGGTGCGGACCAACAGGGCTAGGCAGGGCTAGGTAGGGGGCCACAGAAGGAGGCTCACAAAAATCCTCAAAATGCTGAAGTGTAAGGAAACCAGAAATAGGGGAACAAGCCAGACCACCCTGCCCTGGGTGTGGGTGGGAAGGGTGTCTTGTTATAACAGCTACTTGTGACCAAGAAAGAATTAAATATGCCATCACTAGTTCTTCCTCAAAGGTGATATCAATGGAGATGTTAAAAGATTTAGGTTCCCTGACTAGGCTCTCAATAAAAGACCAACCCTACAAGCCCTCAGTGGCAACCCTGTCTGGACCCATGTCACTTCTGAGAGCTTTCTCTGTATCTTTGCTTAATAAACTTCTGTCCCTTTACTCACTCTCCTGTGCCCATGAGATTCATTCTTCGATTCCGTGAGACAAGAACCAAGCCCTCCTGTATTAGTATGTCCTGTAGATGAGACTGAGGTTCCTCCTTGGGCAGAGATTTTAGTATTATAATGAGGTAAATGTAATTAACTGGTCATTCCAGGGGTCTCTCCTGTCTATCTACACAGGCGTTAGTCAGAGATTTAGCTCCAAAGACCTAGGGCATCTGGGCCAACAAGAAGTACTGTCAGGCAGGGTAGTCCTTTTCATCTGAGGGGTGGTTTCAGGTTTCATTTTCCTGAGTTAAGAGATAAGCCAGAAAAAAGAATTTAAGGAAAAATATAAGACAAAGGTTAGTGAGTACAAGCAAGTAGGCGGTAAAGGTCTGTTCTTGGGATCTAGCTGGTGACACATTCACTCACCAGATAGTTCTTGAACGCCATTAGGTTTCTAATATGCTCAGCTACAGTTCTATAGTTTGCAAATACATCAAAGAATGACACAAAAGAATCTATTCTCATGGAATTTTTTATTTACCAAAGAGTAACAAAGAAGATTAATAATAAACATATTCATCTTGTTTAAGGGTTTATGAGGAAAATAAGGCATGAAAATCCATGGAAAGGGGAGAGATGAAATTTTATTTTTATTTATTTTTATCTATTTTTAAATATTTTATCCATTTATTCATGAGAGACACAGAGAAAGAGAGTGGCAGAGACACAGGCAGAGGGAGAAGCAGGCTCCATGCAGGGTCTCCAGGATCCCGGGTCTCCAGGATCAGGCCCTGGGCTGAAGGCAGTGCTAAACCGCTGAGCCACCCAGGCTGCCCAGAAATCTTACTTTGTATGGCTAGAGAAATCCTCTTATTGAGTGACATTTGAGTAAAGACATAAAAACATAAGGACATTTGAAAGAAAGTATTCAAATGCAAAGGCCCTGAGGAAAAAGTTGCTTGATAGGTTCAAGGAAATGCAAAGAGGTTAATAATTCTGGAACAGAGTAAGTGAAAGGAATAATATAAAATGAGGTCAAGGAGAAGATGGGGTGTGTTGAGAGCACAATCATGTATTCTTTGTGGGTCATTTGAGGACTTGAGTTTTACTATTTTCAATAGACAGTTATTTGCATGACTAAGGAAGAATGACATTAATTTAGCTAAGATTAATCAAATCACTCTTGGTACTTTGTTAAAGATAGATGAAAAGGGACAATGGCAGAAGTAAGGAGAATAGATATGAAGCTCTCCTGACAGTCTATGAGAGATAGAAGAGATCAAACAGAAGTAGTACAGTGGAAGTGGTAAAAAAAAGTAGTTAGATTTGGACAGATTTTGAGGGTAAAACCCACAGGATATGCTGAGAAAGAGAAGAGAGCAGGAAAATGCCGTAACATGAGCTACTAATTAAATGTTTCCTTTTACTGAGTGTGGAAGATGTAGCAATAACAGGTTGGCAATTGAATATGAGAAACCCACTTGAAGGTCTATAGGTTTGGGAAGCGTTATATTTAGAAAACTCATGAGAAGATACTAAGTGGATAGTTGATGCGCTGATCTGGTGTTCAGGGCAGAAACGTTTGGTAATGATATAAATTCAGGAGTCTAGTCCATAGATAATATTTAATATTTTGAGGCTGGATGAAATCACCAAAGAGGAGGATACAGTTAAATGAAGCCTACGAATAGATCATTGGGGAATTCCAATACGTAGAGAATGTAGTACGAGATCTAGCACGAAATTATTTATTTATTGCAGAAATAAAAACAAATTTAATATTATAGAAATAAAAACAAAACAAAACACCTAGGAAAGAGTGTTGTCCCAAACACAGTGGAAGAAAGTGTTTGGAAGAGGGAGTCAATGTGTCTGTCCCTACATTCTTCTATTTATAATGAAGACACCTAAATTGTCCTTTACAACATTTGTAGCCCAACATTTGGATCCGGGTCAGGTCATGGAAGAGTTAGATGGATTGCTTTCCTCTTCAGGTCTGACCACACACCTTCCGACAAAGACCGCGTTCCTGGGCAAGGAAACACATGAGAGCAGTTGTCCTCTGATAGCGGAGCTAGCTCTTTTATGATGCCAAGCTGCTCACCCACGGCCCCCTAAAGAGCTGAAGAACTCCTGACCCTATGCATTCAATAAAAAGTGTTGTGCTGGAAAAATTAAAAATAAAAATAAAAAATGAGATTCTTCTTCATTATAAATAGAAGAAAGTTGTCCTCTGCCTGCCAAATTTTGATACAGAATTTTAATCTTACCATCTTGTTCTAAGTAATTACTGAATCTCATATTTTTTCTTCGAATAATGAATTATTTAGAAATATGTTTGCAAGTCCTCAAATATACAAGTGTTTCTTTATTATTATTAATGTAATAACCTAATAGTCAAAGAACTTAGTCCTATTGGGGTTGACACGCAGCCAGTAGGACATGACAGCCTGCACATATTATAAGCCAAGCATTCAATCTGACTGGTCAAGTGTCTTCTTTAATTGATTGGTCAAATATTATTAAATATTTTGAAAATTACCGCTGTCTGTATGGAAACTGTTCTTTGAACTTTGTTGAGATTTACTTAGTGATTTATGGTATTAATAATTTTTATAGATGCTCCAAATGTTCTTAAGAATATGTACTTTCTAATTACTTGTGTTAATGCCTTATATATTAGATTAAACTTGTGAATTGTGTTCAAATATTGTATAACTACAGATTGATTTTGTCTCTTGGCCTATCAATAATGAAAAGAGCTGTGGTGAAATAACCTACTCTAGAGGTACATTTGTAAACTTATCTCTCTAGTTTAATAATTTTTATTCTGTACGCTATTAAGAATATACATGTTTTAAATTGTTATATCCTCTGGTTTCCTTGATGCTTTTAAAATTAGTTAGAGGGCTGCCTAAGTGGCTCATTCTGGTAAGTGACTGACTTGATTTCAGCTCAGGTCATGATCTCAGGGTCCTGAGATTGAGCCCTGGGTCAGGCTCCATGCTCAGTGAGGAGTCTGCTTGAGGATTCTCTTTCTCCCCCTCTGCCCTTCCCCACACTCATGTGCTCTAAATAAATAAATAAATAATCTATAAAAAAATAAATGAAATAAAATAAGTCAGAAATATTCTGCATCCCTAATAATGATTCATTTTTTTTTGTAGTCTAGTGTTTGTCTTACATTTATATGGTTATGCCAACTTTCTTTTTACAGGTGTCTGTGTATATATGTATGTGTCTATGTATATGTATGTATGTGTAAATATGTGTATATACACTTTGCAACTCTCCATGTCATTAAAACTTTAGTGTATTACTTGCAAAAGGCATTCAATGAACTTAAAAAAATACTTGAATCCATTATTGCATGTAATCAATTAATTGCTATATGGGTATATTTGGATTTGTTTCTATAATCTTATTTAATTTTAACTCTCCCACATTTTATTTATTTAATTGCCTTTTTAATGTTAAGATACCTTTACTTATTTGTGTTTTTCTTAATCTGCCTTTTTTTTAAAGATTTTATTTATTTATTTATTCATGAGAGACACAGAGAGAGAAAGAGGCAGAGACACAGGCAGAGGGAGAAGCAGGCTCCATGCAGGGATCCAGACGTGGGACTGGATCTTGGGACTCCAGGACCACACCCTGGGCTGAAGGCAGGCTGTAAACCGTTGAGCCACCCAGGGATCCTCTTCCTTTTAATCTTTTAAAATGCTTTCTCCTGAATTTGCATATTTATTTTAATAAAAACTTAAAGTGTGCCTTGATATTTTTTCTGAAAAGCAAAGGATTTTAAATATTTACCTCTAGTTTTCCAAATTCTAAATTTTTTTTAATAATCTGATCATTCCAAATGCTCTTATCAATTCAACAGGGATTCTCTGTTCCTGAATCTAGTGGATGCTTACTACCCTTTATCTCACTTGGTCTTTTAGCATATTCTAACCCCTAACCTTTGCACATTTATCAACCCTTGAGGCTTGACTTATCATGCTTCATTAACTAGAGAATTAAGCCCAGTATGTGGTCCATTTTTGGCTTGAATGCAGCTGACAAAACAAAAAACACAACATTTTGAGCATCGCCTTTATAAATCTGGCAGGATTGAGAGGCAGGTGAATGAAATGCAGCATCCTTTCTGAGCAGTCGTCCTGATACATCCCTTGTTCTTTGAATCATACCCCTGAATAGTGGAGTCACCAGAGTGAATATAAAGTGGAAAGGAATCCTTTACATATATTGTACATCAGGTTCATTATTTTTTTTCCTGTTGAAAATTAGATTGAGACAATACATGACTGTTTGTATCAGTATATACCTAATAGAAAACTTAGAATCATGTAAAAATCCTCTCGGGAAAAAGAAAGTATTAATCATAACTCTCAAATAATTTAGGCAAAGGCAATGTTAACTAGGGACAAAGGAAAATAGAAATAACATAAATAAGAATCACCAGAAAAAGAAACTCAGTGAAAAATAGCCTACAGTGACTCTTAATATTAAAATTAGTAGACAGACTATAAAGTAACTATGCTCATGATATTCATGGAAATAAGTTAAAACTGGAAATTTTTGGTTGAAAACTAGAAACTATAGAAAGTAAAATGGCAGATATTTTTGAAAGAACCAAATTGAAATTCTGAATAATAAAAAAAAAGTAACCAAAATTAAGAACTCAGTGGATGAGTGTTACAGTATGAAGTCTGTTCTCCAAAATAGATGTTGAAGTCCTAATCTCCAATATTCAGTGTGTGTAACTAGTTTGGAAACAGATCTTTCCTCAGGAAACAGGTCTAATAAAAGTTAAAATATCATCATTGAAATGTGTCCTTATCCAATATGACTGGTTCTTAAAATGGGAAAATTTAAACACAGAGGCAAAAACTATACAGACAATACAATGTAAGCGATGCAGGGAGAAAGAAGAAAGCCATCTGTTGGCTAAGGAATGGGTCTGGCTATCAGAAGTTAGAAGAAAAACCTGGAACCCATTCCTTCCCAGCACCTGCAGAGGGAGCATAACCCTGCCAACACCTTGATTTTAGACTTCTGACATTCAGAACTGTGAGATAATAAATTTTTGTTTTCCCAAGCCATGTAGCTGTGTTATGGCGGCCCTAGAAAACTAATACAATGGTTAAACTCTGAATTAGACAAAGCAGAGGAGAGAACTAGATAGATGAAGGACAAATCATAAGAATTCAGGAAACAGTTTCAAATGATTAAAAATAATAAATAAGAGAAGTTAAATAATAAAGGAAATATAGTCAGAAATACTAAAAATTGTTAGTTGTAGTCCCACTTGGATAAAATATAAGGAATAGGCAAAGTAATATTTGAGGAAACAATGCCTGAGGTTTTCAAAAATGATGAGAACCAATAATCCAAAAACTCAAGATGTCTAATGAAATTCATGCAACACGAATGAAAAGAAATGTATGTCTGAGGCTCCTGGGTGACTCAGTGGGCTAAGTGTTTGCTTTTGGCTCAGATCCTGATCCTGGGGTCCTGGGATGGAGCCTGCGTGGAGCCCATATCAGGCTCCCTGCTCAGTGGGGAGTCTGTTTCTCCATCCCCTTCTACTCCTCCCCACTGCTGTGCTCTCTTTCTTTCTCTCAAGTAAGCAAAACCTTAAAAACAAAAGAAATTCATGCCTGGAGAAATCATAGTAAAGCAGCAGGGGGGAAATACACAAACAAAAAACTATTTGCAACAAAATAAGCATATGAGGAAAAAAATCTTTAAAAAAGCATTCTCAATATCTATAGTGAAAGACAAAAGAAAGGAAGATAAGAAATATCTCCAATGTACTGAATGAATATATCTTTGTCTTAAAAAATCTATATTTCCCCCAAAATCTTTTAAGAATTATAGTAAAGATTATAATTTTCAGAAAAAGATAAATAGGAGATTCTAAAGATATCTTTAAGTAGAAGATGGTGATCTTACATGTGAAACTGGAGATGCATGAAAGAATAAAACTAAAAATGTTGATAAGACCAGTGTACAGAAGTCTGAAGCATTCCTATACACTAATAAGCAGTAGAAAGTGAAATTAGATAACAATTCCATTTACAATTGCACTAAAAACAACAACAAAAATATCTGGGAATAAACTCTACCAAGGAGGTAAAAGACTGAAGAAAACTACAAAACACCGAGGAAAGAAATTCAAGATGATGCCAAAAAATGGAAAGACAGTCCATGTTTATGGCTTAGAAGTACAAATATTGTTATAACAATGTACTACTAATGTACAGCTGTCTATACTACCCAAGGTAAAGTAACACATTTAATGCAATCGCTATCAAAATACCAACAGCATTTTTCACAGAGCTAGAACAAACAACCCTAAAATTTATATGGAGCCATAAAAGACCTCAAATAGCCAAAGCAATTTTGAAAAAGAAAAACAAGACTAAAGACTTCACAATTACAGACTTCAAGTTATATTACAGAGTAATAGTAATTGAAACAATATGGTGCTGCCACATAAGTAGACACATAGATCAATGGAATACAGTATAAAGCCCAGAAGTAAACCCACAATTACATGGTCAATTAATCTTTGACAAAGGAGGAATAAACATCCAAAGGGAAAAAGACAGTGTCTTCCGTAAATGGTGCTGGGAAAACTGGACAGCCACATGTAAAAGGATGAAACTGGACCACTTTCCTTCATCATACACAAAAATAAACTCAAAATGGATTAAAGACCTAAGTGTGAGACCTGAAACCATAAAAATCTTTGAAGAAAGTCCAGGCAGTAATCTCCCTGACATGGCCATAGCAAAATTTTTCTGGATATATTCAATGCAGGAAGAAAATAAAAGCAAAAATATACTATCAGGACTACATCAAAATAAAAAGTTTCTGCACAGCCAAGGATACAACAAAACTAAAAGGCAACCTACTGACTGGGAGAAGATATTTTAAAAGACATAAACCATAAAGGGTTAGTATCCAAAACATATAAAGAACTTATTCAACTCAATACCTAAAAAACAAATAATACAATTTAAAAATGGACAGAAGACATGAATAAACATTTTTTTTTTTCCAAAGGAGACATCCAGATGGCCAACAGACACATGAAAAGATGCTCAACATCACTCATCATCTGGAAATACAAATTAAAATTACAAACAGAGATCACCTCACACCTGTCGGAATGGCTAAAACCAAAAACTCTAGAAACAAGTGTCGGCGAGGATGTGGAGATGAAGGAAAAGTTTTGCACTACTGGTGAAAATGCAAACGGGTGCAGCCACTGTGGGAAACACTTTTGAATTTCTTCAAAAAGTTAAAAATAGAACTACCCTATGATCAAGTAATCTCATTACTGGGAATTTACTTAAAAAAAACAAAACAAAAACAAAAACGCTAATTCGAAGGGACACATGCTTCCTGATGTTCACTGCAGCACTGTGTGTGCTAGCCACACTCTGTAAGCAGCCCGAGTGCCCACTGATAGATGAAAGGATGAAGAAGATGTGGTTTTATATACGAACATTATTCAGCCGTAAAAAAGAATGAGATCTTGCCATTTGCAATGACATGGATAGAGGTAGAGAGTGTGATGTTAAGTGAAATAAGTCAGAAAAAGACAAACACCATATAATGTCACTCATCTGTAGAATTTAAGGAACGACACAAACAAGCAAAGGAAAAAAAAAAAAAACCACACCCTCTCTCTCTCTCTCTCTCTCTCTGGCCCCCTGACTAGTGACTTTGGAGTCTTGAGTTTCGTGTCCGAAGTATGGCTGTCCAGGGCTGCCTATGTAGAGACATCGCGTAAAGAGGTCACAGAGAGATGAGGAGGCTGGCTGAGGAGGCCCAGCTCTTCCTTCCCTCTCTCCTTGAGGCTTCCCACATTTGCCAGACACGTGCATGAGCCTTTAGAAGGTTTCAGGACTAGTCACAATCCGAATGTCACCATATAAGAGACGTAGAGTGGGAAATGCTGGGCTGAATCCAGTCAATCCCCAGAATTGTGAGAAATAATAAAATAGTAGTTACTGCTTTAAGTCACTGTGTTTAGAGGTGATTTGTTACAGAGCAAGTAGTGATGAGGATAAATTTTAGGTTGTTTCAAATACTTTATTGTTAAAGATAATGTGTGCGTATTCGCTGCTCTTATTATTTCTTTAGGATACATGCTTAGAAGTGAAATTGTTCTGGTTAAAGAGTATGCGTATTTTAATATTCCTCAATTGCTCTCTGATATTATAATGATTTATGCTACCAACGCTTAAAATTGTCTATTCCCTACCATCACTGACAGTTGTGGGCTTTATGATTAATTTTGTCAATCTTACGGACTAAAGTAATCCTTCATTTTTTTCTGATATGAATTTATTTGCTTATCATTGAGACATAACTTTCCCCTTATGGTTCTTTGTACAGATGCATATACAACTACACACTTTGTGCAACTGAAATAATTAACAAGAAATCTGAAAAATAAATTATTTAAAATGGTAGCGACAACGTATACTTCTCTTCCCGTGATCTTTGTGAAAGGGAAAACGAAAAGTGAACACTGGAAAAAATAGGAAATAATATAGTAGTAAAGAGTGGGGAGGAGTGAAGTTTGAGTTCAGGTTAAGACTAAATTGTTCTAAAACGTATTGACTACCAAGTTGCATCTCATGAGATTTGAGCAGATTGTCTCTAAAATTGTCTATCTGAAGTGCATTGGAATAGAAGTCACTCTCCCATCCATATATGTTCCCTCTTTAAAATAACGATTTTTACAAAAGCTTCTGTTCCTACGAAGCAATCACTGTTGCTTCCCCACTTTTACCCTATCAAAGGTTGATTGTTATTGCAGAAACATCCACTTCCATCCGCAGTCATAATGGAAGTCTGAAGGGGAAAGTGCTGTTCTGGTTTACGAGGAACCTAAAGAAAATCAGTTTTACTGTTATAGATTGTGGAAGAGACATGAGCGGACTAATAATTACACATCCTGACTAGGAAGAGGAGGAGGATGAGTTCATGAGCAAGACCAGAAGCTCAGAAATCCCAAAGAACAACAGGGGACAGAACAAACAGCATGAAAGTTAAACTTAGATCTATAAAACTAGGCACAAGGTTTTCAAAACAACAGTGAAAAAATGGGAGAAAATATTTACAACGCAAAAAATTAGCCAATAACTAACATCCCTAATATATAAATAGCTCCTACAAAATAATGATGAAAAGGATATATAATATATATAACATAATAACATATAGCTCATATAATGTTATGTCAATTATTTGTAGCACAATAATAAAACAGCAAAACAAAAGGGATAGACAACACAATTAATAAGTGAATCTGAATATTACAAGGTAACTATTTTTTAGGTTGTTCAAAGAAATGTAAAAACACTACATATATTTCATCAGAAGAAGGTTTTAAAAGATTAAGATGTTGAATGATGGCAAAATATGCACTATTGGTAAAAGTTCAACTCATGATGATTTTAAAGGATAATTTGAAAATAGTCATTAAAGTTTAAATTGTACAAATATATAAAGATGTACATGCAAAAGCACATTCCGTGAAGCATTATTTGGAGGAGCACAGCACTGAAAAACGATATGCTAGAATAACTAAAAGCCAAGAAAAGAGGGAAAAAAGAAATTATAAGTAGCGTTTTACATGTTTCTCTAATTGGGTCCTTCAGTTAAATCCCTAAGGTTGGTGCACACATTATTCAATAAGAAACAGAACTTTAAAGACATAAAGTAATTTGATGAGTTAGTAGATGATTAGTACATTGAGTATTATTTGGAGAAAATTATAGAATATTGGCCAAAGTGGGTGGTAGGAAAGAATGTGTCCGAGTCTTCAGCTAGGTAACCTGTGATACAGGTAGCTGCAGGTCCATCTTTTTAAGATAGGTAAGTAGGTAGGTAGGTAGGTAGGTAGGTAGACACATGCATATATAGAAAGAACTAGATACATGATGAAAACATGTTTAGGTTTTTTTTACTTCATAATATTGTCAGTATTAGAACAACATAGAATTAATTTAAAAAAATCTTTTGTCATTTTTTAAAAATTTTTTAAATTTTTTTTGTCATTTTTTTTTAAACAGGGCATTTTAATGTAAAGAATTTTTGACCATAACAGGAACTGGAATAATGAGAAATTGGCTGGTGAGCGGTAGAGGGCTCCCCGAACAATGTAGAAATGGTGGCTCTAGAGAGCAGCTCCCACTCTTCCTACGGTTGAGATAGAGCCTTGAGTACAAGCCCCCACCTCCCGGCCTGAGATCCAGGCCCTGCTGGGGGGCGGGGGGCATGGCTGTGGCACACTGGAGGGTCCAGCGGCCGTGATGCTGCAGTCATAGAGGTACCTGCTGGATGTCTGCCCTTTGGAACTTGCCAGGGTTGTCTCACTGAAAGATGGAGAATGCTGCTCATGGGGGGAGCCTCTGCTCCTCACTGCCTGGGAGGAGGTGCTGGGAGAAGCTGCTGGTGCTGAGATGCTGGCCATCGTGTTCCCCAGGAGCCTGGCCTGGAGAAGCCAAGCTGCAGGACACTGTTGGGTACAGTGGAACCGGGAAGCAAGACTTGCTTGTCCTGCAGTCTCTTTCACACACTGTGTTCACAAAGCACGGCGGCTTAGCATCACGCCATCTGACTCAGAAAAAGCATTCCAAGGGCTCAGATCCATTTTCACAGAGTAGACAACCTGTGGAACTTGAGGGGAGAGGCAACGGGTAATTGGAACAGTCCACCCTTTGATTATTTAGTTTCTTTATGTTTCCTTCTAAACACAGGTGAATCCCCAGCAGCCAAACACCACTGTGTTTCTATCTAAGAAGACACACGTCTTCCCACTGAAGTTCTCACCTTTTTGTCCAAAATGAGGAAGTACATGGTTGGAAGAGTCATTGTGTCTGTGATTGGTGCTGTTAATTACTCTTCATATTCAGTCATAGTCGTACCGAATATGCCATTTTCTAAAGTCTAAATTGTAGGGGGATCCCTCAGTGGCTCAACTGTTGGGCACCTGCCTTCGGCCCAGGGCATGATCCTGGAGACCTGGGATCGAGTCCCATCTCAGGCTCCCTGCATGGAGCCTGCTTCTCCCTCTGCCTGTCTCTCTCTCTCTCTCTCTCTCTCTCTCTCTCTCTCTCTCTCTCGTGTGTGTGTGTGTCTCTCATGAATAAATAAATAAAATCTTTAGAAAAATGTAAAAAAAAATAAAGTCTAAATTGTAAAGTTAACTCACAAGAGGGTTTATACAACAAACAGTAGGTAAAATACAAGGAGAATGAAGGGAGATACACGTATAACAAGCAGATGGAAACTACGCAACGTTGTTATGATCTTAGTTTCTATAATTTGTTATGAGATGATAATTGCTATCTGTGGTTTTATTCTTCTACTCTCTGTTTTTATTTCCCCTGCTCTCAGCTAGAATCAGAGGTTATTGGAGTTTCACTTGGAGGAGTGACCCAAATCCAGTGGAGTGAGGTCTCAGTCATCCTGCGATAGCTTAGATATTTTTTTAATGGGCCCATCTTCTAGATCTCTCACCTCATTTTAGCTGTGTTTCAATGTGCTGTAAGGCTGGGCATCAAAATATTAATTTTGATTATGGAAGTTTTCAGTATTAGTATGTTTATTAGTTTTTTCAAATGTGCTTTCTTACTTTTTAGTCAGTTTTCAATTGACTGCCAACATTTTAAATATTGTCTTTTGTCTTCTTGGGCTTAGTAAAGCGTATTTCTTTTATGGGACACACCTGATAATCTCTGTAATTGAAATATCTTCAGGTCTCTTCCTGTTGTCTATTGGTTCTTATTTTGTTGTCAAAAATTAATTTTAAAAATCTTCTTTTGTCATTTGTTTTTAGAGTGGTTATGCCTACGAGGGGCTCTCCTTGGGTTTCTTGATCCAAAAGGAGTAGCATATTACAGGTCTGATAATGTATTTAATATTTACTTAGCTATGGCAACATGGATACAGATATTTTCTTTAATTATTGTTATATTTTTAAAAATTTACTTGAAAATTCCTTGAGTTAGTCATTTTTTTCCAGTACTCTTTTGTGGCTAGAGGCCAAAATTTTTTTTTTTTGGGGGGGCATATATATTTATGATATTTACCAAAAATATAGCCACTTACATATACCATCAGTTGTACATCAGTTGTTACAGATTAAATTCTATCTAGTATTTAGCTTTGTGCAAAAAGCAAATATGCCTATTATATGGTTTTTATCCCACTTACTATCCTTTTTAGCACTAAATTAAATACTTCTCTGTAGCAGTGACATCTATTCAACATCTAGAGTGGAGGTGATTTGAAATATGGACTTTCTTTTCTAAACATTGAGAGTGATTTAACTTTACACAGAAGTTAATCTGCCTAAATTACAAAGTATTATCTTGTACAAGATTTGAATTCTCCAAATATAGAAGAAAGTTGAGACACATTGACATGAACCCGGGAATCAGAGGATTATACATATTTTAGAGAAAAATAACAAAAATTATAAAAGGTTTGAATATAAATTCTAATGTAAAAGCTTCAAGAACATTTACTCTGGTAAAAAGTAAAAGAAAAAAATAATTTAAATAAGAAAATGATTTCTTAATTGTACAAATATCTGAAGAAAAACGTGTACTCTGAGCTGGAAAAATAAGAATAGGATAACAGAGCATTGGTCTGAGGATTAGTTTAAACGTAACCAGGACTATGCCAACTGGCCTAAAGTCCTTGCATGGTTCATGGGAAGGAACAAAGCTTATCAAATATATTTACCTACATTACAAATGAAGGTGTCTTATGCCAGCTCAAGTGACTTTTCATGATTCTATGCTAAATTGTAGGACTAAACGTAGGATCTGGAATTCTTGATTTTAGTTTGTGTTTTATTCATTATGCTATACTTTCTGTTTCTCCACATCTTTCGTTGATAAATGCCTTTTTTCCTAAAATTGTTGAGAAAGTATCTACCCTCAGTTCAGACTTAATCCAGAAATAACCAAACAGAAAAATCAAGAGCTAAGGCTGATAATAAAGGTGCAAAGTGATGTTATCAGATTTTAACAGTATTCAGGGTCCGACATTAGGTTTTTAGCAAGTTAAAAAGACTTTAGCTATATCTTTGTGAAGAAAAAGAAAGAGGAATTGAAAAATGTTCAGAAACAGATAATACGCCTCTCACATTATCCAAGAGGATATGAAAGATGAGTGACAAGATTTATTTTATTCTACTATAAAAGTTGCTGGCTTTGGCCAGGATAATAGAAGATTAATGACACTAGTGTCTTAATGCTAAATTGAAAGAACTTCCCTGTTATTTTAATTTTGTGATAATGAACTCTAAAAAATGTCTTCTTCCTATAATATACAGATGGTAGATTGTATCTCAAAAGGGTTTTCTGTCTAAATGTCCAAAAATAAATACTAAATAATGTCATTATCATTATGCAAAATCAGAACGATGTGAAGATTCAGGTACAGCGACATAGTACTTACAAAAGCTTTTACTAAGCCAACTTTCATCCCTACAACATGAAAACAAAATCAATTCTGCTTAAGATAACATAAGCGATACTGTAATTGAGGCAATCTTTACAATACAGCCTGTGCAGTGACAGGAGGAAATGCAAGCCATTTTTATTTTGTTAGAAAATGGCTCAAAGGCAAAGAGATTCTAGCCCTTGGAGACATGCAATAACCTGTAATGAGGGCAACAGCCATCATACCAGAAATATAACAGATGGCAGCATGGCTGCCTCGCTCAGACACAGGTTACAAACAGATGCCTATAGGACTTTAATATTTAGAAGGTGTGGGGGAGGTGGCTCAGACCAGGAGGTAAAACTAAAAATAATATAACACTGAGAAAAT
Organism: Nyctereutes procyonoides; assembly: GCF_905146905.1. Lineage (NCBI taxonomy): Eukaryota > Metazoa > Chordata > Mammalia > Carnivora > Canidae > Nyctereutes > Nyctereutes procyonoides. The sequence goes on along the minus strand of NW_026575122.1, from coordinate 1,858,473 downwards.
ATCAAAACTAGCATTAATATTTTCCTTAAATAGAGATTACTCTACCTGAGATTAGAGTCTATGGCAATAACGGCTCCAAACCATCCCTAAAGTTTAAAGTCTTTAGAGAAAGGGAATTTTGGATATTCTTCCTTTAGAGAAAAGGAATATTTTGTCAATGCTACAAAAGTGACAGCTATATAGTAAGTATTCAAAAATGCATATTTATTATTTCAGTTGAATTAGAATGCATTAGAAAATGTCAGCATAATCAATAGAAATCAATTTCCCATTGGGTCAACTGCAAAGAGGCTTGAACGGTTTTCTATCTAGAGATCACCAACAATTATAAAAGCTGGATGAATTACATAAAGAGCTTTTTGGTTACAGTTCAGGGAAACTGAGGCAGTTAAGACCTGGCATGAGTAGGAAAAAAGATGTAACAGAAAATGTAAACTCATTTGTATGAGACCTGTATTACCTCCCCTCCCCCCACCAGCCTGGTGCATTTGCCGTTACTCATCTCAGGCCCTGGATCCTTCACTGAAACAGACACTAAGTCTGTAGCAACCTTCCTAGGTTAGAGGTAAAGATGGAAATTTAAGACTACCTGGAAGGCAGACTTTGGACAAAACTGTAGACAAGACAGATTGTTGGAGAAGTGAACTGGACATTTTGATCAGGCTTGTCCTTAAGGCATTTGGTGAATCTCAAATGGCTCCGGTCAAGAGAAGAAACACAGTAGAATCATCCTGCTAAGAGATTAAACAAGATGTCTGAGCTTTTGGCCATCTCACAGACACAGAATATGAACACACACACGCACAAATAGAGTTTAGGACATTTCAGAAATGAGGGTGTATTAGGCAAGGTTCACCAGAGAAACAGCCAATAGGAGTTTACAAATATATATATATATATATATATATATATATATATATATATATAGAGAGAGAGAGAGAGAGAGAGAGAGAGAGAGTCAGAGTTGATGGCGTAGGTTACAGTCTGGGTCTAAAGGTCTGAGAATCAGAAGCACTGAAGGCAGAAGATTGATATCCTAGCTCAATCAGATGGAAAGCCAGTTGAAACTTCCTTTATTATTTTTTTCCATTAAGATGCTTAGATTACCTACAAACGAAAATAGACTAAAATAAATTAAGCCTTAAATTATTCCTATCACTCTTTTTATTTAGAACCTTGCTTTTTTAGAAAAATTAAATTTTCTCTGGAGGAAGAAACCTAATAAAGACCCTGCATGGTTTCATACACAATGTCTAATATTCAACCAGAAACTATCAGGGATGCAAATAGAACCGTTTGGTTATCAATTATTACTTAACAGATTATCTCAAACTGGTAGCGTAAAACAACCACGGACATTTTCTTATCCATATTGGTTCTGTGGGTCAACACTTGATGTAGCAATTTCTGACATTAAGGTCTCTTAGCCGATTACCGCTGGACTATTGATGGAGCTGCAAGAGTCTGGGCTAAAGCGGTTGAGGGCTGGCTGTGTGGCTCTCTCTTCAGGTAGACTCAGAGCAGCACTGGGTGGGCCCAGAGCCAGGTGCTTAGCACATCAAATTCAAGGACGCACTTCATTTCAGGGTCCTATAAGTCTGGGTTTGATAGGGAGCGCTTCCCTGAGGGTAAGACGTCTTGGAAGGAAAATTGAAGAAGCCACTTCTTTATGAGACCTCTAACCTCCTCTTGCAGGATCTTCAGAGTGAACGCTTTCTTTGTTTGCCCAGACGTCTCTCTTGCTTCTTGTTTCTTGTCCTAAACCTGATTCAGAGTTCACAATGGAGTCTTTTCATGGGGTCAATTTTGTGTTTCTTGGTTCATGATGGTCTTGGGGTGTTTGACATATTTACACAGGGACTGAAGGTTTGAAGATAACCGAGGAAACCAGATAGAGCTTTATCACATTTCTAACCTAGTTTCAAGTTCTACACAGTGTTGTTTCCACTGTATTTTATTGAATATAAGTGAGTCCTTTAATTCTATTCGGTTTCAAGTACAAGTACAGAAATATCATCTCTTGCTTAAAATAATATCAAAGAATTTGGAAACTGTTTCTTAAAATTCTGATTTGAATCATTAACCAAACACATACCGGAAAAGAAACAACCCTGAAAGTGATATGGATTTTAGCTTAATCACCCAAGGACTTTAAAAGGACAAAGGTAATTAAAGGAGGCACATGAAAAGATGGAGAATTTCCCCAGTAAACTGTAATATACAAAAACAGTAGTGGAAATTCAATAAAAAATGCAACAGCTAATATTAACTATATTTTTAAGTCCAGATTACTAATATTGGAATAGAAAATTAGTGATTCCTACTGAAACAGAAAAAGAAAAAATATAGAGAATAAAACATAAAGAAATATGAGGCAGTGTCAAAAGACCTAACATCCATGTAATTATAATAACAGGAGTAAAAGGGAGAGTAAGAGAAATATTTGAATGGCTTCTGACTGAGAGATTCCCAAAACTGAGGAAAGACAACAGACTAGAGTTCTAAAGTTATTAGAGATATAAATCATGTTAGAACTCCTGAAAATGAAAGAAAAAGAGAAAAGGGCGCCCGGGTGGCTCAGTCGCTTAAGCCTCTGACTCTTGATTTCGGCTCAGGCCATGATCTGAGGGTCCTGGGATTGAGCTGCATCAGGCTGCACGGTTAGTCCAGAGTCTGCTTGAGATTCTCCCTCCCTCTCTCTCTCCCACCCTTGCCGTCTCTCTAAGATAAATAGAGTAAACAAAATCTAAAGCAGTCAGAGAGAAAACCTCATATTGTCATCAGTGTAACAATAAGACTAAGAACTGATTTCCCATAAAAAATGTGGAAGGCCAGAGACAATGACATGACATCATCAAAGTACTAGTGAATATAAAATTCTATAGTCTACCAAATTAACCTTCAGAAATGGAGGTAAATTAATTTTTTTCAAAAGGTTAAAAATTAACGAATTTTTGTAGTGAACAGCAGATATAGACCTGTGACGTACCAAAAGGCATTTCTCAGTCACATTGAAATTGTTCCCAAATGGAAACATGTTATTATAATATATGAAGAGTTTTGGGAGATGTAAAAACAGAAAAAAATCCAAAGTCACATTGGCTGCTTGCAAAGATAGCAATAATGTCTTTGGAAACATACATATATAGAAAAGAAAACAAGAAATATGACCCTAAATTGTATAGGCATTTATTTGTTTTTATTTTCTGATTTTATTTATTTATTCATGAGAGACACAGGCAGAGGGAGAAGCAGGTGTCCTGCACCTGCAGGGAGTCCGATGTGGGATTCTATCCCAGGACCCCGGGATCATGCTCTGAGCTGAAGGCAGGTGCTCAACCGCTGAGCCCCCCAGGTATTCCTGTATAGGCATTTAGAAGATAGCAATAACATACTATGAAAATTTTATATTAATACTTTCTAAGAAGTATTTTATTTTTTAAATTTGACAGCATAAGCAGGGAAAACAGGCAGGCAGAGGGAGAGGGAGAAAGCAAGCTTCCTCTAGAGGAGGGAGATGGACGTGGGACTCTGGGATCATGACCCAGCTGAAGGCAGATGCTTAACTGACGGAGTCATCCAGGTGACCCTATGTTAATAATTTTAATAAGTAGATGAAGTGACTACATTTTCTTTGCAAAAGACCATTTGCCCAAATGGACACAAGGAGCTTTATAACTTTTGAAAATATTTCCACCAAGAGATTCCATGCTCAGATGAATTATTGCATATGTTGAATTATGTGAGACATTTATTTTAAAAATAGCATTACCCTTAGAGAATCTCCTATGAAATATTAAAGTGGGTGACATTTTAAATTGTAATATTAGGGATCCCTGGGTGGTGCAGCGGTTTGGCGCCTGCCTTTGGCCCGGGGCGCGATTCTGGAGACCCCGGATCGAGTCCCACGTCGGGCTCCCGGTGCGTGGAGCCTGCTTCTCCCTCTGCCTGCGTCTCTGCCTCTTTCTCTCTCTCTCTGTGTGACTATCATAAAATAAATAAAAGTTAAAAAAAAAAAGAAAACTATTAGATTGTAATATTACTGTTAGTTTTTTGTCAAAACCTCACAAGAACACTAAGGAAAGAAAAGTATGGGTCAAACTTATCATGAACCTAAACACAAAAACCTGAGTGCAAATAATGATAAAATCCAATAATAAAGAAGAATTAATATACAAAACATAATTGAGTTTACTACAGGATGATTTGGTTAGGAAATCAATATAATTCACATAATTAACATAATAAAGAAATAATAATAAAGTTAACACAATAGATGTAGAAAAAGCACTGGATATATATTAATATCTATTTAAAATAATGCCTCTTTGGAAAGCAGAAATTGATTGAAAATTCCTTAACGTGGTATAAATGTTTGCAAAAACATGCAGTTAACCTCATGATTGTTGGTGAAATATTGGAAGTAGAATTTGGAAAGAAGTCAGATTGTCTATTTCCGCTATTTTTACCAAACTAGAGCACCCAGCAAGGACACTAAAGTGTATATGTGTGTGTGAGTGTAAATACGTTTGTTTGTATGTGACTTGTGTTCCTGTGTGTGTGTGTGTGTGTGTGTGTGTGTCAATAATAGGCCTGCATAAAATTTGTAGGGAGTATCATTGTTTACATAGGAATCAAATAATTTACAAATTAAGTATATTTATCAAGACTACTAAATTCCATGTCAACAAAAAAATTAAGTGTGCAGTAGTAACAAAAAGCAAATAAAATTTATACACAGATCAATTACTTATGATTCAGTTTAAGAAAAATTTTCGTTAAGGACTCTACTCAAAAAATATCAAAATTGTAAAATAGGGTAATTGGAAGACTAGCTTATTCATGATTATTGGGCTCAATATTTCAAAAGTTCAACTGATTCCAAATTTCTATAGTTTTAATGAAGTTTCAGTAAAAACTCTGTGTGTTTTTGGTGGTTATTCACAATCTTATCTTAAACTTACATGGAAATGTAAAGGGCTCAGAAGAGCCAAGGCAATCTTAAGGAAGTGAGACAACACGCAGGGCTTCCTGTTTCAGATATCATGGCTTACTATAAAGCTATAGTATTTAAAAGGTCTGGTAATATTTCAAATGATAATCTCACCTTTAAATCCTACAGTGTACGTAATGGCAATTTCAAATGGATTTGAAATCTAAATAAAAGTGTTAAGGCAATGAAGTTTCTGGAATCACACTGAGGGATATCTTCCTGATGTAGGCATCAGTACACATTTTCTAAATTAGATTCAAAAAGTACTAATTATAAAAGATTGATAAATGCTACTTCATTAAGATTATAAGCTTCTCTTAATCAAAGTAAACCACTGAGAGTTCAAACAGAAGACAAAGGACAGGAGCATTTCCAAAGCACTCAGCCAATAAATGTGGAAAGAAATTCCCAAATGCCAAGAAGAAAGAGTCAGGAAAATGGGCAAATGACTTGAGCAGTATAATAATGATTAAATAAATGAAAGTATAATAAAGACAATTAGATAAAATTAATTCTTATATATCAGAGTATTCAAAACTATAAAAAAGAAAATTGATAACATCGAATGCTGGCAGATAGATGGAATAGGCTGATTTTCACAGACTACTATTGGTTTTGTAAATTGGTACAATTATTTTGAAAAATTAATGGCATCCACTAAAACTGAATAGTGCTTTTTCTAAGACCCAATATTCTACTATTATTATTATTAAATCAAATTATTAAAATAATTTATTTATTTTTTAAAGATTTTATTTATTTATTCATGAGAGACATAGAGAGAGAGAGAGGCAGAGACACAGGCAGAGGGAGAAGCAGGCTCCACGCGGGGAGCCCAATGCAGGTCTCGATCCCGAGACCCCGGGGTCACGACCTGAGCCGAAGGCAGATGCTCAACCGCTGAGCCCCCCAGGCACCCCATAAATATTTATTTTAAAGTAAGGCTTTAAACTGGAACACTTTTACCTTGCTGGTGTGATATAAAATGGCACAATCATTTTAGAAACAGTTTGGCAGTTTTCTTTTGTGTTTAAAAGATTTTATTTATTTACTTGAGGGAGAAAGTGAGAGCACAAGAGGGGAGAGGGTCAGAGGGAGAAGAAGACTCCCCGCCGAGCAGGGAGCCTGATGCGGGGCTCGATCTTGGGACTCCAGCATCATGACCTGAGCTGAAGGCAGATGCTTCCCCCCTGCAGCCCCAAGCTCCCCAGGCTGTTTCCTATAAGCATACACTCCACATAGCATTCCCATTCCTAGAAAATTACCCAAGAAAATATAAATATCTTTCCACAATAGTGTTTATAGCAGCTTGTTAACATAATAGGAAAATACTGGAAACCAACTCAGCCTCCTTTAATAAGATGTGTTACATCAGTGTGTTGGAATACTACTCACTAATAAAAAGGGATTAAAAAAAGGGGGAAAAAAAGGAAATTAACTACTAATCAAGTAACAACAAGGATAAAGCTCCAAGCCATTGAGCCGAGAGACAGCTGCCCCATGTAAAGAATGCGTATATCCCACCTGAATCTATAGAAAAGACAGAGGATTCTTCAGTGGGAGAAAGCAGACCAGTAGTATCCGCGGCTAGATATGATATAGGGGACTGGATAGATGACTGGGAAAAGCCACGCAGAAAATGTGAGAGCAAAATATTCTGTTATTGATTTTTCTTGTGATTATACAGGTATGCAAATTTTCCGAATCTCATTCAAATGTACAGTGGTTAAGTGTGATTTTGTTAAGTGTGATTTATACTTCGATAAAGTCGATCGTGCGTAAAATGAATATATGCATGTGACAAATATGAAGGCACACGTATAAATTACACATGTATATAAATATGTGAATGAAGAATTGCCACAAATTAAAATAATTTAAAAGATCAGGTTTGGGATCCCTGGGTGGTGCAGCGGTTTAGCACCTGCCTTTGGCCCAGGGCACGATCCTGGAGACCCAGGATCGAATCCCACATCAGGCTCCCGGTGCATGGAGCCTGCTTCTCCCTCTGCCTGTGTCTCTGCCTCTCTCTCTCTCATTCTGTGTGACTATCATAAAGAAATAAAAATTAAAAAAATAAAAAAAAATAAAAGATAAGGTTTGTAGAAAGACAGCCGACAAGCAGACAAAAATAAAGCTTCAAATTCAGCTTACTCAAAATCCTTCCGCATTGCTAGAAAGGCAGTCTATTTAGTACACCGTTTATATTTTTTTTTGCTGTTTATATCTTTTAATCCCCACTTGCTCTGCACGCAAAGAGAAGGAGCAATGCTAAGATTTCCATCAGCTGAAGCCAATAATGGCAAAATATCAACTGACAGAAAACATGCAGTTGTAATAAATATTACCACAGATGATAACCTAAAGGGAGGGAGACACGGGTAGCTCAGAGAGCAGCCATCTGGGTCGTGTGTTTTTCAAGCATTTCAACCCCAAAGACACGTTCATTTTCCAAGGAGACCTACAGATCAAGACGGATTGACAGCTTTCTTCCCGAAGTGGCAAATGTTCACAGGTGCCCCCGTGAGGGCAAAATAAACAAGGAGCATCCTCAGACCAGGATTCATCTCGCCTTGGGCCTGCTAAGCAGAAGAACGAGAGCAAAACATACGAAATCCCTACTTGCTCACTGAAATCTCTTTTAGCTGGATCCCCCCTCGTGTTGAACACTTTGATCTCAGGGTGACGAGACCCAGCCCCACGTGGAGCCCAGTGTGGGGCTGCACACTCAGCATGGGGTCTGCCTGAGACTCTCCCCCTCTCCCCTCCTTGCCCAAATAGGTGAGGTGGGGATATGTGTCTAGAAATTTGAGCTGGAAAATTAAAAATAAGTAAACCACTCCCACTGAACAGCTTTCTGACCACATGAGGAAGAAGTGTGGGTCTCTCAAGTTTGAGACTGGATTTTGACATTGGAGAACACCCCCCAGGCCCCCACATTCAACAAGCACAATCCAGCAGGATGCCCTACCTGTCACAGACGCTGCCCAGAATATCTCTGAGATTGCACACAGACGTGGTGGGGGGGAAGTAATGGAGTAATGCAGCATCACACTTCTCTGATTCCTCAGGCCTGGGAGATAGAGGAGCCTGTAGTTTCTCAGGTAGTTCTTTCAATCAATCAATCAATCAATCAATCAATAATGGAAAACCAACCAATAAACCCTCAAACCTAAAACCAGCAAGGGAAAAGTTGAGCATAGAGAGGAGGGTAGAGAATAGTCATGAGGTAGGACAGTTTCTTCACACCAGGGACCTTAAACTTCCATAGAATATGATCAAAGATTTCCAGTTCTTGCCCATTTTTTTTTTAATATTTGAAACAAAAGTATGTTCCTATCCTCACAACCTCATCCCTTATCATTTTTTGCGGGGAAACAAACCAAACCTCCTCACTTGTCTGGGGCTTTTGCCAGGAATCCCATCCACCCTCTCATTCCGCCTTGCCTCCTTCTCAGTCACTTGTCCGTTTGCGATACCGCTTTCTCTGGACTCAACGGCAAAGACAGATCTTCTTCAGAGCTGTCCTCATTCCTACCTCTGACTCTCTGGTCTTGGCAGACTTTTAGGGATTTCCGCTGTTTGAACCTGGGATTGCTCTTCCAGATTTATGCTGTCTCGCTCATGCATATTTTTTATTTTAATTTTTATTTATTTATTTTTAAGATTTTATTTATTTATTCATGAGAGACAGAGAGAGGCAGAGGCAGAGACACAAGTAGAGGGAGAAGCAAGCTCCATGCAGGGAGCCCGACGTGGGATCAATCCGGGACTCCAGAATCAGGTCCTGAGCTGAAGGCAGGCACTAAACTGCTCAGCCACCCAGGGATCCCTGATACATGGTCTTTAGAATGATTCATAGACATAAAAATCTCCCTGGTTCTTCAAGAGAGTTTTGCAAAAGTGTGAAACTAAATAGTCATGTCTTTTATGGACGTAGTCTTCAAACAACCCCGTGTGTCTTCTATATGCTTCAATGGCATATCAGTTTGGAAAGCATGGGTCACCGGTGGGCTAGCATGTCTCTTCATTTTTTACAAAATACACTAGTGACTTTCAATGCCCATTTTCCTCATATCTTACTGAATTCACGGCAACTTCGGCCATCTTCTTTGGTAGCTAGGGTTTAAGCACACAAACTAAATGGAACGTCAATAACCAGCAAAGGACTTGGAAGAAGGATCTCTCACATTGAATGCTTATAAAATAATGTCAATAAGAAATATAGCACCGTTATTTTAAATTAAATTTGTAATATTCTTCAAAGTTATTGCCCTCAAGGCTGTAGTCCTGTTTGCTTTTTATTACCCTAGAATGAATGATTACATTCTTGTAGAAACGATAGAAACACACTTTAAAATATTAAGTGCGCTCAAATGTTTTCACATTTATAAAAGAAACAAATATTTCGACATTTTAGTTCTGTTCAATAAGAAGAAATTGTTAGACACCTAAATTTAAGGACATCTTTTGTTCTTACCTCTCTTTAGGATTCTGGAAAAGTATATTCTTTTTCAGAAAAAAAATACATCCTTAAGTTTTGCAAAGCAGACTAGTTATTATTTGCAAACCTAAAATACTCTTAAAAGCACCTCAAACTTTGTACTTCTCATGGATTCCATTTGTGTTCTGACTTTCTGGGTAGAAACACGCTGTCGTTTCAAATTTATTTTTCCTAATTGTGTTAAATTCATTGCTTTGTTAATGAAAAGCCATAATTTTTAAGAAAAAAAAAAAAGAGAGAACATATCTGGAAATAATTACTGACCCGCATAGCCTACCAACAGCCTACACTTTTTCTCATGACATAGTTTTATTTTTTTCCCGGAAGAAACTTGAAAAGAAGGGGTGTACTGATTTTTTTTTTTGTCTTTTCTGTTTCAGATTGATCTGAAGTGAAATTTATATTTTTATCAACAAATAAGTTCTTGAATTTTGAGCTATCCTGCCAAGATGAAAAAGTGTAGCTTGCCTCATTTCCTTAAAACGATAGAGCAAGCGAACAATGGGTATGGAATTAGGCAGACAGGCAGTGGACTTAAATCCTCCCTGCATATTCATTCCATGGCCTAGGAAGTCACTCCATGAGCCTCACTTTGCTCATAAATGTGTGAAATGTGGAATCGGCCGTAGGCTTGTGATGAGGTCAAACAAGACAGCGTATGTGGAGGCAACACACAGTAAAGGCACGATAGTTGGTGATTTGTATTCTTTCTCCATTGGAGTTTCACAGCGTATATGTCTTGATTCTCCCCTCATCTATGTTTGCTCTCCTAATCTCCCTCTCTTTCTTCTGTCCTCCTTCGTAAACTCACACATACCTATACACACAGACACACACAGGGCCCTAAAAGCTAGAAGTTTTAAAGACGCAGTAGTCACTTACAACGACTCTACGAGACTCCGTCCAATTTGCTTTTATTGTCATTGGGTACACGTATGTGCAGATAGCCAGGAAATTGTGGATACCATGTAGATAGAATCATGATTTAATCTAGTCACGCTGCTCTCTCTGGCCAAAATTACATGAAATATCTTTCCAAGGCAGTCAAATATTTCAACCAGTTCTCATTTTTTTTTTTTTTTTGGAAAGATAACTGTTTCTGTTCTCTCCGATTACAGCTGTAAAAGGCTAGAATGTCCTTAACCGAGGCGAATGAGAATGGAAATAAACTTTGTTAGAAATACATATGCATTAATGTACAATTTTATTGTTATACTTCTATATATGTATAAAGGTAAGATTTACTTTCAGACGTCCAGTTGTCGACATCGTGTCTCTTCAAGATTGTCCCGAGGAGCAGCTGTCTCCCATAGTCAATGTCATGTCAAGTCATGCCTCTGTCATGCACGCCCCTCCCAGCAGCCCTGAGAGACAGTACAGGTGAGAGACAGTACAGGTGAGAGACAGTACAGGTGAATTCCAGACTTAACAAAAATGTTAGTCAAATAGCTGGTAATAAAAAAAAAAAAACAACAACAACAAAAAACCAAATAGCTGGTAATAAAAATCTGCTGCCAATTACGCTATCTATCACAGACTTCCAGTTGTCAGAGCCTCTATGTCAGGAATTGATTCAATTAAGTGGATTAGAAAGTAATTTTAATGAAGCTCCCCGGGTAACGTTAGAGTCTGAACTCAAAGAGGATTGTTCCTGCTACATCCTTCTGTGTCCACGAACTAACTGCTGTCAGGGCCGTTGCTTCTTCCTTTTTGATCAATGACCATGGACCAAGCACCAAGTATTGGGTCCCACCCTCTCCTTTCCTCCTTTCTCTATCTCTCACATGTCAGGTAGAGGGGGAAAGGCCTCAATCCTGCCTCTGCTCTAGCTCTTCCACAGTTAACGCTTGTGATACACCTTCTGATGCAAACAGACGTGCAAGGGAATCCTGATTGGTGCACCTACCTCCTAGGGCAATGGAGCGGCCTTAATACAGACATCTAATGTGCTATTACATATGACCTATTCCATGTGACCCCGGCTTATCTTAATAAATTATCTGTGGTCCATCCTGGATTCTTGAGACTAAATGCACAGGCTATCAATTCATAAATCAAAGCATTTCTTCAAAAAAAAACTAAACAAACCAAAAAACCCCAAAGCATTTCTTCCTCTGAAAGGGAATAAACAGCGATTTGCTGGACCCTTATCGAAACATTATACTTCAGAAAATAGACATGTGTATGAGCTCAAATAAGTTCTTTAAATACATCTTTATGATAATCTTTCTAGGTTGAATTTTTACTTGAATGCAATAGACAAAATAAAATACAGTTTTATTGGGTAAAGATCAAATATCTTGATTTTATAAATAACGAGCTGAAATATATTTTTGCCATCCATGTTTGCCAACCTCTTCTCCATGACAATGACAATTTTTTTTTAAATAATGAAATAGTTTCTTTTTTTTTCTCTGTCACTTTTAGTGATTCTAATGCTAAATGATCTAATATAATAATCCTGCTTCAACTTTTTTATTATATCTTTCTATAGCTCAGGAAAAAATGCAATATTACTATAAATAAATGATTGCAAGTTTATATCTTAGCTCCCCTGCCCTATATGTATTTCTTATTGATTGCATTTCTTAAATCCAATATGTCAGTTTATTTCCCTCTTTAACATCGCCGTAGTAATCCAAACTACTGTCATTTCTTCTCTAGGTGATGGCAAATAGTCCTTTTTCGGTTTCCACACATGTACTCAATCTTTCTCCAAACCATAGTGAGCATGGTCTTTGTAAAAAGGTAAATGTTTTCTTGTGGAAATCTTTTCTTGGAAAATCTTAAATCTTTAATATCTTCCCCTTACTAGTAAGTTAAATATGCATATCTTCAACGTAGTCTAATATATATATATATATATATATATATATATATATATTTTTTTTTTTTTTTTTTTTTTTTTTCCATTCTCTAAAGCCAGTCTCCCGTAAGCTTTTCTCATGTCCTTGGACACGTTGTGCTCTCTGGTACTTCACACCCTGTACCTGCTGGGGCTTTACCAAGGAGTTTTCTCTGCCCTGTTCTTTACTTAATTAGATCTTACTTATCTTTGTAATCTCAGATCAAATGACTGTGAGGGAAGACATCTTCTAGAATTGCTAGGGTGGATTAGTTTTCTCAGGGTCACATGATATATTTTCACGATATGATATCTGTTCTCTCTTTTGTAACACCTATCCCATTGTATAATCACAGAAGCCCCCTCTTATCCATAGGCCATACATCCCAAGACCCCAGAGGATGCCTGAAACTATGGGTAATTCCCAAACCTATTTAAACCATGTTTCCCAATGGATATGTGCTTATAATGTTCCATTTATAAAGTAGGCACAGTGATAGATTCACAGTAACTGGTTAGAAATAGAACCATTGCAACAATACGCTGTAATAATTATGAGCATGTGGCCCCTCTCTCTCAGAATATGTTATTGTGCCATCCTTACTCTTCCCGTGATGCTGGTGGCAGATGATACAATGCCTGTGTGATGAGGGAAGTGAGGTGGGTGACCTAGGAATGCAGCGCGGTGTTAGGCTACTCTTGGCCTGACAGTGGTCACAAGGAGGATCATCTTCCTCCCACCGCACCTGAGCCATGGGCGACTGAAATCAGGGAAAGGGAAGCCATGGATAAGGAGGAAATGCTGTGGACTTTCTCTGAGGAATCGTCGGCTTAATAGCCATTTGAGTCCCACGATTCTAAGCTGTGTGATAGCAGGAATACACCTGACCTGGATCACTTACCTATTCCCTCTACATAGGATACCTGTATATTCAGTGGAAGCCTTGGTCATGACAGGTACTGAGTAAATGTTTTTGAAAGACGGGCGAGAAAACGGGGAAGAAAGAAAGAAGCAAATAAATGTAAAAACGTTGCAGTGAACACATGGGGGAGTGGGTGTGGACAGAGAGCAGACACTGAAGCCCGGGTCCGAGGTCCGTGCGTGCACATCGGTTGGCAGTGTCCACGCAGCTGTCAGGACACTTCGACTTCAAATGTGGAAATCATGGTGGACCTTACAGTTTGCAGAAAGGCAGACCAGTTGTGGTGAATTCTTGGTTAGATTTTGGGTCTCTCGGGATGCCCGTGGGGCTCAGCAGTCGAGCATCTGCCTTCGGCCCAGGGAGTGACCCTGGGGTCCTGGGATCGAGTCCCATGTTGGGCTCCCTGCATGGAGCCTGCTTCTTGCTCTGCCTGGGTCTCTGCCTCTCTCTCTGCCTCTCATGAGTGGATGGACAAAATCTTTAAATTCTGGGCCTCTTGATCCTTATTCCAGTTCTATATACACATTGTGTTCTAGACAACCTTTCCCTCTTCTGTGTCACACACACACACACACACACACACACACACACGCCCCAAAGGCAAGTTTCTCAGAGCAAGTAAAGGCTGCGGCTTGCGGGCGTCCAGTCCTTCCTTCCACATCCATGTCATTGGGGAATTACCTCCCTTCCCCATTAAGGCAACACAAGGAGGTTAACTTGCCTACGGGGTAGAGCGCTCAGAGGAAACGTCCCTCACGAAGATCTTCATTTCTCTGTCGTTTCTCACCGCAGAGCAGGTGAAAAGCCCGAGGGATCAGCAGGATCTTTGTCCAGAAGCTCTCACAAAATTAAGAAATCATTTCTTCGATGAGTGTAATAAATAGTCACTTATCCTATGGAAGAGAATAATCAAATTTTAAAATGCGCACCTGTGTAGCGACTGGGCTGGTCACAAAACCCTAAAACCCTCTTCGCTGAGACGAGCCCATATTTGGTCTGAAGGAAATATGCTTCTGATGCACACACTCTCATTACTTCGTATTTCATACAATTCTGCAATGACCAATCTTGCACGATGACTATTGGACTAGTGATTGCGTGTTTGTGTCTTTGTCAGAAAAATAAAATATGGCGATTTTGTGACTGACTGGATTTTCAGTTCTTATGTGAAGGTATTGGCAGATAAATGCTCCTGGAAAGGAAAAAGATCGGCCTCCAACCGGGCACCACGTCACCAGCTGATGAGCAGACTATGTCACTCCTGCCATTTTCCCACGTCCAGGGATGAAAACTGGCCAAAACAACCCCACCGAGATAACTTCCAGGGGAATCTGGGCAGTGGAGGCCGTCACTATAATTTACGGAGAGCTTGAAGATAACATGAAGCAGGGCGGGTGTAGACAAATTGTCCAAATCCAGAACTTTAGTGGACAGCTTGGTAGTCCACCAAGAATTTACCAGGGCTCAACTTGTGCCACGCAGAAGGCTATTGCACGGGACTATGGAATTGGGAATGACACACTTTGGCTGTCCAGGTTCATACTGTCCCGTGGGGCTGGTCAAAAAATAATCACCGTCCTCTTTCATAGGATAACCATCCCGTGAGTGTCATGGCAGAGGTCGGTGGAGAGACTGCAGCTCAGTCTGGACTCCTGAGCTGAACCAGGAAGCATGAAGATGTGGAATTACCTAGAAATCGGGAGGAGTAACACCTCAGCCAGGGGAGTAGCCTCCGCACAGAAACACACAATAGGTGGTGGGGTGGAGGCTGTCCTGTGCTCCTGCTGAGCAGGAAGGGCCTGTGTGCCCCAGGGACTCTTAACAGCTAAATGAAGAGGACTTCAGCGCCCTGACTTCCATGGGCCACCGCAAACAAGGAAGAGACTACTCTAGGCCTTTTGTTGGTCTTCTGGATTTGCGCATCTTACTCTTAAAGCACTACAGCCCACGGAGCCTATTTAGTTTTCGAGATGGGGAGTCACAGTCATCGGATGCCGTACAAAGTGTACCCTGGAAAAATTGACACTGTCCTTGGGCTGTGCCGAGGAGTCATTTAGGACATGCTATCAGTGAAGAAAAATAGATGATTTGGAACTTGTGCTATTAACGTGCCATGAAAACCGCAGTTATGAACAATTTCAAGCTCCCAACATGATGTCACTAAATTCGGAGTGGGAAGAGAATCGAAGAAAATGTTAAAATCAGATTTCCAGATATTTTTGAGTTAATAATGGACCCACAGGCTCGCCAGGGGAAAATATATATATATAAGTTGAACAACTAAAAATAATTAATTTGGTGTTTCTTTTGCTAAAATTCCAAATTAATTATGTTAAAAATGGATTTCCAAATACTTTTGAGTTAATAATGGACCCACAGGCTCACCAGGGGGAAAATATATATATATAAGTTGAACAACTAAAAATAATTAATTTGGTATTTCTTTTGCTAAAATTCCAAATTCCACATTAATTATGTTAAAAATGGATTTCCAAATATTTTTGAGTTAATAATGAACCCACAGTCTCACCAGGGGGAAATATATATATATATATATATATATATATATATATATATATATGTTAAACAACTAAAAATAACTAATTTGGTATTTCTTTTGCTAAAATCCCAAATTCCACATTAATTACAGGGTTAGGAGGCAAGTTATCATTTTGAAATGGAAAAGGTGAATCTCAGCGGACAAGCGTAATTCAATGTTCTGTGACAATGCAGGGATGCAGTGTGCTTCTTGATTTCCCCCTGATAGCTACTGGAATCTCGATTTATTTACTATATTCGCATCTTACTTTTATCAATATGACGTTAGAAAATATTATCTAACACTCAGATAATATGGGCCATTCAGGAATCTTTTAAAAAATTGTATTTCAGAGGCCCCCTTATGGCTCAGTCTGTTAAGTGTGTGACTCTTGATTTCAGCTCAGGTCATGGTCTCAGGGTCCTGGGATCGAGCTTCACGTCGGGCTCCACGCTCAGCACGGAGTAGGCTCGTGGTTCTCTCTTCCTCTGCCCCTCCTCCCACTTGCACTCACTCTCTCTTTTTCTCTCTCAAACAAGCAAATCTTAAAAAAAAAAAACAATTATATTACAGGCTGCCTTTATAAGAATAAAAATGTGCAACTTGTTATAATTTATCTGCTCCTCAAAATGTGGAGTTTAACCTTTTCATACTTTATTATATGTAGTATTGTAGTTCTATTGATGCTCCTAATCCGTTTCTTGTCATAGAAACACTTCATCAATACAACATACCAATTATCATACAGAGCTTTGATTTTTCAAATAAAATAAGTACTTTTTTTAAAAAAAATATTTATTCACGAGAGACACACAGAGAGATGCAGAGACACAGGCAGAGGGAGAAGTAGGCTCCCTACAGGCAGCCCGATGTGGGACTCGATCCCAGGACCCCGGGGTCATGTCCTCAGCTGAAGGAAGACACTAAACCACTGAGCCCCCTAGGAGCCCCTAAAATAAGTACTTTTTAAAATTTATTTATTCATGAGAGACACAGAGAGAGAGAGTGAGAGACAGAGGCAGAGACACAGGCAGAGGGAGAAGCAGGCTCCATGCAGGGAGCCCGATGTGGGACTCGATCCCGGGACCCCAGGATTACACCCTGGGCCGAAGGCAGGCACCAAACCACTGAGCCACCCAGGGGTCCCCTAAAATAAGTATTTATTAAAAGAAATTTCATATTATTGCCCACAGTGGCTGAACCAATTTATATTTCCACCATCAGGGCACAAGGGTTCTCTTTTCTTCATGTCCTTGCTAACACTTGTTATTTTTTGTCTTTTTTATTTTAGCCATTCTGACTGGTGTAAGGTGGCCTCTCATTCTGGATTTGATGTGCAGTTAGTCCCCGATGATGAACAATGTTGAACATCTCACGTGTCTGCTGGCCATCTCTATGTCTTCTTTGGAAAAATATCCATTCAAGTCCTCTGCCCATTTTTTAATCAGACTTTTTTTTTTTTTTTTTTGGTGTTGAGTTGTCTACGTTCTTTATATATTTTGGATATTAGTCCTTTACTGGACATATCATTTGCAAATATCTTCTCCCATTCAGTAGGTTGCCTTTCGTATTGTTGATGGTCTCTATCATTATGCAAAAGCTTTATGCTTTGTTGTAGTCCTGATAGTTTATTTTTGCTTTTGTTTCCCTTGCCTTAAAAGACGTTTCTGCTACAGCCAATGTCAGACAAATTACTGTTGTTAAAATTAATTTTGATTCTAGACTTGTCTTGCTGATAATTTTTTGAGCGCTCAGAGGAAAATCCTTGTCAAATCCACTATCTTTTTGCTAAAAATATCTCTTAGCATTGTCCCTTTTGCCAGCTTTAACACATTTGTTTTACATAACACACAGCTTTTCTATTCTGTTCTGCTCCACCAGATTATGATTTTCTTTAATCATGAAATGCACAAAGGATATTCTCTGCCTCTCTCGCTACTTTTCTGATAACAGTACTAGCTTCCGTATTTCCATTTGATTTTTGAATCAGGATCATTTCTTTGCTTAAAATCTATATATTTTCCTACAGTTGATCACGCAAGCTGGAAATGACAATAGGTCCCAAATATGTGCTACAATGCAACACGTCTTGCACAATACGCATTTAAAGGGAAATGCATTCTGTGAAAACACTAGAGTTGTGTTTATTTTATTTTTATTTTTTTATTTTTTTTTAGAGTTGTGTTTAGTAGGAAAATGTTTCACACTGCTACGGTATCAAACTTTACAGTAATCACAATTTTAAAATTCTGCTGTTCCTTGGATGCGTTAGCCTCTTTTCAAGTGCTCACTGGCCACTTGGGGTAATGATGGACTTGCCACTTGCAATCATGTGAATGGAGCTCGAGCGTATAATGCTAAGCAAAAGAAGTCAGAGAAAGACAAATACCATATGATTTCACTCATGTGTGGAATTTAAGAAACCAAATAAGCAAGCAAAGGGGGAATAAAAGAGAGAGGCAAACCAAGGAACAGACTTAACTACAGGGAACAGCTAATGGTTCCCAAAGGGGAGGTGGGTGGGAGGATGGGTTAAATAGATGATGGGGACTGAGAAGTGCACCTGTGATGAGCACCTGGTGTTGTACCGAAGTGTTGAGTCACTATATTGTACACTATACATCGACTAACTAGAATTAAAATTAAAGCTTTAAATAAATGGAGAACAGAGCAGCCCCGGTGGCTCAGTGGTTTAGTGCCGCCTTCAGCCCAGGGTGTGATCCTGGAGACCCGGGATCGAGTCCCACCTCTCTCTCTCTCTCTCTCTCTCTCTCTCTTAAATAAATAAATAAATAAATAAATAAATAAATAAATAAATAAAATCTTTAAAAATAAATAAAGAAAGAAACAAACAAATAAATGGACAACATAGATCCTAGAACAAACCACCCTATTGTACAGCACAGGTTCTAACCATGCAGCCTTGGCATTCTCATTTTGAGGAAAGTTTGGACACTTCCTCTTCCTAGTTGTTTGAACGCTATTCCACTTGAGGTAGAGAAAAGCAACAGAGCTTGCAGAATTTGTATCATAGTTGGGACGAGAGACATCGTCCCATCTCCATGGCCGTGCAGAGAATGCTCACAATCCTTTTGCCCCTTGTAACTTTTGGTGATACACCTAGTGAAGGGGAGAGTGCCTCTCCTACCTGGGAGAGAAGTTAAAGTTGGCAGAAAATAAAGTGTTTAAAAAGTAAATAGGTATATCTGAAAAGAGTGGCTCCTCGAAAGATGGGCAAGGTTTATTTGCGAACTTATTAAAAGAATTATTACTGTGCAGAGTTACGTCAGTCAGATGAAGGCCAACAAATCAAAGGTTAGTAGCGCTCATTACAAATACTCTTTAGGGGACACCTGGCTTGGCTCAGTCATTTGAGCATCTGATTCTTGGTTTTGGCTCAGGTCATGACCACCTGGATCCAGCCCCAGGTCTGGCTTGGAACTCAGTGAGGAGTCGGCTTGAGATTCACTTCCTCTGCCCCTCCTCCCCCTCTTGGGCCTTCGCTCCCTCTCTCTTTCTAAAATAAATAAGTAAATCTTTAAAAAAAAAATACTCTTTAGGATGGTTCTAATTGGGTCCACAAACATTTTCCAGAATTTACCAGTTTGCTACTGGAATTTTACGATTCTTTGCATCAAGTGGTAATGAAATGATCCGTTAAAATCAATACATTAATATCAACTAAAATAGCCTTTTTAAATTTTTTTCCTATTTTTAATTTTTATGATTATGAAATATATGTTGGATGACATATTAATTATATATGATCACATACTACTCTGGAACACATTATATACATATAATATGTCGTATGATATATTAATATATGTTTTCATACAATATATAACCTAAACCTAAATGTATTATATGTAACATAACATGTATTATTGTAACATAATATGTTAATATATTGCATAAATTAGTACGTAATAGAATATGTTTATATATATGTTCTTTCAAGAACATTGAATGATCGACCTTTGCTACACAGTTTCAGCATTTATATTTGTATATGTGTTTAGAACTGTACCGTTTAGCTGTGTGTTTAGAAATGTGGGACAAGTATTCCTTGAAGTAATAGCCGGTAACTGGAAATTTAGCATCTCCTCATCTGGGTCTGGTCCATCCTGGCAAGCATACTCGAAGAGATGGTGCCCTCTTATTGATCAAGTCCCGCGTCGGGCTCCCTGCGTGGAGCCTGCTTCTCCCTCTGCCTGTCTCTCTCTCTCTCTCTCTCTCTCATGAATAAAAAAAATAAAATCTTAAAAAATAAAATAAAATGAAATAAAATAAAAATAGAGAAGCTAAAGATGGGTGGTGAGATTCCTATAGCCAAGGGTGAGGACAGATGTTCCTGTTTCTATTCTAGTGCTTGACCCCTGCACTGCATCGTCCTTCAGGAGCAACGACCACTGCGACTGCCCATGGCAGTCATTTTTGAAAATAATAATGAATTTAAACCTGTTTTTGGTGCCACCTTGATGGTTCATTAAATTCTCAGATACAAGTATTTAAGTAAAAATATTTAGTAAACAGGTTAAGATAACAAAGTGATTTAATTTATGCCATGTGTTGGGTTTAAGATGATGACCATGAATAAGTATCTACAGGTTAACAAATACATATTTGGGAAAGAAATTATTTAGTAATAGCTTCTTAACAAAGTATATCTGTCAATGTGTTTTTTGACCTGGATCTTGCCGCTTGGCAGAGAAGATCGCCTCCTTTTACCCTTCATGCCTTCATCAAACCCCTCATCCCATGTTATCATAGCAAATAGAAAAAAAATAGATTTCCAATGTATCGCTGACTTGCAAGTACACTTCCCAGGTGACCCGAGGCTGCTCTGCTGGTGTAGCTCACTGTGCCATGAGTTGGATCATCACAGTGTTACTGACGTCAGATCCCAGTGGGACCAAACACTGTAAGAAGATTGTCAAATATTTCAATTTGTCATCTGTCACCCAAGATCCCTTTCCCCCCAGGCCCAAAATAACTGCGTGCAGTGGGATCTGGGGTAAGATAAAATATTGGACAGGAATCTTGATACGCATCAAGACACTTTGCCACATGTAACAGAATGTTACTGCCCTGAAGCGGGGAAACTAATTAAGAGAGAAATATATAATACCGAGGAGTGAAAAATAGCCTTTTATGTTAAGATAATATCTTTCATCTGGAAATATCCTAAGGTGTTTTTTACAAGCTGTGCAATTGGAATTATTCCCCTATACTGAAATACAGGGACGTATTGATGGATTTCCCAATGGCTGAGGGATATACCTGTTTCAGAACACGTATCTTAAAAACATTGCCTGCTCCTTTGGGTCATTTCACCCTCCCTGGTGAGCTTTATATCCCGAAAGCCGTGCCTTCTCCTGTATGATCGCTTATAGGAAGTGCATGTGAGCTTTTTATTATTGATAACACGTGGCCATCAATCTACTGCCTGTTAAGATCTACTTAATGGACACATAGGGAGCGATGCAGGAGATGGACGTGGCGCTCGAGGCCAAAAGGAACCCTGTGGGGGAGGCCGAGTCAAGGGAGCCAAGGCTGGAGCTGAAGCAGCTCTGCGCTTCTCACCCGGGTTTGCACGTTTCCCCTCTAGTGCCCACGACTGCCCCTAATCACTCACTGTCGGCTTGTCCAGCACACGTACGTTGCCTCTGATCTCACTGGGTCTGTCAACTCAAGAGTTTGGCTGCCATCACCACCTTCCATCAGTCACTTGCACCATAGTTGATAGATCCTTTCAATCTCCCAAATTCATCCCATGATGAATGATGGGATGATTCATCATGGGATGAATTTGGGAAATTAAAACCCTGGAAACGTGGTTGCCCCAGGTCATCTTTTTATACACGAGGCTACCATTTGAGAGTTTTTGGCCATGTCCTGAGTTTCACCACCTTGGCCACCCCCGCCTATCCTCCACATGCTTCTAGACGGCAGCTTCGGTATCACAAATTTGCTGTTGTCGTTTCTCTGATGAATTTTTTTTCGACGCATCCCTCAGAGGTTTGGGGATAAAGCTTAACCTGCCTCGTGTAGCGTGTTGGGGCTTTCACCATCGAGCAGCGCTACTGCCCCAGTCCTGTCCTAGTGCTCATCCATCAGCTAGAATGTTCTCCTCCATTCTCCATGTTTTCCCTCGATTCTAGATCCTACATGCACGTTGCCTCCTTCCTCTACCCAAGGTACCTGACCTGCTCTTTGTACCTGATTAAATCTTTCCTGTCCTTGAGTGTGCTATTTATGGGCTGCCTTAACTCATGCATCCCTGGAATCCTCCCCTGCCCCAGGGCAGGAGTGTCTCATGGTGTGAAAGGCCGACGGGTACCGATCTCGGCTGGGTGCACCTCATGTCAGCGCTGAGGAGGTGGAAGTGAATGTGCGTGCTCGTGTCCATCTATCTAGGTTCTGTGCAATCTAGATCAACTCGTTGCAAAGGATCAAAGTATTGATCTATTGTGTAAGCGTATGATTGTTCATGCTTTTACCTGCATCCTAGAGCCCGTATGGAATATGTGACTTATAGTGTTACAACAAATCTTCACTCTCAGTTCTTCCATCAACAAACAGGTATCTCCTTCCTTTTGTGTACAATGCATTTTATTATATGCTAGAGGAAAAAAAAAATGAAAATCGCAGTGCCTTTCTTTTTTTTTTTTATTTATTTATTTTTTTTTATTTTTTTATTTTTTTTTTTATAAATTAATTTTTATTGGTGTTCAATTTACCAACATACAGAATAACACCCAGTGCTCATCCCGTCAAGTGTCCCCCTCCGTGCCCGTCACCCATTCACCCCCACCCCCCGCCCTCCTCCCCTTCCACCACCCCTAGTTCGTTTCCCAGAGTTAGGAGTCTTTATGTTCTGTCTCCCTTTCTGATATCTCCCACACATTTCTTCTCCCTTCCCTTATATTCCCCTTCACTATTATTCCCACCATTTGCTTCAACGTGGATGGAACTGGAGGGTATTATGCTGAGTGAAGTAAGTCAATCGCAGTGCCTTTCTTTAAAGACTTCAAAGGCTCGTGAGAGGACATAATCAAAGACAACGATAAAGCCAGGATACGGTGTAGAACTAGATCATGCATCAGTCACGACAGGTTAGCTTAGGCCATGATGACAGAGGACTGTGGACTCTGAGTGACGTCAGCACGACCTATCACGGGCCAGTTGTAGGTCTGCTCCACGCCACCTTCATTCAGATATCCACGCTGACAGAGCAGCCTTTAGCAGCCTTTAGCTGCATTACTCTTGGTGTCGTGGTGCAGGAAAAGGAAAATCAGGTACCCATGTTGACTCTTAAGCTTCATGCCACTTCCACATACACCCTGGTAGACAAAGCAAGTCATGGAGTCTCGTTTGAGTTAAACAGGGTGAACATGCATGATCTTCCCAAGGAAAGAGCCTCTTCAAGGAGGGACAGTCTGCACCGCTGGACTGAATCCAACCCTGACTCACATGGAGACTTAAAGGATGAGTTGGAATTACACAGCTGGGGAAGGAAGAAGACGATTTCAGACATTGATGCGAAGGCACCGAGGCAAACGAGGTCACAGGGATTTATCCTGGCTAAACTGGAACGTGGAGTCTCTGGACAGACATACAGCTCGGTAGATGTCTGGCTAGATTGGAGGAGTCATCCTAAGGGGTTTGGAAGCGACTGGAAACCACTGAATGATTCCCAACCGAGAGGCCAATACTGTAAGGGGCATGTTGCAGCAGTTTGAAGAGGCCTTCAGTAGAAGTTGGGACCAGAAGAGTCTGGAAGAACAATGGTCTGTGAGGAGACAGCTACAGCAATCTTGGTAAACGATGCTAAGGGTAACGGAGCCACGGAAGCTGCTGCATGAGCAGAGGAGAGGAGGACCGCAAGGAAGGTCTGGCTTTCTTAGGCTGCTTCAGTTTTTACCTACTGCCTTATAGCATTCCAAGTAATTTACCTTTTAGACAATTTCGAGTTTCCTACCTCGGGGTAGAGAGAAAATGATTCAGCTTGGGCAAATTGAGTCTTTGGAAAAAAAAGGTCATCGTGACTTCTGTTTTCACAGCAAATTGCTATCATTGCCGTTGCGGTGACACATTATCATTATTAATTGCCCTATACCCTATACAGTCATTGTATCATGTTAATCTTTGAGGAAAGATGAAAAACTGTGGTCTTGAAAAATCACAAGAAGAGAGGCTGCCGAAGGAATCTTAATTTTCTTCCCTCTGGATCTTGGATAGTAAGGTCAGAGAAGTGTCATCGCCGTTCGTATGTTTGAGGGCATTTTCTTACAAAATAAGTTGTGACCTCAGGAAACTCTAATGAAATTTTAGGTAGCATCTGATCACAGAGGATTTGTGAATTTTAAGAAAGGAAGAGAGAGAGAGAGAGAGAGAGAGAGATTGTCATACTTTCAGGGTTCTTCCAGCTTTCTAGAACTCATACCTTCAGCACATCCAGGTGCTTTGATTTTTCATAGGAAATACAAAAATGGGAATTGCCATCAATGTCATCCACAGCTTGTGGGGACCAAGGCAGTTTTAGACTGATAAATGGCTACTCCAGTTGCCAAATTTCAATCCAGAGATTGCAGAAAGCTGGAATGGGGCTTCTGTATTAGAAGTCTTTGTGAATTTGTGATAAATTGAGTAATAAATATCCAAAAATGTTTTCTTTCCAATCCGATACACTACAAGGTGCCTATGTAAACTCTAAGAGCTTATTTGTATTCACATATGTATCAATGTGCTGTATAAAATCTGCTAAAATTAGCATCAGAGACCAAAGCTATAAAATAAACTGTATCAGAAGTCACAGAAATCACCATCTATTCAACAACATAAGCTTTTAAACAATTTAAAGGCCATTTGATTTTTTTTTGCATAACTAATTCAACCAAATGAAAATAAATTTACCAAAGTAAAATATTTTTTTATTATTTTTGCTAGTTATTAAAGAGGGTGTTTAAAATATGTTTTCAATATTTTAAGTGGTCTGGTTAGTCTGTCTAGCAACAAAAAGTAAAGCTTTTAACCAGGGTGGAAAAAGAGAGTAGTAGAAAAGGAATGAGCAAAACTGAAAATCAAAGAAAGCGGAAAGCTAACGCACACGTCACAATGGTCTAAAACGTCAAAATGAAAATAAAATGAAATAAAATAAAATGTTAAAGTGGTAGTCTGAGGTTGGGACTAGAGCCATGTGCATCAGCATGTTGAGAAATCAAGAGTCAGAGGGTGTGGGCATGAGGAATTACAAAGGAAAACTTTTTTTCCCTGTGACTTTTATATGTGAATGAACCTAGAACATTAAAATGTTTAAAAGGAACTATTGGTTAGAATCTGTTCCACCCACTCCGCTTAGACAACAACTGCAGAAACAACCAGCTGCAGTAGAGTAGCGATAGCCCTGTTTATGCAGTCATCTATCCAACCTAAAATCAGAAAAAAAAACTTTGTAGTAAATTTATAAATTATCAATAGAAATTTACGATATATTAAGTGGTACGGAATAATGCAAAATGGAAAAGAAAAATTACTTAAAATTTCACCACTATAAGCACACAGTACACATACATACATATATTTATATGTACAAATTTATGTATATATGTATACATATATTTATGCATTATAATCTTATATGGATGTATATATGTATTTGTTTATATATGGAATAGAATGTTATATATTTTACATATTGAAAAGCTATATACTCCATATATGTATATGTAGAAAAATATATATTTATTCTACATATATATAAAATCATTTATGTATGATAGAGAAAAATAGTACTCTTTATATATGCTGTTATGTATTTACTCCATCATACTCTGAGCAATTATACATGTCCTCAGGTATTTCTCTACAGCCCTCTATTATATCAGTCGCATGGTAGTCTTTTTTTTTTTTTTTTGTCTGCTTTCTGTGGCTACAGAACCGATTCAACACTTTCTCTGTATTAGAACATTGAAATTGCTTTTGACTAAATGCCTTACAAATAGCACAATGTTGATTATATTGTAGATAAAATCTTCACAAACATTTAAATAATTTTCATGATATATATTGAATAGGTGAAAATTGCCAAATTGTCCTTAATTATTTTTTATCCTACCTTTACAGTAAAGGAACATCACTTTACTGGAATCCTATTGCTATTATAGGTGTGTGTGTGTGTGTGTGTGTGTGTGTGTGTGTGTGTGTGTGTTGCTTCAGAAATAGAATCACTGAGGGGGCACCGGAGGGGTTCAGCAGTTGAGCTCCTGCCTTCAGCTCAAGGCGTGACCCTGGGGTCCCGGGATCGAGTCCCGCATCAGACTCCTTGCAGGGAGCCTGCTTCTCCCTCTGCCTGTGTCTCCGCCTCTCTCTCTCTCTCTGTGTCTTTCATGAATAAATAAATAATTTTTTTAAAAAAGGAAAAGAAATAGAATCATTGGTGTCTATTATTTACATAATCAAATAATATTTATTTAATTAGGATATTAGCCCTATGTATATTTTATTCCTGCAGATATTTCCTAGAATTTGAGTTTAAAATAGGTTAACATTATTATATTTCATAAAAATTAAAATAGTTATAATATTTTGATATAATGATATGTATCAATCTCTTCTTATAGTTTCTGATTTTGAAATATCAAAAAATATCAAGACCTTGGAAAGTCCTCCTCTGTGCAAAGATCATACAAATAAACATGTTTTTTTTCTTCTAGAACTTTTATGACTTCATTTTTTAAATGTTTAACATTTATTAACTTATCAAGCTATGTGTCTGACTTAAGGTGTAGATCCTACATTTTCTCCTAGAAGGCTTACTAATTACTTGATTTATGGATTCTTGTTTTACTAATTTTATATGTGTTTTTAACATATTTAATTCTTCTATCTTTTTGGGTTTATATTTTTCTAACCAATTTTCTTTCTCCTTGCAAAGATCACAGTATTTTCCTATGAGTAGTTTTATGGGAATATTTAACATATGATAGGACGTGTCCAGATATTTATTATTTTTCAAAAACCACACTGGCTGTTCTCATCATTTCCAAGACTCTTATTTGCAAGTGACAGAGACTCATTAGCTTATATAGAATTTTTTTTTTCAGATAATACAAGGAAGAACTGAATCCTCATACCCTGGGACACACAGTTTATAAATGTCAGAGCAATATCTTGAAGTCAGGCCTCATGATTTCCTGTATAAGATGATTCTTTTGTGTAATATCAGGATTTATCATTAACGTCTTGAAATAATTGTGCACAATTACAAATGAACGTAACTTGCCCTCCTGCCAGTGACGTATCCTAGTGCCTGTTTACTCACCGTCTCATGAATAGAATCTGTTGCCTGTCATTGAATTTTGCACTATGGTAGCCAATTTGGCATAGTGTTGATGAGTCCATAATGGAAAGAATTGGGAGGAGGATTCAAGCATTTGGGAACCTGCTGCTACACGCGGAGGTGCGCGTACAGAAAGACAAGAACAAAAGCTAATAGGAATCAGCTATAATAACGCCTTCTACGTTTCCTTTGTCCTCTCAAGTTTCATGGAAAGAAACAGCTCAGAATTCTGTTTATGCATCTTGCCTCTTTTTTTTTTTTTTAAATATCTGCAATCTCTACATTCCTCAGGCAGGCAAAACTTTCATTATTACAGAGCCATTTCTTCTCTTTTTGGAGAATCTGTTACTTTCCGTCCATGTAGATGAGCTGATCACACTCTCTAGTTCCACGGTTGAACGCATAATTGCAGCAGAATCAAAGACAAAGCCACATTGCCCAGGTCTAAGTGGTGGTTCCAAAAATCACATCGCACCCAACCGAGGTCAGTCAGGCTTAATTCTTGGTTTGTTTGTTTGTTTTTAGGAACATTACTGGGGAAAAGGCTTTGTCTTATTGCTGGGTCATTAAGCCATCCAAGAGCCGTTAGCCAGACCTGTTGGTGACATATTTTCAACAACACAAGGCAACCTCATTTTTTCACCAAGGAAAGCAGAATAAGTGAAGGAGAGAGAAGGAGTGTCCTCAGAGATGGTTAAATATTTAGATTAAGCTGTGCCTTTAGGCTGCCTCAGCATGGCTCTCTCATTAGAAGATGCAATAACTACCGTGAGTTTGATTTGGGTTGTTTTTAGGCTTAGTCCTAATAATCAAAATAATAGAATATGCTTTCAGAAGTTATCTTGCCTTAGGATGACTCTTTAGCCACGGGAAAATAATATAGGCAGAACCTTAATATTTCCTTGAGATAAACAATTTGTTTAGTTTAATTCCCGTTCATTAGGTTTCAGAGGATAAGAGATTGGCCCTGAAGCCAGTGATCAGATTTTTATTCTTGAGTTGTGTAACGAGTAAAAAGTATCATAGCTATCAGCAAGGGCAGAAGCATCCCCGTGGGACTGACACTTGATTTTTCCAATGAGTTGGCTTTAAGACATATTTGGATTTATCAGGATATTTTGGAGTAGACCTCTTTAGGGTTAAGTGTGTTCTCTGGAGTATATGATCACAACCGTATTTGCCAAAACTCTACGTACGGAATGGCCGTTAACACTCCTTACTTTTTTCAAAGCACACTTACGTTTTAACAAATTCCGTTTCTCCTTAAATTTTTTCTAACTCTCAACACTTGGACCATCTTTGCAACAGCTCTCTGCAGAAGTACTCCCAAAGCCCAGCAACGATCAGACCTGCCTTTCTATAATTGATTCAATTGCCAGCCTCCCCCGGCCGCCCATCCCACGCTGTAGCTCAGTCCCACCGTATCATCTCTTCTGTTCTCCCTTCTGCAGTCGGAGCTGTTTGCTTACTGCCTAACGATCTCACTCCCTAACAAGTTTTAAGCATCAACTCTAGTTGTGTTTATTGCTGGGATTTAAAAAAAGAGCAAGCCACTATCATGTCTTAGTGGGCCTGAGGGATTGATTTGCCAATAACAGTTCTGTTCCCATATAGTAAGTTCTGCGAGAGAGGGGGGGTCATAACTCACCATGGAGGAACAGAGAAGGAGCAGATTAACAACTCAGGCTGAAAGGGGTGGTAGTTCTTGGGAGAGACTTCATAGCTGAGATGAGACTGGAGCTGAGATTTGATTTCTTTTATTTGCTTGAAAATTCTCTCTTTTCCTGCCATAGCTTCCCCGAGAAAATGATCAAATACTATTTTTCATGAATTTGCCGAGCGTTCTTCTCCATGAAAATAGACTTCACGTCCACTGTTACTTTAGATTAAGCACACTGACAGTTCCCTCTAGACAACTGTCCTTATAAAGTGAGTTATTATAGGAGTCAGACAATTCGCGTTATTATTGCGGAACGATTTGCATAGGCTTAGTAGGTAATTTACCAATAGCCTTACTTCACAGGCGTTTATAGGAATATAAAATGATCACCCAGTATTTTACCTTAATACCCTATCGCTTGCCTACTCATTAATCTCATAAAGGAGCTAACTTAGAACTTAATTATATCACATCATATGCTTTTATGATTAAGCAGGTGGTAACGCTTGGACTGCGAGCTCAGCTCTGTCAAAAAAGAAACTTCCTCCTACGTTAGAGATTAATGGGCTTGTAAGGCAGCAGCAATTTGTTTATGGTCTGTTCATGCAAGGAAGACATCATTAAAACTCCATCAGCACCAGCACAACTTTGATAGAACCTATAACATGTTAAAATCAATAAACGTCCTTCCAAGCGTAATCATATCCTCTATATTGCTCATGACGCCTGCTGTGAAAGGAGACACGAGAACTCACAAATATTTCAAAGTAAGTTTCCCGATTAAAAAATAAATAAACGCATGAGGGCCCTGGTTGGATCCATCGGTGAGGCGCGCCTGACTCTTGATTTCAGCTCAGGTCATGATCTCAGGGTCGTGAGAGCAAGCCCAGCATGGGGCTCGGAGCCCAGCTCTTTGCAGATTCTGCTTGAAATTCTCTCCTTCTCCCTCTGGTCCTCCCCAACCCCTCCCTGGCCCCACCTCCTGCCCCTCTAAAATAAAACAAATAAAATCTTTAAAAAAAAAAAGTAAGAGTAAATGTGTGCTTTCTTTCTCTCTAGTGCGTGTGAGTGTGAGAGAAGTTGTGTGGGCTTGTGGGGGGGCAGGTATGCGCGTGTCTGCCTACGTGCATGCGCACACTTTGAAAATCGACTTATGTCTTCTGATACTTTGCCAAGAGAGAGAAGTAGGAAAGGGAGACGAGAAGGGCAAATGAAAGTGCCTTCAGCCATCGCTGAGGCACTGGGAGTGGCAGGAAATAATGAGACTGAGGCAGCTCGGTTCCCGACATAGAGGATGAGGCCTGGTCATCAACTATCCAGCTGCCAGCTACAAACAGCCATGCGGAGGGCTTCCCCGTGTACACCACCTCCAGACAGGATAACCTCCAGCCACTTTGCCTCTCTGCTGGGGAAATGAAAGGCTCAGGGCTTGTTACTGGTGCCGAAGCTTCTGGAATGAAGGCTTCACCCGGTCAGCGTACCTGCACCACCCGCCCCGCTGCTATGTGGTGTTGTCAAGAAATGGATGGTGACCAATTAAAAAAAAAAATGTTCCCAGTTTTATTTACCTTGGATTGTGTCTGGTATCACAGAACAGCCACCTGGCTAGAGATGTATGACTGGCGGGAAACATGGTGGCGAAGACGAGTGTCGATGGCTAGGGCAGTATTTTGGGTAAAGTTGAAGAAGTAAAAGGGAGGCTCACTAACCTGTTGCATTAGTCGCTTGGCTTTGATTTTACTCATTTTCATGACTGCTGAGAACCTCCCTTTGTTGCTCATGCCTGGCCCCAGGGACTCGCCTACTTTCCCTTTCTGTTGAAGGGATGCCCATGCTCGCTGCATCCCTTCCCACGAAGACCTGCTCCCCAATGGCAGGTGCCCTGCACGTAGAGTTGCACGTATAGCAGCCACGTGTCTGGAGGGACGTGCTATTGGGGCACAGAGATTCTAAGAATCACGACGGCACAATACAGTTTCCACAGATTAATTTGTGTCTTTTGATATTGACCCCTTCCTATCTGGGCTCTGGGCAGCGTAAGGTGGACTGGCGTGTGTTTCTCCTTTGTAATATATCCTTTCCACTCCCAGAAGTCAGAAAGAGGAGGCAGAGAAACGAGAGACACCGAAGACTCACATTATGAGTCTGGAAGGAGCCCCCTGCATCATCATCATCATAATAATAATAATAATGCACGGTACCTAGTGCCTGAGGAGAGTAGAGACGCCTGTTGTTGATGGGCCTACGACTGCAGACAACGCAGCAGCCCCGACAGACATGGGATTCTCATTTTGGACTTCACTTCCTGTCTTTTCTTCCCCTTCAGCACGAAGAGTTAAGTAGACACTGTGATGTTTATGAACATTGAAAGCTTCCCCTTACGGTGTACCCCAGACCCTGTTTGAACCCACGGCTCTCCGAGTGGAGCCCCATCCAAGTCCAGGCCCGCGGCGTTGCAAGGGCGGCCTGAGGTGGTCCTTGCTCATAAGACACGACAGGGTCTTCCCTGGCATTAAGGACACGCAGGTTGCAGCCACCTGGGGAAGGACAACTGAGTGGCTCTCTCGGTTGGGTTTTTCTTTTGCAAGATTCTAGACCAGACTTTGGCACAACTGGTCCCTAATCAAACTAGACGGTGAGTTATGATCCGCCCATGGCCGGTCATGAAGCCACTTCCTTTCAGGGATAATCGGAAACACAACTGGCAACCGTTGGCAGGTGGTTGGGACCCACTCAACACTCTTTAGGGATATTTGCCCACGTTTCCTTGACACCCTATGGTTTGAGATTTCTTTCATAGAGTGGGGCTAAAACACCAATGAGAATTCCTCAAACCAGAAGGGAGAGCGCTTATCAAACTGTCATGGAATTGGACGGTGGGTGAGTCTTGTAACTGGTCAAGAGCCATGTGTTCTCACGTGCCTACAGCACTAGGGCTTCAAATCGAAAGCACCTGCGTGGCCGTGGAGCGCTTCAGATGTTGGATACTAAGTCCAGGCATCCCGAGGTATAAAGTGATCCGTGTAGGCGACACCTAACCTCATCAGCTCTCCTCCGCTCCTCCTCACTTCAAGTTGCCAGGATGCAGTTTTATTCTAAATAGTGGTCCTTCCACGACGCTCCGGTCAAATAATCAATCAATCAATCAATCAGTCCAGACCAATCAATCAATCAGACCAGAGACGCACATACACTGCCATGAAAACATACATTTATTCAAATGATCACAAATTTCAGAAACTAAACTGAGATTGAAGTAGACACTCGTTGTTCCCAAAATTATGAGGCTGATTCAAATAGACATGTTGATGAATAAATCAGTATTCTCAATCGTCCACCCTTCACGTGACTGACTGGACCCACCCTGAAATAAAATTAACTGTTATTTTGGCAAAATATATATACAACTTAACTGTGCTGTCATTCTAATTTTACAAGAAGAATGTGAGGCCCAGATTAGGATCTGCTTCTTGCTCAGATGCAAATGTGTCTTCTAGTAAAGGGCAAATTGTTTATTTTCTTTTTTAAAGATTTTATCTATTTGACAGAAAGAGAGAGGGAGAGAGAAAGAGAAAGGGAGAGGAGGGAGCACAGGTGGAGAGAAGAGGGAGAAGCAAGCAGGAGCTCCGCGGAGCAGGGACCCCGATGCGGGGCTTTGACCCCGGGACCGGGTCATGACCAGAGCCAAAGGCCGATGTCTAACCCACTGAGCCACCCAGGGGCCCCTAGCAAAGGGCATTTTCATTCCATCTTTCCTGCCTTTTTCCATGTGGTCAAATTAGTTCAGAAAAAGCGTCTGTTTGCAGTGAAATGATGAGCACCCCAAACGCATCCTACAAATGAGAAACGTTTAAGTTTTATATGTCATGTAAGGAAAAACCGTCTGGTTCAATCACACTGGGGAATAGTCCACTGCCCGTGCTACATACGTGGGGAAATAAGAGCTTTCAAATTTGGGGCAAATGTAAAATGATTCCTGTCACAGATTCATACTCTTTTTGAGGCCAAGTCAAATTGTCCTATCCATACTTCTTACAGTTCCATCTCTACTTTTTCTTCCCCAAATACTAGATTATTCTAAAAGTATAAGTAATGCCATTCACAAATTTTGACTTTTTGGCCCAACAAATTCAAAATGGCATGTGGCTGCAAGTGCTGCTACACCTTAACACAGATGTATCATATCTCATTCCTGCTTCTCTCTCTGCTGTGGAACTCCTCAAACTTACCCAAAGGGACCAAAAAACAATAGCAAAATTTGGCAATATCTGATATCTCAGTTAAAAAGACACGTTTGGAGTGACCGTTAAGGGAAACCCATATTGAAAAGTTTCCGTAAATAACTACTCTTTTGTATAAAACATCTTCAACTCCAGATAAAGGATGTTGCAGGAAGGTCAGATCCTTTATTAATCAATTACAAAATTCTAATGATTTTGATATGTTGGCATAATTGACTTTATTCTATTAAAAGGTTGGTAGAAATAAAAGGTTTGTTTTAGGCCGTGTGTCCTTTCGATTAATATTAAAATATTTTACATTTAAAAAATTTAGCTCATTCCCCTGACACTGTTATATAACATATTCACATTTTTATGCTAGATATGCACAGCAAAAAACATTTATGGATTTCCACATTAGATTTTTGACATGCCAAGGACTTTTGATGTTTTATTTTTATGTTTCTACTTTTTTCTTCTACTGAGTTTAAATTTTAGTTTGTTGTGATTGAGACCATCCACAGTAATTTTTAACTTGCATGTGTGCTGCCTAAAATAAAAAAAAAATTAAAAAAAAACCACACAAAATGTTAAGGTAGTTTGATTCTTATTAGCCAAAAATGCTCCCTTGAAATTTTGATTTCATATCAAGGACTCTCTTTAAGGTTTCAAAATACATCAGTTTTTAGCCAAATGAAACCTAGAAAATAACTTTTTTGATTTTTTTCCCCAGTGCTGAATGTGATTACATTATGTTATGGTCTAGCGTTAAAGTTAAATGTATCGCCTTTCACATTAGAATATTAACTTCCGAATGACTGTTCACCAATGAATCTATAGTTCCTGGAATCGTGTGTGGGTTAGAGTAAGTGCTCAGTATTGATATTTTTGGAATAAATAAGTACAGTTGTATGAAATTAAAATATGCAAAGTAAATTAAGTGATGATCAAGAGACCTAATGTACATCACAAATTGAACTTTTATACTCATAAATACAAATCTATACTGCACGCACACATATACTTTATATAAAGTTTTAAAAAGTAGATCTTTTCAATTTTATATTTGCTATTGAATTGGTTGCTTTCCTGGGAAGCTGAAATATTAAAGTTTCTTTAAAAAATAGCTTAATTTCAAAGCTACTATATTTGTTACTTTAAATCTATTTACTAA
The DNA here is from genome assembly GCF_905146905.1 of Nyctereutes procyonoides. NCBI lineage: Eukaryota > Metazoa > Chordata > Mammalia > Carnivora > Canidae > Nyctereutes > Nyctereutes procyonoides. The sequence continues at coordinate 1,824,271 of NW_026575122.1, read as the reverse complement.
AACTCTCTTTAGAATTTGCAGGGTTTTTTTTTTTTTTTTTGTCTTCTTCCAACCATCCATGACTTATATTTTATAATTCTTATACATTTTAAGTAGATAAATTATTCTATCACTCTTCAAAAATGCTGTTACTATAGAAATTTAGCTCAATATTTTAAAAAATGATATCACAAAAATGGGTTTAAAAATAACACCCTCAACAAAAATAAAATGATCAGCTTTGTGATTCTATGACAAAAGAAAAAAAATTAAATCAACAAACAAAAATAATTTTTAACATACGTAGAAAAACGATATCCAAGAGGCTAAGAACTCTGATTTTGAAATTCAACATTTTCAAAAACAACTTTCCTAGCTAGTTTGTGATGTATTCATTTTAAAAAATCAAGGAAAATATTAAGAACCCTTTATGCGGGATCCCTGGGTGGCGCAGTGGTTTGGCGCCTGCCTTTGGCTCAGGGCGCGATCCTGGAGATCCGGGATCGAATCCCATATCGGGCTCTCGGTGCATGGAGCCTGCTTCTCCCTCTGCCTGTGTCTCTGCCTCTCTCTCTCTCTCTGTGAATATCATAAATAAATAAATTAAAAAAAAAAAAAAAAAAGAACCCTTTATGCTTCTATCTGTAACGCAGCAAATCATTAAGAAAACAGTTTAGTTTGGTTACAAGATTCTTTATTTTGTAAACTATACAGAAACAGTAAAAAAGAAAATGCATTGTACTTTAAATATTACATAAAGTCAACATTAAAGTTTTTTTTTTTTAGTGTGTATAAATCAAATTGAAATAATTCACCATTTTCACTTTCAATGAATTGTTACTGGGAGAAAAGTTGACCCACTGTTTAAATTATGATACCAATGTGTAACATCCAACAGGTTTTTCCATTTGTATTATGGGCACAAAACCATAGGTCTGATATACTTAAAAGTGATGGTTTGCCAAAATGTCTACACAATTAATTAACATGCTAACTTAAATACAGCAATTAAAGTAATTTTTGTTACAGTTAAATCTTAAATGCTACTCTACACAATAATCATAAACAAGTCCACATGGCAATTATGTAACAATAGAAAAAAAGAAAGAAACATATTCCATTTTCTTCATTCCAGCAGCAGTACCTTTACTGGTATTAATTTGTTAATTAGGTGTGCTTAAATATTGCCTAATATCCTATATTGGTATGCATGCTAAAACCTTTCTATTTCTATTTTGCAAGGCACCATACAATACGGTCTCTAAGTTGCGACACTAGTAATAAAAATGTCATAATTCTAGGATTAAATGTAAATTTTTTATCTAAAATAAGAAATAAAATGAGAATTAAGATTCTTAAATTTGACATTGAGGCAAATGACAAACGTTTTGTGAAAATGTGGTTCAAATGAATCTCTCCTTTTGTCTTCCTACTTTAAATTCTGTACCCTAAATTGCTGGTCAGAAAGATAAACCTAGAAAGGTAAATCAATCATGCTGTTTTAAGAAATTAAAAAAAAAAAATCTACATGAGAATGCTATCCGAATTAAAATAAAAAAAATTAGAAAGACAACTAAGTTTGTAACTTTCAGAATCCATGGTTTTCTATACTTGCCATTTTGTAAACTACCCTAGCATATCCAGAATAATGTCATCATCGGAAACATCACTATTAATGTAAACACGATGGAGGACTCTACCCTTGTCCTTGTGTTTCTTACCCTGGGGCATCCCCTCACTCACCGTAGGCTTGGGAAGATGCTACTTTGGAATAGCAGTTAAGGTCACGCTTATTCTTATAAAATCCTTGGGACTCAGGACACCAATAAGTTGTTGTAAATTCAACTTAGAATCTCTCTCAGAAAAATAACGTATAGGACCTCAAGCACTGGTTCTTGTTTTGTTTGTGGGAAATTTATATAGTTTGTTCTTATGGAAATTTGTTTGTATCAGTAGCTCTTCCTAACTTTCCTTTTGCCTGGCTAGGCTCCCTATGCATTTCCTTTTCCTCTAAGGCATATAAAAACTCAAAGTAAATGATTCTCATTTAAACGTAAAGTTCTATGACATTACTTGCAGTATTTGAAATAATTATACAAAATATATGTGAGTTTTAGAATCATTTTGTTTGGGGGAAAGGTCATTCTCAATAGGTTATCACTTTGTAAGTAATAGAAAGGCAGACTTTGTCAATCTCTGCTCTCATCAATCAGATGTATCCATCATGGTCATCACCATCATCATCATCATCATCCCCTTCATCTTCATCATCATCTTCAATTTCATCTTCATCATTCATAATATCATCTTCATCATCTTCGTCATCAGTCCATTCATGGAAATCTCCACTTGCAAAATCTCCAGAGATCTCAAAATCGATAGCTTAGGGAAAAAGTAAGCATTAATGTTATTTGATTGAGCGGTGAGAGAATTTCTGAGGGATGTAAAAATCTTAATAAAAACTAAGCAAATTAATAAAATAAATCTTTGTGGCTTAAGCCACTAAATTTATGGAGATTTATTACAATAGCAATAGAAAAGTAACATAGCTAAGTCAGTACTTTAAAAAAAAATATTTAGAAATATCTCCATTACTATTTATGGAGGCCATAATGCACATGAAGCTCATTGTATTTATTTTTCCAACTCCTTTAATGTTAGTGCGTACTTATCTTCTACCCTTTCCAATATTTTAGTCTTATAATTTTCTGGTAGCTAGTTAAAACAAATCCTGCTAACGTAATCCAATGTTTATAAATTGATTTCACAAGACCGCACGTTGAAGTCCACATCTCATGTAAGGACAATGTCATTTCTATCCTCCAACATCAGGTTTCTTCTTAGTAATTTCAACATTCTGAGAAAACACAGAAGTTGTGTTCTCAAAACAATTTCCCTGTTCACTCATTGAATTCATCTCCATGTGACTTTTATCTACAACATAAAAAAAATTAGAATTCTTTATCCATCACTGGCGTACTGATATTTGATGTAATTAGTAAGGCAGCCATTTTAAACTATGTATTACAAAGACGTGTTCTTTACATGTGAAAGCTATGTTAGGCATGTGCTGAATACTACTTAATCCTACTTAAATCTCGTAACACTGGTTAGAAAACCAAAACCAAGCTATTAAAAATGTCACGGAAGAAATAAATGCAGAACTGGCGTTTAAGCACTAGATGAGATCACCTTTATATGGTTTACCATTTATATTGTTTAAACAGTCACAGTCTATCAGTTTAAAAATTGCATAGAAGAGGGGCTCTTGGGTGGCTCAGTCGGTTAAGCCTCTGCCATCTGCTCAGGTCATGACCTTGGGGTCCTGAGACCCTGGGATCCTGGGATCCTGGGATCTAGCCCTGTGTTGGCCTACCTGCTCAGTGGGGCGTCTGCTTCTTCCTCTCCCTCTGCTCCTCCCCACCCTGCTTGTGCTCTGTCTCTCAAATAAATTAATCAGGGGATCCCCGGGTGGCTCAGCAGTTTAGTGCCTGCCTTCAGCCCAGGGCATGATCCTGGAGACCCAGGATCGAGTCCCACATCAGGCTCTCTGCATGGAGCCTGCTTCTCTGCCTCTGCCTGTGTCTCTGCCTCTCTCTCTCCCTGTCTCTCATGAATAAATAAATCTTTAAGAAATAAAAATTAAAAATAAATCAAAAAAATCTTAAAAAAAACTGCATAAAAAAGACACTAAACATTATCTAGGACCCCCTAGATAGGACCCAGTAGTGGTGTCTCAGCAGTTGAGCATCTGCCTCCAGCCCTGGGTGTGATGTCAGGATCTAGGATCCAGGATCGAGTCCCACATTGGGCTCCCTGCACGGAGCCTGCTTCTCCCTCTGCCTGTGTGTCTGTCTCTCTCTGTGTCTCTCATGAATAAATAAATAAAATCTTAAAAAATATATATGAAAATTATCTAAAATACAAGTGCTTTATTTTTATTTTTCCTCATGTATGTTAGTTGAGACAGAGTCCATTAATCCTTACTACATATGTGTGTGCATGAGCACGAGTGTGCATATTGTATTTGTGTGTGTGCTAAATGGCTTTTGTCACGAAAACCACCATCGAACAAATACAAATACTCGCTTGAAATTTCCATCCCGAAAAAAGTATTTTATGAAATAAAAAAGACACCACATTTAAAGCTTTAAAATACAAGTATGTGATGCTCAATTGAACTGCAATATTATTTGTTAGGTCTGTATATAAAGATCATGTTCATAAAAAGAATTAAAATATTAATTATAATTACCTTCCTAACATTTAAACTGTATTTTCCCACCCAGACATAAAGCCATATGCCCAGATAGCTGCAATTTATGGACTTTTACTTTAAAAAGCTCAGCTTTTCTCCTGTGAGTGAGCCTACCTACTCCGGAAGTCAATTTCTCCAAAGGTATAGGGACCTTTGGAGGGTCCCCTGGCCCGGACTAGAGAGCATCAGGGCCTGCCTCATGTGCGAGGTGAGAGGAGAGCAAGGGCCACTCAAAACCCTTCCTGCATCTGCAGGAGTGAAAAGGGCCCACCTTAAAGTGCCTGAGCTAGGCCATTCCATTTATTGTTGATGCTGGTTTTTCATGGGCCAGAAGTGACTCCTTTTTGTCACTGCCTCCCCACCACCCCCATGTATCCTATGTTCTTAGGGAGGAGTATGTCCTCATTAAATGCTTGAACCAATGAATGAGATTCTCTAGAACCTTCCCTGTGCTTTGAGAAATCATTAAACAGATCACCCTTCCTACCGCAGTCTGCAACACCGCTTGTCCTCGACCCCATGACTTCATTTCCGTATCTGTCGACACACCAGCACTGCCCCAGGCTGCCGTGGCACTGCGTTGGTTTGTAGTAACCATCTTCATCGCACAGGGGGACGTACTGGCCTGGGAGGGGGCACATGCACACATGATAAATAAGCTGGGCTCCTTTCCATGGTCGCTGAGTAAGCGTGAATTCACCCACACATACACACGTGGCCTTCCCACTCCAGGTTGTGAACGAGTGATTCATGTTGAACACAATAGGTAAGTCACTGCTGTCATGGAGCAGGCCATTGGGTTCCTTTGGTTAAGCAAATCTGCCATTTCTCTTTCTCATTCTGCAGGGGGTACTGTTCTTGGAGGTGTAATGCAGAATCAGAACCCGGTCAATGCCGCGTGTATCAAATCATCCAGGCCGCTCGGACACCTGACCCCATACTGTCATCGCTGCCAACTTTCTATTTTCATTTCCCCAAATTTTCATTCATGTATTCCAAGCTCTTTCCATTCACCTCAGGCTATTTTCCCAAAATTCAATATTGCTTCATCTCTGCATTTATCTTTTTCTCATCTGGAATCTCTCCTCCTTCCCTCCTTCTTACATTATAAGACTTGACATAAATATGACCCGGAATAGGAAGGCTTCTCTTAAGCTGGAGGATTTCTGATACACTTCTTAGGTCCTGTGTGTGTGTGTGTGTGTGTGTGTGTGTGTGTGCTTTATTATTGCTCCTTTCACCACTACACGGTGATGATATCCTCTATGTTGGGAATTTTGGGTTCCCTTAGTTTTGATTGTTATATTAGCAACTCTTAAAGTAAGTCTAGTGGGAAAGACAGACATCGGGATGCCTGGGTGACTCAGCGATTAAGCGTCTGCCTTCGGCCCAGGTCATGACCCCAGGGTCCTGGGATCGAGTCCCACGTCGGGCTCCCTGTGTGGAGCCTGCTCCTCCCACTGCCTGTGTCTCTGTCTCTCTCCCTCTGTGTCTCATGAATAAATAAATAAAATCTTTAAAAAAAAGACATTTATTTTCACATCTCTAAAATCTAACAGTACCTGGCACATTGCTAATAATAAATGTTTAATTCATAATTTAGAAGTGAATTCATTTTCTTCAATGTTTATATCAACACGACAATGTATGGTTTAGGAGAGTAAAAAATTTTGTCTTTCTTGACCATTTTTTTTCCTCTCAGTGACCAGACACTATAGTTATCTAGTGAAAGAAAAATAAAACCTGCAAAATAAATTGATAAAATATGAAATTATCTCAACCCATTTCACCTCATAACCATATGGAATCCTAAGTTTATCTCTTTAAAAAGTTTCAAAATTCTGATATATAAATAATTAGTTTTAAAATTTGTAAATCATTTGAAAGGTTTGGCCTTTCAATGAAATAAGATAGAATATGACCAATACAGAAAGCTTGAGAACGCCTTCTGTGGATGTAAGGGCAGCAAAAGTTAAAACAATATCAACATTCTTATCTTTACCTCTAAAAAAGTGAACACAATTTGAATATATTTGATATGAAACTGTTATGATGCAGAGTTAAGGTGACCATTTAATTTATCCTTTATGGCAGTATCCTTTGAAAATGAAAGCAAGTATCATTAAAGATCCTACCAGAACTACCGACATCAACCAAGACTGACTCCGCAAAGGGGGACAGGTGGCACTTTACTTCTATATAACAACTGGTTAATTTTCAGATAAGTGTCGTTATCCTGCCGAAATTAAAATAAATATTTTGGCATTCAGGAGTCTCTAATAATGGCTTCCATGTTTATTATATAAAAAGCATAAAAGTGACTCCTCTCTAATGGCCACTAAATACATTTTCACTTTTTTTAACTTTATCATCAAATCCAGAATTTTGATCCTTGATCAAATCTAAACTATTTTTCAACTGAATTTCATTGGCTTTTCCCATTGTACATGGATGAGCTTTACTTGGTGGAAACAAAGCCACCTGTGCATGGATGTATTACGTCCCTTTGGGGCTGTGTTAGGGTATGCATTTTGTAACAGAGATGAATAAACACGACTCATTGTAGATCCTACATTGGTAATTCCTCACATCTAAAAATGCTTTATTACAAAACAATTAGCCCTTTCATTTTGAACTACGGATTTTTCAAGTAATATAAAAAGCCCCTCTAAACACACAACGTTGTGATGATAAAGGAAGCATGTCATAACACTTCAGCGAGAGCCAGACATTATAGAATTATGTGCCATTAAATACTCAAGGGCATTCATATATATGGGGAAACAACAAAACAAAAAACACCATGTATGTGGTATTCTGCATTGGATCTAAAATAGAAAAAAAGATATCAGTGGAAAAACTGGCGAAATCCAAATAAAGTGTAAGTCTTAACAATAGAAATAGAGCAATGTTAATTTCCCAGAATTAACATTCTTAGAATGAAAGACAACGGCTATTTGATACATGGTAGGTGGGTACTTCGGAGGAGGCCGAGGAAAGGATGTATGTATGCAAAGTACGTATGCAAACTAATCTTCATAAAATTTCTTTAAAATTATTTGAAAAATATTTTATTTGAAAATTGTATGTTTAGAAGAATGAACAAAATAATTATACATAATAGCTTAATAATCTCTTGGTTACTCTAACATTTTAAGGCTTTGAGTGAAATTTGTTGTCTATCAACTAGTATATACATTTACTTGCTAAAAGTAAATTAGTAAAAAGTAAAAAAAAAAACAAAACAAAACATTGAGTCTATTCAAACTTCCCTGATGTACTGAGGACATGCTCACCCATCTCTCTCTCTCTCTCTCTCTCTCTCTCTATATATATATATATATATATATATATATATATATATATATAAATGCTATTATTCTTGAATTGTTAACAATAGAATTAGAATTAAAGTTTCTGCTGATACTTTAACTTTAGCACTGTTTAAAATCTCTTTTTCACTTAATAACTTTCAAAATGAACATTATATTAGGGTAATAAAACAGACATAATATCTTTCAATAGGTAAGATAATAAAAGTAAGTTTAATGGCCTTCAAAAACTTCATAAATTTTGTTACTGAAATTTAGTGTAGTCTATCTTTGTTGGATTAATATTGATTTTATGTTGCTGTTTCCCTGGGGTTATTTATGTAAGCAATAAAGGCTTCAGAAGAATGATCTATTACTCACCTAGGAGCTTCTTCACCCCTTGCCGCTTCTGAATATTGCTGAGCTCCGTCTGGCAAGGTGGGTCTGCAATGACATTAAAAATGTTACTTCAAGGATTATAATTGAACAAAAAAGGTATGATTTCTATGTTACCAATTTTAAGTTGGTCTTTACCTGGCTTAAAAAGACACATACCACATATCAGTTCCTTTTATGGAGTACCTACCTATAGATACACATATGTGTGTCTTTCTGTGTACACAGAGAAAGAGACAGAGAGAGAGACACTTTCCTAATTACTGATATTAGGTCATCTTGATTTTCTGCAGAGAGATCGAAGTGGATGGGAAAAAAGTAAACAATATGAAATATTTGTATGATGGATAGTGGTTCTTATCATTTACTTTTAAAGGGTCAGTCAACTCAGCAATGTAAATCCAACTGATGGGCTAGTGCCCGAACAATGAACAGATTATGTTTTTCCCTCATTTAAAACAGTCTCTATGATACGGAGAAATAGCTTTATATTAAAAAAAGTAATCTATAAAGAAAGTCAATACTCTTTCAAGTTATATCAGACATACTATTCTCAATTTTGATACTGAATAATGCTGACAAGCTTTGTTCTTTTTAGTTTCATTCAGATACTTCAAGTGTGTATGCAGTGTGGAAATAAGACATAATATACAAAAATTTCCGAAAGGCTATCTTTTAAAAAATAAACTTAAATTTGGAAATAAGCATGCCTTTTTTCAAACTCAATGGCTTAAAGGAGAATATTTTCAGAGAAATATAAAATGCTAAATCGAAACAATATAACTGGCTTGTGTTATCATATATAGAAAATTATATATATTCTTATATAATAAATATATTTTCTAATTTATAATATTCAAACAGCTCAATATATTTTAGTTCATTTTCTAAAAACTTGCTATATAAAAATGCATCATAAATTATTGAAACAACAAACCAATAAACTCGTACCTATTTTCCCATACTACAACTTTGTAGGGAAAAGGCATAGTGTAACCTATTCAAATAATTTAAAAATTATTACACCAATCTTATAATAGTCAGGCATTAAATTTGCATGTAAGTAACAAAGTGTAATGAGGAAATGAGACAGAATATTTAGCATATATTTTATAATTTAATACATATAAGACCAACACATATTTTTCCTTTGGAAATCTGAAATCTGAAGAAAAAGTAATTTTTTTGAAAGAGAGAGAGAGAGACATACTAAGAAACAGACTCTTAACTGCAGAGGACAAACAGCATTACCAGTGGGGAGATGGGTGGAAAGATGGGGAAATAGGACCAGGGGATTAAAGATGAGCACTGGGTAGTGCACAGAATTGTTGAGTCAATCTATTGTACGCCAAACGCTAATATAACACTGTATGTGAACTCTACTGACATTAAAGTAGAAAAAACTTAACTAAAAAAATGACGTTTGGGGAAGAAAAGCAAGTTGCAAAATGGTACAAGCAGTATGACACCCTATCCATATTTTATAATAAACACAACCGTACGAATTATTCATGAAAACATATGTGGTCATGTAAATGTACAAATAGCGGATTGGAAACTAGATTTGATGGTGCCTATGCCTACCCGAGCAGAGTGAGAGAGGAGGCTGGATTGAGGATGGAATGAAAAAGAGACTTCAACTTCATAATGCTTTTAAAATTTTATTTGAAAAAATCCTGATGCTAATATGACAAAATTATTTCTGGGTGATGGGTACATAGTTATATGTTGAATTATTCTTTTTGCACGTTGGATTTTTTTTTAATTTCTAGAAATCAAAAAGAATCTGATCTTTCAAAAGAAGAAAAAGTAATTTCCTTGAAAAGTCTAAATAATTAGCTTATTTTTCTATATCATTTTGAAATTGATCCAATTTATCTCTTTGTTTTACCTAATAATGATGTGGGTCTCTTATACTAAGTTTTAAAGGAATAGGAATCAAGGTATGTATAGCATACAATAGACATTTAAAAATGTACTGCCCTTTAAATATAATATTTAGAACCTAGGGGGAAAAATTGTGCTGAAGTTTCAATATCATATTGAAAGCATCGAAAGCATTTTTTTCCCTAACTGCTCTGAGCTAGTTTTTGCAAAGTAAAACAAGTTACATAACACAGGCTTAGAGAAGAGACATTTAAAAATTTTCTGCCCTTTAAAAATAATATCTAGAACATAGAGGAAAAAAAAATTGTGCTGAAGTTTCAATAGTATATTGAAAGCATTTTTTTCCGAACTGCTATGGGCTAGTTTTTGCAAAGTAAAAGTAATATTTCCATATGTTTGCTATGACATTGCCTGAACATTCAAAAATGTTTGAATCTGACTCCTGGTTAGAAACCTCACGGAATAAACACGCATACAAGACCTACAAGCTGTGTGTAGGTTCTAGGGTTTCAGGAGAAGGGCACCTGGATGGCTCAGCAGGTTAGGCGGCTGCCGCTGGATTTCAGCCCAGGTCATGATCTCAGAGTTGCGGGGTGGAGGCCTGGTTGGTGCCCAGCTCTGCGCTAGGAGAGGGGCCTGCCTACGATTCTCTTCCCCCCTTCCTTCTGCCCCTCGCTCCACTCATGCTTTCTCTCTCTCTCTCTCTCTCAAAAAAGAAAAAAAAATAAGATTTCAAAAGAAATCATGGTAGATTCAGTTGTTTATCTACACATAATATTTGACTTTGAGATATTTTTCCTACTATTTATAAGGCAGCTGTCTGGCCTTGAAGTTAGGTATACTTGGAGTGCTTAATTAAGATTTCAACTATTTAAAATCACTGGCAAAGATATATTATTTATATATTATATATTTATATATTATACATATAACTCTAACATATAGTCAAATATAAATTTAATTTTTTTTATTTATGATAGTCACAGAGAGAGAGAGAGAGAGAGAGGCAGAGACACAGGCAGAGGGAGAAGCAGGCTCCATGCACCGGGAGCCCGACGTGGGATTCGATCCCGGGTCTCCAGGATCGCGCCCTGGGCCAAAGGCAGGCGCCAAACCGCTGCGCCACCCAGGGATCCCCATATAGTCAAATATAGATCACTCCAATTACAACAAAAGAATTTGCTGTTTTATTGAATACATAATAAAGAAAAACATTCTTTTATAAGGTGAAACTCTTGAAAACATGTTTTTAAATAAATGATTATTCTTTTTCATGAAATTGCTTAATAAGCCAATTCTTACTACTATTCTTATTGTCAGTTACCTTAATAGTGGTTTTGTAACATTTTCTAGCATATTAAAGTAATAAACAGAATTGGCCAAATTCTCCTAATCTTTGGGGAAGATGTATAATATTTTTTGCCTGCTCAGGTACCATTCATTAAATTATTTCTACTCTGTATTAAATTATTTCAGAGAAGATCTTCATGTGACCGTAAAGACTTATTTAACACTTTGGGTGAATATTGATTAATAAATGAAAAGTATCTAAAGCAAAATTTTTCTTTGAGGACCTTTAATCAGTTCTGCAAATATTACTGCAAAGTCCAGAAATCTTTCAAGATGAAAGTATTTATTTCTGTGGAAGAAACTTCCAGAATGTTTCATAATATTTTTAAATGTTCATGGATAAACACTAACCATGCCATCACAACATTAAGAGAATAACTGGAATAATATAATTAAAAGACCACATATCTTTTTATAGTGGTTTATCAGGATTTGCTTCCCTATTCTTTAAATGTTTTAAATGTACCCTAGTCACTAAAACTAGCATGCAGCTTTTTAGCAGTAGCAGTTACCTAGTAAACACATATGCAATAGTAAAATCAACAGTGTGCGTGTGTATGTGGGGCGGGGTACGATTTCAAAGTATTTTAATAAGGAAAATCTAACTCTTAAACCTTGTTTAAAGTTATTTATAAGTAGTTAAACTACAAATCCTGCTGTTGACTCAATACCAATCAGTTTATGGATAATCATTTCATCCCTAATTACTAAACTATTCCTAATAAGTGGAAAAGAATCAAGATGGTAAAAGTTCTCACATAAGGTGGTGTTCCAGTTACCTCGCCTCTTCCGGAGCATCAAAATACTCTGCTGGTGAATTTTTACAAAGCTAAGTTATTTTTGAAAGTTTGAACGGCTAAGTCATTTTAAAATCAAATGAGTAAAACTAACTTTATGGTGAATGCGGCGGTTCATTCAGCTCATTTAATAAGATCACAAAATAGAACATTAAAATTCCACAGCATAGTGATTAAAAAAAAACATTTATTTTATACCATGGGCAAAGCAGATAGCAAATTAATTTTAATGATTACTTGTAATATCTATGTTTTCCTATCTCTGTGTGCTTCTTGGTGGTTCATAATGGAAACTATAATGAAGTGCATTAATATGAAATATTAATTGCTATTTTTCATCTTGTTTAGCATGTTTTGTAACCCTAGCAGAGTTATATTGTTTAACATGCTGCTTATTTGCTCTTTTATTAAACACTTTGATGAGAAAAATATCTACTAAGATGAATGGGGTGAAATGCACTTTTTTTTTTTAAATCATGAAGAAAAGATAAAATTTGACATGCAGGTCAACTATCTGCATCAGTCGGTGTCTCGTCTTTTACCTTGCTGTCTCTGGAAGCAGTAGCACCATTCATTGTTAGATATCAAGCTGTCCTTGTATGTGTCACAAGAATTGAAGAATGCCTTGGTGCACTGTTCATTCTTATCAAGGTAAATGCTTCCGAGCTCTGACTGGTCCAGGAGCAGGTCATAGTTTGTATCCAGTCTATTAAACATCCAGCCAAGTGAATCCTTGCAAATTGGCAAAATACTGGTATCAAATCCTAAAGGCAAAGATAGAAAAAATAATTAGCTAAATTTGAAAGTCACAATCAGCAGCAAGCAATACAATGGAACGTAATAGTTGGTTCCTGTAAGAGCACCTACTCAACAATCATAAATAAGGGATGTAGGGATGGTAATACCTACCCTTCAGGATAGTTGTGAGGATTAATTAATAGAAGTCTATTAATGTAAAGCAGCTAGTAGTAATTAGTCATTCATTCAATGGCATTTATTGTAAATATATTAGATATATCTCCATTCTTTCCAGTGTTCAAACGTTTCTTGACAAATAGGAAGTCATAATGGATGTTTTTTTAGGTGTATATAGGTATTTACTGAATAATAAGGTCCTATTAATAAAGAAATGAAATTTATTTTCACTCAGATAAATTTTGCAGGGGATCCCTGGATGGCTCAGTGTTTTAGCATCTGCCTTCAGCCCAGGGTGTGATCCTGGAGTCCCGAGATCAAGTCCCACATCAGGCTGCCTGCATGGAGCCTGCTTCTCCCTCTGCCTGTGTCTCTGCCTCTCTCTCTCTCTCTCTCTCTCTCTCTATATATATATATATATATATATATATATACATATATATATATACTTAAAAATAATCAAATATACAATGAATATATATAGAGTCTATGTCTGCTCATGGACATGATGGATCACATAAATATAAATATTCTCTAGAATAAATAAATAAAATTTTAACAAAAGTGAAATGAACGCATAATACATAATAGAGTCCTTAATGCTCTGTGTCTTCATGGAGCCACAGTGATTGTGGTATTTCACCAGTAACACATATCCAGAGAGTGACCATCATGTAATTTATACAGGTACTCGGTCTTCTGCTTCCCTCGAGGCGATGTTTATAATTACAAATATGCTATAACGGGAGACAGCAAGGTGCACTAGGTATAGCGGGATGACAGCACCGGATTTGCACCCAGGGTATGAACTATCGGAGTGTGGGAGTCTCTGGATAAGCCATAGGCCCCACAAAAGCTCCTTGTCCTAAATAGCGTTAGATGCAATGCCAGTGTTTTCAAGCATAATTTAAAAATTTACGTTAAACTATTCATCTTTGTTAAGTTAAACCACCTTTGACAGGTATTTTGGTAGACCAGTTGCTGTTTTATTTGCTCTTCTCCTACTCATTACAAGTGAAAGTAAAATAATAACTCAGTTAACTGGTGTGAAAAAGAGGATGTGTTTAGAGTTGTGGAGACTTTCTGAAAACTGAATAGTCAAACAATTTAATCCTCAACAGCAGGGGTTGAAGAGTAGGTTGACCATTTACAAATGAAATTCTTACACGTAAACATCCTTGTCAATTTCAACACCTTAATCCTTCGTATTTTTTCAAAATGGGAAGAAAAGTAGCCTTAACCTCTCAAAAGTTTTTGTGGCTTTGCTTTGAGAGCTTACTCTGTAACACAAATGTCAACATAAAATAGGATTTCTGAAAATATAACCTGGAGAGATACTGAATAGATTTTAAACACAATCAGAACTAAGAGTTTACCTTTTATGTTAAAAAGAAATGAAATTCCTACAGAGTGCATGTCTGGTGAATGATCAGTTTGATGAAGTCTAATATTGTGTTAGATCCAGAATGTCGACTTGTATTCAGGTCCTGGCACTACCTCGCTTGGTTAAGTTATTACATCTAGGCTGTGGTGTCCACATCTAGATAATAAGAGGATTTTAAAAACATGATCTCCATGTTACCTTCAAGATCTAAAAATACAGTGAGTTCATGCTATTTGAAAAGTACATTTATACACAAAACCGTGTTATAAGGGTCATTAGAATCATAAGTAACAGAAAAGGAGTAGACATAAAATCATTTTAATATTCTAAATTAAACATATACTTTCAGTATGATTCAGTTTAGTTGACGCTACAAGTATAAGATGAAGTTAATTGGGAAGAAAATTGTTTGCTGTCTTGTCTTGAATTTTTAGAGCAACACAACCCTGAGACTGTGACCTGAGCCAAAATCAAGAGTCAGATGCTTAACGGACTGAGCCACCAGGCGCCCCAAGGAGCTGAATTTTGACAACAACCCAACTCATTATAGAAATGGATCCTAAAAAAAAAAAAAAAAAAAAGAAATGGATCCTCTCCTAGGGCGTCCAGCAAGGCATGTAGCCCTTTATGTAGCCCTGATTTTAGTGCAAGGAGCCCTGTGTTGGACTTTTTGACTTATAGAACTATAAACTAATAAATCTGTATTGCTTAAGCTACTAAATTTTGCAATAATCTGTTATATTCATAACAGAAAACTAACGTAGTTTATGAACTATATATATATTTTGCTGTTGGTTGCCCTAGGGCTTATGGTATACATCACTAACTTACCACCATCTACCTTCAAATAACATTTTACCACTTCACGTAGGTGGTAAGACATTGCCAGAGTATCCGTAAGTCATTTTTCACATTCTCACATATTTTGCTATTAGTGCTACCCATTTTGAGTCTTCCTGTGTTGTAAGCTCCACTGTACATTTTTATAATGTTCGCTCTGAACAATGTATTAGGTTTTCTAAGTGATTAAAAAGTGAGAAAGAAAAAATCTCTATTATTTTAAAGGAAAAAGTGTTCTCCACGCCATGACACTTCTGACACAAAATAGGCGAGTTTTCCACACAAAGCAATCCTCCGATACTCTGTGGATTCCAGTCGGGTGCCGGATAATTTAATTCAGTCTGACATTATCTACTCAGTGAGTGTAGATCCAACATGTTAAGGGCTCCGTCCCACAGAGTGCACCCTCAGGCCAGACCCCAATAGCAAGTAGTGGGTTCCCAGCATATTCATACTTCTGACGACTAGGCTACAGATGAGAGGTTCCCAGGATCCTTTCCTCAGGTTCCATAATTTTTTACGACAGCTCACAGAACGTAGGAAAACACGTTACTTATGTTCACTAGTTTATTATAAAGGAAATTATAAAGAAGACAAATGAAGAGCCAGTTGAAGAGGTACATAGGGTGAAATATGGAAGGGCCACAGGCACGGGAGCTTCTGCTCCCATGGAGCTGGGGGGCACTGTCCTGTCAGCACATGGGTACATGCACCAGCTCTGAAGCTCTCCAAACCCCTCAGCTTAGGGGTGTTTATAGAGGCTTTGTCAAGTAAGCATGATCAGGGGCGCCTGCGTGGCTCAGTTGGTTAAATGCCTGCGTTTGGCTCAGGTCATGATCCCGGGGTCCTTGGATGAAGCCCCGCCTTGGGCTCCCTGCTCCACAGAGTCTGCTTCTCCCTCTCCTGTGCTCCTCCACCCTGCTTGTGCTTCCTCTCTTTCTTTCTCTCTGTGTCAAATAAGTAAATAAAATACTAAAATAAAAAAAGTAGGCATGATCAATTAACTCAGTCTTCAGGCTTTCTTCCTGCCCCAAGATGACAGAGAGCGGACTAAAAGTGCCAAAATTCTAATCAACGACCGGCTTAGTATTTATGGTAAATACTGAAGAACATCATCCTGAGGTTCTCCAGCAGCCCACCAAGTGTCACATTTGAACAAAAGGTGTTCGTATTACCCAGGATGGCCCAAGGGACTTAGGCCCTCTACTTAAGATGCTCCCATCATCCTCATCCCCCAGGAAATCTTACAAGAGTCTAGGAGCTCCGAGTCAGGAACCAGAAGCAGAGCCCAAACCAGATTTCTTCTTGGGTCGCTAGTGTTTACCCCCATGTTAAGTATTTCGGGCTTCCTACATTCCTAAACGTAGATTCAAGTTTCTGAGTGGTATTAACCTTTGTGTCAAGAAATTCCTTTAGCATCTCTCAGCTTTGGATTAATGAAAACTTTTGGGTTTTTTGGCTTAACTTTTGAAAGACACTTCTGCCAGAGACTTTTTTTTTCTTCGAACACTCAAATGTTCTACTGTATTGTGGCCTTCATGGTGCCTGAGGAGAAGTTAGCCAACCTGCTGACCTTTGCTTCTCCAAACATTTTTTTTTTCCTTTTTTTTTCTTTTTTCAGATTGCTTTTAAGATTTGCTTTTCAAGACTGACTTTTAGCAATATACTTATGGCATACTTTGGTTTTCTTTGTTTCTGTTGCCTGATGTTTATTGTATTTTTCAATGTGTAGGTTTAAAATATTAATAAAATTGAGCAAACTTTTAGTTATTATTTCTTCATATAATTTTCTTCTGATCCCTTACATTTTTAGTATCTTTTTGAGACTTAATTACTCCTATGTTAATGCCCTTGACATTATCCCACAGATCACTAAGACAAAGACTTTTTTTTTTTTTTTTTCAGTTTCTGTTTTCTTCTGTGCTTCATTTGGATAGTTTCTATCATATATTTCATATCTATCATATATTTCAGGTCCATGGTTGGTTGGTTGGTTTTTCCCTTTCTTCTTTTCCTGCTCTCTTTAGGTGCTGTCAATCTCACTCAGCATGTTTTTATTTCATTTGTTTTGTGTTTCATCTCTAGACATTCTTTTTTTTTACAATTTTATTTATTCATGAGAGACACAGAGAGAGAGGCAGAGACACAGGCAGAGGGAGAAGCAGGCTCCATGCAGGGAGCCCGACGTGGGACATGATCCCAGGACTCCAGGACCACGCCCTGGGCCGAAGGGAAGCACTCAACCACTGAGCCACCCAGGCGTCCCTCATCTCTAGATATTCTATTTGGATGTTTTATTCATATTCTCTCTTGTAATTGAGATTCCTATTAACCTTTATACTATTGTGCATAATAACGATATTAATAATAGTTATTAAACATTAATAATAAAATATTAAAATAACTCTTATTTTTGCAATCCTTATATACTAATCCCATCCTCATTGTAATTTCTGGATATATTTCCAAGATTATGATTTCTCCACATTATGGACCATATCTTTTGCACTCTTGTCATGCCTGGTAAATTTTAGCTGGATCTTAAAATTGTGAATTTTAAATTATTGGTTGCAGGATTTTGTAGCATTTTTCTAGGTCCAACAGAAAAGTGATTGAAATTGTAGAAGAGAGAGGAAATAGGGTAGAAGAAATATTTCAAGACTTAATGGAGAATTTTCCAAAATCAATGAAATACGTTAAATCACAGAGTTAAGAATCTTAAAGAACTCCAAACAGGGTAAGTACCAGCTAAACAAAGAAAAACAAAAACCTACACATATCAGAATCAAACTGCTCAAGACCAATTAATAAGGAGAAAAACCTTTAAAGCAGCTAGAAGCAAATGCATTTTCCTGTAGGGGAACAAAGGAAAGAGATTGGTGGCAGACTACTAAGCTGAAACAGTACAAGCCAGAGAATCCAGTGGAAAGACCTCTGCATCGTGCTGCAAGAAAAACAGAGCTCGGGACCAAGCATTCTTTACCCAGAGAAAGGATCTTTGACAAAGGAACGAGAAATACCTTCAAACAAATAAAAATGGGAGAAAAATCATTTAAAGCAGATGCAAACTCTAAGAAATCTTAAGAAATAAGTTTTTGAGGTAGAATGCATATGACACTAGGAAGAAATTTGGATTGTTAGAAACCAAGAAACCAAAAAACCCTGAAGAATTCTGATAGTAGCATAGCTGAAGATGCATGTGACATTCATATTTTTTATTTCAAAAGCTTTAAAAGATAATTGAATGTTTATGTTCATTTGTTTTGTTTCTTAGATTCCACATATAAATAAAACCATACAGTATTTGTCTTTCTCTGTCTGAGTTCTATGACTTAGCATAATACCCTCTAGACCCATCTGTGTCATCACAAATGTCAAGATCTCATTCTTCTTAAAATTTGAGCCATATTCCACTGTGTGTACATACCCTACATCTTTATGCTTTCGTCCATCCATGGACACTGAATTGCTTCCAACTCGTAACTGTTGTAAATAATGCCACAGTAAACATAGGAGCACATGTATCTTTTCAAATTAGTGTTTTGTTTTCTATATGTAAATACCCAGCAGTAGAATTACTAGGTCATATGGTGTTTCTGTTTTTAATTTTTTGAGGAGCCTCCATACTGAGAAACAAACAAATAAAAAAAAATTCAGACTCTTAAGTACAGAGAATAAGCTGATGGTTGCCAGAGGAGAGGTGGGTGGGCAGATGGGTGAAATAGATAAAGGGCAGGAAGAAGGACAAATTCCAGTTGTAGAATAAATAAGCCACAGAGATGAACAGGACAACAGAGAGAATATAGTCAATCCTACTGCAATGTTGTATGGTGACAGATGGTGACAGCACTTATCATAGTGAGATCTGAATAATGTACAGAATTTCTGAATCAATATAGTCTTAAAACTAATTTAGTATGATATGTTAATTATACTTCAATAAGAATACATAAAAGACCATGGCGTGTCTAATCTAAAGTTATTAGCAGTAAGTGTTTGTAGCCTACATTAAAGCAAAACATATGTCAAAATAGCACAAAAGATGGGATAAATTGAGAATCATAAGTACTTCTAATATATGTAAAATGGCAAAGTATTATTTGGAGGTAGACTGTGACAAATTAGATTTGTATCTTGTAAATCCAAGTATAACCATTAAAAAACTTTCAAGAGGAGATAAAAACAATAAACCAAAAATAGAAATAAAATGACATCATAAAAAATACTTACTTGGTCCAAAATAAAGCATCTTAAGAAGGAAAAATGGGCAAAGAAGAGATAGAAAAGAGAAAACACCTAGCAAGAAAGTATATTATAATGAAACTATATCATTAATTATGTTAAAAATAAATGATCTAAGCATATCAATTAAAATAAAAAATGTATTAAAATACACACACATATGCACACACACTCTAACTATATATTGTTTTCAAGCAGACCATTTTATTTATTTATTTATTATTATTTTTGTTTGTTTGTTTGTTTTCAAGCAGACCATTTTAAATAAAATGGCATAGGAGGTTGACATTAGTAGGCTGGAAATGTATACCAGGCAAACACTGATGGAAAAAAGCCAGACTGACAATACTAATATTTTAGATTTAAAAATAAGGAATGTTACCACAATAGAAAAAGGCATTACATAATGAATATATATAACAACCTGAAAGTATCTGTATATAAAATTAAATTTCAAATTCATGAGAAAAAAAAAAACCTAACAGAACTGATTGGAGGAATAGACAAGTTCTCAATTTTATCTGGAGACCTCAACACTACTCTGTAAATGATCAATAGAATAGGTAGGGAGAAAAACAGTATGGGTATTAGAAAATCTGAACGACATCATCAACAAGCTTGAAATGATTTATACTGATAAAACACTCCAACAAATAATAGCAAAATACCAATTCCTTTTTAAGTGCATATGAAGCATATTCTGAGCCATAAAACAGATTATAACAAATTTGAAAGAACTAAAATCATACAAAGTACATAAAACATAACAAAATTATAATAGAGATGAATAACAGAAAGAACAAAAAATATAGAGAACTTAGAAAAAACAGACATAAACATGGATTAAATAATATATTTCATTTAATTCAGTTGAGGAAACATGATCTATTGCCAGAATCCTGTCTCACATGAAGGAATTGTGGATAGCTTAAAGATCCAAAATGCAAAAGTATATACATTGGAAGACATCCAGGGCATTGTTTTTTATGAGAGAAATTTCTTTAGGGACCCAAATTAAGAATTCTGAAATCCAAATAGAGAAGAAGTAGTGAGAAAATACTTGCAATACAATAAAGGATTAAAAAATTAGTAAGAGGTGCATAGTAAAAATATTTATGGGGCTGTATAGTGTACATAGTAGTCTCTCATTAGTAACAAGAATTTTTATGTAAATATATATGTTGCATGAGAATAAAGTAAGTTTGGAAAACCAAATATATCAGGCTCCTAACACTTGTTCACCTCATGATGGAAGGAGTGGATTTGGCTGGTGAACGGATGTTAACTCCCTTAATATACCTTCACGGGTCTATTTAAAAAATAGTTATGAATTGTATGTGTATTAAAATGAAAGAAATAGAAAAATGTTATATATGTATTTTTCCTTCATATCTGTGATACCTTAAAATAATTTAACACTCATTAATGTCTCAAAGAAATCATCATAAAATTAATTGCTTTTTTTTTTTTTTTTTATTGGCTAGCATATGGTGCAAGGACTACCGTGGTGTATAGATCCATTTGTTTCCATGGTAAATAACCCCCGAGAATTATACTTTTGAGCAATTTTATTTCCTTTTTATATATACTTGCCCCTCTTTGTTTTAGATATCATGTCTCGATGTTTTTAAGACACCTATTATGCGCACACTCCAGATATTTGAGTGTGGTTCTCAACTGACACTGGAGTAAACTTCAATAGAAGTAATGCTTATGTTACAATTGACTGGATGCATATGAAATGTTTGTATTAATGTTGTTTCATCTTTCTGCAGAGATTTTTTTTTTTTTTAGATCTCTTTGTTGCAGCCTTTTTGGGAAGAAGGTGTTGTTTCATTTTTAACTTGCTTCTAATGGTTCAAATTATTAGTTAAATATGTTCTGAACACCCGACATGATTATATATATTTTGAAATGAAGGTATTCACTTTGTTGAAACAAAATGTAGTCAAATTGACAATATTTTTATAATAACTTGTAAGAAGCAACCACCTGTTTGTTGCTACAAAATAAAAAAAAATAATAAAGAAAATGCAAGATATCTCAATAATTAGAACAAAATAAGCAGTGGTCTGGATCTTTCCTTTTATGATTTGAAATAAGAAAAGAAAACTCATCTACCAACTTTACAAATCTTTGTTTTCAAAAGATAAAGTTCAGGGCTGTACCTAAACAGCTCCTAATTGCATTAAAATGGGCATTGTTTTCAAGTCATCTGATTTTAAATTCAATCTTCCTCTCAATGTGAAGACAGCATGACATAAAGTGAACAAAGTCTCTGTAAGAAATTAAAATGCATTCATTTACCCTGGGGGTTTAAGTAATTGTCATTTTCTATGACTGAGCAGAGCATTTGGTACCTAAAAATGCAAACATGAGGCATTCTCTTAATCTGAGGTAGCCTGTTAATCCGAAGATTTTGCATGTGATTCTGATGTCTTGATTCTTTCCAAATTGACAAAAATAAAATTAATACAGTGGCTTTTTCAGAGAAGGATATCCCTCCCCACATACACACGTACTCTATTGTAACCATGTTTAAAAAGAAAACTGTGTATTGTATTTCTGTTCTTAAATTTTTGGAGATACAAATAATAAAACAAAATATATCCAGTATACAGACTACAATATGTATAACATATATTTTATTGAAAAAAAAAAACTCAAACAGGTATATTAATGGTATAAAGATCATAGAATCAGAGACTAAATGGCTTGATTTCCTTCAGCTTCTCTTTATAAAACACATTTTAAGTTTTTACCATCTTAGTTGCTTTTCTATAATGAATGGCTCAGTGGCCAACAATAGCTTTAAAATAGAACCAAACAAGATAGACCCAAAGAAACCTGACTTTTTAAATTTTTAATATTTATTTTAGTAGTCTCCATACCCAGCTTGGAGCCCAGTGCAGGGCTTGAACTCCTGACCCTGAGATCAAGAACTGAGCTGAGATCAAGAGCCTGAGGCTTAACTGACTCAGCCACCTGGGTGCCCCGAGAAACTTGAGTTTGTATATAAAGGAGATGTAGGTTGTTAAAAATAATGTCAAACTTTACCAGTTTGCTTAATTTCTTAAAAAGCAGTAACATTATTGATCTTCCCTGTCAACCAAAAACACTTTAACTATGGAATATTGACACTATCCAAGATTCAGATAAATAATCAATTCTTCTTAGGGAATGGCAATACTGTGTTTTAGATAACGGCCGTAATAAAATTTGGTCAGTCAAAAACGCAGGTTAGTACCCTACTGTGTTAGAGAATTGAGAACAACTACTAAAATAACCTCTAAGGAAAAAAAAAATCTATTATTTTTCACCATTGTGAAAAATATTTCTGACAGTGTCATAAGATGTTTATTTTTTTAAGATGTTTAACAGAAAAGTATGATACTATTAATCCGATGGCTAGTGTATGAGACTAGCAAGTTTCCCTTCTTTTTTTTTTTAATTAATTAATTAATTAATTAATTTTTTAAAAGTTTCCCTTCTTTAATGAAACCATGGTGTACATTCAAAGCTTATTGCTTTATAAAAAGAAGCAGAGTATCTTCCCATTTAAGTCCACTGACCCTTGACTCAGTCCTACTGTCAAACATGTGTCCTCCTGGAACCTGGGTGTCATTCATTAGTAGGAAAGCAGCGACAGGCCACTGTATTAGTCACTGGTCCCTATGGCGAGCCAGGGCTGTTTCTGGAGATCCCATAGCAGACGATTCCTGGCCTCATAGAACTCAAGTTTCCTTTGGAATAAATGCATTTGCTTTAAAGAAAAGCAAAGCAACATAACACTCAGACAAACACTCGTGCTGGTGTTACAATTTCATACGTGGTAGAAAGGAGAACCTCTGACGCCAGATATTTAAGCAGCAAGCAGAATGAAGTGAGAAGGTACAGATAACAGGGTGAAGAGTGTTCTTGGATTTCTCCCCAAAAAACAATAACTATGAAGCAAGTACTTTATTATGAGGAACTGCATTAATCGAAAATCCTGCTACACCTCCTAGAACCCACAAAGAGGTCAGCGGGGAGTGGTTAGGCCACAAGAGCAATCTGTATTAATTGTTTTTAGCAATCTGGCTGCTAAATAGGAAAAAAAAAATGAAGCTAGAGAACATATTACACATTCTGTACTCAGCTTCAGGATCATTAGCAGCTATGTAGTTCATATATAATGAGGCTGGGTTATGGGACTATGATAAAGGAAAACACAAGATATTGTGGTTTAATTTATATTTTTGCTCATTATAACTCTGCAGAAGAATTAAACAGATGAAAGGTTTGCATTACTTGGGGAGAGAGAATAATTTAGATTATGAAAGTATACAGATTAACCTACCTATAAAAAGAGATGATGAGATATGAGTAAAAAATAAAGTAGCGGATTTTTCAGATGATTTCTATTTTATAAGTTGATCCTTTGAGAATATCGTTTTCTGATTCCAAAATTGGTCATTCCATTTGGTTGAACCTAACATATTACATTCATGTGCAACAATGCCTGATAAGGCAATGGCTCTTCTTCTAGACAATATTTGGAGCCAGATTTTTCTGTGTTGTTCCTATGAGCCTTTATCGCTCTATGTGGTTGGTTGGAAGTAGCACAAATCTAAGGCTTTGTATGAAGTGTAGAACACTGAATTTGTCAGACTATTTAAGGATAGAAAGTACTGGCAAAGCAGATATAGACTAACATCCTTTCTCCACTCTCTTCCTGCATGCCAACCAGCTCTGTGCAACTCAGACTAACATCTTGAACTCATTCATTAACTTCTACTGTATGTTGGTCTGTAAGTTAAACCAAGCAGATGTATTTTTTTGAGAATTAATTTGTAAAGAACTACATATTCTATTCACAAATATTCTAATAATATAGAAAGTAAACTGTGATATTTCCAGACAGTAAAGTAAAAACTGACCATTTTTTTTGAAAATTTTACCGATTTAAATGTCATAAAGATACAAATTCATCAAAGCCAAATTATCTGTCTCAAAGGTAATAGATTAAACAATAAATGTTAGTATTTAAGCATCCTTCTTTGCACAATTGGAAAAATACACATTGTGACCCTCTCTCAGGTATTTCTTCTAGCATTGCCACTTTGATATTTAAATATAAAAATATTGTTTTCTCTAAGTTGCTCTTCAGATCTGTCACTTTCTATATTAGATTTGAAGTTGGTTGATGAAGCACAAGAACGGTGTTCCGACCACCCAATGCAGCAAGCTCCTTCTCCGTGATCAACTTCAATCCACTACCACTCTCTTCAGTCAAAGGAGTGTTAGAGTCTAAAGGCAAATGAGTGCAAATTGCTATCAAGCTCTCTTTCCCAGGGGTTAGGTGGGTGATGGAGAACAGAATGTGGGTCAAGGGCAGAGAATAGGAAGTGAGAGATCCTAAAATTAGCCTGACTCACAGGAATCTATAGACTCCCGGGGAGAAGGTCAGTCAGTATTCAATATTGACTCACTATATTGGGAGCTTGATTTCATAAAAGAGGCCAGGACAGTAAGAGATACAGGAATAAGGTGATTTCCTACACGGCTCAGGCAACCAGTGGCCTTCCTGATGTCTTGAGGTTAAGCCCGTGTGAGACTTTTCCATCCCATGTGAGATTATTGCCAATAAAGGGATATCATCAAATAGACTGGGGCTCAGTGAATAAACACAGGGAAAGCACCACATATCTAAAGGGCTCAAGTAGCCAGAGAGAGAAAAATTAGTTTCATGTTGAGTGGAATAAATATGGGAAGAGACAGTCTACTTAAATTTAACACACACACGCACGTACTTAAGAGTAAACACATAAAAAATGTACAATAATACTTTCTGGATGGAAAAACATGATTTCCCAGACAAGCAATCCCGTGGGTGAATTGTAGAGAGAATTGCCACTGTGAAGCATCAAATTAATGGTCTAGAGAATCAAGTGCAAGGAATGTATCAAAATACAGACCAAAGATATAAAAGGATTGAAATCATGAGTGAAATCAGAAGCTTAAGAGTCTCATATCCTCGTTTGGTAGATAAATGAATCACTTATAGTTAAGAATAAAGTTTGACCAAATGCTCACAATTGCCCATTACTCAGCCACTGAACTTTGGCTTGACCAAACGTTAGCCATGCTTATCTTTTTCCCCAGACACCTAAACTCTGGCTTTTCCACATGTTTGAGCAAGAACTAAAGCGCTAAGATACACAAAATCCTTCCTTAATTGATTTACTGAGAATCTGCTGAGCATGGAAACATTATTCCCTGTTAAAGTGCCCACATTCTGCTGCCTGCTTACCCAACACTTTTGGCCTCCTCATCCACAAAGGTATTGCTGGCCTGCCTTCTCCTTCCTGTAAAAGAAAGACTTTTCTGCAGAGTCCAAGTTTGACTTCTTCCTTGTCAATTTGGATGCATTTTATTTCTTGTCGTTGTCTCATTACTGAGGCTAGGACTTCCGGTCCTATGTCAAACAACAGTGGTGAGAGTGGACACCCTGTCATATTCCTGACCTTAGGGGAAAGGCTCTCAGGTTTTCCCCACTGGGAACGATATTATCTAGGGTCTTTCATATATGGGCTATATGATGTAAAGGTATGTTCCTTCTACTCTACATTCTTGTGGGTTTTTAATCAAGAAAGGATGCTGTATTTTGTCAAATGCTTTTTTTCTGTATCTTTTGAAAAGATCATATGGTTCTTAGTCTTTGATTTATAATGTGGTATATCACATTGATTGATATTTGAATATTAAAACACCCCTGTATCCCAGTAATAAATCCCATTTAGTCCTGGTGAATAATCCTTTTAATGTATTGTTGGATTCTATTAGGTAGTATTTTGTTGAGAATTTTTGTGCCGATGTTCATCAGAAATATTGGTCTATAATTCTCCTTTTTAGTGGAGTCTTTGTTTGTTCCTTATAGTCAAGAGTTTCTTATGGTTCGACTCCCTCTTTGTGTTATCTTATTTTTCCTTCCCTTCCCCTATAGTCATGTTTTTTTTTTCTTTTGTTTCTTAAATTCCACATATGAATGAAATCATATGTGAAATTGTGGTACTTATCTTTCTCTGACTGACTTATTTTGCTCGCCATAATAACCTCTAGTTCCATCCATGTCATTTACAAATGGCAAGATCTCATTCTTTTTTATTGCTTTTTGATTCATTCTTTTTGATTCCATTATAGATAGATTAGATAGATAGGTATCTCACATCTTTTTTATCCATTCCTCTGTTGATGGACATCTGGGCTCTTTCCATAGTTTGATTATTGTGGACATTGCTGCTATAAATATTGGGGTGTATGAACCCCTTCAAATTACTATTTTTTTATCTTTGGATAAATATCTAATAGTGCAATTGTTGGGTCTCAGGGTAGTTCTATTTTTATCTTTTTGAGGAACCTTCATATTGTTTTCCAGTGGCTGGTATTATTTATTTAAATTTTTGGAAGAATTCCCCAAGGAAGCCATTCAGCCATAGATTCTTGTTTGTTGGGAGATTTTTTTTTTTTATTACTGATGCAATGTCTTTTCCAGTTATGAGTCTGTTCACATTTTCTATTCCTTCCTGCAACAAAGACCGTAAGATACCTAGGAATAAACCTATCCAAACAGGTGTGCTATGAAAACTATAGGGCACTTATGAAAGAAATTGAGAAAGAGATGAAGAAATAGAATAACATTCTGTACTTATGGATTGGAAGAACAAATATTGTTAAAATGTATATCCTACTCAAAGCATCTACACATTCAATATAATCTCCATCAAAAAAAATCAGCATTTTTCACGGAGCTGGAACAAACAATTCTAACATTTGTGTGGAAGCAGGAAAGACTCTGAATAGCCAAAGTAATGTTGAAAAAGAAGACCAAAGCTGGAGGCATCATAATTCCAGAATTCAAGCTGTATTAAAAAGCTTCAATCATCAAGACAATATGGTACTGGTACAAAAATAGACACATGGATCAATGGAACAGAATAGATAACTCAGAAAGGGACCCTCAATTCTATGGTCACCAATCTTCAACAAAGCAGGAAAGAATATCCAATAGAAAAAAAAAAAAAAGACAGTCTTTTCAACAAATGGTGTTGGGAAAATTGGGCCGCAACATGCAAAAGAATGAAACTGGAACATTTTCTTACAGCATACACAAAAATAAACTCAAAATGGATGAAAGGCCTAAATGTCAGATTAAAAACATCAGAATCCTAGAGGAGAACACAGGCAGCAGCCTCTGTGACCTGTGCCGAAGCAAATTCCTGCAAGCATGTCTCTAAGGGCAAAGGAAACAAAATATGGATGGAGAGATGGGGTAATTGGGATTTCATCAAGATAAAAAGCTTCTGCACAGCAAAGGGAACAATCAACAAAATTAAAAGCCATGTTATGGAATGGGAGAAGATATTTGCAAATGACACATCATATTAAAGGGCTAGTATCCAAGATCGATAAAGAACTCTTCAAACTCAATACCCAAAAGACTAAAAATCCAGTTAAGAAATGGGCCAAAGACATGAACAGACATTTCTCCACGGAAGACATACAAATGGCCAACAGACACATGAAAAAAAAAATCTCAACATCACTAATAATTAAGGAAATACAAATCAAAACTGCACTGAGATACCACCTCACACCAGTCAGATGGCTAAAATTAACAACTCAGGATACAACAGATGTTGGCAAGGATGCAGAGAAGGAAGAATCCTTACACACTATTGGTGGAATGCAAGCTCATGCAGCCATTTTGGCAGAGTATGGAGGTTCCTCAAAAGGTTAAAGATAGAACTACACTATGACCTAGCAATTGCACTACTATTTACCTGAAGGATACAAAAATAATGTTTCAAAGGGACACCTGCACCCCTATATTTATAACAGCAGTGTCCACAAGAGCAAACCATGGAAAGAACCCAGATGTCCATCACCAGATGAATGGATGCATGGAGCCTGCTTCTCCAAGGACTATTTCCTTCCAATATCTCTACAAATTGCAAAATACTTTGTAGAGCATTGGTCTCATATTTAACTGTAACTACAATCTATCCCATTCTCTGTAAACACAATCTTTATGTGTATGCATGAATGTGCAGGGGTGTGTGTATTTTTCCCCTATCTTCATATGGTATTATCAAATTACATTATAAAATCACTTAAGAAGTGTGTATTGTGATTAGCTTAGGAATAGTAAGTGCTTATATAAATTACATATTACTAAAATTTCTAGAAATAAAAAAAATAAAAAATAACCTTTTAACAAACTTAATGTTTTAAAAATACCATTTCTTCAATAAATGGTACTGGGAACACCATAGAACTACATGCAAAAGAATGAAACTGGATCACCTTTTAACATCATATACAAAAAATGAACTCAAAATGGATTAAACTTCTGAAACCATGAAACCTGAAAATCCTAGAAGACAACATTGGCAGTAATTTCTCTGACATTGGCCATAGCAACACTTTCTAGATATGTCTTCTAAGACATAGAAAACAGAGGCAAAAATAATCTATTGAGACTACATCAAAATAAAACGTTTGCATAGTGAAGGAAACCATCAACAAAAAGGTGATCTACTGAATAGGAGAAGATAATTGCAAATGACTTATCTAATAGAGGGCTAATATCCAAAATAGATAAACAACGTATACAGCTCAAC
This sequence comes from Nyctereutes procyonoides, assembly GCF_905146905.1. Classification (NCBI taxonomy): domain Eukaryota; kingdom Metazoa; phylum Chordata; class Mammalia; order Carnivora; family Canidae; genus Nyctereutes; species Nyctereutes procyonoides. The sequence goes on along the minus strand of NW_026575122.1, from coordinate 1,795,250 downwards.
ACCAAACACACACACACACACACACACACACACACACACACACACACAAACAAGCAGTCTGATTTTAAAAAAATGGGCAAAGGACATGAATAGACATTTTTTCCAAAGAAGACATACAGATGGCCATAAATATATAAGGAATGCTCAACATCACTCATCATCAAGGAAATGTAAATCAAAACCACAATGAGATGTCACCTCATACCTGTCAGTACAGCTAAAATAAGGCAAGAAACAACAAGTGTTCATGAGGATGTAGACGAAAAAGAACCCTTGTACACTGTTGGCAAGAATGTAAATTGCTAACATCACTGTGGAAAACAGTATGGACATTCCTAAAAAAAATAAAAATAAAAGTACCATATGATCCAATAATTTCACAAAGGTATTTGCCCAAAGTATACAAAATATCAGTTCAGGACCCTGGGTGGCTCAGAGGTTAAGTGTCTGCCTTCAGTCCAGGGTGTGATCCCGGAGACCGGTATTGAGTCCTGCATTGGGCTCCCTGCATAGAGCCTGCTTCTCCCTCTGCCTCTGCCTGTGTCTCTGCCTCTCAATCTGTGTCTCTCATGAACAAATAAATAAAATCTTTAAAAAAAATAAAACAAAACATCAGTTCAAAGAGATGGATGCACCCTTATATTTACTGCAGCATTATCTACAAGAGCCAAGATATGTAAGCAACCTATGTTCATGATCTAGAAGATGTTATACTAAGTGAAATGAGTCAGACTGAGTAAGAAAAATACTATATGATTTCACTTACTATGGAATCTAAAGAATGAAGTAAACAAAAAGCAGAAACAGATCTAAAAATACAGAAAACAAACCAATGGTTCCCAGAGGACTGGGAGGTAATGGGCTGGACAAAATGGGTAAAGGGAAGTGGGAAGTACAGGCTTCCAGTTATGGAATAAACAAGTCATGGGAATGAGAGATACAACATATGGAATATAGTCGGTAGTAACTTAATAGTGATGTTTGGGACACATGGTAGGTACACTTCTGGGGAACCTAACGTCATGTATAAAGAAGTTGAATCACTATGTTGTACACCTGAAAATAATGTAACATTGTAGGTCAACTATACTGTTTTTTTTGTAGGTCAACTATACTTAAAAAAAAGTATTAAAAATATAATAACCCAAATCCTTTAAAAATTCAATTAGCATAAGTTAAATAAACTTTTGTAAAAGAAACTAGTTTAATATGTTTTTTTAGTAAAAAAAAAAAAAAAAAAAAACTGGGACACCTGGGTGGCTCAGCTGTTGAGCATCTGCCTTTGGTTCAGGGCGTGATCCCAGGGTCCTGGGATTGAGTTCCATATCGGGCTCCCCATGGGGAGCCTGCTTCTCCCTCTGCCTATGCCTCTGCCTCTCTCTCTCTCTCTCTGTCTCTCATGAATAAATAAATAAAACCTTAAAAAAGTGTAATAAAAAAACTGTATCTTCAGAGTTATCAGCATTACATATAATGTAAGCATACATTTATACTCTATTGGAACATATTTGTCCTAAATTTAAATAGGATATTGATTCAATAAGTTAGCATTACATCTACTAGAGAAATTTAAATTTATGTACTGTTTGCCTCTAATTTTTATGATTCACACTAATTTTGTAGTTTCATTTTTATATATTTGGGTCTGTTAATAAACATGTTCATTTTTGCAACTTAAAAAGCTACATATAAAAAATTGAAATGGGTATAAAAAGTATAAAATATATATTTATAAATCCTCTTAATCTGCAAAATGCTAATGCATAACAGTTCAAAATTATCTACTTCATAGTTTTCTATATAAAATAAAAATCACTGTAATTTAAAATGATAGTCTCTATATAAGTAATACTCTAGTAGGAAAAAATAATGATATAAGCAACTTGATATGCAAGGTATGCAAGATATGACTTTGTTAAAAAACATAGTTTTACTCTAAAATAAAATTACTGTTACAAAAATGCATAAGACCAAATGGTATATGAATACAAAAAAATTATAAAAGGATCCCTGAAACTATTTCCATGGTCAGGGCTCACTAATATTTGAAAGGTTTATTATATAAAAAATTAAAATGAGTATTAAATATTATACAGATGTAAAACTAAAATTTTGTTTCTCTTTTAAAAATTACAAATTTTTCTTGGATTAGTTGTCTTTCCTTAACCAGAAATTGTGATAATAAGGTTTTCTTTGTCTTCTGGGTAATCTCCTATGGCAAACATTCTGTGTTTTATCAGAATATGTTTCTGTGCTTTATGTTGACTTTATTGTTATATCTTGATTATAAAAGTCACTCAGTTTTCTTACTGTCATATTGAAAACTCATAGCTCAATTATGGATGCTTACAAGAAAGACATTTAGTTCTAAGTAATAAAGAAAGATTGACAATAAAATGTTGATGAATATATTGGGCAAGTGCAATAAAATTAAATATAGGAGTGATAATATTACTATCAGATTAGGTGAAATCTGTGCAAAAAAGCAGTAAGTAGAATATGGTATCATAAAATAAAGTGATAAGCATAATTTATTAATGTATAGATCATAAATAAATCTATATATTTAAAAAATAGAGTAGCAAGCACACATAGCAAAAACTCCCCAAAATACTAGAAGGAATGATTAAAAAGAATTATAATGGAAGTAGTCATCAATATACCTTCCTTAAAATTGAACTTGTAAGTTGACATAACTAGTGGTTTTCCGGGTGTATGTGTACTGTTTTGTTTGGTGCTCTGTACTGAATTGTGTCCTCCCAAAATGCATATGATGAAGTCCTATCCCCTAGCTGGATGGCATTTGGAGATGGGCCTTTGGGGGCAGTTGGTCATGAAGGTGGAGCCTACGTGAGGGGATCGGTGCCCTAATAAGAAGAAACCCTAGAGAGATCCCTTTCTGATTTCGCCATGAGAAAAGATATCTACAAGCAGGAACACAGCCCTCTTCAGAATCCAGTCTGCCGGCACCATGATGTAGGACTTCCCAGCCTCCAGAATTCTTGAAATGTCAACTGTTTAATCCATCTAGTCTATAGTATTTTATTAGAGTGGCCTGAGCTGAATGAGTCATTTTATATCGTTTTGCTGTATGAAAGTACTCCCCCACTAATATTTTATGTTCAAATTCACTACTAATTAAGGGAATGCAAATGAGATTAATAATGAACTATTACAGCATGCTCACCAGAATGGAAACGTTAAAAAGAATGGTGATATTTTTGCTGCCAGAGATGAAGACAAAAGTTAACTCACATGTTTTGCAGTTAGAAATTAGAAACACCTTAAGATTTTTTTTTTTTTTTTGCAAAGCAACCTACAACATCTATTATCATTTATCATTTGAAATGCATGCACATGTTGACCCATCACTTCCACTTCTTGGAATCTTTCTTAGAAATAAAAACATAACAATCAGCTGCAGAATTGGTCGTCATGGAGAAAATAATGGAAGCAATAAACAATCATTCTTAAGAGGAAAACTGTGATTAAATTGTGGTACATCAAGGTAATGCAGCATTTTGATGGTTTCTTTGTTTCTTCCATTCATACTAGTATTTTTTTTTGCAGTGCTATATATCAAACTACTCTACTTCTATAATACAATGGTCAGTAAAGATTTCTGTCATCTAGTGTGTGTGTGTGTGTGTGTGTGTGTGTGTGTGAGAGAGAGAGAGAGGGAGAGAGAAAGAGAGAGAATCCGAATAAACACGTAGCTTACTACTGCAGTAGATACAGAGAAATGCTGTGAAGGAAAAATAAAAATACGAAGGAAATGGAATATAGTATCATGGGTCAGTTCACAAATTAAGTATGATTGAGTCAGGAAAGAACACACTCGGATGATGTACAGATCTGAGGAATTGAGGCAGTCCGCCATTTTTCTTCTAGTGATTTGTCTTATCTTCCAAATGGATTTCGTCTCTTACTTCTAGTTGGCCTCTGACCATTTCAAGTAGTAAAACTAATCCTATGTCCAGTTTTTCATTTACTTTCCAAAGATATTCAGCTACTTATGAGTTTCTTGTAAATAACCCGCTATATTAAGAGTGCCTCATTTCTTGAAATAAGAAGCCGGAAAGGGAAATGGTATTTATGGATGTGTACAATTAGCCAGGCACTGTGCTGAGTGTTCTAGGAGCTCTCCTTTTATCCATCTCCAAATATGGGAGAGATTACTAGTCTTAAGTTTAAAAGAGAAATTTGAGATCAAGAAATACAAATATTCAAGTCTGGGAATTGGTAGGATAGTTGTAGACATGGATTTTTAAAGATCAATATGTAAGGGTCTGGAACAAACTTTTACCTTTACTTCTCACCCCAGATGTGTTTGCTTTATGAATAATACAGGGACAAACAAGCTCTGTTGTTCCTATTAAGTAAGGTTAGTCATTTTAGCTATACTCAAGGCATCCAAAAAATTAACATCTGGCAAAAATGTAATCAATAATTCCAAAGACACACCTGAGAAATACTCCTACAGGGTAGGGGAATACTATAATCTCTTTCTGAAGTTCATGAGAAGAAACATATATACATCGTCATCACATGTTCGTAGATTATTATGTCTATCAGTGATAGCTGAGTTTAGTTAAAAAGAATTATTAAATTAGTTAAGAACCTATATCAGATTCATAAATACAAAAGGTTGAGATTGTAGAAAATCCCTTGATGAGAAGACAAACAAACAAAAAAAAGAGGTATTTGGGGACCATAAAGAATGGATAACCATGACCATCTATGAGGTGATCTTGTTAGAAAGTGCTATCGAGGGGACACCTGGGTGGCTCAGTGGTTGGGCATCTGCCTTTGGCTCAGGGCATGACCCCTGGGGTCCTGGGATCGAGTCCCGCATTGGGCTCCCTGCATGGAGCCTGCTTCTCCCTCTGCCTGTGTCTCTGCCTCTCTCTGTGAGTCTCTCAGGAATAAATAAATAAAATCTTAAGAAAAAAAAAGTGCTATTTGAGGATTGCAGAGTAGAGTGAATGGGTCATGTCACAATGAGCAAAGAAGGGCACATGCTTGGGACTTGGTCAACTACAAGATGCTGCTTCTAATTATTGCCCCACCACCTCTTCTTATATTTCAGAGCAAATACTTCAATACTTCAATCAAATACTTCAATCTTTGAAGCCTCCTCAGATTAAGCTCATATTTCAATATCTTTCTTTTACATGTATTAAATGTGTAATAATATGTTTTTATAAATGGAAAATATAGAATTAAAGTTCATACAATTTTCATAGCAAGTGCTTTACTTCAATTGCCATTTCCTACTTCTAAGGAGTTAGAAAACACTCTGAGGAAATTATACAGATGATAAAATATTCATGTAATCTTCATATAGCTTATTTTCTTCTTTTTAAAATGAATTTGATTTGCACTGTGTTGTTGAAAGCACTCTTGTCTACTGGCTTTGTTGGGTCAAAGTAGAAATGCCTGCAGAGTCATCACGGAAAGGGTAGCCTGGGTGAGGGGAGGGGGTGACTAATTGTGTCTGTAAAACTCTCAAGCACTCGAACAATCTTACCTTTATCTCTAGTGTTGTTTCATTCTTTACCACTGCTATCAAAACTGAAAAATATTCCTACTCTTTCACTTCAACTGGAAGTTAATGTCGTCTCTGAGGGGATATGTCTTTTTTTTTTTTTTTTTTAACCAATCAGAGTTGTCACAAATGTTTTATTTCCTTGCAAAATACTATGAGTGTGCTTGGAAGTAATAGCAATGTTCTGATTTTTGTTCAGCACCTAAGCAAAGAATAAATTTTGAAATATGTGTTTTGATCTAAGTGATTCATTGGAAATAAAGTTCCATGTCAAAGGCAATGGCACATGTCATATTTAGAAATCTTACTGCTTCTCTCAGGCCTCAGTAATGCTTTTGTCTTCTTGTTTTGGCTTCCACTTTCATGAAGGGCCTTGAACCAGTCCCGCAATCTGTTTGCCACTTCCCTGAACTCCAGGTCACTGCATGCTGAAAACAAAGAGAAACAACACAAATCTTGAATGATAATTTAGCATAATGCCAATGCTAGTTCTCAAATTATTTCAATAACTGAAAAGCAACAGTAATGAAATGTAGTACAATTACGTTTCACCTTTTTTAAAATGAAAATTAAATATATGTTTCAAATATAATGAGATGTAATATAATGATGACATTTTGTCCAATAAAGGGAGATTATTAGTGGAGGTCTACTTCTACTCCTCAGTGGGATATGGCACTTGATGGAACGTTCGTATTGCTAATATCACATAAATTCAGTCTTAATATTTGTACACTGAACACTTTTGTTATGGTAAGAAGGTAGATGATCTGGGGAAATAATGGGCTGAAAATCCAAAATGAATACTTACACATTTATTATAGGCCAGAGCTATTATATGTTATGATTTTATAAATCTGCATTAGTATATTAAATCCAGGTTGTATATAACCCTATATATTTTTTGTGCATAGAAAAGGAAAAGCTATCTTATTTAACATCAGAAATGGTTGTAAAATATTAAAGAAAATGATATAAATTTCTGTTTTAAGAATAAGGTGTTAGTGGACTTTGACATTTGGAACTTGAATTAATTCATTTAAAAATAAATGAATGCAGTTAACAATAAATGAACTAATTCATTTATTTAACCAATAATATACCACTACCAATAATTATATTCTCTAGAATAGTGTCTACAATAAAGAGTAGTAGAATATCATAGATATGTATCTGTATGTATGTGTGTGAGAGATGAATGATAAAATATGGTGTGTCAAATTTAGTCCTTTGTTGCCAAAATATTTTGAAAATATAAGAAATACTTATTTACATTGTTTAGAGGACATCACTACTGTGGGTGCAACTCTTCTACAAGTAGCATATATGTGATTTCCTGAACTGACTGCAAGCACTCTTTAATAGTACTCTTGTTCATTTTGCTAAAAAAGAATAACTTACATGCTGATTCATAAATGCCACATCACATTTAGTATAAATTACATACATTACATCACTGTATGTATTATACATAATAAACATGTATAACATAATTTAACAAATGGAATATTATATGATGCAATATAATTTAAAACCATTTACTAGAATTAAAGAGAATCAAATTCCAGATTAACAGGACCTTCCAAGTACCCAGTAGGATGGGTGAGCCACACCAGTAATGCATTCTGATATTTTAGGACAGTAGAGGCAAAGAAGAAGATCCCACAAGTTGCCATGAGAGGAGAGTGACAAAAATCTCATAAACAAAGAATGAAGAATCAGAGTGTCTGCATTTTTCATTAGCAACATTGGCAATCAGAAAGACAGCTGAAAAACTGCTTTGGAAGTCTATATCCAGAAAAATCAGCTGAGAGAATTAGCTAAAGAGATGTGCCAATGTACAAGACTTAAAAAAATAACCACCTCCTTAACGTTTCTTTAGGAAGCTACTAGGGGATGTGACACCCTAGACACAGAACTAAGAAAGAGGGTGGCCGAGACACAGGAAATAAAAGATTTAAGAGAGAAGTGAAAGTAATGTTTCGAATGATGGTGAGGAGGAATCCCAGAATACACGTTGCGTGCCAAGCATAGAGGCAGATGGCAGTAGGTTTGAAAATCTTTGGTGAGGACGTACAGAATTCATCACTATCCCTTCTTTATTCGGGAAAACGGTGCCCTATAGTGAGAGTCCCAGGAAGCATCACTTTTCCTGATAAGGACTATGACGGCTGAGACTGAATGGTAAGGCCACATGATGTGCACTCCTGGGTGAACGGTTACCCTCCAGCCCGGTATCTCTGTTTAAACAAACATGTAGGCAAGAGTCTTCTGATGTCATAAACTGTTATGCTACAGAAAACAACACCCGCCTGAAAAAGAGGGATTCTTCTCCATACACATGTACACATTACCTGTCTCTGGAAGGATATTTAGACATAAAGCGGGTAAGCCTGATTATCTCCAGTCCGACCAACTGGATGAACATAGGAAAATGGTATGAGAGAGTCTTAATTTTACCATTCATTTTTTTCCTTTTGAGTTGTGTGCTACATACCTGTATTAATATTCGAAAATAAATTTAAAATTAAAATTTCTTTTAAAAATCAATTACCATGCATTATCCCTTGACCTACCAATTCCTTTCCTTGGAATTATCACCCAGCATACTACATACATACTAAGTGATTTAAATTGTACAATACCATTTATTCAGCATGTTTATAACAAGAAGTTACAGTTGTTAACAAAACTGTCCATGAGCTGTGGCCTGGTGAGATTGGTTAGATATATCCATCCAGTGAAGCTGTATAAATGAATGAAGCTCATAAATGGAGTTTACAAGCTTACTATGTGCTGATATAGACATCAACACACAATACAGCTTTTGGTGAAAAAAAAGGATGAGAAGGTAAGAGTGTGTTTTGTATGCTTGCATTTGTGTGAAAAGGAAGGAAAAATGCATTTGTTTATATATGCTTAAAATATGTCTGAAAATACACATGAGAGATTCGGGAACATTGTCACCTCTGTAATGAGAATGGGGGAGGTATAAATTGCCCAGAGACATGAATAAGTACATTTATACTTTTAAGAGTTAAAGCATGTATTTATCTAAGACTTAAAGCATATTAGTGCATTAACTACTTTAAGCAAATGAGCATTTAAAATTAATTTTAGTTCTTTATTTTCTTTACCCATCTTATGTTTTTTTCCCCAAACCACACTCATCAAAAAGCAAACTTTCATCCAATATAATATCTGTTGAAGAATGATGAAGTCTGTTGAACAGATAGGCACCTATTTTCTTGTCTTGCAGTTGTAAATACAGCATTCATTAGAGCATTAGCATGTTAGTACAGATTTTTTAAAAATTTGCCCAAAAGTGAGACATTATATGTATCTATTGTGTGTCATACACACAATACACCTTAGTTTAAGTTTCAATATAAGGTTATGTATTTATTGTAATTAAATGTTTTAGGAATTAAGAATCCTGCATTAATAATTATAATAACAATGGTAATAACAGCTAGCGCTGCATACTTACTGTTAAATTATGTACATTAACATGTTTAATCATAGAAACTTTATGAAGATTATACTAGTATTTTTTTTTAAGATTTTATTTACTTATTCATGAGAGACACAGAGAGAGAGGCAGAGACACAGGCAGAGGGAGACGCAGGCTCCATGTAGGGAGCCCGACGCGGGACTCGATCCTGGGACCCTGGGGTCACACCCTGAGCTGAAGGCAGATGCTCAACCACTGAACCCCCCAGACGTCCCACTAGTATTGTGTCCACATAAGTTTAGGAAATTGAGGCATTGAGAGCTGTAGAATGAATCTGCCTGAGGTCAGACAGGTAAGGGGCAGAGTCACATGATGAATTTAAAACATGGAATTCAGAATCCACAGTTTTAATCCTTATAGCAAATCAATAATAATAACAGCAAGGACAAGAAACTAGTATGCTCCAACCTAGACCAAATAAGCAGTATTTCACTTAAAGCTTACAAATTTCCATTTCAGTAAGTTATGATTACAGTGAGATGATCATCACTGCGAAGATACACGGTGTTAGCAGAACACATTCTTAGAAGACAATAACACAAAACCTACATAAATACATCTCTTGACTTTAAAGGACTTGTGTACCTCAAGTCCAAATTTTAAAGCCAAATAAAAACATCACAGGATCTTACTGAAAAATAAGCTACAATATATGCCACCACACGTTCTGGAGTAGTTAACGAGAGCCCCAAATGGAGGCTACTCAATGACACTTGCCTTTTCTGCTTCTTCTGATGTTTTTAGGGCGGCTACAATGGTGTCATTATTTTTTATAAGTCGTGAAACTGTCCTTGTCATAGACACAAGGGAGGAAATGCCTCGCTCAAACAACATAGAAACATAGCTTTACTTACAGGATGACATTTCTACTTCACTGGTTACCAAACCTTTGTTGCAGACATGTTCCAGTTGGAACATGACCAGTCAGGTCTCACCCTTGAAGTGTCTAGAAGTCATCAGTGATTTACTACTGTTCTCTTCCAGAAGAAGTCAACTAATGTCTTCATATTTCCCAACAGTTCTACTACATGGATTCTTTTTCTAGAGATAATATCTTGCATTTATACAGCATGAAATGCCTCTAATGAGGCTTTACATTTGATTTTAATATCAAGTCTGGAAGATTAGGTTAAGGATTATTATGGCTTTTTTATAGCTTTGGAAACTGGGACATAGAAGTTAAATGACTGTTCTAAATTTTATAGCCAATAGGGAACTAATTTGATTGATGCTCATTGATCTCATTGTATTTGTACTCAGGAATAAATAACAATAATGTAATAAATATGGCTTTAAACTAAATTTGAAGAAAGGTAAGTTTCAATGCAAGGTTCTTGAATTGTGTCAAATTATTAATTATTAATAATTATTGTCAATTTATTAATTAGAGCATGTTATTATATAAAGCAAATGCATGAAAAGGAAAGAGGCCTTGGAAAAGTTATACATGTATTTATACTTGTGTACACAAAGGCACACAATCACATATTGGGTAAGTTAAAATACATAACAGAATGGGTGGAGGTAAACCCCCCCCCAAAAAAAAAAACATTTCTAGGATGTAAAATAAAAGCAATAGAGGGAGATGATAGAGGAAAAACATAAAAGAAAGAGTAGGAGACATGGAGGATTAGCTCAATATTCAACTTACAGAAATTATTAAGAGAGGAAGAAGAATTTGAAATTGATAAAATCATCTTACAATATAGAAAATCATTCCTATAACAAGAGAGGTTTTTGGAGAAAGGGGGATCACTGAGCTCCTAACTGAATGAATTAAACATACACACATACACAGACTGAGACATCTTTTAAAATTATTTAGCATATGAAATGTAATAACAAGATTATAAGAGCCTTCGGGAAGAAAACAAAAATAATCACACAAAAAGCACACAAAAGGTTATTATCAAAGGCAAAGAATCCGTATCCCAAAAATCATTAGTATAATGGATTACAGAGGAACCCGAAGCAAGCCTTCAAAATTCCAAGCACAATGGATTTTAATCGAGTTCTCCTATCTATTGGTGTGAAGAAAACAGGACGTAATAAAAGCCTTTTCAGGTGTGTAAGAACTCAGATTTTTGCATTCCATGCCACCATGAGAATGGGCTGCAACAAAACATAAGGAAATGAAGCAAAAGACGTGAGATTCACAAAAGAGGCACTGGATTCGAGAAAAACTTCGCACACTAGTGCAACTCCTCGTGTTGCGCACGTGAGGATGGGACGAGGCTGGTGGACTGCTAGAGGGAGAGAGGGATTCGACAAGACAGCCCCCTTGGGACGGCTTGCAGAAGTCAGAGTCACGGTAAGGCAGTTGGGATGTGATCCAGGAGAACACATTTAAGAGTGATGCTGGTGATATTCTCCGTTGAGAAAGAAAAATATGTATTTTTTTACAGCTAGAATAATTCTAGCATAAATCATCACTTCCAGTGAACAATAGTCACATTGTCACGACACTGTAGAAACTCTTAATATACAAATTGACTCACCTAATTGAAGCATCTACAGAAGCCCTAACCGCGGTCATGGACTATCACTTAAGTGCTACCAACTTTGGCAACGAACAGGCCAGTGACCGGGACCAGAAACCAGAGGCGAACCTGAGGACACTTAGGGGGAAATATGTCCATGCTCATGTCCTCCTTTTACAAAATGAGGAGGTAAAAGGTACCTATGGAATTGGAAACAGATGGTTAGACGTTTTTGTTTTTGATTTTTTTTTTTTTTACTAATGTTTTTGCTTTTTAAATTGTAATCAGTGGAAAACTAAGAGGAGCCCTGTAATTATTTTGGAAAGTGGGAGGGAAGTGAAATTCATTCTCATTTATCAAAGCAGAGAATCTAAAGGTAATGTCTGAAGTTGATAAATAGCTATTTCACAACTTGGCTAATCACCAGATGGGGAAAACCCAGCAATGCCTAAAAACGATTAGCTCCATGGCCCAGGGGTGGGATGACAAGCGAGCGGGGCAGGAGGCCGATTGTTGACTTGCATTGTGATCCCTCCCCTACGTGTTACCTCTGTAACCCTAGAACGCCAGCTTTGGGGGTCCCCCCATGGCCTGCACTGTTTCTCTCCTTCGTGGAAGCTGCTGGGCAACACCACTTGCATTTTCTAGGCAGAAGAGCTGAGGGTGGACAGTTAACGGTTATTGATCGTACTCATTAAGTCAAACATTGAGGTATTAGTTTCCTTTATAACATTCACTGGCTTAGAGAATTTCTTACCTCATTTCAAATCATAGTATTTGGGGGCAAAGCTGGGACTCCTCATTCAGAACAACGTCTATTATGTTCAACTAGCATCTCTTCCTTACCAATGCACAATAAAAGATACCAGGGTCAGACAGGTCTACACAAGGATCCTGGGTATCCGTCATTCCAGGTGTCTGACATCACTCAGAGGAAATCAAGAAGGGTGAGAATTGATGGAAAGATACCAGGCCCAGGTCCAAGACATTTCACTTGTAGAGGCCCTAATCAGTAGCGTATATTAAAAGTACTATTTTAGGTATCAAGTCTTTGAAAATGTTTCTTGTGATTGTGCAAGTTAATTTTCTTTTGCCAACATTAACTCGTTTAATTTGAAATTGGCAACGATGTATCCGAAAGCATTGGGCAAAGCGAGAGAGAATTCTTGCCAAATCAAAAACCACACGCTTTCTGAGATTTAATTAGTTTTAATTTTTTAAACATTTTATTTATTTGAGAGAACGAAAGCACAAATGGTGGGGGGAGGAGCAGAGGGAGGGAGAGAGAGCAGAAGGAGAGTCCTGGCTAAGGAGGGGCCCTACATGTGGGGAGCGGGGCCGGGGGCGGGGAACGCGGGGTAGGTGCTGGATCCCAGGACCTCGAGGTCATGACCTGAGCTGAAAATATTTAGCCGACTGAACCACCCAGGTACCTCTTAATTAATTTTATAATTATAAAAATTAAAAATTAATGAGGTTGACATGTTTATAACTACTAAGCATTCTAGTTTTGATTTTTTTTTTCATTTTGTATTTGAGGGACAATAATATTTTCCCAAGTCTCACTTTCATGTGCTCTTACATTTTACTAGGTCCACACTCTGCCTTTTACCAGTAAATAAATAAATAAATAAAAATAAATAATAATCGAAAATAAAATATAAAAAATAAAAAATAAAATAAAATGCTGAATGCTCTTGGTATGCTTAGCCTGTAGCATACTTATGTAATTAAATAAGACCATAATTTATCAAAGGAAGAACACTGATGTCTGTCACTGTGAGTTTTTCATCAAAGCAACATTATGTAGTAAGAAGCTCAGATCTAACTACAGCCTCGCAGGCGGAGAGGGGCTCGGAGATGTTCAGACGGGGGCAGGAAAGCCCACTCTGTAGTCGTGTCCTAACTTACGAGAATGTTAAAGGTCTTGTTTCAGGAGTAGGTTTAAGCCAACCGACTACTGCGTCCCTATTAGGCTGGACTCATCAGGTTTTAAAGAATCTTTCTCAAATCATCATTCTTGCTCAATGTCAAAAAAATAATGACATAAACTACTCAAACATATTTGGTGTCTCTGCCCACCCGCCACCCCCTCCCCACCCCAACCAGGTGCTTTTGGTTAAGAAGAAGTTTTCCTGATTTGCAATGAAGTGAAGAATGAAACATCGCCGCCATCTCACTGCTGGTGAATAAAGACATTTGCCCTCAGCCCTTCCTACAGATTCTGAGCATCCCCCTGACGGGACCGGGTTGGTATGTGGATTCGGTCCAATGACAACCCGCAGAAAACAACTATTCTGTGGGGAAAGGGCTTCAGGTTGCCTCCATGTGGGTTTTTCTTTAAAAGTCCAAGTCTGTTACACAAGGGAAAGTCCAACCAACTCGCCTCTCAACATCAATCCTGGCCTCTCCTTCCACAGGCATGAAAAAAAGAATGTAAGAGGAAAGGCTCTGAAGAGCATCCTGTTCACTTCAGCTTCAAAAGGAGCGCGGGAGTTCTTTTTTTACTGAACTCCACTTTTAAGTACTAGGGGTGGATGGGGGCCCCTGGGTGGCTCAGTGAAGCACCTGCCTTCTTCTCAGGTCATGAGCCCCGGGTCCTGACTGGGGCTCCTGCTCAGCGGGGAGCCCGCTTCTCCCTCTGCCCTCACCCCTCCCCTGCTTGTGTTCTCTCTCTCAAACAAATAAAATCCCCTTTAAAAAAAAAAAAAAAAAACGTATTTCGGTAGAGATAATCTATTCTTGAATTATCCTTATTTTTTATATCTAACTGTGCCAGCACATAAAGACGTGATTAAAAAATATTTGATGAATAAATGGCACAGATTTCCACATTTTTGAATGGCTTTATTACAAAACTCTGTATATTTGCTTTATTTGATCTTTTCTTTTTCACTCGGAATTCAGACAAAGATGCCTTCAAATATGTAGATAGAATTAAATTGTGTAATCCTGAAAAAGTTTTCAGCTTTTTTGTGTGTGCGAGACTTTTAGCTTATATGTTTTTAAGAATCTCCAGCATGTGTTTCTAGGCTCTAATCACCCATAATGACTGCTTCATGCCGTATTTGAAAAGCCATTCGTGAACTTTGTATTTGTTAGAGCATTTAAACTCCAGTTCTCATTAAATGATGATGAAACACACTTCTATTTTTTGTTTTTTTAAAAGTTATTTTTCAGAAGTATTAAACATCTTTTTTGAGATCTTAAAATCATTTTCCGATTACCAACCTAAGAGATGCCAATTCTGCAGACATATAGATTTTATGCCATATGTTAATAAGAATAAACACAAAGCCATGTATTTAACACTATTACCAATACGTGGCCAATATTCAATATGTACTTTGCTTATCTGCTATGTAAGTTTTGCACAGCTTGGACCATGTCAGAGAAATAGTTTTTATTCCTACTCCTTTGTTTTGCATTATAAAATGATAGTTTTCTCAGGTTATTAAAGCCTCTGACAGTAAAATATATGGTAGAGGCAAAAATTCCATTATAAGGCTATATAACATTAAAAATTCCCACAAATAGGGATCCCTGGGTGGCACAGCGGTTTGGCGCCTGCCTTTGGCCCCGGGTGCGATCCTGGAGACCCGGGATCGAATCCCACGTCGGGCTCCCGGTGCATGGAGCCTGCTTCTCCCTCTGTCTGTGTCTCTGCCTCTGTCTCTCTCTCTCTCTCTGTGACTATCATAAATAAATAAAAATTTTAAAAAAATGAAAAAATAAAAATTCCCACAAATATCATATATAAGAAATGCAACATTGCAACTTGTGTGTATATAAAAAGAACTAGGATAAGCTTTTATTCAACAGTTATTGCTGTCTGTTTGAAAACTCTTAGAAACGAAGTTATTGAGTTGTAGAATATGAACAAAGACACGGGAGAGAAGAGAAACTGGTTAGAAACTGATTTCTGTAAGATAGAAAGTTTTGACCTCACAAACCATTTTAAACATATTAAAAATGTGCACTGTTTTACTTTTTATTTTATTTTTTATATTTCATTCTTTGAGAAATTAGGTGGAGCAGATACGTGGTGATTTACACAGACTTAACCAAGGCTGCAAAATTTCTCCAGAACGAAACAAGCTTGAGTCACGCACTATTCTAGGACAATCTGACTCAAAATGAATCTAACGTGTGGTCTGCAGAAGAACTGACCCCACACAGTGAGACAAAGCGAGACCCTCGAACACCCCCCAGGAATATGCTCAAGTTTCAAAGGAAATGGCAGTTTCTTCATTCTGTTCGATTGTGAATAAGGTTCTGAGCATGGAGTCTGGTGAGAATGTGGAAGGACAGGCCTCCGGGCCTCGAGGGTGACAAAATATAGAAGAAACACAAAGAACATCTAAATTAGAGAAAGTGCAGGTTAGAGGAACAGAGAACATCGCCTAATAGGTAAACGATGCTGGGTATTTGGGTGCCTTCGGATGTTTTCTTCAAGAATCAATAATTCAAGACTGTAGGAGGAAATTCCCAAGCAGAGGCGACAGATGTCAGAGACAGACAGGAGGGACGGGAGCAGCGCGGACGCAGGCAAAGATCAGCCTGTCCCTGACATTTTGAAAAAAAAAGAAAAAAAGGAGATGCCTCACCAGAGGAAAAGTAGAAGCTTCGCCTGAAACAAAGAGGAACTGAAATTTAAAGCAGAACATATGTGTAAGTGGAGATGTATGCACACACACACGCGCACACACATGCACACACGTGCACACACGTGCACACACGTGCACACACGCACATGATGGCCTAATTACAGAAGGAACTGTAGATAAGTCTCATTCCAAAGCAGGGTCCGACTTAAATAGCTCAGTTGGACATTCCTTCAGGCATTGCCTGGAGATCCTATTAGAGACCTGTTAGGATCTGGGGGAGATCCCATTAGACCAGGGTGCTCATGTCACCCCCCCCGCCCCCCACAGAAGCTCCAAGCCGGGGATTTGCCCTTTGGCTCCTCTGCCACAGATCTAGGCACACCCAGGGGCACAGCCCATACACACCATAGACACTAGTTCCTTACGGAGCCTTATTTGGGCCCGTGTGTGGGGTGCATTCAAGTCCTGCTAAAATGTGGAAGTGATGAATCACGGAAGGGAAGCCACGAGGCATCAGCATTGTTATAAAATCACAGTTTTATTGAAACGTGAGCTACGGTGTCTATGGCCATTAAAGAATATTGATGTTCACAAGTGCATGTGAAACTTTCTGATTCATACATAATTTTCTTTTTGAGGAGCAGCCGAAGGATTGAGGTGTTTTATTCCGCGAGTCCTTCTGCTGAGACCTCAGAGGGCCCGTGTTGAATGGATGAGTCTCCAAGCAGGCACCTGGGCAGGAGTGCAGGAGTGCCCCATCATGCACTGCCTGCTGACACGCAGTGACATTTAGGGTCTTAAACAGGGCTCTCTGACTAGCAGGGGCAACAAGGGACGGGATCAGGAGACACAGTAGCATTCTAGGCAGACGTCTCAGAGATGACAAACTCTGCTGGAATATTTAATGTCGTACACAGCACAGATAAATCCATTCCCGTTAGACGAGGAGGAGAACAAATATCAAGCTGTGTCAACACTTTTTAAGCTAAAGCATTTGAATCAATTGTGTTGGAGACTTCAAATACCTGCTGATATTTTCTGGGTTTTAGCGGGTATTTTCTATTAACGGAACATTACACTAAAGCTTAAACTTATCTTTCACATTTAGTAATAATATAGCCAAAAAGGCTATGAGGGTCTCATGCCCAGAGTTATTAATTTGTATTCCTGGGAGGAACAATGAGCTATTTATCCAACTCATCTCAATATGTAAAGGATTATTTCTCTTCTTTTATTAAATGCAGATTAACTGAAGAGTTAATCATAGAAAAAAAAAATGGACTCATTTTGGTAACCACCCCATATTCATGTGGAAACCACAGACCATGGAATACTCTATAAAACTGAAGGGATGATGGGTTTCGCCAGCAGTTTCTGCACAATGAGGGGGCTTTAGGATTATTTTCACTGGTGGGGGCTGGGTACAACACCACATCGTGACCTCCTGTTGGGTTTGAGGACCCCGCTGGGCCACGTGACCTAAAGAAAATGCTTAGCAGTGTATTGGGTTTCCAGGGCCGCCATGATAAAATACTATAGACCGGGTGGCTTAAACAACATACATTGATTTCCTCACATTTTGGAAGATTTCTCACATTTTGGAAGTCCCAACCAAGGTGTTGCCAGCTTTGGTTCCTCCTAAGGAGAGATGTCCTTGGCTTGCAGATGGCTGCCTTCTCACCATGTCCTCCATGGTCATCCCACAATCTGCGTCAAATGTGTCCTCATTCTTCTCTTTGTATAAGGACACTGGTCACATAGGATCAGGGCCCACCAATATGACCTTATTTTGCCTTAATCACCTCTTTAAAGATTCTCTCTCCAAAGATAGTCATATTCTGAGGTACTGGGAATTAGGACTTCTACATCCATGAACTGTGAGGGACACAAGTCAGGCTGTAACAGTAGACGCTCACTGAGCTGATGGCACATTATCATGGCGTCACAGAATGTAATTCAGATCACCCCAAAGGCACAAGATGGAGGTCAAAAAGCTCTTCTCAGACGTGTGTTTTCAAGTATATCTAAAATCTCTCTAGATTTCTGCCTTTTAAACATTAAATATCCTTTTTTAAAATATTTTATTTATTTATTCATGAGTGACACAGAGAAAGAGAGAGGCAGAGACACAGGAGGAGGGAGAACCAGGCTCCATGCACGAGCCCGACGCGGGACTCGATCCCGGGACCCCAGGATCACGCCCTGGGCCAAAGGCAGGAGCTCAACCACCGAGCCACCCAGGGATCCCCTAAACATTAAATATCCTTAAGTATCACTCATAATCGTATACTGAAGAAAGTGATGAAAAAGAGAGCATGCGTTTCCCATTTGTTTCCAAGTTGCTTTCTAATCAGTGCCAGCATTAGAAAAATACCCTGATTCAACAGTCTAGTCTGCCACAGTACCTTCCACATGCCTCACAGACCACATTTTCTGTTATATTTTGCTCCATGAAAAAGGATTCCTCAGTGAAAATAGCTTAATAAACACAGAGCTGCAAAATTTTTAAACATATTTATTTTCCGTATAGTTTATGAAGAGTTTTATTAAATGCTCTCAACCGATATGCATCTCTAAGAGTAATTAAACACATAGCATTATCAAAAACGCATTTATTTATTTATTTATTTATTTATTTATTTATTTATTTTACCAGAACCATATTTTCTTCTGGGCGATAATGTTCTGTGGAGATATATGTCTATATCTGTACCTATATCTATCTCTGTCTACAGATAGGTCTATATAGGCATCTCTATAGGCAGAGATAGACATACATAGATATAGACAGATACTTAGCAAAAGTAAATAAAGCTACACTATCTTACCATTTTCATGAATGTTTCATGTTCTGCACAGCACAACTAATAAATAGGATAACAGGATTCCAAAAATTTTTTGGTTGGATGGATGAGTGAATGGATAAATCAATGGAAACAATAGTGCTATCCTTTTTTTTGCTAATTTTCTTTGAGATTCTCCTCTTGTAGGTGTGGAAAATCTTGGATATTCATAAAATATATTTGACTATCCATATATTTTGCCAACATAATATTACATTATACTAGGGGTTTTTTTTCCCCTACTAGACGGTGTAGATATATATCTACAAATAGTAAAAATAATAGTCTTATCTGATTTGATAGATGAGGTGAAGTAATGCAGATCTATTTGGGTTATTATTTTACCTGATAGACTGGTGGATTAATTTTTAATGGCAAAGATAGACATTAAAGGTTGTAAAAGGTTAGACAGTAATCAAAAAATGCATATTTAAACAGATGAATTCTATTTAGGAATCTGGCAAGAACTGCTTTTACTCTTGCATAATATTAATAGAAGGCATGCCTGCTATTGCAATCAATTCTAGTAGCCATTAAGAGAATTATTGTAGGGATCCCTGGGTGGCGCAGCGGTTTGGCGCCTGCCTTTGGTCCAGGGCGCGATCCTGGAGGCCCGGGATCGAATCCCACGTCGGGCTCCCGGTGCGTGGAGCCTGCTTCTCCCTCTGCCTGTGTCTCTGCCTCTCTCTCTCTCACTGTGTGACTATCATAAAAAAAAAAAAAAAAAAAAAATTTTAAAAAAAAAAAAAGAGAATTATTGTAGGGTAAAAATGAAGTCATAACCGCAAAGGTTGGTATACTCGGCAATCATCTGAAATAATAAAACCTGACTGGCTTTGCAAGAGCAACATATATAAATCTGAAACAAATGGAAGAATTTTTAAGTCTATAAAACACTACATGTTTTAGAAAATCCTCTACGATAAACACGGTTTAAATGGCGTGACCAATTTTCTTTCACATATAGTAAAAGATACAAGCTAATACTGCATTAGGACATAATTGCCGTTTGTAGAAAAGCACAACAAAAGTTTAATAAATTTATACTTCCTATGCTCAATTCAAAAGGCAATTGAGAATTACAGAAAGGCAGTGCCATTTAAAAATAATGTTGGTAAAAATGGTTAAATCATGCAATATTATTTTTTTTAATTATGCAATATTATTAAGGCATAGGTATATTTTTCTTAATTACTACTTTACTTCTCCTTAAGTATCATGTACATAATGCAGAACAGTTAAATGCATGTCACATTTTAATTTGAATTCACAAATTAGAAAATGTCCTTATATTAATGTCTTAAAGTACTTTATTAGTCACCAGTCTTTGTTGTGGCCTCAGTAACAAACAAGTCTTTTGATTATCAGCAGTATGTAATGCTACACATTTTATAGCTTCTTTTTTGAAGTTCACCATAAATGAATAATTTTGTTTTAACAAGGTGATCTCCTTGGAGATTGCTTATTTCTTAGGCATTTACCTATAATTAAGAGGAGTTTCCACCAGAGGGAAGATGATGCTTCTATTTTGCATGCAAGTGAGCTAAGTTATACAATGGTGAAATTGGAAGTCTATTTGACTTACTTTCATGAAAATATTTCTTATAAAATAAAATATTATTTTAACAACTTTAAAGGCCATTACTCCCCCATATGTATCAAATACGCAAATATCCTATCAGGAACGGAAAATTTTTACTAAAATTTAAAAATGTGATTATTTTTAAATAATCATACAAATTATTAGCATTTTTATTGCGATTTGTCTTACAGTGTACATTCCTATGCTCAAATTTCAAATACTTGCAGTACTAACTCAAGGAAGTTTTAGTAGTATATCTATATCGGATTAAAAAATTAACGAGAATCCAACCAAGGACCATGTGCCCGACCAAGCATCTGTAGTTCATCGTTGAGCGTTTCAAGTAATAAGCAGCCTATGGGGTGAGGTGTCACCAACAGCCTGGAGAATGGAAGGAGGTCACAAAAGTCTCAGAGGGCTTCATCAGGACCTATGGAGAGGTGATTACGCAACACTTTCATTCATCAAATAAGAAAGAAAAAACTCCTTCTTGTTATTTGCATTCCTTCCGTTTCTCACTCTTGGTCCCAGATAACATTTGAGTTTTACAATATGTCCTCTGCTCTAAAATTTTCTTTCCATGGAAGTTGACATAATTTTCTTAAGATTCTCTCTTCTACCTTAGTCTTGAGAAAGTCACCATGCCATAGTAACTGCTGGCAACTCAGGACGGTTCCCCCATCTATGTTTTCTAGTGTGTTGCGGGGCAGCGAGGCTCTGACCTACTTTTCCAGGGACCCTGCCAGCGTGAATCCATACTAGATTCCACTCAGCCAAGACTCACACTGTATTTGGAATTCAGAAGAGGAACAGTAGCAGCATTTTTATTTCTCTAGCAGAAGCAAGCCAGCTCAAGATCATTGTTATACGTGAAATTTTATATTTGTTCCTCTGGATTATCGTTTTCTGAAAGTCACTCATCTCTAGTTTATTTTGGTGCCTATCGTCTCACTCCCTGCCAGCTAGCAAACACACGTATCTGGTATCTGCCTTCTTTGACTTTTGTTTCTTCAACACTTTCAGTCGTATGGCAATATATATGAAATTACACTGAAATACCTGGAGTGATTTGTGCATTTCTAACTGAGCCCTGTCAAGAAAGTCCTCATGTACAGACTGGGCAAAATGAGTTCCATTGGGACTAGAATTTCTGTTTGACGACATGAAAATCTCATTATTTCAAAAATAGAACAGAATCATTTTGTTCCCCCTTTAACCTAAGAATCAGTACAATAGACTATTGATTTCAATGACCTTTTAAACAAATATCTGTTGTTAGTAAATAGATATAAATTTGCTTTGATACAGTTTGGGAGCTTAAGGAACTAGAGTGACGAGAAAACGTGAGAATTGAAATGAATTGAAGTATAATAAAGTTCATATAGGAATTTTGTTACACATCCCTCATTTACGATGACCTTCAATAGTGAAAGATAAATGGATGAACATTAGCAGACTGCTGTGCCTGGGAAAAACATTTTTTCTTTCTTCCATTCTCTGCCTACGCATATGATAGACGTACCCCCCCTTTCCTCTTTCTTTTCTTCTTTTGATCCTTACGCTACTCTTACTCCAGCTAATATAAGGTGTCATTCTATAAACTGATCAGAACACATGAAGATCTTTTGTTAAATAGGTTATATGCGGTAGTGCTACTTCTTTTTTACTGCTGAAGCAATACTGTAAGCAAAAAGGGTTAGGGATCCCCCCCCCAAAAAAAAGAAAGACAAGACTCAGCTTTCATGACACAGGAGAAGCCATTTTAGGCCTCCAGCTATTTTCTGTGATCTCTGCCCTACTGGCTCAAGCACAACTTCTAGGGCAACTTCCTAGGGGGTGTCAGAATTACAAAGAAATGCAAAAGCCTCAGTAGTTAAGGATTCTAAGGCAAGAAGGGACATGCAAAAGCTAAGATCTCTAGAAATAGCCTAACCATATCAGAGACCAGCAATCAGTGGTAAGACTCACAGGGTTGTTTCAAAAGTAAGCAAGACCCTACCTTCCTTATTGAGAAGGGAAACCAAGACCCCCTCTAGTTTATACAGGCTCTGGAAGTAGCATAGCTCCCTCCCCTTGTCCTTAGTTACCTCTGCTTCATTATAATGTTAAAATCTCCCTGCGAGGGGAGCACCCAACCTTCATCAATACAATGTAGGATATAAGTCTGGCACATTTTATAAGCACACCTGCCTGCCTGCAGGCCATGACCTCATGGGTTGGGGATCAAGCCCCAAGTGGGGCTCTGTACTCAGTAGGAAGTCGGCTTGGAGATTACCTCCCTCTGTCCCTCCCCCACCAGCTCCTGCTATCTCTGTCTCTCTTTCAAATACTAAATAAATAAATAAATAAATAAATAAATAAATAAATAAATATAAATATATTTAAAAAGTAAATGACATTATACATAATATAATATATACATAAATATACATGAAATGTAAATGTGTGTGTATATATATTTAAGAAGAGAGAGTGAAGAGAGAGGCTTCTCGTCTTATTTAGCTTCCGGTTCTGAAACTTTCATTGTCTTTTTAAACAAAATCTTTCATTTGATCAGAGTACGCGTGAAATACTCTACAGTATATGTTTCCTAAATAAAAAGCCCAATAGCAAATTTATAATCGCATGTTTACCATTGCTTTTATAATCCCTTAAAGCTTCATCTAATTTTTTAGAAGTATTTTCATATACATGGTTCTTGTTTGCTTCAGTCATTTCGCTATTCTTAGTCTAAAATGGCTCATATAAATTTTAAAAACAGTTTGTCAGTTTCCACAAAAGCTCATCTAGGATTTTGACTAGGATATCATTTATTTCAAAAATTAATTATTTAAATTTTAATTCCAGTATACTTCGCATACAGTGTTATATTAGTTTTGGATGCACAGCATAGTGACTCAATGATTCTATACATTACTTGATACTCATGGTAAGTATACTCTTTAATCCCCATCACCTATTTCACCCATCTCCCCACCCACCTTCCCTCTGGTAGCATCAGTTTCTTTTCTATAATTAAGTCTTTTTTTATGTCTCTTTTTTCTTTGTTTGTTCCCGAAGATCAATTTTGATGCTCTCTATTCATAGACATAGTACTTACCCCTATTTATTGAAGTATTTCTTGCTTTCAATATTTTATGTTTTCTCTGTAATGGCCTTGTGTGTGTGTACACACACATACATTTAAAGATCTATTTATTTATTTTTAGAGAGGGGAGGAGAGGGAGGGAGACAATCTCAAGCAGACTCACCACTGAGCAAAAAGGTCAACTCGAGGCTCCATCTCATGACCCCAGGGTCATGACCTGTGCCAAAATCAAGAGTTGGAAACCCAACTGAGTGAGCCACCTGGAGCCCCTGGTCTTACATATTTTTAATAAAATTCACTACTAGATATCTGATATTTCTTTAATCCATTTGAGAGATAACACTTGAACTTTGATTTTCCTTTATGTCTTATAAATAAAAAATAAAATTAGCTTTAAAATGAAATTATATAAGCAGACTTTTTTTTTTATAAGCAGACTTTCTTAAGTTCACTTATTCTAAAAGTTTACTTCCAGATTCCTTCATGCTTTCAATATATATTCACATTGTCTGTGAATAAACAGTTTAATGTCTTCCACTCTTATTGTTACTTTTATTTAATTTTGGGGACTTACTGTATTTCTGGACAGTTGGATGGGATGCTGAATCTAAGTCATCATAACAGGCATCCTTGTCACATACTCATTCTCAAAAACAATGTGGTCAACATTTTACCATTAACAATATTTGCTATAGATATTTTGTAGAGGAATTTTATCAGATTAAAAAAAATTTTCTAACTTGATCACTAATTTCTAAAGCTTTTTGTCAGAAATGGACATTGGAATCAATTAAATAAATTTAACATGTGATTTTGTGTGTGTGTGTGTGTGTGTGTGTTATAAACAAAACCAACTTTTAAATGTTAAAGTTCTTTTTATTTATTGAAATTGATTCAACTTTGTTGTGATATACTATGCTGTCTAAAACATACATATTGGACTGATTTTATTATTTATTGGGCATTTTCCAATTACTGTTATGAATGAGAAGAGCCTATTAATATCCTTGTCATAGTATTTTATCACAGTATTGCTGGACACATAAATTGGGGGAGTGTCCTTTCTTTGTCTTATCCAAAGTGTTTAAATAAAGTCAATATTATTTTTATTTTTTCTTAAGTATCAGGGCCTAGATCTTCTTTCAATTGGATTGTTTAAATTTTCCATTTTTTAAATCAACTTGAGTTTGTTGTTGTTTCAGTATTTGTCTACTTTAGCTTATTAATGATACTCAAATGTTTTAACTGAAAGATGTTCACTTCATTATATTTTTAATTTCTGTTAGCTATGTTATAATGCCTCCTCTTTTATTCATGATATTCTTTATGCATTCACTCTGTTTCATTTCAGGTTATCATTTGTTTTAGTATTAGCAAATACTAAAAGACCCAACTTTAGTAATCTTCTCAATTGATTTTTAAAATCTTACCTTTTTTACTTTATGCTCATATCTTTATCATTTCTTTCTTCTTTGGGTTTGATGTGCTCTTTTTTAATTCTTGAGACAGATGGTTTGATCACTGATAATTCTCATTTTATTCTTTTTTGGTGTATGTATCTCAAGCTAAAGATTTCTAAGAATTGACTTCACTCCATCCCATAAGCTATGATATTTACTATTTTTATTATCTTTTAGTTTCATAATGTTTTTACTTCCGTTGTGATCTCTCTTCTGACCTTTACATTATATAGCCGTAAATATATATATATTAAAGTTTAAACATGTAGGGGATTGTAATGTAATCTTAAGTATTGATTTCTGGCTTACTTATACCATGATTAGACAGCTTGTGATGATTCAGGTAGGGAGACTGGTGTAGTGATTAAGTAAAATGCTACAAAGAGATCAGTAAGGTAAGAAATCTGTGAATATTCAACTTAGTAAATATGGAGTGTAATGTTGAGCTTAACACAGCTATCCCAAGGCAGTGATTGGAAAGAATTGTTATTACTTGCAACAGAACTAACCTTATTAAGAGTAACATAATTACTCATTTTTTGGTCAAAATTCTTTTTTATCATATTTCAAGTCAAATTTAAACTTTAAAAACATATCAGTTAAGAGGATCTCTTCATTTCTCTTATCACTACTTGGAAGAAACAGAAATCTAGAAAAATGTTTTAATTTTATCCTTTTGATTGAGACTTCCCAGATTGGAAAATAGGAGCATCTAGCACTTATTTTATTCCAATTGCACAAAGATAACAAGCTATAGTTAAGTTTCTAAATTAAAGATCTGTCTTGTAGTGCCTGGGTGGCTCAGTCAGTTAAGCATCTGATTCTTGATTTTAGCTCAGGTCATGATCTCAGAGTCATGAGATCAAGCTTCAGGTAGGGCTCTAGGCTCAGTATGTATTCTCTTCTCCCTCTCCCTCTGTCTCTCCTCACCTCCACTCACACATGTGCACATGTTCTCTCTCTCTCTCTCTCAAAAAAAAAAAAAAAAATAAAATAAAATAAAAATAAAATAAAAATAAAAATAATAAAAATAAATTAAAAATAAATAAAGGTGTTTGTTTTTTTTTTAAATTTTGTTTGCTAGTTTTGAAAATATTTAATTGGAACTTTTTTAAAATCTAGAAATGACCATTTGTTTAGTAATATTAATTTACATTTCCAGTCATTGTTTTCCTATATTAATCATTTTTCTATGCAGCATTCATGATTTAACAAATTCACTGAAAACTTAACTCCTACTCTTTTTATTTCCAAGTTTTTATTTAAATTCTAAGTAGTTAACATACAGTGTCATATTAGTTTCAGGTGTAGAAGTTAGTGATTCAGGGATCCCTGGGTGGCGCAGCAGTTTGGCGCCTGCCTTTGGCCCAGGGCGCGATCCTGGAGACCCGGGATCGAATCCCACGTCGGGCTCCCGGTGCGTGGAGCCTGCTTCTCCCTCTGCCTGTGTCTCTGCCTCTCTCTCTCTCTCTGTGACTATCATAAGTAAATACAAATTTAAAAAAAAATTTAAAAAAGAAGTTAGTGATTCATCACTTATGTACAACACCCAGTGGTCATCACAACAAGAGCCCTCCTTAATACCTATCACCTATTTAACCTATCTCCCCACCCACACCCACACCCCCAGTAACCCTCAGTGTGTTCTTTTAGAGTTAAGAGTCTGCTTTATGATTTGCTTCTATATATTTTTTTCTTCTCCTGTGTTCAGCCAAACTCCTATTTTTAAGTAGTTCAGCACCTCACTCAAATCTTCATAATGCACAGAATCAATCAAGTAGTTTCTTCCATGATGAAGATGATTTTCTATGACCCAGTGCATGCTATATAATACTTAATATCAATATTATTAATATTAATATCCCACTTTCCACTAGGTCTTTAATAGTCTAATAAATGTTTAAATAAAATTTAATTTCAAGTTAATAAGACTTAAAAGTAATGTTAATATTTTTACTTATTCAGAGAAAAGTAAAATAAATTGGTACATGTGGTATTCTTTCAAGAGAAGGTCTGCCAATGATTAGAGATTTCACCTGATGGGAACTGTCACAGTCAGAAAATTCAAAATAAACATTTATTACTTATTTATTTATTCTTTTATTTATTAATATTTATTTATTTATTCATGAGAGATACAGAGAAGGAGAGAGGCAGAGATACAGGCAGAGGGAGAAGCAGGCTCCATGCAGGGAGCCTGATGCGGGACTCGACCTCGGATCCCAGGAACACACCCTGAGCTGAAGGCAGACGCTCAACCACTGAGCCACCCAGGCGTCCCAAAACTGTTACTTTAAATGAGATTCCAACTGAATGAACTTGAAAGATTTTGGTGATATGTTCTCTTTCTAGAAATAGTGTTTCTATTTACTTTGTACTTCTATTTGTGTTAAAGTATTCAAAGTAGTATGTCAAAAGTATGATATTAAAATGACTTTTTAAAAAATTTTTGAAGTATGCTCCCATTGGATCATAATTCTTTACTAGAATGAATTAAATTTTTTATTTAAGAATACTGAAGTATTCCTAGGTTAAGAGTTCACACGTGCAAATACATACAAACTAA
The DNA here is from genome assembly GCF_905146905.1 of Nyctereutes procyonoides. NCBI lineage: Eukaryota > Metazoa > Chordata > Mammalia > Carnivora > Canidae > Nyctereutes > Nyctereutes procyonoides. The sequence goes on along the minus strand of NW_026575122.1, from coordinate 1,767,562 downwards.
CACTATTATATTTTCATTAATATTTGATCATATGCTTCCATTAAAGGTATTATTGTTTGGGGGGCTATGAAAGGAAGTGGTACACTTTAAAATTAATTAATGTAGGCGTTTTTATTTCCTCTTTTTTTAATGAAACATAATGAATTTTCTATTCCAACGATTCCATTTCATTAGATAATTAATATAAATACTATAGCTATCAAATCAAGGAAACACAGCTGTTTATTCTCACAACTTCAAATTAATGTTCCATACACACATTCTGTCCATGATTAATGTATTATAAGCCTTCAAATGATTTAAATTAAGTTACATTTTTATAAAATAAATCTGATCTCAGTGTCTCATCACAACTGGGAAGACCACTAACGTTCAGTCCACAGGACAAAGACTCCTGTTTGGACAGAATTAGCAATACATACTCAGGGAAGGTTTAGAAAGTGTCTGCAATCTATTCTCACATAAAATATTGAGATTCTATTCTGAATTACTATTCTGAAGTAATCTGAAGATGAAAATGGAACAGCCAGTAAATGAAAGCCTCAACAAAAAGTAGGTACTGAGGAGAGTGTATGAAATGACATCAATGTTCTGCTTACTTCAAATTGAACAGTAACTCTAAAAACAATATTACATAGCAATTAGAAGTTTACTCTCAAATGTGCATTCTTTGAAATAATAATACCCAAAAATAAGATTGGGATAAAACAAAATAATGTTATTATATGCATTACATTTCACAATATATTACGTATATGGATAATTACAATATAACATATAATCATCTTATAGAATATGACTATATTAAACATCATTCATATTTTTAGAGAAATAAGAAACTACTTATATATATTTTAACTGACCATATACAATTGTTAGGAAGAGTATAGAAAACAATTTTTTTTTTGGAAAGAATTTTTATCGTAAAAGCTTTGTGACCAATTTTTTTTTTAATTATTCCTTATAACTGCTGCAGTATAGCTGATGCATGGGAAAGCATTTCCTTTACGTGGCATTTTTCTTTCCGAGATTGTCACAGTATCACTAAACAGATACTGTACCTACTAATTCTCTTGATTTCAGCTCAGATTGTGATCTCCGGGTCATGAGATCAAGAGCTGTGACTGGTCCGTGCCCTGGGGGGGAGTCTGCTGGAGATTCTCTCCCCTTCTGCCCCTCCCTCACTCTCTCAGTCTCAAATAAATAAATATTAAAAAAGGTTAATGTATCATGGTACTGAATGTAGCTTAGATACTGACTTTACCAGTAATGAAAAACTGTGCACTTAGTCTGGCTGCAAAACTGAATTAATTAGCTCTTTTTTCCATGAAACACTTACATATACAGAAAATGACCTAATAAAGAGATGTGCACATCTTTAAGTTTCTAACACATGCTGAACCTTATAATAAGCTTTCAGCATAATTTTGTCACCTAATCAGCACTGAGAGACATTATTCCCATTTTAAGTTTGAGAAAACTGAGGCTAGAATATTTGCATAGTTAACCCAAATCCACACAATTAACTAAATTTCATGACTATGCCGCATAGCCAGTTACTTAAGGCTTTACAACTCCTGGTCTTCTTACTATTATACTGTAGCATCCCTATTAATTATAAAGGATTAAACAAGTCCTTGCATAATCTGACAGGAACTATTTAATAATTCTTCCATGGAGATAAAATAATTATTTAGAAAATAAATAATTTCTGCTTTAACTGCAGCTCATATTGTCTTTTTTTCTCCTCTTCAGAAATGAAAATAATTCATTTTGAATCACTTAAAGCCATCTTCGTATAAAGTGTCCATATTTTTCTAGAAATCGTTATCCTTCAATCTCTTTTCTAGCTTCGAAACATGCATTGTCTTTTTTAATAGATGTGATTTTAACTGTGTATGCATAGGCAATTTTCAATATGTGTTTCTCCTCTAGGCTGTCTCAAATTTATTTATATATCCTGGGTAATTGGTGCTATAAACTTCATTATTCATTCTGTTAATTCATGCCAAAATGATTCTTATGTGTGTATACATCTTGGCCCTGCGGATTTTTTAATTAATTTCATTGCCATCAAGTAGCATTTTTATAATGCATCCTGTATACTTTGTAAGGCTGCAATTTTTCAGTCTGCCAAATGTGTTGTTTTTTTCTCTCTCTCTTTCTCACTCTGTGAGGGCAGGCTTCCTCTGGAGCCACATAATATCACTGTGTTGATTGGAAAGGAAATTATATACAAATCAAACACTTTATGTTCAGATGAATGCATAACTAATTTTAAGTCATAGAAATTCTACATGGTCTGACGAGATGTTGCAAAAGCACATAATCCTCATTCCTTTCCCCAAACCGAACTTGGAGAGACCACGGAAGTCAGAGACACGTATGGATGAAAACCACGACAAAAAAACACAATCTAAGACCTTCTAGAAGACAGAAGGCCTCTCTCTGTGTTTGGTGTCAGCAGAAGCTTTAGCTTGGAGTACTGGGCTCCAGTTCTAGCAGTGAAATACAATGCTCCTGTATCTCAAGATTGCATTGGCTGGATAATTTCCTAACCTTTCAACACTTTATAAGAACGATGTCAAGAACTGAGAAGGGTCTTTGGCCTACTTACACAGTAGCTCCTCACGATTTTATGGATAGTTACAGAAGACCTAACTCTGGGCCAGAAACACGGGTTAGTTTATTACACAGCAGTAGGAGCAGCCAGAGAATAATAATCTTCTTGCTCTTTCCCCAAGCCCTGATTCACATACGGCAGCATGGCAAGGGCTCAGTGACATAACAAGAGCAGGTGATGTCTGCATAACTGTGTGTTGCATGACAGGGAGGAGACCTGAGCTGAGGACACCTGCATCTTCTGTAACGGGCTACAAGCAAACCTTCCCTTTCCCAGGGTGGGAGCATTAACTCGTATCTTTGAAGACTGTTAGTAAATCTCCTTTTGCTTTGAAGAGAGACACTCTCTCTCTCTCCCTCTTCAAAGACTGTTCACCGTACAGGTATCCTTGGAAAGGCCATCCAGAACAAGACCACGCAGTGTCTTCACTCAAAAGACATCATAAATGTGAGTGACTCATGTAGATCTGTACCCAGAAGAATAGTAGGAGAAGTTCAGGATGACAGGGTAACATCAGGGTGGAACCAGAATCTAACATAGATGAAAGTAGATTATAAATAATATAAATACATTATCCACTCTTAAGTGGTTCCTTGTCAACACCTTCCTATTCATACGAAGGTTGGAGCCATTATATAGGCAGAGAGCAGCTCTAGGAAATATTAAGGAGTATAAAATTAAGGAATATAAAAAGAAAAACTGGCAATTCAAGTCAAAAGTAAACAAGAGTAGCGATATTAATATCAACCAAAATAGAATACAAGAAGTAAAACAGCGAAAGGGAAGACAGGGAATTTTAAGAGAAGCAGTAGATTAAGAAAATATAACAGTAATCGATCTACACACTCTTTTCTATAAAATAGAAAATAAGGATATTTAGTTAGTGTATACAATATGTCTGGTCATGGTATAAACTCCTTAAAAGTTTAATAATTTCAGAAATCTCATGAAGTAGGTATCAAAAAACCACAAAGAGTTAAACATTTTGTTCAAGATTACAGTTAATAAATATTATTTGCTAGATAATCACTTTTAAAACTAGTCAAACCTTTTAAATCTCTCAGTAAAGTGCCTATAATTAGCCACTCATTAAACGTTAGCTCTAATTATAGGATTATTTAGTGTAGTAGACTAATGCCTAACATAACTAGAATCATAGTGAAGATACTTTGATCAGAGTTATGAAATAATTAACTATTTTTAAAAAGAAATAATTTCATTTTTTTCTCTTGGCAGGATTAGTTTCAGCTTACATTTTTTTTTAAATTTATGTAGAGCTTTATTTGGGCCATTACTTCTTGGTTGTACTGCTTTGTACATAATAAATTTGAATCATCATATTCATTAAATTCCTCTATCCCTCTCCCTTGTTACCAATTAAAATAGACACATACTTCACTTATCACACCTAATGCTAAAAGCTGATGTTAAAAACTGCACCTGAGACTCATACTTCTTTTAAAAATTCTGTTGTGAATATATAAACTTATATTCATACTAAAATTAATTTTAAAACATGCCAGCTTAGTTTAAGTCTTATTGCAACTATAGATAGGATTCTTAAAATGGTTTTTAATCAACAAGATTTAAAATAAAATCTTGTGAATTCCCTATTTTTATAACTGAAAAAGACTTAAAAAAGAAAATTATTTAACCAGGACATGAGTTGCGTTTAAATAGTCTCTAGGCCTTTTTATAATTTGAGATATAAAATCCATTCCCAGTCATTGCATGCTTAAGGGTGAATTTCCCATTGATCTTTAGCATATCAAGATATTACTAGAATTTGTAAAAAATAAAAGAATAAGAGCCAAATCTTCATTTCTCTTTAACTGTCATTAATTCAAAATTCTACCCATTAAGAGAAAAAAAAACACATGATGATTTCCATAAATACAAAATAATCATGTGAAAAAATTAAAAATTAAATACACATCATGATAAACATTAAATAATGAATAACAGAGAACTTCTTCAGCTTGGTAAAGAGTATGTTCAAGAAATCTGCAACTAATACCATCATTGGAGGGGGAAGTGTGAATGCTGGCCCCCCAAGATAAAGAATAATGTGAGGATGTCTGCTCTTACCATTTAACAGAACATTCTGTGAGAGCTTTTAGCCAGAGAAATGAGTCAAGAAAAAGAAATAAAGGTATCAGGATTAGAGAGGGAAAGGGAAAACTGTCTTTATTTGCAGACAATGTGACCGTGTTTATAAAGTGTCCTAAGGAACACACACAGACACACACACACACACAACTACAAAGTCACAAGGACACAAAATCAACATACAAAAATCCATGATAATTCTATACTACTGAAGGACAATCTGAAAATGGAATCAAGAAAACAATTCCAGTCACAAAAGTATCAAAATAATGAGATATTTATACACAAATTTAACCAACCAAGTACACATTGACACCACAAAATACTGGTAAAAGAAACTGAAGCTCTCGATACATTGAGAGATAATCCATGTCACAGATTGGAATCCTCAACGCTATAAAGATGGCTGTTCCCTCCAAATTCATGCGTAGATCCTAAGAAATACTTATCAGAGAAACAACAGGTGCTTTTTCAGAAGCAGACTCTAAAATTTACGTACAAAGGACCTGGAATAGCCAAAGCAATGCTGGAAAAAAAAAATCAAACAGCTTACATTTCCTGATTTCAGGAACTACTATAAAGCTACAGCACTCAAAACAGTGTAGTGCTGATTCAGGCACTTCCGATCAAGGGAACAAAAATGAGAGCCCAGATATAAGAACTTACGTATGCTGCTATGCAAATCCTATATTTATAATCACCTGATTTTCATTTAGCTGAGTAGAGTTGACACACATATTACTTTAGTTCCGGATGTACATAGTGATTCAACAAGTCTCCCCACTGAGCTGTGCTCACCACACGCGTAGCCACCATCTGTCCCCATCCAGTGGTATTTTAATATCATTGGCTTTATTCCTCATGCTGTACCTTTCATTGTGATGACTTATCCAATCCATAACTAGAAGCCTACATCCCCCACACCCCTTTGCCCATTTTGCCCATCCTCCACCCCTCTTCCCTCTGGCAAATCCCAGTCTGTTCTCTTTATTTATAGGTCTCATTCTGATTTTTATTCATTTGTCTTGTTTTTTATTTTTATATTTTTTGTCTTTTTTTTTGGTCTTGTTTTTTAGATTCCACATATAAGTGAAATCATACGGTATTCTTCTTTCTCTGACTTATTTCACTTAGTGTGTTGTCATAAGTGATAAGATCTCACCTCTTTTATGGCTGAGTAATACTCCATTGTACACGTACACCACATCTTCTGTATCCATTCATCTACCAGGGGACACTTAGGCTGCTTCCATACCTCGGCTGTTGTAAATAATGCTCCAATAAACACAGGGGTGCATATATCTTTTCAAATTAGTGTTTTTGTTTCCTTTGGGTAAATACCCAGGAGTGGACTTACTGGACCATATGGCATTTTTATTTTTAATTTTAATTTTTAACTTTTTTGAGGAGCCACTATACTGTTTTCCACAGTGAATGTACCAGTTTATATTCCCCCCAATAAAGTTCCTTTTTCTCCACACTCTTGCAAACTGTTAGTTCTTGTCTCTTTGATTCTCGCCATTCTCATTGGTGTAAGGTGATTTTACGGTTTTGATTTGCATTCACGGTCAGTTGGTTTTTTAGAAAGATGCTATCTCACACGAAATGTAAGCATTACTTAAAATAGACCACGCACCAAATTTAAGAACTAAAACTATACAGCACTTGGGAAAAAAAAAAAAAACAGCATGCATAAATTTTATGATTTTAGGTTAGGTAATTACTTCTTAGCTATAAAATAAAAAAACATTATAAACAAAAGAAACAATTAATAAATCAGACCTCATAAAAGTAAAAAATTATTACTTCAAAAGATACCATTGAGAATATGAAAAGAGGTCACAGACTGAAAGAAAGTGTTTGCAAACCTTCTCTCTGATACAGGTAAGTAGAAAATATAAAGAAATCTTACAAATCAATAATAATATGACAAATAATCCAATTGAAATTGGCCAAGGGTTGGAATATGTATTATTTTAAAGAAGCTATTTGAATGGCCAATAAGCACAGGTAAAGATGCTCAAGTTTATTGGTCATAAATGCAAATTACAAGTACAATGAGATATCACTTCACAGCCACTAGGATGTCTATTAAAAAACAGACAAGTGTTGATGAAACTGGAGCCCTCATGCATTGCTCATGGGAATGCAGAATGGCGAAGATATTTTGGAAAACAGTTTGGTAATTTCTTAAAAAGTAGCTATGTAAATTCACCGTATGATCAAGCAATTCCACCCCTAGAGAAATGAAAACGTATGTCAATCCAAGGACTTATAGGCATGTGTTCACAGCAGCATTATTGACAATATCGCAAAACTGGAACAAATCCAAATATCCATTTCTTGGTAAATGGTCAAAAAACTGTTGTGCATCCATATTATTGATTCTAATCAGCAATGACATCTGATATTGTGTATTTATAATAAATTGACAGCACCGAATGTTTGAAAACCTTGCCAAGTGACCTACAAGTGACAAGGGACCTAGTAGGCATTAAACTAGAAGAGCACCAGAATGCTTTTTAAAAATGCACATTCTGGATATTTTGCTGCTCCTTTTCCACTCAATTTGCTCCTGACAATAGACATAATATTGAAGTTTGAACCATATCAGTATCTAATTATGAAGTCATTGCTTTTTCCTCATGAGACTCTATAGGGTACAACTGTGAACGGCGTTTGCTCTGAAACCGGATAATCTAACTTTTTATCCTTGCTCTTCCACTAACCAATGGAATAAACTTGAACAAACTGCTTAATCTTTCTGCCTCTCATTTTTCTTATCTGAAAGTGTGTATCAGTAGTTATCATACAGTCACTATGGGAATTGAAGGAATCATCACAAAGCACTTCGAACACTATCTGACCATCACAGCGCTCAATATAGTTTAGCTATGAGTAAATATCTCTGAGATTTTCAGGCCTAACTACACATTCAGACGCAATTTTGTAATTTCTTTAAGAGGTTTTTTTTTTGTGTGTGTGTGTGTTTGTTTGTTTGTTTGCTTCTAAAGCATTTGTGAAATGTCTGTTCTATCACGCGGAGAACTGGCAGCAAGGTTGATTACTTCTTGGATATCATCATGGTCCTCTTCAATAGCACGACCATACTCCAGTGTTTCTGTTAAACATGATTGAGTAGAAATCCTGGCAACAATTGAAAGCTTTTATTCTTGAAATTACCATCGTTTTTTTTGTTTTGTTTTGTTTTGTTTTCGTTAAGCACAAAAACGTCTTGTTACAGTCCAACCAAAACAGTGAGTAATTTTGGTGTCTTTAACCCCTAATATAAAGGTAGAGATACTTTTTAAAAAAATATTTATTTATCTATTTATTTGAGGGAGAGAGCACGAGCGGGCAGGGCCAAGGGAGAAGGAGAGGGAATTGCAAGCAGACTCTGCGCTGAGCACAGAGCCCAATGTGGGGTCCGTCTCACGACCCCGAGATCATGACCTGAGCTGAAACCCAGAGTTGGACACTTAACCAACTGTACTACCCAGGCGCCCTCAAGACACTTAAAAAAAAAAAAATCTGATCTATTCTGTTTAAGATGTTTCAGCTTTTCATTTCTTAGTATATTTTTAAGAAAGTGAGAGAACTCACTTTCTCTTTGTATATTAACGATAACAAAAACAATAAAAATAAGCAAAAAAAAAACCCCACAAGTTTATATCGGCAAATAACTAAGAAGTAAAAAGGATACTCATGAACCCACAAATAACGCTAACACAGTTGATATTCAGGGTCTGACTCACGGCTCCTTCCAAAGTCTGCACTGTGACATCCTTTGTACTTTTTAGATTAGGCGATTGCAGAATATTTAAGAACATGAGTTTTTTTTTTTTTTAAGACTTTTTTTTTAAGTTTTTTTTTAAGTCGCAGGAAAGGTCTGAGCAACGTATACTTGATGAGGTTGTTCTGTGTGCAAGAAACACACCTTTACTGTGTGAAGTCCCTGAGATTCAGCAGTTGCCTGTTGCCACTGAGGCAGATCGTTTCATTTTCCGTGAAGATAATCTGGCCTGTTCTTTAACAATCCTTGAGGTAAGCACCAGAAAACACGTATGACATGCAACAAGGACACAAGCTGACTTTTGTCAGGTTAAGCATGCGAGTATCCATCGTTGCCGTTGTGAATATTCATCGTATCTTCGTCCTTGGTTCGCTTGACCCCAAGACAAGGACTTCATGACATAAGTCTCATATAAAGAAGCTGGTGATGACTCCTGTGTCCCGGCCCCTTGAGTCTTGATGTCTCCACTGCAGGCTGAGATCTGTTACTCCAAAAGTCTGCTGACACCAGACTCAAATTTTTATATGGCCAAGTGTCTTAAAATTGGCCCAAACAAGGCGGTTTTCATTCCGTAGAGCCTGCTTTCTTTGCATACTCACCCAACAGCTGTTACTTATTGATAAAATAGGACCTCAGTGGCTTTAATCTGCTGCTGCCCTTCAGAGTTCTGTGACCTTGAGATTCCCCTTAGACCCAGTAGGCACCTGTCCATACCCGTCTCCTCCTGTTCTGTGACCTCCCCCCTTCTGGATGGTGGCCCCTGGACCATAAGCCCCTTGAAAGTCACACCGTGAGGCAGTTCCCCTCTTGGGTAACACTGTGGGAGGCTGCGCCTGTGCTTGTCCAGTAAAGCCTGTCTGTCCCCACCTCTCATTGCCGTATCCATTTCCTTGACGGACCTCAAATTCCTCAAACCGCCTACAATACATCAAATAGATTCTCCCGATTTAAAACTGAAAAAAACATAAAAAACAAAACACAGAGCCCTGGATTAGTAAGCGACTTGCTGGGGGCAGACAGAGGGAAGGAACCTGGGTCTTTAAATTATAATATTTACTGAATTCATGAATCCTGGAGCACCTGCTTCTCTACCTCCTATAGGAGATCACAAATCCCATTATTTTATATGTACTTGAGTTGGACATCTATCCTTGGAGAGGAAATCACCCTAACTGATACACTTGACTAAAACCATATTACCAATATGTTTCCAATAGGAAACAAAATAATGTAAACCCATCCTAAGAAAGTACCGAATTAGGAATATCAGTCTTCCTATGAGAATGTAATCAAATTCACGGAACTATGGAATAATTATGTAATCATTACACGGAACTATGGAATAATTATCCGGCCTTGAAATATTTCATTTATTCAGACATTGTGTTGGGCATTACATTTTTATGCCCATAAGAAAGCTGAGGATTTCAAACATATAAGACCCACGGAAATAAAAACGGTCACTAGCATATGATGAAAAAGGAACCTAAACAGATTATCTACTTGATAAACGTCTCAAGTAATATTATATTTGACTTTGTCCTTTTTTCATGGCTTCCAGTGTTTTTCCACTGTGTTTTCTGAGATACAAAGTAAAGGTATTAGGACCCTATTATTGTTAAGCTGCTTTACTACAGAGTTTATCTCTACTTAACTTCAATATAAAGGGCTTGTCAAATAAAAATCTTTCACGACTTGCAAAAAGTCGTGTTTCCCTATAAGGACAGTCTAAGAAACAGAAGCTTATACTGAGCTGTATTTTGTGCTCTATTTGTGTTACTCTAAGTCATCAGTTATAAAATATACCTGTTTTCTTATGAAATGTTTTAAAAATAGGCTATTGAAGGTGCTTTAAAAGTAAAATGGGTAACGTCTTAGTGTCATATAAAATAATGAGGCATCAATAGTGCATCTTTGATTCATTGAAATATGATGATGTAATGCATTGCCTCGTCGAAGATAGTCCTTCATTCATTCAAATATCAAGAGAGACATCATCTCAATAAAGAGAATGATCAAACCAGTTGTTCTGTGCTGTCATCATCTTGTCTCTGATTAAAAGTTTTTGGGGGACTCAATATACAGTAAAGACAATTTTCAAGCAACAGAATTAGTGGGTCAAAAAGGATATTCCATGTTAGAGTCACTAAATAAATTATTGTTTCCAATTTATTTATTATCATTATTTTTTAATGATTTTTTTTAATTCATTCATGACAGACAGACAGAGAGAGAGGCAGAGACACAGGCAGGGGGAGAAGCAGGCTCCTTGCAGGCAGCCCAATGTGGGACTCAATCCCAGGACTTGCCAGAATCACACCCAGGGCCAAAGGGAGGCACTAAACCGCTGAGCCACCCAGGGATCCCCTTGTTTTCAATTTATATCTGAACTTGGATTACATAAGAGTGTCCCTGTCCCTGGAAGCCCCTTATCTGAATAGGAATATATTTTTGTCTTTGTGGCTTTCCTTTTTTTTTTTTTTTCCTCCTTTTCTATTAAGTCTTATATTATCCTCCATTTCATAGCAACCCCTGTGTTTTAGGGAAAGCTAGGACCAGAGGAGGGCAAACGATCCTGCCAGAAAATCAAAATGTCCAGTCTTGCTTGCCTCCTGAGATGCAGTAAGGATGAGGCTAAAATCAAAACTAACGTTTGTGGGGCTTATTAAAAAAATGAACTATGACATTATCTTCTTTGTTTGCTTATTCATCTATTTAGAGCTTAAAGGAAAATAAAAAGATTTTATTTGTTTATTCATGAGAGACACAGGGGAGAGGCAGAGACACAGGCAGAGGGAGAAGCAGGCTCCTTGCAGGGAGCCCGACGTGGGACTCGAACCCAGGACCCGGGGTCACACCCTGAACCCAAGGCAGATGCTCAACCGCTGAGCCACCCCGGCATCCTCAGAAACATTTTCTTATGCAAGTTCTGACACAGGAGGCCAGAAGGTCTGTAGAATACCCCTGCTTGGCAGGACAGTCTGTTATTGCTACAAATTTAAATACTTTAAACAAATACGGGTTGTGTTACTGGTCGCGTCATCTGTGTCTTTTCAAAATTTGTGTTTATGAGGACTTTAAAAATATCATTTTTCTTTCATGTAGAGCAAGAGAACTCAAATCTTAAAATGCTCAGCTCTCTGAACCAGGAACATTTTACTTTCTTCAGATTAAATACCTAGTTCCTTAAATCATTCTTTTTTTACGTGATGATTATTTATCACCACCTTGTCTGTTCCAAGGTTTGCATCTCCTCACCTGGGTACTCATTACACACATTTGCATTAATACATGAAGAGTCATCCACCCAGATGTCTCTATCTAGCATGCTGGACACTCAAATAAATTCACTTTTCACACGAATTGATTCCAATAAATTCCGTCGTTTATGATTTTTGTCATTATCATCATCATTATTATTTTTAGGAATCTAAATGCAAGTCTTTATGAATGTTTCTACTCATTTAAGACTTGCTCCTTCAAAATCACCCCATGGGCTAGTCTAGCACGCCTGAGTCTCAGGACACCACTATCGACGGATCCATTCTTCTCGGTCATGTTTGAGGTTCAGAGTTGATAAGCATATTTTCTAAGCTAGAGGGAAACTGATAAATAGGCTAGGACCAGGGACACACTAATATGTGACAAGAGCTAGGGAACTTCCTCAAGAAAAAAAAAATGTATTTCTTCTGTTAATTTCTTCATCAGTTTGCAGAGATACCCTCAAAAGCTAGCTCAAATCTTGAAGAAATCAGGTTGTGCAAGTCCTCTAAGCTTTTTTTTTTTTTCTTTAATTTTTCAAAATTATTTTGGCTGTTCTAGCTGCTTTGTGTTTCACCTACTTTAGAATCAGTTGATTGATTCCACTTCTACTAAAACAAAACCAAACTAAACCCCGAACAAACAGACAACACTTGTGGGCATTTTGTTACTGTGTGGACCAGAGACATGTACCACGTGGAATCTATTGAATGATTTAGCAGAGAAATAGCAGGTCAGCAATACAAAGTCTTCAAACCCACCAACACGGTACATGCATATCTCTATTCATGTAAATTTTTGACCTTCCCACGATGTTCTATCTTTTCCATTTAATGCACTAAATTTTATCAGGATAATGTAAACCTCACAAAGTGGGTTGGAATATGCTTCATCTTCCACGATCTGGATGATTTAGGGTAAAATTTCTTCCTTAAATGTTTGTTAAAATTTGCTGGTGAAGTCATTTATGCCTGGTGTTTTCTTTGTGGTTAAGTTTTTAATCATAAATTAAATCGCCATTAAATATATAGGGGGAAAAAGAGGGCTATTCAGCATATGCATTTCTCCTGGATTAAGTTTTGATAGTTTGTGTCTTTGAAATAATTGTCTATTCCACTTATCAAATTCATTGGCATGAGTTCTTCACACCATGCTCATTATCCTCTTAAATGTTGTCTAAAATGGTGCGTGTCTTCTTATTTTCTTGACCAGTCTGGGTAGAGTTTTCTCTATTATCTTGACCTTGTTTAGAAACCATTTTTTGGTTTCTTTTATGTTCTCCGTTTTTAATTTAATTTATTTCAGCTCTTTAATTTCTCTTCCATCTGCTTATTTTGTATTTTAATTTGCTCTTCTTTCTCTAAGTTCTTAAAGTAGAAGCTTAGAATATTGATTTGACTCTATTTTTTTTAAATAACCCTTTGACTCTATAAATCTCACTGCACTACTAGTGCTTTAGTGGTGTCTCAAAAGTTTTGACGCATTATACTTTTCGTTTCATTCAAAATATGTCTTAAGTTCACTTGTGGCTATCACTCGGACCCATGGTTTACTTAGAAGTGTGTGGTTTACTTTCCAAATATTTGTGAAATAGCCCATATGTCATCCTGCTATCGACTCCTAGTTTAAATCATTTTGCTGTTAGGTAACAGACGTCATGTGATTTCAATCCCGTTCAAATTTGTTTAATGGTCCAGAACACAAGTTACTGGGTGAATGTTCCCCATTCACTTGAGAAGAATGTGCCCTGTGCTCTGGGTGGGAGGTATGTTTGAAAAAAAGTCAATTACTCCAAGTTGGTTAATAGTGTTATTCAGCGTCTTATATTATCTTAAGGATTTTTTCCTTGTTCTACTGATTACTGAGCGACAACGGTTGAGTTTTTCAACTGTAAGAGTAGATTTATTTTTCCCATCAGTTTTATCTGCTTTTGCTTCCTGTGTATTAAAGTTCTATCGTGAGACGCACACACATTTGGCTTCACATTCCCATTTATGGTAAAGTATTGATACGACTGGATTTAAACCTAAGATACTGTTAGCTGCAGCCTATTTCCCGTCCTTTTTCCTGTCTTTTGAGCTGAATCATTGCATGGTATCAGTCTATCTCCAGCAATGGCTTATTAGTTACATTTCTCAGGCCTTTTGGCCTTGTGGCCTTGTGGGCATTGTCCTCTCGTCTCGGTTGTAGTCAAATTCTGTCTTCCGCGTGTGATTGTGATGGCTCCTGGGTGTGTGAGGGTTACCTGCCCTCTTCCAGTGGTGATTCAGTTCTTCTTGCTCCTCTGCTCTGGGGGAGTCCTGCTTTTCCTCCCATAGAAAGATGTTACTTCTACTTCAGCTGTGGAAGGAAACTGGGGAGGATGCACGACCACGGTTTGCCGTCTGCGTCCTAGAGCAGAGGACTTCTGCTTTTACTCCCTCTCCCCTCAAAGCAAGGGATCTCCAAGGGGTGAGAGGTTTGCTGCCCCTCTCCCAGAAGCTTAGCACTTCCATACGGCTGCACCACTCAGGGTTTCCCAGCGATTTGCCCTGCCCCAAATCTACGCCCTCAGCACCAGTGAAAGCTCATGGAAGAGGACTTAGCAGTGAACGTGAACCCCCTTTACGGCTGGGGCTCCCAAGCGTCTCACACTGACCCACGCTTGGGCTTCAGGAACTCAGAAGTAACTTCCTGGCTGTTTTCCTGCTTGGAAGGCATCTATCTTTTCCTCACATGTTCTGAAACAGTTCTTGTGGCCCGTCCTCAGTAGAGAGGTCTTGCCTCTCCTTGGGATCCAGTTCACTTGACGGTCTTACTACTATAGCTTTCTGACGAGCTAAGGGAAAATTATAAATGTTTAGGTTGCTAGGTTTTTCCCTCCATGTTGAAGTGGCAATACTCAAGCAGGGTTAACTTTCTTTTGGGATCTTCTGCATCCTAAGTAGAAGCTCAAGTCCTATTTTCTCAATTAAGTCTGAGGCTCCCTTCAGCATCTTTTATCCAAGTATATGTTAAAAATATCTGGTTTGCTAGAAGATACTAGAAATTAGGCAAGAAAAAAACAAACAAACACGTGATCAAACAGAAAAATGGTTTACGTAATGAATTCCATGTTTCCAAAAAATACATATAACTACAGAATTCTGTATGTAGCGTGAGAACATTTTTAATTAGAACATTTTGAATGATTATTCTCTCATTCTTTCTCTCCCCTCCCTCTTTATCATTCTGTTAATTATGAAAATTTGTGCCTCTATCAGCATCTCTACTATGCTGAATAGTTCTATAAACACACTTCTATTTTGTTTAATATCCCAACCTTTTTTTGGGAGGATTTGGACAGTTTTATTCTTTCTGATTTAGACCTGTGAAGATTTACCATTAATATGGCAAATGTGAATGTTCAATATATAAACAGATTAACAACAAAAAATGTCTTTCTGGTAATTTGCTATTATACGTATGTAAGTACGGTCAACAATAATGACATCATGCATTTGGCTATAAAATTTTTGGAAGCCATAGAAGAGTAAAGGCTTCAGAATGAATTGGCTACATTAAGTTACACCTTAGGGCACAAGATACTAAAAATTCTTGATATTGAGATTCTCTCTCCCTGTAGTTTGACCTTCTGTTAAATATTATTAATGATGTAAAAAAAAAAAAACCCTCTGGATATTCCATTTTCTGAGTTCGTGAAGCCCAGAATACTTAAAATGACAACAATGGCATCAATATTTTGTTGGAAAGATCAAGAATGGTATTTAAAATAAAAGTTATCCAAGGATGTGGAATTTAAGAAGCAGAACAAACCATCATAAGGGAAAAAAAGAAGAAAACCAAGAAACAGACTCTTAAGTATAAAGAGCAAAGAGAGGCAGCGGTGGGGAGATGGGGGAGAAAGGTGATGCAGATTAAGGAGCGCACCTGCTGCATGTCCTACCTAAGTGCTGGCACCAGAGCATACAGCACTACGCTGTAGGTTAACTAACTGGAATATGAATACAAAGTTGTCTAAGGAAACAGAACAAATTCTTTATATATGTATTTAAGCATCTAAGTCATTTTTTATGTTATGTCTTAAACTATTCAAAAACAGCCAAGTAGGGAATAGCCAACGTGCATTTTCCATCCCTGTATGAAAACTTGCACTGTTCCCTTTCTGCCAAGCCGTTTCTTAAATAATTTGTTAGTTATCTTGCATGGTGTCTTACATCTCAGCTTTAGTGAGCTATGCTTTTGTGGATTTTAAACGTTGTTTATCCTTTTTAGGCCCTTTTTATTCATCGCTAGAGGAAGTTGTTGATACGATATAAATATTCCTGCAAAGAAAGCTCTGTTTCATTATTGAAATCTTTGAGATGCCTTCAATAAAGTGTATTGTTATGTTAAGTCTATCAACCGGAGCATAGTAGCATTTTATTGTGAGTTCTATTCTTAGTTTATCTACTCTCAGATTGTCTACATCTAATAAAGAAAAGCAGCTGAACGGAGGGCCCGATATGCCCTAAGTCAGGTTCCCTGGCTAATTCCAGTACTCCTCAATGTTTTGAGTTTTGCTTTTTTTTTTTCTAAAAGTTTAAAGCACAAACTAGTGTAAGTAAAACATAACATTCATATATTCAAATCCCAACACTAACAACAACCCATCATTTTATGGAGGATTCTTTAAAAGATTAAAAAAATAACATTATGAATATTTTGGTTGCCCGCTTTTTCATTATCTTTCTCTAACTTCACATGAGATGCAACTACAATGGGGGCACCTGGATGGTTAAGTTGGTTAAGTGTCCGACTCTTGGTTTTGCCCCGGGTTGTGATCTCAGGGTTGTGAGATGGAGCCTTCAGTCAGGCTCCGCCCTGAGTGCACAGTCTGCTTGAGAGTCTCCTTTCCCTCTGCCACTCTCCGCGCTCATGCTCTCTCCCAAAATAAATTGATCTTAAAAGAAGATGAAGTACAATGGACTTATATTAAGCCCTCCATATGGTATTGTTATTTCTAGATCTTAAGAAGAAATTTGCTGTTCCAGCTGAATCTCTTGACCTTAAGCCTTTCCCTTAAGTGGTTTGGTTTATTGATCTATTTGCCCTGTGAATCTACTTCAGTGAAATTTGTTTTCCATGTCTCTTGGGTGATGCAAATATCCTTGCAGTGTGGTTTTTGTCTTCGTTTCTTCTAGGGCCCTGGGGAATTCCCTAAGCTCTGTCTCTGCTTTCATGCAATGTATTTTGCTTGAATCCAGTACCTACCCTCTAGGGTTAGAGGATATCTGATATCTTCCAGATGATTGATCCCTTACTCAATACCCAGCGAGGCCTTTGTCCATTATGATTGCTTCTCCAAGAGCTTGAGAGGAGTTTTGCTTATCCCCCTTTAAAGACTATGAGCCCTGGGCGCCTGGGTGGCTCAGTCAGGTCAGCATCTGCCTTCAGCTCACGTCGTGATCCTGGGGTCCTGGGACGGGGCTCCTCATGGCATCAGGCTCCCTGCTGAGCTGGGAGTCTGCTTCTCCTCTCCTTCTATCCTTCCCCCCTGCTTGTGCTCTCTCTCACTAGCAAATAAATAAAAATCTAAACAAACAAAACAAAACAAAACAAGACTATGAGCCCTTAGCTCCCTGGCCGACTACAGGTGGCTCAGTTTCAGCTCTCCTTTCTGAATCTTGTGAAGTCAGACCCATACGCCTTGACCATTATACATTAATGATGCCAGCGCTGTTGTGGACAGTTTCAGATTGAGCCTGCCAATACCTTTGGCCTAAATCTATTTATTTATATTGTATATATTTATAATTATAACTTTTAGTTATAATATTTATATGTCATATATATTTTATTATATATTTATATACGTATAAATTATATTTGTAACTGAATTTATACATTTATAAATATACATTTATGTATTTCTTTTTCTCTCAAATAATTTCAAAATACCAAATGGAAATTGTATCTCTCAGTGTTTTCCATGATCCTCAGAGGGTATTTTACTTAAACATCTTCCATTATTCTTTATCTCTTTGAGATAACTTTAGATTTTTATGCAATTGTAAGAGATAATAAGGATCTGTGTACATTTTATCCCATTTCCCCAAATGGTAACATCTTGCAAAACTATAATGTAATATATTAATGTCAATACCCTTTTGTATCATCAAGATAACAGAAGGATCATAAGGATCCTACTCTTATTGTCATGGTCACTTTCTTCTTAGCCCCACCCCTTCCTTAACTCCTGGCAACCACTAATCTCTTCCTCATTTGTATAATTTTATCATTTAAAAATATCATATCAGGGGATCCCTGGGTGGCGCAGCGGTTTGGCGCCTGCCTTTGGCCCAGGGCGCAATCCTGGAGACCAGGGATCGAATCCCACGTCGGGCTCCCGGTGCATGGAGCCTGCTTCTCCCTCTGCCTGTGTCTCTGCCTCTCTCTCTCTCTCTCTCTCTCTGTGACTATCATAAATAAATAAAAATCTTAGAAAAATATCCTATCAACAGAATCATATGGTGTATTATCTTTTGAGACTGGCTTTTTTCACAAAAGTTTATTCCTATTTTATTACCAAGTGTTAACCCACGGTACAAACACTGTTTATTTAAACATTCATTCTTTGATGTACATTTGGGTTGTTTCTGGTTTTCGACGTGCAAATAAAGCTTATGTAAACTTTCATGCACTCGTTTTTCTGTGAACATAAATGTTCATCTCTCTGGGTAATTACCCAGGAATTTATAATTGTTGGATCATGCAGTAGCTATGTAGTTAGCTTTTAAGAAATGGCTAAATTGCTTTCCAGTAGGGCTGTATCATTTTCATTCCCACCAGCAATGTATGAGTGATCCAGTTTCTCCACATCCTCAATAGTACTTAATGTTGTCACTATTTTTTTAATTTTAGCATTGGGATATGTAATGGTATCTCAGTGTGGTTTTGAATTGCATTTTCTTAATGGCTAATGATACAGAATATCTGTTCATGTATTTATTTTCATCTGTATATCTTCTTCAATAAAATGCCCCCCTTCCAAAAGCATTTTAAATGGTTGCTCTCAATATTACATTATATATATGTAATGTCACAATGACACTGGTGGTGTCATTACTCCTTTGTTCCCAACGAGTATTTTCATTTGACAAAAGAATCAGGGTTGACAGTTCTTTTATTTCAGAACATGAAATACATTGTGCCGTTTTATTTTGGCTCCATTGTTTCCGATGAGAAATCCACTTCATTCAAATTGTTTTCCCTTATAGATAAATATTGCTTGCCTCTTGTTAAGGTCAGTTATCAACTCCTATTTTCTCCAATGACTTCCAGAATAGTAGGGTATGGTGTCCAGATATTAGCCTTGGCAGTATTTCTCTCATGATTAGCTTGCATTATATGGCAAAGATGAAGGGATCTTGGAAATAGACATATTTAAGGTCCCTAATTGGTTGACTTTGAGTTAATCAAAACGGAGAATAATATAGTTGGACCTAACCTAATCTGGTGAGCCCTTTAAAAACTGGTGTAAAGTTAAAGTAGAGGATACAGCAAATGCTTTCCTACTGCTCTTAAAGTAACTACCATGAATTTTGTATCTTCAAAGAAATGAGTTCTGCCAATAATCAGGTAAGTGTGGAAGAGAGCCCTAAGCCTCATAAAAGACTCTCTTCCTGGCTCATAGATGATTACAGTTTTATGAGCAAAAGATCTACCTGAGACTTGTATGAGCATCTAATCCATGGAAACCGAGAGATAGTAAATGCATGTTGTTGTAAACCATTAAGTTTGTGATAATTTGTTATTCCATGACCAACTCACTAACATGGTATCCATTACCCCTCCCCCCACCTCCTGATTAAGTTGGCAATGTGACTTGCTTTGGCCAATGGGACATTGTGTTATGATGGTACCACAAATAGAGGCTTGGACAACTTTTACGTGTTGGGGCTTGAAACTCTGAGATTACCACAAGGACAAGGCTGAGTTAGTGAGATGAGGAAAGACACATGGCCTGGTTACCCTCATGGACCCAGCAGGCATTGAGCCAATGGCCAGGTACAAGCCAATGTGGCCATTATAGACCATTCAGCCTCTGCTGAGCAACCAGCAGAACAAAGGCACGATGTAGGCCAGCAGAATGCAGCTGATCCAACCAAGACCAGAAGTGGCTTTAAGGCACTACATTTTGGGAGGTTAACTTAATAGCAAAAGCTTATTGCTGTTATGTTTCTCTGAATTAAGAAAAAAAAAAAAAAGGATGCCTGGGTGCCTCAGTGGTTGAGCGTCTGCCTTCAGCTCAGGTCATGACCCTGGGGTCCTGAGATCAAGTCCCACATTGGACTCTCCACAGGGAACTTTCTTCTCCCTCTGCCTATGTCTGTCTCTCTCTCTGTGTTTCTTATGAATAAATAAACAAAATCTTTTAAAAAAGAAAAAAATAATATAAGAGCCTGAGTTCAAAATCCCCAATGCAACTAGTAGTTGTTTGACTTCTATTCACCACTTTTCCTTCATATATAAATAGTGTGCTGTATACCTATCTTATAGAACTTTTTAGTGACTTCAGAAAATAGCACATAGTATATGTGATGGTTAAGTGTACACATCAACTTAACTAGGCCAGTAGACCTAGAGTTTTGGTTGAACATTATTCTAGATGTTGATGTAAAGTTTTTTTTTTTTTTTTTTAAAGATAAGAGTAACATTTGAATCAATAGACTTTGGGGTGCCTGGGTGGTGCAGTTGGTTAAGCGTCCAACTTTTAATTGTAGCTCAGGTCATGATCTCATGGGTCATGAGATGGAGCCCTGCCTTGGGCTCCTCTCCCACAGTCCCACCTCCTATTCATGTGTGGGCTCTCTTTCACTCTCTTTAAAATAAATAAATAAATCTTTAAAAATGAATACGTAAATACATTTTTAGTAGAGCAGATTACTCTCAATAATATGGGTGGGCCTCATACAGTCAGTTGAAGACTTTACAAGGAAAAAACTTATCTTCTAAGAAGAAGAGAGAATTCTGCTAACAGACTACCTTTGAAATCAAGCTGCTGTTCTTTCCCATGTCTCCCACTTACCAGCCTACCTTGCAGATTTTGGGTTTGCCAAGTCTCTTCTTCACAACGGTATAAGCCAATTAATTAAAATCTCTAATTCTCTTTGTCTCAGTTCTATTTTTCTGGAGAACTCTGACTTTTACAGTACATATAGAATGGCAAATATATTTTTTTTCTGCCTATATGTGCTCAAAATACCACTCAAGTTGCTATCCCCCTAGTGACATTTTTTTTTCTAGTCTTATTTACCTTTGTACTTTACTTTGATCCTTGGATTGTTGAGGTGAAATGTAATTTGTGTGTTATTATCAGGGTTCTTGATAGCTGTAACTTAGTATGAAAAAGTTCATAGGGATCCCTGGGTGGCGCAGCGGTTTGGCGCCTGCCTTTGGCCCAGGGCGCGATCCTGGAGACCCGGGATCGAATCCCACGTCGGGCTCCCGGTGCATGGAGCCTGCTTCTCCCTCTGCCTGTGTCTCTGCCTCTCTCTCTCTCTCTCTCTCTCTCTCTCTCTGGTGTGTGACTGTCATAAATAAGTAAAAATTAAAAAAAAAAAGAAAAAGTTCATAGATGGAATATTGAATTTACTATAATTCAAAAGTATCATGTTAAATATAAAATGTTATTTCCTAACCTATCTTACTCAGTAATATTATTGCATCATTAGGTAATTAATACTTCAAATATCATAGGTAAGAATAAACCAACTGTGGGGGCCTGGGTGGCTTAGTTGGTTGAGCAGCCAGTTCTGAATTTTGGCTCAGGTCATGATCTCAGGGTCCTGGGGTTAAGCCCCGCATCAGGCTCCCCACTCAGCTGGGAGTCTGCTTCAGGATTCTCTCTCCCCCACTGCCCCTATCCCTTTCCCCTCTCTCTCTAAACTATTTTTTTAAGAATAAATTAACTATGAAAGATTTAATTATAATTCTAAAATGCTGAACTTATTCACTAATTACTAATTTATGTCTGAACTGTTTAAAAAATAGCATCCTAAAATAACATATCACTTAATAAATGCTTATTAACATAAGAAATAGATAGTGCACATATGAAATTTCAGCAGGAGGAAATCTATGTCCCTTGAGAATTTCTGCCTTGTGAAAATCTAATCTTGGATTTAATTTATATTTAACATTTTGCTTTATGCCAGATTTTATATTCTCATGTGTTCTCATGTAAAAAACAAAACAAAATGAAATTTCCTGAGTACTATATATGAAATTGAAGGAATTTTGAATTGGTTTCTATGTTTTAAGTAAACATAGAAAGGAGGACAAAGTAAATAAATTTATCAGAAGTTGGGACACAGGATTGTGAGCTCTATTTGCAAGTGGCCACCAACTTCTCTCACAGCTCCCAAGCAATGGTTCAACAACTTCAGACTCAATCCAAAATGTTCCAGCTTTACATTTTTTCCATTAAGTTATTAACTATGTGATTAAAACAAACACACACACAAAAAAAACAGGACCAAAAACATAACTCTTAGCTACAATAAATTTCATTGTATAATAGCATATTCTGACCTGGAATATTTGCCAGGGACTATGGTTAGGAAAGAAGATAGGGAGTGTTATTGTACTAACTGTATAGAAATACCACAAAAATGTCTAGTGTGTTTTTTCCTCTCATCTTATGAATTACAGGTTCATGATGGTTCATTCTGTGCGAGATGCATGGTATCATTGAAGTAATGTTATCATACATATTTTGAATTATTACAGATTATTATAGATCATAATTTTAATTATGAATATCATCATCCAAATATTCAAAGAGTGAACAGAAAAAAATGGTTAGGAAAACATACATAATTCATACATTTGCATGAAAAAAGATATTGTGATTAATATTTTAAGCATAGAACAGAATATCATTGATGATATATATTTTTTCAGACAACTGGTAAAATAGTTTAATGCCTGTTTTTTTTTCCACGTCATTAGCCATTAGCTCATTTCCTTCACATGCTTGAAACTGGTATACTGTGAGGCTGTAAGCAAGTTGTTGAAAGCTAGAGGGTGTAACTTTCACTTTTTATTTATATTTTAATCACTTTGGTGTAATATCTTATTTTGGTAATTAGTAAGGCAATTTTTAAATTACCAATTATCTAACAATATTACAGACTTTATTATGCATAATGTGTATACATATTTAGGAAATGCAACAATGGCTGATTTAAAGAGAAAATTGAGATTATGTTCATTACCCACTGATAAACTATCCTCACATTATCTTGGACTTTGGAGAAAACAGAGAAATGAAACTAAGCTACAATATAAGAGGGGAGTCATGGATTTTTTTCTTATGATTTATGTTTGCTCTTTTACAGATTGAACTTATAATTCTCATGATTATTTTAATTATTAAACATAAGTCATCACCATATAGCTCAACTTCTAAAAAGACTGATATGCAGAAATTCCTCTACGTGCAACAAAACAAACAGAAAAACAAAACAGTATCAGTAAAGCTTTGATGATTCATATATCAACCACATAATGATTCAGTGATTTCTAGCTATGCAGCCAAATTGGGGAAATATTTATATTATGTACATTTTATGAACATTTTCCTGAAACCACTAAAATCAACTCTGGGAGCCATCTGATTCATAACCTGAATCAAATCACAGTCACATTTCCTGGGATTTACACACTACAGTGCTTAAAAATAATTCAGACTATTAGATGGTAGTGTTCTTATGGAATTGTTCAAAAATATTATGTTTAGAGGAACATCTGGATGGCTTAGTTGATTAAGTGTCTGGCTCTTGATTTCCACTCAGATCATGATCTCAGGGTTGTGAGATCGAGCCCCACACCAGGCTCTAGTCCTGGTCAAGGTGTCTGATTAAGGCTCTGTCCTCTCTCCCTCTGCTCCCCCCCCCGCCCACCTCCTCCCCAACACCCACTAGCATGCGCTCTGTCTCTTTGAAAAAGAAAAAAAGAAAAAGAAAAAAAAAAAAGGAAAAAAGTATTGTGCATAGAAATATAAGCTTCAATACATTATATAACTGCCATACTAATTTTAGTAGCCATCCTTTTGGTATTTAATTTTTAATTTTCATATATATTTTTTTAAGATTTTAGTTATTTATTCATAAGAGACACAGAGAGAGAGGCAGAGACACAGGCAGAGGAAGAAGCAGGCTCCATGCAGGGAGCCTGATGTGGGACTCAATCCCGAGACCCCGGGGTCACACCCTGAGCCAAAGGCAGATGTCCAACTGCTGAACCACCTAGGTGTCCCCAATTTTTAATTTTTATATTTTATTTTACTGAAATATAGTTGACAATGTTACATTAATTTTAGGTGTACAACACAGTGATTGGAAAACACTATAGATTATGCTGTGTTCACCACAAGTGGAGCTACTGTCGGTCGCCATGCTAACCGTCACAATGCCACTCACTATATTCCCTATGCTGTGCCTGTCCCCCTGTGCCTTATGATTTCCATAACTGAAAGCCTGAGATCTTGCCATCTGAGATAATACAGAAGGACCTACAGGGTATTCTGAGTGACATAAGTTAGAGAAAGACAAATACCATGATTTCACTTATATTTGGGATCTAAAAACAAAACAAGTGAACAAACAAAAAGCAGAAACAGACCCACAGATTCAAAGAAGAAATTGACATTTAATTGTATATATACTGCGGTTATTTGCTTGGATTAAAATTTAAGTTTGCCAGTTACAAACTGCTGGGATAGAGAGTAGAGTTTTTATCAATAAGCTCTTCAAAGGACAAGAGCATATATGTACCAGTATCGACTGGGAAAAGGAGCAAGAGGACTTGTTATTAACACCTGGGGAAAGGGGGGGGGGTGTCAAAACACTCGCGTGCCATTTTCTTTCTATCAGAATGCAGCATATACGGCATGGGTTGGCCCTTAGGCAGACAGACTTTTTTGTGTTACCCAACACTGCTTTGAAATGCTCTGAGACATAAAATACAACAGAAACACAGTCAATAAAAATCCTTGGCTGGATGTACTAAGAAAGCACTTTGATTTGAAGTGCCTGGTGAGCTGTCATGTGCTCTGTGCTCCAGGCTGACTCCCTGAAACCAGCCAGATGATCAAAAGTAACCTATGAACGCGGCCTATGTTCTACACTTGCTGCTCCTTGGTGAAGAGATTCAAATAGGACAGGCTTGTGCTGGTGAGCATGGCTGGGATCCCAGGGGCCAGCATGTGGGTGGTGCTCTGTTCCCACAGCATGGACGTGTGCACCGTTCATGGTACGGTCCTTCCCTGCGAGCTCCTGAGTGCCTACTCTTTTGTCACTCTCTCGGTTCCAAGCCCAACGTCTTACTCTTTCCATATTATTGGGTGGATCATTTGATCTATGAGCATGACATGGGTCATCATCACATGCTTATCATATTTTGTTGGTCATCATCTTCTAAAAGGTAAAGGATGTCATCGTTTCATCTCCTATATTTACCAACAGCATGGAAATGGTTAGATTTCATTTTTTTGAGGACCCAAGAAGTTCAGTAAGAGGCCAACATGTATTAACACTTTTCTTAAATTCACACAAATAAACTTATAGAATTAGCAATATAGAAGTATCTAAGGCACAGGCCTTGTAATTGAGAAAACCATAATTTAATTGTGCAAGTGTGACATGCACTTCTTTCTTCCCCCTTTTTTAAAATGTGAATTCAATTTGTCACCATAGAGGGCATCATGAGTTTCAGAAATAGTTTTCAATAACTCATCAGTTGCGTGCAACACCCAGTGCTCATCCCTTCATGTACCCTCCTTGATGCCCGTCACCCTGTTACCCCATCCCCCACCTGCCTCCCCTTCTGCAGCTCTCAGTTTGTTTCTTAGGATTAAAAATCTTTCATGGTTTGACTCCCTCTCCGACTTTTCCCCACTCAGTTTCTCCCCTTCCCTTATGATCCCTTGCACTATTTCTTATATTCCACATATGAGTGAAACAGTATGATAATTGACTTTCTCCGACTGACTTATTTCATGTAGCATAGGGCATGTACCTTCCAAAGTAAGCCAGAGACACAGTATAAATAACTGGTCTTATAGGGCTCTTAGTTATTTGGCATCCTCATCAGTAAGATTTTTGTACCCATTTCTCGTGTTTTTATATATGTGTTTGTAAGTTATGCATAGGGGCATGTACTTCTGTATATTACATATTAAAATATGTTAATTGCTTCCTTTAATAAAAACAAGCAATGGAATTTCAAATCTGTTCTTTTCGTGTGTATTACAGTGGATTGTTTTATGCACCCTGGGCTATGTGTACTCCACTGGAGGCACCATTAATAATACACACAATTAGAGGGAAATCATTTGATATTTGTTTTCTCAGGGAAAGCTTCATGAAGGAGCAGGGAATTTAAAGAGGACTTACTTTAGATATAGGAACAACACTAAAAAGTTATCTATTCACTTGTTTTTTTTAAATGGTGGTAAAATATGCATGAGATAAGGTTAACCATCTCAACTATTTAAGGTGTATGGTTAAGTGGTTTTAAGTACATTGACATTGTGACACAGAACTTCCAAATTTTTCATCTTGTGAAGCTAAAACTCTGTACCAATCAAACAACTCCCCATCCCCACCTTCCTTCAGCTTCTGGAACCACTATGCTATTTTCTGCCTCCATGCATTTGACTATGCTAGGTGTCTCCTGGGAGGGGAGTGATGCAGTGCTTGTGTTTTTGTGATAGCATAATATCTTCAAGGTTCATCCGTTATAGCAGGTGTCATCATCCCCCTTTTAAACGATTAGTAACATTTGATTATTTGTAAAAAACATATTTTGTTTATCCATTCACCTGTAAATAGACACGAGTTGCTTCCACCTTTGGGCTGTTGTATGCTATGAACACAGGTATACAATTGTCTCTTTGAGACTGCTTTCGATTATTTTGGATGTATATCATCCAGAAGTGAAACTGCTGGCTCATACAGTAATTCCACTTTTAATATTTTGAGGAACTGCCATACTGTTTTCTATAGCAGCTGCACCACTTCACATGCTCACCGTTTCCAATTTTCTCACTTCCTCATCAACACTTGTTACTTTCTGTTTTACCGACAGTAGTCACACTAATGGGTGTGAAGTGGTCCCTCATTGTGGTTTATTTGCTGTTTTAATAACAAAAAACAAATTTGAATGAAATGAAAGTTCTATATAGCAATGTTGCAAGATAGATGGGGAATATGAAGCTAAATAATTTGGAATTTATTTTAGAGAAAAGGAAGTTAGTACAGATTGTAGAGAAAAGAGGTTTCCAATGCAGAGAAGCAGTATATGAAATTTAATAAAGTAAATAAAGCATTCAAAGTGTAGTTAAAATTGTCATTAAACTTTATGCTGGATTTTAAAAAATAACTATAAAGAAATTTATGATCTTTTACTAAAATCTGAATTAATGGAACTTTCTTTGGACTAGATGTGAGGAGGTTTGGGTTCTAATATCAATCTCTGCACTATTTACTTTTATATATTTTTTTGTTTTACAAAATAAAGAATCTAAATGACCTCTAAAGTCACAAATTCTCCAAAGCAAAAAGTCTCAAATCTCATCTTGCACTGATGATGTCATCAAGTTGAATATTAAAATAAGTTGCTAGTATTTCTAAAAACTCAATTGCATATTTTAATTTATTCAAATCACAAAACAGTGATTAAAGAAGCACTAAAATAAAACGGCAATGTGTGAAATTCAAAGTCAAATTTAACATAATTGAATAATTATTTTACCGTAAAAATGAGTATAAGACCATTTCTTAAATTGTTCACATCAATTTAATAACATAGGTAAAATTTGAATATTAAGCAATATATAATGTCTCCTCTGTGCTGGGCTCCTCTTATTTGATAAATTACTCTCTTACTGGACTATATATATACATATATTTAAATCAATTTATTTATTCAAGAGAGACACAGAGAGAGGCAGACACACAGGCAGAGGGAGACGCAGGCTCCATGCAGGGAGCCCAATGTGGGACTCGATCCCAGGACCCCAAGATCACTCCCTGAGCCGATGGCAGATGCTCAACCGCTGAGCCACCCAGTCGTCCCAGGACTATATATTTTTGAAGCTTAAACAACCCTTCAAAGCCACCCAATAGTATTAATTTGTGATGCAACAGGCACTAAAAAATCTTCCTCAAATGTTCACTCATATGTTTTCAAAGTACGTTATAGGATGAGGAATGCAACTAAACAGAAATTATGCAGACTCCTGAAAGTCATCCACAGAGAGAATTCATGGCAACATTACTCAAACATAAAGCACAATATTTGAAAAAATGTAAAGCCATCTTTTAAAACAATTATATATTGAGCCACATGAAATTGCTAATATTCTATGATTTTGACCTACCAAAAGACAGTTTCATATAGCTCAATTTAATATATTTGGTATTTACTGGCATGGCAACGGTTATGGACACATTAAACTTATACATAAATAAACCTTCCTTCCTGAAAGAAAAATATAATTGCCTTGGGGGCACCTGACTGGCTCATTCCGTGGACCCTGTGACTCTTGACCTTGGGGTCATGAATTCAAGCCATGCATGTTGAGTGTTAAATAACGAAATTTAATTGCCTATATAGACTTAAAAATTAGAACTGTCCTATATTAGCAATGCATAGGATGTTAGAACTCTCAGTGTATTTGAATCTATGTTTTGTGCCAATTCTTGGGGTCAGAAAAGGTTTCTGATACTCATTATATTTCCCACCAGCACGTTAACATGGTAATCTGTACATCATATGCTCTGAATAAATACATGATCTGATTTGGAATACAAATATAATCTATTTTCAAGTGTCTAAATCCTGACTTAGCTAACAGATTATGTTTGGTCCTATTTGCTCAGCTCTGTTCACTGAGCCGAATAATTAAGAAATACCTAATAGTTTCAACAAATCAGATTCTCGACTCTATTAGGAAAAGTTACAGGAGATGTATGGTTTTGCCATCAGCTACGATTCATTTCAAGATTTCTGTCACTGATATTTGTAGACTGCACATCCTATTTAGAATATTACATGCTACTTTGTTGTTATAACTTAAGAATTTAGCTCCTAAAATTATATTATCCAATTATGTGGTTGAACCCATTATTTAAATAGGAAGGGGAGAAGTGACAGTAGAGAGGCCTAGAGTGTTAAATATGGCAAACTCATTTTCTAATTGCAATTACAGTGATAAGAAAGATACTTATCTTTCTGAGTTAGTTGATAATTTCCTTGACAGACCGACAAAAATACACAGTTGATTACCGAGCAGCATCTAAAGAATGGGCAAGTTTGCTAGCGATCACCTAGAGGTGGGACAGTCT
Source organism: Nyctereutes procyonoides (assembly GCF_905146905.1). NCBI lineage: Eukaryota > Metazoa > Chordata > Mammalia > Carnivora > Canidae > Nyctereutes > Nyctereutes procyonoides. The sequence goes on along the minus strand of NW_026575122.1, from coordinate 1,738,401 downwards.
GTTCTTCTATCACCATTGGACCCATCCATCAGTCACACAAGTGTTCATGAACTTTGCCTTTGTCTAAGAAATGCAAACTATTTTTTTTAAAGTTAAATATACACATATGCAAAATCAGAATAAATTATAGCGGGCAACAACCACCAATATATGAAAGGATAACACAAAAGCTCAATGGCCAGGTATAAAGCAACTACATCCTTGCCCTGAGAAACAGATCTTCACTGATAACACAGGGTTAGAGGTAACTGCTGATGGCTGTGAAATTTAAACCAGCATTTCTGCATGTAGTGCAAGCTGTATTTCTTAATAAACCAGTCCAGTTATTCTTTATTTATAAAGATATTTTTATCTTTATTTATTTGCAGTTTCATATTTATTTTTATCTTTTTATTTATTTATTTATTTGTTTATTTATTTTATCTTTATTATAAAAATTCATACTGTAAGAGAAATACGTTTCATCGGTGTTTTGCATATGTTTTTACAAAACAGAAATGTTTACTCTCTCATGTTATTACTGCTTCACCCTTTAGCACATCTTGATATATGTCTGCTATGTGCCAGGAATATCTTGCATCAGAATCACCTGGAGGGCTTATTATAACCCAGATTGTATCCCCACTTCCAGAGTTTGTGATAGGATAGGTAAGGAGAGGGGCATGAAAATTTGTACTTCTGATCCTAACAAGTTTCTAACAATTTCCCAGGTGATACTGATCCTGCTGGTCCAGAAAACCACTCTCCTGTGGGTAGGAGTTTACAGGACAAGGAGGACATAGCTTCAATCCTCATCAAATCCACATTCTAGTAGAAAAGACTTGAACAGATTAGCAGAAAGAGGAACCTCCCCATTATTATGTTAATGAAAATTAACTGAATTGAATTCACATCCACACTATAACACCATTTCTCCTGGGCAGCTTGATTTTCCAATTCTCCATGTCCATGGCTAGATTCCTATGCCTGCTCCTACTAACCAAACACAAGGCACTAAATCACCTGGAAGCCACATCTGGGCAGGTTTCAAGGGTAAAATAAATCAATCAGATGCACCGATTTCTTGTTCCGACCCTAAAATGGCTAAATTATATTACACAGAAGCCTGTCTTTTAAAGTTTTAAGAATTTAATTTCTCTCCTCTGGTTTCTCAGCTTACTCATGCTGATGGCAGGTCCTCCACTCAGGGGTCAGCAGGAACTGCACTGAATTCCCTGGGAAACATGCCTCTGTATCGCTGTCCCCAGGCTCAGGCTGCACCTCTGCACCGAGTTCACACCGGTGGGGACAGAAGTCTATACCAAATAGGTGGTGCAGCTGGGGAGAAGAGGGACACCTTCAGCTACAGATGGTTAGAGCATCTATAGGAGCCATCTAGAAATTCCTGTTGCTCCAGCTTCAATATTTCTTGTGTCTGGGGTGAAACTAGGCCTTCCGTCCACTCATTACTGAGGTCCACAATGCCTCAGACCCAAGCTTGTCCAAGCAATAACCAAAGACACGAGTCTCGGAGTCATCTTTTCTGCAGCTGAGATGAAACTTGGGAGAAAACTGAAAAGCTGAATTTGAATATGCTATCATAGGTAGTTTGATAGACTAAGAAAAAAAAATTAATTTTCTGGAGAAGTGTCACGGCTAAAATTATACTCTTTCCTTTTATAGTTAGTAGCTCCACACATAAAGTCTTTCGAGTGATGTATTCACAGGCAGAGGAGGAAGCGTATTGTGGGAGCCGTCCGCCAGGTGTCTCAGCCGCAGCCCCTCGGGATCTGTAGTCAGTGGCTAGGCTTTGGCCCATTTTACCAGGTAGAGTGATGTGTATCATCCCATTCTGTTACAACTACGTTCTCCTTTTCTATGTATGTTGGAAATGATAATACAGTATATCTCCTCAACCCACAGTCCATAAGTAGAACTAACCCAGGAGTCACAATACTGTTAGCCAACAGATTTTGACCCTGACCTCAGCAACGCTGATTTCATAACATAATTATGGAGAATATGGAAAGTAGATGCTTATGGATATTCCTGTAGCACCTAGCAGAGGCCTGTGTGTGCAAAACAGCAGACAGATACCTCTTCATTGAATGCGACGTCTTTCATTACACCCACCAGCCACTGCGGATCCAATTTAATGCCAAATACAAGGTAGTTGACATCTGGAAGGCTAAGTCTGAAAGGGTTAAGTGTCAACACTCCACTCAGATCTTGGGAGGCTCTCTATTTCATCAAACTCTTTTTTTTTCTTTCTTTCTTTTTTTTTTTTTTTTTTGCCAAACTCTTTGTGAAATCTTATTGCTATGAATTTGGTCAGGTTCCTTGCTCTGTCTACACTCTTCATGCTTCCAGGTCAATACATCATCTTCAGTCTATGTCAGATGTCAACTCCTTTATTTAGCCCACTCTGATATCTTCAGAACAGCTGCAGAACTTAATCTGCATATTTTTATGATGTTTATTAGTCTTTACTTCCTCTCCTATTTATGTACTGATTGCATAGTCTGTGGATTCTTGGAGAAGAAAAAGATCTACATCTTTCTCAAAAGAAAACTAAAGCTGGCAACACAACCTAACATTCAATGAAATATTTTTTTTGACTGATTATAAAATAAAGGTAGACTTAAACTCTCTGAGAATTTTTAATGTGAGTATAATTTATGTGACATAAATGGCCAGCTACTTACATGGAAAATAGAATAATTTAGACATTTTATAAGAAGACAAGGGACTACCAACAGATGTACTGCACAAGCAGAAATTTAATAATTTATTTAAAATAAATATGAAATATATAAGTCCATTATCTCCTCTCTGCTCTCTGGTACCCTTTTAAAAATTATGAACATTAAATATTTATATTTAATATATATTATATTTATATATATACCCACTATATGTGATAACATTATACACGTACATATACATATAGAGGGCCTGGGTTGGTATTCAGATATGAAGAATAACCACCAATATTATCTCTAACAAAGATTCATATCTTAACCACATCTACTCTGTGGGAACAATTAGTTTCCATTACATCCACCTGAGTTTAAAATTGCACAAATGTATTTACCTTTCTTTAGTCAATAACTGCGAAGAAAACAGACCGGTCGGGGAAAGGCCACGTGGTATCTGACAAACAATGAAACAACATAGGATAACCGGTGACGACTTCTAGTCCCGTGACACCTTAATATCTTTAACCACCACACACATATGCTAGTCATAGGAGCTATTTTGTCGCAAATTCATAGCTCTTAGAACCAACTGGAATATAATTGTTGCTACGAGTTGGGCATGTGAACCATTGTGCCGTGGTAATACAATAAAACTATTATTTTTCTTCCTGAAGGAAGATCAGAAGGGGAATGTTTTAGGTGTGATTAGTCCTCCGGAGTTTCCTGGTACCAACTAGGACACACCTTCAGAAAAGGCACCAGATTTGAAGAAGTCACTCTCCAAAGACGCCCGGTGCAGTAGAAACCTACACAGCCGACAATGGCAGAAGTGCCTATTTTTTCAAAGTACTTAGCAAGAAAGAGCATTATACATGGGTCGGTGTCCAGAACAAAGTCCCCGTTCCCATCAAGAAGAGCAGGTGTGATCTGTGTGGACTAAAAGCGGTGGCTAGGATTCACCTTATAAAAAATACCAACGGAACGTAAGAGATCCTAATAAAACTGCAATCTATTCAGGTAGGTATCACTGTGTGGCAGACTTTTTGTGTCCTCATAAATCAGGTATGTTACCGTAAGAGGTGGAAAGGCAAATTAGGCCGCTACTGGGGAGGGGGGCTGCTATTTGGGGAGCAACTGTAGGAATGATTCCTGGCAGTGAGAAGAGCAGACCTCACAGAGGCAACAAGATTACTATTGAGGTCCAAGTGCTACAAACAGAAGAACCGCTGCCTCCCCAAACTGTGCAAAGTCTCTGAAAGAAGAGCGCAACCATCTGGGAAGAACCTGGTACATGTTTAAGCAGCTCATTCAGTCACCAGGAGCAGGTGACGGAGAAGGGGCAGCTCAGAGACGCTCCTCTCCACCACATAGGATGAGGGGCCCAGAAGTAGCAGTGGGAGCAGCTGAGGCTTCCAGAGACCTCTGCCCTCCCTTGTCCTCACACGCACACGGTCTGCAGAAATCCAGAAGGTACAGATCCTTCTAGAAGGTTAAGTGCATTCCCAGCATGTGAGTCCTGGGAGACTGTGAGCTTGGTGGCTCTCCGTCATCTCTAGGGGTAATGTAAGGTCTGGGAAAAAATGATGATTTGGGATATAATGACCCATAGACATTTTAATGGTAAGGGTCTCCGATGGCACCTGTGGTTTTCAGCCCCCCAGGAAGGTGCTGGAGCGCCCCCTCCTCCTCGCCCTGGGAATGAATGACCTTGAGGATCACCCAGGGGTCACGGCTGGTACACAACACACTAGGAAATGGCCTCACAGAGAGCTCGAGGAATGCGTAGGGCAAGGAATTGTGTTGCTTTGAATTAGCCCCACAGACATGATTACTGAGATGTGGACAATACAACTAAGTGCGGGGACAAGACCCGGTCCTGAGGGTCACCCCATCAGGAGGAAAGAACAGCCACTCGGTCCTGGATCCTATGGCAGCTACAGCCAGCCTCGGCCTCTCCCAGCTCCCTGCTCCCCACACCCTTCTCCCCTTCTCCGCGTCCCCTACTAATAACACCAATCACATTTTTCTCCTGGATCCACTTCAGCACAAGCCAATCCTACTCTACTGAAAGCCCCTTTAAAAGGCGAAGTCACCACTTTTAAAATGGCAAGATGCTCCTTCAGTGGGGCTCTACCAATCACGCCAAAATTGCCACAAGCAGTTAAATTTAAGATTAAACAGGGTTGAATAAACGATCTCTGCAGAGTGGGATCCCCGTTGCCTTTTCTCTGCGAGCCCTGTGGCTTCTCTCCACCGCTGGTACCTTCCAGCAGCACCGACCTTGAACCACACTTTTCACCTGCACTGGGGTTTCCCAGAGGCTGCTGCAGATGCCCTTCCACGGGATAGAAATCCACTCTCCTTGGGCAGACTTCCCCGATTGAACATTTTCCTTGCTGTGTGCATCAGGAAAAACATTTCATGCACGCACGCACAGAGGTGAGGGTTCGGGGGGTGGCTACCCACCTTCACGACACTTAGTGGTGTGGGATCCTCCTTGGCATCCTGCCTTTAGCTTCTACAGAGTACAAGGGGTTGCTTTTACACCTGTGGATTCACCACCTCCATGTCACTAATCCCCAGATGATGTAGCGTCCCCGTTTACCCCCCTAGGTAGACACTTGCGTTGCGTGCCCCAGCTAGCCTGAGCGATGGCATTTGGCCCCCACACTGGGCTTAATCAAAGTAGGTTTTCTCTCTCCTTCTGTGAAGTCAGCAGTGTTGGTCTAGCACAGCGACTTAAACCGCGTGCGTGCATAACTTCAGGAGTTGAGGCGGCAAGTGGGCTGGAATTGGATCAGGCTCCCTCAAAAGCCAGAAATAGAAGCTTAGAGAATGAGCACAATGATTAAATTTAGAACAAGCAGGTAGGAGGTAGAGTTCCTACTCCATGCACAGGGCACGTCTTTTGTGGCATGAGATATTTGAAGGTAAGAAAGGTAAGACTCTTAGAAAGGCAAAAAAAATAAATAAATAAATAAAATAAATAATAATAATAAATAAAATAAAATAAAATAAAATAATTTAAAAAAGGCAGGAATACTATGAGAAATACCTGAATGTAGAAAATTAAATGGAAACTAACGTGAAGAGGATACACCTGTTAAATACATGGACAAACAATATATCTGGAGAGTTAAGAGAAATAAGAATTAAGAGAAAACGGCCAGTTGGGTTATAAAGCAGTTGAGTCATTAACTCTACATCTTATACAACAATATAATCAATAGCGACTTGAAACCTTAAAAACTGAGCCACCCACTTACAAGAATATGCCGTTTTAAGTCTGTAAAATGCTAACAATGCTAATAACAGTATGTAGGGGCACCCGGGTGGCTCAGGTGGTTGAGCATCTGACTTAATTTCGTCTCCGGTCATGATCCCAGGGTCCTGGGCCTGAGCCCCTCAGGGGCTCCCACTGGGTGTGGAGCCTGTTGAAGATTCTCTCTCTCCCTCTGCCCCTCCTCCCCCCAGGTGTGCTCGCTCGATCTCTTTTGAAAACAAGTAGTACCTAAATAACTTTCCTCCCTGACTGTAGGTGATGCTGCTTTCGCGGTATCTTGCAGGAAAAGCAAGTGAAAATGAGTGTGGACCCAGAGCTCTACATCATTTCTTTGCTTTTCTTTTAAAAGCTTTCAGTGGCCATCCCGTGTCCACAACAGGACTCATGCTTACCCAGTGATTTCGTACATATTATCATTTGCAGTCGGTGGCCACCGATAGTAAAATTTAGCAGAATCAGTACTGTTCCAATTTCATGCATGTTTCTGTGGCCAGGAAAAGGACATGCAGCTTAAATTTATTTTCTGACTATTTAGTCAGGTAGCATTAGTCAATTTATATACATTACATGGGCTTTTGTTCATTTAATAAAAAAAAAAATTGGGAATCCCTGGGTGGCGCAGCAGTTTGGCGCCTGCCTTTGGCCCAGGGCGCGATCCTGGAGACCCGGGGTCGAATCCTACGTCGGGCTCCTGGTGCATGGAGCCTGCTTCTCCCTCTGCCTGTGTCTCTGCCTCTCTCTCTCTCTCTCTCTCTCTGTGACTATCATAAATAAATAAATAAATAAATAAATAAATAAATAAATAAATAAATTGGATGTAATATTTTATTTCCTATCTCATAAGATTCCAAAATATCAAATTATAAAATGTAATAAAAACTCATATCTAGATAACTGTGAAATATCTTCAATTATTAAAATCTTTGTTCTAATGTTTCTTTATTAACTAATCAGGTGAATAACTGTAGCTAAGTTAGATAAATGTAGACTATTCATAAGTATAAGACAAATTCCTAGGAGAATTGATGTATTAAGAAAAAAACCTCAGAAATTATAGCTGCATATACAGTGTTGCCTAAGAAATGTGTGGAACAATCTATTATTTATTTATTTATTTATTTATATTATTTATTTATTTTTATTATTATTTATTTATTATTATTGTGTGTGTGTGGAACAATTTAACGACACATCAGTCATACAGAATTATACAATTTATAGTGAAGCGCATCTCATTTCAATTCTTCTTTTACTTAAAAAAATCAAGAGGAATTATAATAAATTACTCTTCATTTGATCAGAAAATGTGTCTACACTGAAAGCATGCACTATTATTAGTCTACTTTTCAGTATGAAATTATCAAAAATAGTTTAACTCATTAACTTTTATCCCTTTGTTCCAAATAAAAATACACAGTAATTCAGAAAATTTGGATAAAGTATAAATGTAGAAGGATGAAAAACACTCTTGCCTTAGAGAAGAAGATGTATTGACTAATATGTATTATATTCTAGGGAATTTGTCTTTTTCTGGAAAGATAAACATTGATACGAATGCAGTAACATCATTGGAGTTTAATATTCCTAAAACTTAACTTAATGTCCTTATTAAAAAGCAGATGTGCTTTATTTATCCATCCCCATGTTGTTGGACACTTAGATTTTCTCCAATTTCCTATGTCACAGTCTTTGTCATCAGTGAACACTTGTGTTCAATAATAAATTTGTGATCTTACCACCATTTGAAATCTATGCTCAGAAGTGGTAATACTAAGTCAAAGATTAAGAGTTTTTTAGATCCTCTGCTGTGACTTGGTTTTCAGAAGTTTTATACTTTTATAACACCCTCTCTCTATCGGTTCTCATTCACCACACCTGTCCAGCCTGGTACTATTATCTTATAATTACGGTTTTATTAACTGGAGAATCCAAAAACCATATCACGTTCTTACTTGATTTCTTGGGTTATTGATGAAGTTGGACAGATTTCTGGATGAAATTTCTGTATAAATTCTTTTGCTTATTTTTTTCTAACAGAATTGGATGGTTTTCTATTATGGTGTGATCCCTGATATACTGAAAATATTAAATCTTAGTCTACAATATTTGTTGTTGATATTCCTTACAGTCTACCTATTTGACTTTGAAATTGTTTAGGTCATTTGATCCAGTACAATTATCCTGTAAATGTAAACAATGTCTTCATTTCTTTAATTGTTCTTACAATCTTTAAAAAATCTATATCTCAGCTATCAGGTGGAGATTTACCTATATTTTCTTCTCATTTAAAATGTTTGTTTATATGTTGATTTCATCCACCATTAATTTTGTTTAATAGTAGGAGATTAGAATTACTTTTTTTTTTTCTCCAAAATATAATCCATGATCCAGATATTGTCTGGTTTGGTGAGCTTTCTTTTTTCATTAGTTGTGCTGCTGCCTCATGGATCAGAAACCAAATTCCAAAGCAAAAGTTCTTTTACTTATGAAAGTTTAGTTTCCAAAAGATGCTTCTAGGTTCATTTGTTAGAGTTATAGGACTGAACAAATGTAGGTTGACAGAGATAGTGTGTCTTTATTCTATATGTAGTTCTGATTTTAGTTACAAAAATCTAGAAGGAAGACTTTTTTTTTTAAGATGCATCCATTCATTCATCATCCATCATTCATTCATGAGAGACACAGAGACAGGCAGAGACCCAGGCAGAGGGAGAAGCAGGCTCCATGCAGGGAGCCTGATGTGGGACTTGATCCCGGGACCCCCAGGAGCCCCAGAGAAGGAAGCAGTTCTTAATGAAGGGAGAGTCTACAAAGAGCAACATTCTCACATCTACAGAGATTTATTTCCGTCTATCAAGACCTATAAGAATGCCATGCAGTGTGAGCTCTATAGACCCCTCTCTGAAGGCAGGAACTGCAGGATATATAAAACTTGGAGCTCTTCTTAACCATATTTCTGTCAAGTAGAGAAAAACGACTATATTCAATGTATCCTGAATTCCTGGGATAAATTCAAAATACACTCACTGCACCATATATGTTATTACCTCAAACGGCTTGCTAATATTTTGTTTGAGAATCTTGACATCGACATTTACAACTGATTTTTTAGAAATTTACATTATGCCTAGTTTTGAAATTAAGTCTTTCATCACAGAGAATTGAGAAGTGAGTCCTCTTTTAAGGGGTATATCTCTGGAATGTTGTGGGTAAGGCTGGAATTACACGTTTCTTGCATTTCCGGTGTTTGGCAAATCAGTTTGTGAATGGTATTTTATTGTGAGTTGTTTTACTGTGGATTCAGTTTATTTAATATTATGTATTTATCCCATTTTTGTTAATCCTTTTGGTGGCAGTATTGATATTTCCTTATGAATTTATCCAGTGAAGGTACATTTTCAAATGTATTGTGATAAAGATAATAATACTTTAGGTAATTAGTCTAAAAACTAGCCTTTTGTTTTTCAATCTTATCTTTTTTCTAATTCATTAATTTTTGCTCTTGTATCCCTTCCCTTCATATTCATTTTTTCCCATTTTTTGAAAAATAATTACAATTCTATCTTTAATCCCTTCACTTTTAGCCTTTTTTCCTTCCCCAAATAAGTACTTAAATTTATGTGTCCCTCTGAGTTCTGCTATAAAGTCATCCTGCAAGGTAAATGATATATAATATTATTTTTCTTATTTTTAGTTTTAAGGATGTTCTAATATTCATTATTTCTTGAAGCCATGATTTACCTATATTTTTATTTATGGTTTGATTAATAAGTCCATTATGTTCAGACCACATATCTAAATTATAACAATAACCTCTATTAGCAGATTCTGTGTTTGTATATTTGTTTACTTGCCAAATCAATACTCATGGTTCTTTCACGGTTGCTCACGGATGTGTGCAGAGTGGGAAAAATTTGAGTCAACAAACGTGCACATTCCTAATTGAGGCTGACCAGGGATATGCTCTGGTTTTCTGTCTCAGGTCTTATATTGTTAACACATGTCTTTCTCATGGTTTATTTAGGGCCACGTGTTTTTGCATTTCTGTGCTTTTTGTTGGTGATTTCACTTAAAATGGCCCCAAATATACTGCTGAAGTGTCTAGTGGTCCTGAGCACAAGACTGTGACTTGCCTTATGGAGGAAATATGTGCTACATAAGCTGCATTCATGCACGGGTTATGCGGCATTTGGATGTGAGTTCAACATCAATAAATCAATAACATATATTAAATAAGTTTTTCTTTCTAAAGAAACACACATAAAACAAGGTTGTGTCTTGCTCAGTTGACAAAAATTTGTAACCAGAGGTTGGCATGAACCCACCTCTGTTTCCCGTAGGAGCAACAGTTTAGTATTCACTAATTCAGTATCTGCAGACGTTTATAGAACATGCGCGCCATAAATAATGAGAATAGACTGTACTTTGAGACTTGAAACTTATTTTGTGTACAAACACGGAGTCACTTTTAATAAATGTTCTAGGAATGCTGGAATAGTGCATATCTTACTGATTTTGGTTGGTGGATGTGGTTTTTTATACATATCATTGATACTGAAGCTGTTAAGTGATATGCAAGTAGTCTATGTTCTAAGTTTTTATTTCTCTGATTATTATCAAGTGTAAAAATCAGTACGTAATCATTTTCACAACTTCTACCAAAATTCTCATTCTGTATGTTTTGATGCTATTTTGCCATAAGTACAGAGATTTACAAACTCCTCTTTATGGTTCTTTTGACCTTTTATATTCAATAGTATCTGTATTCTCTTCATCAAAAACTTTTTTTTTTTTGGTTTTCTTTAAATTTTTTTTTCATGTGGTAATTATGCAGACCTACCAGATTTATTTTGTAATTCATGTTATATCTTTTTCTATTCTGTAAACTTGAATTTTATTGAAAAAAACTAAATATATAAGATGAATCTCTATAACAGTTGTCTTAAAGAACACTGGTAATCTTTGTTTATTACTGGAATATTTAGTTTATTGGCATTAATACTGATTCATTTTATGTTTAGGTTAAATGGTGTATCCAGTATTTTACATATTTTCTTTTTTATTCACCTACCATTTTTGTCAGAGTATTTTGTTCACTATGACTTTCCATGTAAGCAAATATCTTTCAATTCATATAAAATTAATTCATCTGGCTTTGTTTTATTAGCTGGTTTTGGGTATTCAGTTCACTTTTCTGTTGCCTCCTGATGCAGAGAACAGAGTTAATTATATTTCTCAGTTCAAGGAACACTATCTCCCTCAGACCATGGAAACTATCTCTCTCTTTTTCTTTTTTTTTCATTATATCGTTCCCCTTCAGCAGAGATCACTATATTCTTTCCTTTTCCCACAGGTATGCATTTTATTATTTTATATACTTCTGAAATATATATTATTGATTTTTGCTTATTTTAATTCACATAAATGTTATTGTTTTAGAAATCATCCTGTTTTACTTATTTAATGATGATTTTTAAGTGTACTCATTTATCTCTTTTTATATATTTACATACATATAAAATGTCTAGTAGTTGTAATGTCTTTTTCTTGGTGGTTCACAGGAATTTCACGTAATTATTAATGTCCTGTCAAATCTAGACATTTTAAATATCTTCTGCTGTGTCACACACATGTTAACTAAATGTCTTTTTTTTGAATGTAAACCCTTACATACAATGTAGTAAGAGCCATCAATGTTTGACCTTCAGGTTTCATTTTTAGAGCCTTGTTAAAAAATCTTTCCATATTCTAGAATCACAGAGATACTTTCCTATTTGATTCTATTAACTTTATAGTTTTGTTTTTCAAATTTAGGTATTTAACGCAACTGGAGTTCAAGGTATAAATAATAAGCTAAATGTTTGACTTTATATTTCTCCATATATGTCAAGGTCCCACATTCATATTTGTTTTCAGAATTATCATTATATTCTATTAATTCATTTATCCACTCGGGTTCTGTTTTTATGACTACACTTTTTTTAATGTGTTAGTAGCTATTAAGTGTCCTTGTCTATGATACTCCTTTTTTTTCTTATGTTATTCTTAATTATAATTGACTTGAAGTATAAATTTTAGAAAAATATTTTTGTATAACTTCAAAAATACATTATAACTTTGATTAGAATTGCATTGCATTTATAAATTAATTTGGGAAGGATAAATATCTTTACAATGTTAAATATTCTTACTGATAAATGTGGCATATCTTTTCAAGTTTTTAGATTTTTCCTGTCTTCTAATATATATTATTTTCTATTTAAAGTTCTTATGCAAAAAAAAGTTCTTATGCATTTATTTCTTTTTTTTTGCATTTATTTCTATAAAGGTTTTCTTTCTATTGAAACTAAAACTTGTATTTATATTATCAAGTTGATTGTAAAGGAATACTATTTATTTCGTAAATTAATCTTTTATCCAGATAATTCCTCAATATTTGTTTCTTTTCTCAAGTTCCCAAATTTTGTTGGAGTTTACAGACATAATTATATTAGTTGCTAATAGCAATGAGTCTGTGTCTTCCCCCCTCTAATCTTTATATTTACTTGCATTTGTTAATAATTGGCCAGCATTTCCAACAGGACTTTGAAGTAATAAAAGATATTCTTACATTTTTCCTAAAACTTAATGAGAATATACTTGTTAGACATGTTATTTGTTGTAAGATTTTGTTTGATTTTGTGGGTTTTGTGTTGTTGTTGTTGTTGTTGTTTTTAATTCAGGAAATCAAAAACAACTCCGGTAATAAAATTTTCCAGTGAGTACTAATAAAGAGGTCATCATATAATTAGTGTTGTCAGTAAGTTCAGAGAAAAGTTCTCCCCGGGTCTATTAACCAGAACATCACATCAAAAACAATTGCTTAATTGCAATAATTTTGGTATGAAAAAACAGATATAGATTTAATCCTTTTAACATAATCCAGGAAAAGATTTATAAAATTCCAATTAGAGAACTTGAGAACAATTATTCACTTTTTCTCTTACCATTATTACTGTTATTAAAATGATCATTGTCATTATTTTGTTTTCAACTGAGCTTTGTATCGCTGTTGGTCGTCGGTTAATTCAGATGTTATCCTTTGCCAATTTCCTGACACCTTCTCCAGCAGGATGGAAAACAGTATTAGTTTACGGTCAAAGAGTAGAGTTGACAATTTCTATGAAAAACGATACATTTTAGAATATATTTCTGAAAAGTATTTTATGTACAGTCAGAAATTAGCTAATCAAGTACCACAGATATAAATATAAATAAGTCCCTCTATGAAAATGTTTCTAATGCCCAGTAACCCTTATTATTAAGTCAGCAACTCCATATTGCATGTGCACATTACCTCTAGACTGATCAGACCTCAAGATAAATATAAATACATGATTCTTCCATTAAAACAAGTGTATTTACGCCACACAATACTGAGGACACCTCAGGCCTATGTACTGTGGACCATGACCATGGAGCTATAAAAGGTGAACAAGTTAAACATCACTTTTTGCACCTTTAACATTAGATAAAAGCCCCTTCTAAAAAGTAGGCAGTCGCTGATGGTATTATTTTAATTTACAATTTGGACAGCGTGGAATGGAATAATTTAATGGAATTCTGTGGCATAACATAGCCTATACTCCTCTTTTAAATCACACTGCCCTCTGACATTCTGGATGAAGATCACAATAATAATAACTATAATGATAATGACAATAACTTCCCAGACACAGTGCTACAATGGATTTCCCTGTCTCTAATCCATATGGGTTTACTCTACACGAGAAAGAGGTGGAGAAAAGAAGAGAGTTAAAAACTGCCGAGGAAAAGAAAATGCTATTTAAATTAACAGGATGTGACTGACACGTTTTACGTGTTTCAAAATAGTACAAAAGGACATCTGAGAGGTATGTTTAAGCTACTGTAATTATTTTTTAAGGATTTATTGATTTATTGAAGAGAGAAAGATTGAGAGAGCAAGAGCAAACGTGAGCAGGGCGAGGGCCAGAGGGCGAGGGAAGATCCCCAGCAGTCTCCTTCCTCAGCAGAGCCTGACGCAGGCCTCCATCTCCCACCCTGAGACCATGACCTGAGCTGAAACCAAGAGTCCGATGCTCAACTGACTGAGCCACGTTGGGGCCCCTAAGCTGCTATATTCATGAGAGACACAGAGAGAGAGAGAGAGAGGCAGAGAGGCAGAGACACAGGCAGAGGGAGAAGCAGGCTCCATGCAGGGAGCCTGATGTGGGACTCGATCCCGGACTCCAGGACCACACCCTGGGCTGAAGGCAGGCACTAAACCGCTGAGCTATCCAGGGATCCCCCCCCTAAGCTGCTATAATCATTATAAGAGCTACCCTTGCTGACAAAATCAAACTATATCAGTACGGTTTTATTCCTTTAATCCCACAAAGCAAAGCTAAACAGTAACACTCCTCTAAGTGTAAATTTCTTTTATTATTTGGAATCAAGACTAGTCTAAACCAAACAAAATGGTCTCTGGCCAAAAGAGGTGCTATACAAAATGTCTCTGCCCTTATCTTTTCTATGAACCCATTACTGGCTTTATGGAAATTTATAGTTTGGATAATTGAGCCTAAGTTTTGTTTTGTTTTGTTTTTTAAAAATTTATGTATTTATTCATGAGACACACAAAGAGAGAGGCAGAGACACAGGCAGAGGGAGAAGCAGCCTCCATGCAGGGAGCCCGACGTGGGACTCGATCCAGGGTCTCCAGGATCAGGCCCTGGGCTGAAGGCAGCACCAAACCACTCAGTCACCCGGGTTGCCCGAGCCTAAGTTTTTTAAAAAATAAAGTTTTTAAAAACTGTGTGCTAAGAAAATCAATTAAAACAAAATTTCAGTTAGAAAAGAGAACTGTGAGTTGGTGTTTCCATTAATTATTCAGAAAATTACAAAGCTGCTCCCACGCTAATGGAGCAGAGCTCTCAATTTGACTCAACTGAGCAACTGCTGACAAATGCCTGGGAGGCTTCGCTGGTGCTTGATCCTGCAGGATCAGCAGGAATAGTTAAAAGAACAGTACTGTTCATTTTACAAAATGTAAAATGCTGATAGTTTGGTCTTTTGAGTTAAAGCAATCAGAGTTAAACACATGCCAAATTATATAGTCAAAAACCATATAGGAGTAAGGATAGGGCCATCTAATAAACCAGCAAGATAAACATCTTCGTCTCTCTCTCTCTCCTCCCTTTTAGAGCTACAAACTAAGCCCTTAAGTGCAGTTATATTTTTGCACACTTGTTCTATTGGTTCCCAGAAAATCTGGGTCAGAAGATGAATATATTCAATCATATATAATATTTATAGGAAGGAAATATCACATCTTTTTTTTTTCTCTTTGCTATCGAGCCACAGTGTTATTCTTTTATTCAAAAGACAACTGATGAGCATCATACTCAAATAAATTATATGGTAATAACTCAAGTGCATTAACAGTTGTGTGATTTGTATTTTTAGAGACCAGATTTCAGATCCAACATGTAAAGAAGTTGAAAGTCATTATTCCCCTATAGAAAAACAATCTTGAAAAAATTAAATATCACTTTTCTTGGAGTCTCCAGGGGACTGAAGTTACAGGGCAAACCAACACTCAACTCTAGGGGTCGAGAAAACCTACTTGAGACTTATTTGCTTTTTGTTATAAGCTTACAGATGTCACAAACAGGTAAAAGCACTTGAATATTAATTTTGATTTATTGCTGGAGGCTGAACGTGGACTATCTTGAGAGTGAGAAGCGAGAGGAGGCTAATGTCAAGGGGGGAGCATCTAACAGTTTTGCATGCTTTTCTCCCAGCAACCACACAATGCCCTCATGGAGAGGACGTAAGCAAATACTCCATGTAGCCCTGATAGTAGGAAGGGAAATGTAGGCATCATGAAGTCTTCTTAGCCCTTCTTCCTAACAAAGTTCTAGTATTCAGGGACCAGGGAAAAGGACTTCCCCAGAGGGTAGAGCTGATATTCTATCCCAGCTTGAGGAAAGGAATTCTGCTGTACTCCAACTAGAGAGATAGAAATGGAAAGCGCCTGCTCGGAGCAGAGGTTGCTGCAAGCATGAACTGATGGGGTCACATAAATGGTAAATTTTGACAAAATGCTGAAGGCTGAGTGATGACTATTATGAAGATGAGAAACTCCTGGGGGCTGCACTTGTAGGGAACACCCACACTCTCGTGGGCTTTCCTTCTAGGAACCTAAGGGGATATCACTTTGTGGCTCTGGTTTGAGAAACAAAGAACAAGCATTTTGAAAAAAAACTCAGAGCTTTCTCCATAATAGAAATCTAATTTCCAAGGGAAAATATTTTTCCAGAGCTTTATTCCAGCTAAGGGAAGGAAATTCCCTCAACCCAGCCTCCTCCAAACTTCCAATTTTACATAAGAAAGCAAATAAATCGGTCAACAGATAAATAAATGCTGTAAGTGATACTTTATACTTTGTGGAGGGACCGAATCATTTCAAAGTCCACTTGCCCAAGAAACGGTTCCACCAAAAGACAAAGACAATCCAAAATTTAGAAAATCCTCCCTCTCCCACACCCCACCAACAATCCTGCATGACTCCAAAAGTAATAACAGTAAATAACAGGTGAAAGAGATGCCAGATGCTGACTCTCTCTGAGGAGTAGTACAAAGAGAAGCTCTGAAGCCAAGAGCAAAGTATAAAACAATGACACCAGAGTTTGAAAGCTCTTGTGCTTATAACTACCATAAGCCAGGAACGAAGCGTAAATCCCAGTCATGTTAACATCTTCACACTAAAGACTTATTTACCTCAGTGCTTATATACTGGCCTTTCTGGCTTTCAACAAAAAAAATTGCAATACATGATAAAGTAAAAAAAAAAAAAAAAAAGCAGTCTCAAAAGACAAAGCAACTCATCGTTATAGACACTATCATTTGATTAGATATTGAAATGATCAGATAGGGATTTAAAATGACCATTATTAACATGTTAACTGATATTAATATATCATCTCTATGTTAAAGACTGCAATGGAAAAGAGGAAATATGAATACTAGGTCGTTAATATAAGCATAGTGATAGAAAATATTAGAAAGAATTTTTAAAAATAGTGGAAATAAAAAAATAAATCAAAATAACACAAATAAAGAATACCTTTAACAGTCTCATCAGTGAATTTGAAACAATCAAGTAAAAAAATCCATGAGTTTGAAGATAGGTCAAAAGAAAATCCCTAAAGTAAAATGACAACAGGAAAAAAAGAAAGAAAGAAGAAAGAAGAAGAGAATGAAGAAGGAAGAAGAAAGAAGAAGAAGAAGAGCCCCAAAATAAAAGCAAAACAAAACACAGCGTATCCAAGAACCATACGGCAATATCAAAAGATGTAACACTTTCCAAACCAGAAAACCAGGGGAAGGAGAGAACAGGAAAGCAAAATACTTAAAGAAAACAGTCAAGACTTTTCAAAATTAATGATATATACCATACGACATAACAAGAAGTTCAGGAAAATCAAGCAAAACAAACACCCAAACCAAAACAAAAATTAAAAAAAAAAAAACAACATGTATCACATTGAAACTAAAATATCAAAGAATGTTAAAGAAAGCTGGGTGAGGAAAGCTCACCTACAGAGAAATAGAGCTAGGAATTATAGCTGACTTCTCCCAAGAAATAATGCAAGCAATGGAGAGAAATCTTTAAAGTTTTTAAAGAAAAAAATTGCCACTCAGGCACCCCATAGATGATAGATTTTAATCCAACTAGATGACTAATCTCTTTAAAAATAAATAGTTAAGGGAGCCTGGGTGGCTCAGTGGCTTAAGCAACTGACTCTTGATTTCCCCTCAGGTCATGATCTCAGGGTCCTGGGGCCAGCCAGCTCAGCATGGAGTCTGCTTGGGATACTCTCTCCCTCCTGCTCATTCTCTCACTCTCTCCCTAAAATAGTTGAGTAAATAAGTAAGTATATAAATAGTTAAAACACAGAACCTAAAAGTCTCAGATAAAAAGAAAACAAGACCAACCTATATGGTCTGTTTAGGAAGTCCCCTTCAAAAAACATGCCAAAGAAAGATAGATCATGTTGACAGTAATCAAAAGAAAAGCAGAGTGCAATCTTAGTTTCAGATGTACCAGACTTTGGAACAATTAAGGTTATCAGAAACTAAAAGGTGATATGAAATAATGATAAAAGGATCAATTCTCAAAAGAAAAAGTCATCTCATTCCTTTTTTTTTTTTTTTTTAGGCATCTCATTCCTAATAATGCATGCACCTAACAAGGGAATACACAAATACGTGAGATAAACTGATAGAACTGAAAAAAGAAATGGAGAAGTCCACTATTATCCTGGAAGACTTCCTCCTTTATCAGTAATTGCTAGACCAAGTGGGAGAAAAATCAGTAAGGTGTAGAGACCTAAATACAAGTCTAATAATAACAATAGTCCTATAATTGATATTTATAGAATACTCCACCCAAAATTCACATTCTTTTAAAGTGTGCATGGGACACTCACCTATAACCACATTCTGGGCCATAAGACACACTTTATTTTTTATTTTATTATTTTATTTTATTAATGTTTTTAAGATTTTATTTATTCATGAGACACACACATACACACACACACACACACACACACACACACACACACACAGAGGCAGAGAAACAGGCAGAGGGAGAAGCAGGCTCCATGCAGGGAGCCCGACGTGGGCCTCGATCCCAGATCCTGAGATTACGACCTGAGCCAAAGGCAGATGCTCAACTGCTGAGCCACTGGGTGTCCCAAGACACACTTTAATAAATGTAAGAGAACATAAATCTTACAAAGTATATTTTCAGAACACAAAATAATTAAACTAAAAATCAGTGACAGAAAGATAGCTAGAAATTCCCAAATACTCAATAACTAAACAATATTATTGTAAATAATCAATAAGTCAAAGAATTCTCAAGAGCAACCAAAAGTTACTTTGAGAAAAATAAAAATGAAAATATAACTTATTGAACTTTGTGGAATACTTCTAAAGGAGTGTTTAGAGAAAAAAATAATTGCTGTCAATATATATATTAAGGAAGAAAATAACTTAAGCTTCCAATTTAAAACAAAACAAAACAAAAGTGAAGTAACAGAAGCAGATTAAACTGTGTCAAGTAAAACAACAACAAATGCAGAACTCGTTGGAACTAAAACATTAAATCAATACAGAAAGTTAAAAAAAATTGATAAATATGTAGATGGGCTAATCAAGAAAAAAGACAAAAATTAGCAACATTAGCAAAGAAAGGTCTTTACTGCTTTTATAGACATTAAAAGGGTAATAAGAAAATGGTATAAACAACTGGGATCATAAATTCATTAATTCAAGAAAACAGACCAATTTCTTGACAGGCTCAAACTACTGAAACTCATCCAAAAAGAAAACTATAACCTCAGTAGCCCTATTTCTGTCAAGGAAGCTGAATTATATTAATAAAACATTCAAAAAAGTAAAATATCAGGTCCAGATATTTTCAGTGGTAAATTCTATGAAACATTTAAGGAAAAGATATTACTGATGTTACATAATCACTTCCGGATATTTGAAGAGAAGTAAATATTTGCAATGTATTTCATAAGATATTCATTACACTAATACCAAAATAAGATAAAGAATTTAGAAGAAAATTACAAACTGAAACCTATCGTGAATACAGATTCAAAAACTCCTTAATAAAATATTAATAAATTGCATTCAGCAATACATAAAAATGAGATGATATATCACAAATAGGATTAATTCCCAGAAGTAAGGCTGGTTAAATATTCATAAGTCAATCAGACTTAAAAAAAGTGATCATATCAATTAATGCATAAAAATAATTGAGCAAAGTCAAAATCTATTTTTGATAAAAATTAAAAATAAAGGGAAACTTTTTCATTCTGAGTAAAGTATATATATTCATTGTATTATATATTATATGTATTCATTATATTCTAAATTATAGCTAACACATATATACTATATATGTGTCATTTATATTATATAATAATCATACAATAAATTATAACTGATATATTTAATGATGCCAGACTGCACAACTTCTGCCCAGAATTGGAAAGAATGAAGGGGAACCTCTCTTACTGCTAGTATTCCACAGCACACTGGAAGTCTTAGCTAATGCAGTAAGACAAGAGTAAGAAGTAAAAAGTATGTGTATGGGAAACGGAAAAATAAAACTGTCTTTATTCACAGACAAGCAGACTGGCTACCAAAAAGACTAAAACATCTACTAAAAACAAACAAAAAATCTCTCTTGAAGCTAGTAAGATAGTATGATGTATTTGTTGGTCAATATACAAATTCAGTATTTCCTAAATACTAATAATGGGCAATTGGAAATCAGGAAAAAAAAAACCACATACACACTGTTTATAATGACATCCCCTTAAATTAGTGCATGCGTCTATTTTACTTAGTATGTACAGGATTTGTGTATACAGAAAACTACAAAATACTGATGACAGAGTTGAAGGAAATATAAATAAATGGGGAGATAACTCATGGTCCTGGATTGGAAGACTCAATTTGGCGAAAATGCAATTCTTTGCAATTTAATGTATAGATTCACCACAATCTCAATCAAATACCCAGCAACACCTTGTAGATATTGACAAACTAATACTAAAATGTATATTAAAATGCAAAGGTGCTAAAATATCCAACACAATTCTGACAAAAAATAAAGTGAGAGAATGTATATTACTGAATTTCAAAATTTACTATAAGGCCATGGTAATTGAGACAACATGTGATTGGCAAAAAAAAAAAAAAAGAAGTTAAATAAAGATGCCAACAAGATATATGAACAGATTCTTGATCGGAGAAAATAATATAGAACTCAAAAACAGACACCTACAAATATAGTCAACTGACTTTTGACAGAGATGCAAAAGCAATTCAATGGAGAATTCCTGGAATAACTAGATGTCCATATTCAAAGAAAAAGAAAAAACAAACTCCACACCATACATAAAATTATTTTATGATATATCAGATTCCTAAATGTAAAATGTAAAACTGTAAAGATCCTGGGGGGGGGGGGGCAGGAGAAAACTTGGGTAACTTTGGGTTGAATTTTTATATACAACACCAAAAGCATGTAAGAGAAAAATAGACAGAAAATTCAATTTTATTAAATTTTAAAACTTGTGACTTCCAGAAGTCACTTTTAAGAGAATGAAATGAAAAGCCACAAACTAGAAGCATATTTTCAAATTACATATATGACAAGGAAGTTGTATCTAGAATATACAAAGAACTCTTAAAATTCAATTCAATTAAAAAGCAGACAAGATATCTGAACAGATTCTTCACCACAAAAGACCTATAGATGGCAAATTAACACATAGAAAGGTACTCAACATCATTTATCATTATGGAAATATAAAATAAAACAACAGTGAGATCCTCCTACACACCTCTTAAAATAGCTAAAATCCAAAAGCAAGTAAGAGCATGTGCTTGCAAGGATGCAGAGCAACAGGAACCCTTACTGCTGGTGGGGATGTAAAATGATACCATAGAATGAAACTGGACCACTTCTTTACACTATACACAAAAATAAATTTAAAATGGATGAAAGACCTAACTATGAGGCAGGAATGCTTCAAAATCCTCGAGAACACAGGCAGCAAACTCTTTGATCTCAGCCACAGCAACTTCTTACTAGGCATGTCTGTGGAGGCAAAGGAACCAAAAGCAAAAATGAACTCTTAGGACGTTATTAAAATAAAAAGCTTCTGCACGGGGAAGGAAACTATCAACAAAACTAAAAGCCAGCCCATGGAATGGGAGAAGATATTTGCAGATGACACACTGAATAAATGGTTAGTATCCAAAATCTATAAAAAACTTATCAAACTCAACAACCCAAACCCAAACAATCCAGTTGAGAAATGGGCAGGAGACATGAATAGCCATTTTTCCAGAGAAGAAATATAGATGGACAACAGACACAGGAGAAGATGCTCAACATCACTCATCATCAGTTAAATATTCAATCGGTTAAATATTCATCAGATCAAAACCATGATAAGATACAACCTCACACACCTGTCAAAATAGCTAAAATTAACAACTCAGGAAACAACAGATGTTGGGGAGAATGTAGAGAAAGGGGAGCGCTCTTACACTG
Source organism: Nyctereutes procyonoides (assembly GCF_905146905.1). Classification (NCBI taxonomy): domain Eukaryota; kingdom Metazoa; phylum Chordata; class Mammalia; order Carnivora; family Canidae; genus Nyctereutes; species Nyctereutes procyonoides. The sequence goes on along the minus strand of NW_026575122.1, from coordinate 1,716,284 downwards.
TTGGTGGGAATGCAAACTGGTGCAGCCACTCTGGAAAACAGTATGGAGGTTCCTCAGAAAGTTAAGAACAGAAATACCCTATGACCCAGCTCTTTTAGTACCCAGGGACTTACCCAAAGGATGCGGAAATACTCGTTCAAAGGGGTACATGCTCCCCGATGATTACAGCAGCATTATCAATAATAGCCAAACTATGGAAAGAGCCCAAGTGTCCATGAACTGATAAATGGAAAAAGAGGATGATTAGATAGATGATAGATAGATAGATGATAGATAGATAGATGATAGATGATAGATGGATAACATGGATAAAAGAGGATATATACATATAAAAGAGGATATATATCTATATATAAATGATGGAATATTACTCAGCCATAAAAATAATGAAATCTTGCCATTTGCAATGATGGGGATGAAGGTAGACTCTATTGTGCTAAATGAAATAAGTCAGTCAGAGAAAGACAAATATCATACAATTTCACTGATAGGTGGAATTTAGGAGAAAAAAAAAACCAGATGAACACTTGGGAAGGGGAAAAAAGAGAGGGAAGAGATTCTTAATGATAGAGAGCAAACTGAGGGTTGATGGAGGGGAGAGTTGGGTGAGGGTAGGCTAAATGGATGATGGGTATTAAGGAGGGCATTTGTTATAATGAATATTGGGTGTTATATGTAAGTGATAAATCACTAAATTCTACTCATAAAACCAACATTTTACTATATCTTAACAAACCACAATTTAAATAAAAATCTGAAAGAAAAAAATGATTGACCTAAAAAAAACAAAAAACAAAATAAGGGACGGCTGAGTGGACCAGCAGTTTAGCAACTGCCTTCAGCCCAGGGCGTGATCTTGGAGTCCTGGGATCAAATCCCACATCGGACTCCCTGCATGCATCCTGCTTCTCCCTCTGCCTGTGTCTCTGCCTCTCTCTCTCTCTCTCTCTCTGTCTCTCATGAATAAATAAATAAATAAATAAATAAATAAATAAATAAATAACATCTTAAAAAATAAAAAAATAAGACTAAAAAACAAAACAAAATGAGAGTCACTTTGGAAGATAGAATGATCAATTTCTCACATAGCTAAGTACAGACTAACCCTCTAACCTACCAGCCATGCTCCTAGATATTTACCCAACTGATCTGAATGCATATACATATATAAATATCTATACACATGGTAGGCTGATAGATGATAGATAGATGATAGATAGATAGATAGATAGATAGATAGATAGATAGATAGATAGATGATAAGGATTGGCTCACACAATTATGTTTGCTAAGAGTCTAATCAAATGTCTGGGCACCTTGTGTCCCCAGTCAAGCTGGCACATAAAATTAATCATCAAACACAGGCTAGTATATATGCAAGTATGTCCGAGCTTTATCCATAGGGAGTAGCAATGAGCACATTAATTTTCTCAAGGTCAAACTTCAAGTCAGTGGCAGGATCACTCATGTAAGCACATACGTGTCTGAACACAACACCTGAGAGTTTAAGCATTAGGATAACTGGCTCCCTGGACACTTAAACTTTAAATAGAAGACTGTAAAATGATCACAATTTTTCAGAAATGTAAATTATAGATCTTGATCTGGTACATGAGATATATGTGAAAAGACAGAAATTAGGTCAGATGAAAATTTAATATCTTATTGAAAGAAGTAATGCCCAAAGTCGTAGAATTTAAATGAAAATTATTTTGTCTGACTTAATTAACTACCTGTATCATCACATGTTATGAATAGACTAGAACCTTAGAAGTTTTTGCTAATATGTCCAAATGGTGGAGTGTCTTTTCTTAAACAATTAGTTGTGCACTCAATCATTGACTGTATACTTAAATGTGGCTAAAATCTATAAGAAAATTATATGATAGAGGAGTGATTAATATACAAAAATTTTTTTAAAGGACACAGACGTACCTTTCATACTTACAGTACGCAAATCATTAACAACATAAGACATTATTTTGTGATATATTGGTCATGACCTTTGGTAATCAATGTCACTTTTCTGTGATGCCCTCACATCTTTAAAAGAGGCAGAAACTATGTATGATCAGAACGTTTCTATTTGGAAGAAGTTAGATCCCTATTTAATATTTAGCTCTGGTTTTTCTGGTAGGTACAATTTCTTTAGTCTACAAGCATACCATTCATGTTACCTTAATAATTACAGTATTCTTCTCAGTTATTAATATGGCATTTGAAATAATAATGTAAAGAATATTCTTATCAACACCAGAAATTACACAATAAAAAATTAATGCCCTTAATTCTGAGAGAATATGATCTTTTATCTGGTATTTTTTTTCTCATCTGTACAATTCACCAATCCTAAAATCAAAATACAGACTTTTCTGATATTGAAGTTCTCAAAAAGCCTAGCATCCGCACATCCCTTTTTAAGGAAATATTAAAGGAGGAGCACCTGGGTAGCTTAGTTGGAAGAGTGTAGGACTCTTGATCCTGGGGTCGTGAGTTCAAGCTCTGCATGGGTCAGATTAAATAATAAAATAAAAATTTAAAAATATTAAATTATATAGTCAATAAAACCAAAGGAGATGACAGGATAAAAATGAAGATATTGGATCCAAACAACTGTGGATATGGAGTAGGAGTACACGTTATAAGAGTCACAGATACGGTGTTGCTGCAGGCTTCGACAACAGCAGGCCTAGATTGGAGCAGAATGACAGAAAGGTTTAGAGCAGGCAAGTGTAGACAAGTGCCACGTAGAGGGCAAGTGGCTGCAGGAAACTGGAATGTTGCTTGCCATAGTTCCATAAATTCAGTAAGTGATTGAAATATTTCTAAAGCAATTTAGACAGTTTATTACCCGTGGAACAGCAGGACACATGAGTTTCTGGTGCACATGATTCTCATTGACCACCCACCACAAGTCCCCTAGAGGCTCCATGGAACGTGGCGCACAGTGGACTGTGGATGTAAGCAAATCCCCTCACGGAAGCAGGGGCTTTCCTATCCCATAATTAAATAGATTTCCCCATGAACCTGCAGGGACTGTACATAGAGGGTCCAAGAATGTTTCCTTGAAAAGATTGTTTAAGATTGCAAAGACGCCATAGAGAATTGCTTTCCGATACCATTGGAAACCCAAGTGGCATTTTATTACATTTTGTCCTTTTATCAGGAAGAAAAAGAAAGTTATGCTGAAGCTTCATGAAAGAGAATTGTGTTAAAGTTACCTGAAACTTTATAAAGTTAATTAAGATTGGGGATTATTTTAAGCAACTGATAGTGTTGAAAAAATAATCCATTCGATCTTGACCTCCTCATTTTAGTGGCACAAAGATTGTAAGATTGGGCAACGGTGGTGGGCATGTGTGCCACAGCATAGGAGATCGCACGGTCAAATGTTATTATGATGATGATTATTGAAGATTTTACCTGTCCATCCATGAGACACAGAGAGAGGAGAGGCAGAGACACAGGCAGAGGGAGACGCAGGCTCCATGCAGGGAGCCCGACGCGGGACTTGATCCCAGGACCCCAGGATCCCAGGTCACACCCTGAGCCAAAGGCAGATGCTCAATCACTGAGCCCCCCAGGGACCCTTGTAGCAAAAAAAAAAAATTATTTACAGACATAATAAAATGAACAGTATTTGATGATTTTCGACATTTAGAATCAAACTGTAGACAAATCGGAGAACACATTCTTAAAAACAGCATTTCAGTGTAGTAAATATATATATATATACACACAGATGAAGGAAGCTGGGTTGAATGAATGAATAGAAGGAGGGGAACTAAGGGAGCCCAGTGACACTCTCTGAAGTTGATGGAACAAGAAAACAATTTGCCATTTATTATTTAATGTCACAAAACCACCAACAGAATAACCGTCATGATACTTGGCGTCCTCATTGAGAGGCAGCGGTTGGGGGAGGGAAGCAAGTCACAGGGCCATCTTTCATAATAGACAGTAGATGTTGTCTGTGCGCCGTCCGTCACCAGCGGAGGATGCACAGGGCAGGGTCACGACAGGAACGACCCAAAGAACTAACTGCCCAAGTGGTTCTGATCAGGAGAACAGGATTTTAAGGACGGGCTGAGAACGATTATTCTCATTTTACCTTGATTTGTGCTCTTTAGTGTTTTACCGCGTGCACGAATTGTTCCCAAGTGTCACAACTATCACCTTATACAAAAGGAAATTCTAAATCTTCCATAGACATTTTAAGTTTATTCATGGTGATTCCAAAACATAGCTCTCTTTGTGGCTATTTTCTTTGGGATTATTAAACCTTCTTTTCTAATTTATTTCTGTCTGGGCTGAGTTCTGTTATTAGAGATAAAATAGTTTTTCTAAAATGACAGAACTGTCACATTTTCAGTAACGATGCTCATGAAAAAGATAAAAAGAAAAGAAAATCAGAGCTCTTTCCTTCAGAAAACCCAAGTTAAGAAAATAAATATAAATACATTTTTAAGGAAAATTTAATAGAAGTCTAAACCAAATCAGTGCTACCTCCTATCAGCTTTTTCATGAGGATAAATAAAAGAAAAAAATGTGAAAAATTGAAAAGGACAGTGAATATCAAGTAAAGTGTTGCCAACTCCATTTAAGAGCACACACTAATGTGAAAGTTCTCATCTAGTCATTTTCGTTCAGAGATAAAGTATGCTTTCATTATTAAAGTTGATTTGGAGAAAATCATACATTAACATTCTTGAGCAAATTTTTATTTCCGGTAATAGCCTTATGACCAGTAATATTATATTTACCTGATATTAGCAATTCCGTAAAAATAACAGAACGAGTGATCATTTTGCCAACAAGCAGGAAATTGGCACGAATATACTGAAGAATAAAATGCCTAAAAGATTCTTATTAGTAATACATTAAGTAAGTTGTATATTGCTAAAATATCTATCTTCCCAAATCAGCCTGGAAACATTAAAAATGTTACCAAAGAAAGTACAAACAAGACATCTAAGGAAAAAAGAAAACTAAATGATGCATGTTTCCTAGTTGGCTTCTAAGAACGTTTGTTATGTAATATTTTATGAGAATTTGACTTCAGAAAATATATCATATCAGAAGATGGGTGAGATGGTAGGTGAAGTTGGGCAATAAAATTTTAGACTTCTAACAACCTAAAATGATTGAACATTGCTTCTTTTGAATAAAAGAAACAGAATATACAGGAACATTTGCTTGTACTCAATTCACTATGAAAGTCTAAGGTCATTCTCTACGCGTCTCCTCTTGGTAACTATGACATAATACGAACACTACAGTTTATTTGCACATATACTCCAAAACATATATCGTCACTGATAAAGCATATGGCATGTGACCCTAATAGATGAGAGACCGTAATAGGCCACACTAATGACACTGTGGTTCAGGGCAGCGCACAGCTTCGACTCCCCCCTCTGACCCCGCGTAGCTATGTGATTTTCGACTGGTTACCTCTCTGTGATTCAAATTAATCATCTTTAAAGTGAGGATTCAAATGTAACCCACTTCATAGATTTTGTGAAGACCAAATGAAATAATGTTTGGAGAGTCAAGTAAGTACTAATAAATATTCGTCCACTCCTTCTACTTCTTAATTGACAAAAGTTAAAGTCCAAATATTTAGGGGATTTATTCAATGTTTACGAAGGTGGCAAATCTAGTTTGAGATCAGTACCTTTATTCTTGGAGAGAAATATGAAAAATGTGGGTTTAGGAAACAGGAGAAAAAAAAAAAAAAAGACATCTGGTAACTACAGACATACCCCGGAGATACTGCAGGTTTGGTCCAGACCATTGCGATAAAGCTGATAGTGTCGTAGAGTGAGTCAAATTAATTTTTTGGTTTCCTAGTGCATTTGAAAAGGCATATTTATACTACACTGTTGTTTATTAAGTGTGCCTAAAAATAATGTTCTTTACTCTTAAAAATTGCTGGCCATCATCTTGAGATTTCAGTGAATCATAATCTTTCCGTTGGTGGAGGGTCCAGCCTCAACGCTGAGGGCTGCTGATTGATCAGGGTAATGATTGCCAGAGGCTGGGGTGGCTGCGGCAGTTCCTTAAAACGAGACACCACTTCGGCCCACCTCATCGACTGACTCCACCTCTCACAAGCAATCTCTGTAGGATGCAATGCTGTTTGATGCATTTTACTCACAGCAGAACTTCTTTCCAACTTGGAGTCAAACCTCTAAAATCCTGCTACTGCTTTGCCAGCTAAATTTATGTAATATTCTAGATTACCTTTTTGTCATTTCCACAATATTCAGAGCATCTTCGCCAGCTGTAGATTCCATCTCAAGAAACCACTTCCTTTGCTCAGCTGGAAGGAGCAACTCCTCATCCACTCAAGTTTGATCTTAAGATTTCAGTAATTCAGTGATATCTTCAGGCTCTACTTCTAATTCTGCTTCTCTTGCTATTTCTCTGCACTTCTCTCTCTCTTTTTTTTAAGATTTTATTTATTTATTCATGAGGGACACACACACATACAAAGAGAGGGAGGCAGAGGGAGAAGCAGGCTCCATGCAGGAAGCCCGACGCGGGACTTGATCCCAGGTCTCCAGGATCACACCCTGGGCTGAAGGCGGCGCTAAACCACTGAGCCACCCGGGCTACCCACTTACTTCCCCCATTGAAGTCTTGAGCCCCTTCAAGTCATCCAAGTTGATTGGAATCAACTTTTTTCAAACTCTTGTTCATGCTGGTATTTTGACCTCTTCTCGTGAATTACAAAAGTTCCTAATGGCATCCAGAACGGTGAGGCCTGTCCCGAAGGTTATCAACTTACTTTGCCCAGATGGATCACAGAAATCACTGTCTACGGAAGTTGTGCCCTTATGAAATGCATTCCTTAAAAAATAAGTGTGAAAGTCAAAATGACTTCTTGATCCATGGGCTGGAGAATGAGTGTTAGCAGGCCTGGCAGCAATTAATCTCACAGTCTCCATGAGAGCTGCTGGGCGATCAAGTGCGTCATCAGTGAGTGGCCATATCTGGAAAGGAATCTTTTCTTCTGAGCAGTAAGTTTCAACAATGGGCTAAAAATATTCAGTAAACATGTTATAAACAGATATACTATCATCCAGGCTTTTCTATTCCATTTACAGAGCGCAGACACAGCAGATTTAGAATAATTCTTAGGAGGGACGCCTGGGTGGCTCAGTGGTTGAGCGCCTGCCTTCAGCTCAGGTGGTGACCCAGGGCCCTGGGTTCAAGTCCCACATCCGGCTCCCTTCATGGAGCCTGCTCCTCCCTCTGCCTGTGTCCCTGCGTCTTTCTCTCTCTGTGTCTCTCATGAATAAATAAATAAAATATTTTTTAAAAAGAATAGTTCTTAAGGACTCTGGGATTTGGGGAATGATCAATGAGCCTGGGCTTCAACCTAAAGTCACTAGCTACACTGGCGCCTAACAAGAGTCAGCCCATCCTTTGAAGCTTTGAAGCCAGTGTCTTCTCCTCTCTAGCTAGAAAGTCCTAGATGGCACCTTCTTCCTATGGAAGGCTGAAACTCTATTTTTCACATACACTGAAAATCTACTATTTAGTTTAGCCAACTTTATTAGTTATCTTAGCTAGATCTTCTAGATAATTTGCTGCAGCTTCTCCGTCAGCATTTGCTGTTTTATCTTGCATTTTCCTGTTAGGGAGACAGCTTCTTTCCTTAAACCCCAGGAGCCAACCTCTGCTAGCTTCCAATAATTATTCTGCAGCTTCCCCAATTCTTTCAGCCTTTATAGACTAGAAAAGAGTTGGGGCCTTGCTCTGGATCAGACTTTGGCTTCACGGCAGGTTGCGGCTACTTTGATCCTCTACCGAGACCACGCAAACTTTCTTCCTACGAGCAGTCACTTTGCTTTCTTATCATTCATGTATTCACTGGAATAGCACATTTAATTTCCTTCAAGAACTTTTCCTTTGCATTCACGACTTGACTAACTGATGCAAAACTATACCCAATTCACTACAAAATTCTAAGGTCATTCTTTATATATGTCTTCCTGGCAGTTATAAGAATACAAAAGATTTAGGTTTTGGCATGTTTTGGCTTTCAACATGCCTTCTTCACGAAACTTAATCATTTCTAGCTTTTAATTTAAAGTAAGACACATGTGCCCCTCCTTTTTCTTGAACACTTAGAGGCTATCATAGAGTTATTATCAACTGGCCTAATTTCAACATTGTTGTATCTTAGGAAAGGGGGAGGCTCAAGGAGAGAGGGACCTGAGACAGTCAGCAGAACAGTCAAAACCTGCACAACACTTAAGTTCACCATTGCATGTGGGCACATGTAAATGTGATTTGTGGTACCCCAAAATAATTATGGTAGTAATACCAAAGACCACTGAACACAAATAATCATATCAAATATGACAATAATGTAAGATTTTGAAATATTATGAGAATGACCAATATGTGACATAGAGACTAGATGATTTTAGAAAAATAGCACAAATACACTTGCTCGACATAGGGCTGCCCCAAATCTTCAACCTAAAAAATGTGATATCTGCAAAGCACAATAAAGCAAACTGCAATAAAATGAGATACGCTGTATTTTAAGTTGGATATATCCATTAACTTTATGTCCTTCAGTTTCCTCTGGTGTTCAACTTGTATCCCTACATGTTGTGAGGTGCAAATGAAATGACGGAGGCAAAGTACCTTGCACATATAGATGTCAGATATATGTTACATTTTATATTAATTATTTTATTTTTATATGTATTTATTTCATTTATATTATTTTTACTATTTTGCTTCACATTCTACATATTTATTGTGTCCTTCCAACTTCACAGATTGACTGGAATGGATTATATATTGGGAATGGGAAATGAGTGGCAGTAGAAGGAACAAACATTTATTGAATACCAGTTGTGGACACCAAGTAATCTGTCTGCCTCCTTTCATTCAACTGCCATTATGCTGAAGTTGCTCTTTCTGCAACCACTGCTGACATTCTAATCGCCAAAGTCTATGATCATTTCTTAAGCTTCATATCGCAGAACATTCCTCCTAAATTTGGGAGTCAAGTTCATTATCTCTTCCAATGCAGAATTCCACAGTTTCTGGGACACCGTTCCTTCCTGATTCTCATCTTCACCACATTAGACACTGCATAGATTCTTCTTTTTCTTAGAGGCCTGTGTATATCAGTGTTTTCCAGACCTCTTGCTTTTTGCACCTCCATAGGTCTTTAGTGTTTCTTTCAAGCCATATCTCTCCCTCAGATGGGTAAACACAAATATGTCTACATTTGGATGGACTTTTTAAACAAATGGTGTCTCATAATGGACTTATGGATTTTCCCTTCTAAACCAGATATTTTTATAATTTTCCATCTTGGTTTTATCATCATAATCCTCTCAAGAGTAGTCACTGACTCCTGGCCATATCACCTTCCCTAAATTCAATCAATCAGCAAATTCTGACCATTTTGCTTCTAAAATATTTATTGAATCCATCACCTGATTCTTATCCCTAATACTTGATTACTATCCTTTCAAGCCTCAATTACTGGAAACCTCCCAACTGCCCTTGCTTTTCCATTCTTGCACTGTCATAATTAACCTTCACACATTCTTATTTCAATGTTTAAAAATCCAAATATAACCTCTTCTTTACATGTTGAATTCATTGAAAATCTAAATAGACTGATTTGTCCAAATATTTATTCAAAATATTATTTCTTTGTTATTCACTATTCATGATCTTTTAAACTATGATTTCCAAATAAACTAATCAAATAGTGAAAAGATACACTGTAATTTAAAAACCACAAAAACCATGAAGACCTTCTAAACACACTTTTAAAATTAGTTGTGGAAGTATATAGAATACAATGAAATATTTTAGTTTTGTGTTTTGAAATTTAAAAAACATATAGGCATATTCTACATTCTTAAGCTTGTGTAAAGAAACAGTCACACAATTGCATTGTTTTTTTCTCGTTTTAGATATTTGCAAAGTAACATAATTTGATTAATAATTAACAGAACCTATGCTATTTCTAAGATAAAGTAACTCATTCAGTAAATTCATTAATAGTAAGTCATCAAAAATGTTAAAAGTAGCATCAGCAAATAAAGAAATATACAGTAATATACACAGTATCTTTAGTTGAACTAAATTACTTATTCTAAATATATTCTACAGGAAAAGAAGATATATATATATATATATATATATATATATATATATAGTTGGTTTTTAATTCAATCTGGCTTCATGATTTCTTCTACAAAATATATACATCTAAATTTGATGGTCTATTTTTTCTCTATCTTCCAAAATACGAAATCAATTTTTTATGGGAATATATATAAATACTTCATTGACTTTGATTTCCTTACTTATTTTGAGGCTTAAAATTATCATCAGGATCCTGGTAACTCATTGAAAGTTTTGGAAAAAGCTAGTAAGCTACATAAAGAAACTATAATTTAAACTCTGAAATATTATTCCAAAAGACTATTCAGAATATGTGATGCCAACTTTAAATATATTTTATGATTTCTTTACTTACAAATAAATTTCTCAGGAGATATTCTAAATAAAAAGCAAATTTCCTCACTTCCACATTTTGAAAAATCATAATTCTGTACTAGAATTGGAATAGCAAATATAATCTTACATTAATTTCAATATTGGTGGAAAGCAACATTGTTTAATAAGGGGCAGATTTTACTTTTTTAGATACATATTGTGTGGACAGGGGAACAATTGGCATGTGTATTACTGGAAATAGCATGATTTATATCTTAATTTGCGATTATTCAATCATTACTTATTTTTTTTCCTTGCACTAAGCTTGAATGGAATGTGATTTCTGGGTTAGGATTTAAATCTCTAAAATATTAGAAGATGAGACCAGTAAAATAAAGGTTCAAGTGCAGAGACAGATTGGATAACAGTATCCCTCTATTTAGTGCAATCTTATTTGCCCTTTCAAGAAATGTACACACACACATATACACATAGAAATGTACACGTTTTACCATTTGGATGTCAGGAAAAGGGTTGGCCAATATCAAACTCCTAACAACCTCAACATATCCGTTTTGAATCCAGAAATGTTCGGTGTCAGACTTCCATCTTTTGTGTCTCTAACATTTAACTCTAAGCAGTATCGGACCATATCACAGTGGACATTGATTCTCGTTGGTCTTGTGTCAATTCTGACTTGTTGAAGCCCATTTCAAACTTGTTAAATATTGTGACTATCACTCCTGCTTTTAAAAAGAGTTCTTATATGTTCTAAAGAATTATTTTCAAATAACGATTAGACATACCCTTGAAAGGAGTTAAACAAGGACCGTGTACTTCGGTGGCTTAAGAACTAATTCAGGTCCATCCCCACTTTTATACTTGATAACATACAACTGCATAAACTCAAGATAAAAAAAATAGCTAGAATTTGTAGGGAAGAAAAATATTAATCCTATAATAATTTTATACAGAAAATAAACTATTTGTGCAAAATTCGAAATCAATGACCTATATAGTAACATACGAAAAAATTGATTTCCACATCTAAAGCCATCCCTTTTCAAATATGGTCAATGATATTGTAATGGTGACAGAAGGTAGCTGCATTTCTTGTTGAGCTTATAGAAATGTGGGATCACTATGTTATACACCGGAAACTAATATCCCACTGTCAACTATACTACATAAGAGAAGCAGTGTATATATTTACAGCCAGAAGAAGAGCGTCCTGCCACATGCAACAGCACGGATGGACCTTGAGTGCACTTTATGCTAAGCGACATAAGTCATACAGAGGAGGACAAATACTGTATGATCTCACTTATTTGTGAAATCGAAAAAAGTCAAATTCGTAAAACAGAGTAAAATGATGGTTACCAGGTGATGAGGGGGTGGGGCAACAGGATGTATGTTGTTCAGGGGTACAAACTTGAAATGAAGAGTAAATGAGTCCTAGAGATCTAACTTGCAGTATAGTAAATAGAGAACAATATTGTATTATAATCATCAAATGTGCTAAGAAACTAGAACTTAATGATTCTAACCACTAAAAAGAAATAATTATGCAACATGATAGGTGCTAATTATCACTACAATGGCAATCACGTTACAATATATGAGTGGATCAAATATACATGTATACACTTTACATTTATATTTAAATTTACATACAAATTTAATTTATAACATATATAATTATGTATTTGCAATTTATAATTTATGTATAAATTTAAATTTCCAGTGTCATGTATCACATATATTCCAATTAAAAATAAATTTTAAAAAGTTCCTTTCTAGCTTATGTTGTTTCGAACAAATATTAATGTTAATCCAGAAACATCTTTCAAATATTCCAAAAGGTTAAGCTCATTTTTACTCTAAATTATCGTTTAACGCTTCCTAATAATTTTATATAATTCCCTTTTTCTATGAATCTGATAAAGTAAAATTATGGAAGAACTTATTATTTATGAATATTATTTTTCAAGGACAAATATGAATGTTCTAAGAGCACATTAATACACTGATGTTAACATGTTTTCTATTGAAAATTCATTCCATCGTACAGGGGATTTTTTAAAGTCCATATGAGAAACAAATGTCAAAACTAATTCTCTTGCCAACTGGAAGAAGGCATAAATAAGTTCTTACTCAATGTTCTTTCTTTAACTAAATTCATTTATAATCATAGCACAATAATTAAGGGAATTATGTTCCTTAATAGGGCTCCACAGGATCCAGAGCAATGAAGTGAACAGAGAAAAAATGACTGTGTCATCACACAGAACTCATCCCCATATTTTGTCTTTTTGTGGACGAAACCAACCTATCAGGTTTTTTAGTTTAGCATGTCAAGAGGCAACTGAAGACTCTACAAACCTGTAGCTCCTCACACGAATTTAGAAGCATTTCGAAATAAAAAAAAAAAAAAAAAAAAAAAAAAAAAAGGGATCCCTGGGTGGCGCCCCGGTTTGGCGCCTGCCTTTGGCCCGGGGCGTGATCCTGGAGACCCAGGATCGAATCCCACGTCGGGCTCCTGGTGCATGGAGCCTGCTTCTCCCTCTGCCTATGTCTCTGCCTCTCTCTCTCTCTCTGTGTGTGTGTGTAACTATCATAAATAAATAAATTAAAAAAAAAAAAAAAGAAGCATTTCGGTCAGCCTTGGATGAGCTGTCTCTCATTAAAAGCAGAACGGCTGCTTTGTTTCTGTCGTTGAATGATCACACATGACGTGCATGGGCAAAACGGGCTGATACAAGAGGGACCCGGAACAATGTCTTCTGTACCCTGTGCCTCATGCTGGTCCCACCAAGAACAAAACCAAGAGCAACGCCCTTGTATTTTGTTGTTGAACCCTTTGTGCTCACAGATGTGTGGCTGATATCAAGGCTCGACATTCGAAAAATATGTTTTTATGTTGCCTTTGGCAACAGCATACGAATCAAAACCGCTTTCTTCCAACTTTCTAGTCCTATAGTGTCAACTTAACACTAATACACACAAATTCTGATATTAGCTAAGTCGCAAAAAGCAACTACTGAAGAATTCGAGATCTTTAAATAAACTCCACAAGATCGTAATTGCTAAAAGAATGAAGGAATAAAGTCAGGTGACAGCAAATGTGTTTAGGGTTGTAGTTAAAAAAGATATATAACTTTCCTGAAGATCATAAATGATTAGAAAGGGTGTTTTTAGTTAACAGAGATAATATCCTGGACAACTAAGGTTAATATATTTAAAATCGAAATAAGCATTTATTTGAAAAAAATATAAATTAGCATAATTGTATGAAAAAGATACATGCATGTGTGCCCATGCACACACACACACACACAGAGACTGCGAAGACCAGTAACTATGAAAAGAATGTGAAAGATTTATCAAAGAAAATAACCAATAATAGCCCTTAAGCCACAGAATTCAACTGCCGAGTTATGCCAAACTCTCAATGCACAGCTGATTTCCAGTGTATAAATATTATAAAGATATGAAAACTGTCTAAGTACTTTGTACCCAGTCTGATAAAAAAGCATAAAACATAAAATTTAAAGTGATATTCAATGTATGAAAAATTACATGATTCATTAGAATTCAACAGCATTTAACAAGTGTCATCAATTGAAATGAAATAGAAATTCAAAGATGGTTTAATTTGAGGAAATACATCCATAAGTCTTAACAATCTATATATGTTCTATTTCACAGATGAAAAAACTAAGACTCCTAAGTTTAAATATAATGCCAAAGGTCACACCCAGGGCAGAACTATTCTAGAGTCTGTACTTTTAGCCAATAAATCATGCTACCCCAGGGATCCCGGGGGGGGGGGGGCTCAGCAGTTGAACATCTGCCTTTGGCTCATGGTGTGACCCCGGGGTCCCGGGATCGAGTCCCACGTCGGGCTCCCTGCCTGGAGCCTGTGTCTCCCTCGGCCTGTGTCTCTGCCTCTCTCTCTCTCTCTCTCTCTCTCTCTGTCTCTCAGGAATAAATAAATAAATCCTTAAAAAAATAAATTCTGCTACTCCATAGGATAATGCCACCTAATATAGAGAGAAATTCTGTGAGAGCTGCACACACACACACACACACACACACACACATCAGAATCAGAAGCAAGCAGCGTATGCGCAGGCTGCTAGCTGCTGTGACCGGCCACCTGTTTAATTCTGGTCCTCTTAGAAAATGAAGCAGAAAGAGAAACAGATGGAATTACAAGATTCCTAGTTTCTGATAAAAGGAAACTTGAGCTGTGCAAAAGAATGCAGGTCGTGGAGCCTGTGACCCACAGGACCAAAAAACCCAAGCCGGTATTTGTGAGGAGCGTTCTATCAACCATCCGGGCAAGCTAGTGTCCACAGTCGCCAAGCTAATGTCCTGCGTCGTGGACATTTTGCGCGCGTGTACGTGTGGTGAGACCCTGACATCTATGCTCTTGGCAGGTCTGGAATATTCCCGATGGTGTTAGTGACCCCAGGCGTCATGCGGTACCTTGGGCCTCTAGGCTTCATTCGGCCTCCCTCGCTGTGGCTTTGCACCCTGCGACCAACCTCTCGCCCACGTCCCCCATCCCTCGCCCTTGGCAACCACTGTTCTCGTCTCTGGTTCTATGCATTCAACTTTTTTTTTTTTTTTTTTTTTTCGATTCTGCATGAAACAGGGATCACCCAGTGTCTCTCTTTCTTCTTCTGGGCGACGGCAGCTGCACAGTGCTGTCCCGGCTCCTCCACGTTGCTGCACTTGGTAGAGGCTTCTGTTCTAGTACATACGCAGGATGGAATACCAGGGGTCACGGTTCCTCTACTCATCCTCACTGAACACCCGGATTGGTCCCGGATCTTATAAACGATGCTGTAGTGAGCGTGGACATGCAGGCGTCCCCTGCGGTGCTGATTTCACTTCCCCGGGTGCCTACCCAGAAGCGGTGTTCAGGTCGGATGGTAGTTCTTTGTTTGAGCTTAGAGGAAGCTCCCTGCTGTTTCCCACGGGGACGCACCAACTTACATTCCCACCAACAGCTCACAAGGGTTCCCCTTCCTCCACGGCCTCATCAACACGTGTTCTTTTATCTTTTTGGTAATGTTGACCTCTCTTTGTGAGTTCTCTGCCAATTCTGTTGCTGTCTCCTCTCCAATTCAAGATGTCAAATTATGAAGGTGCGTGAGGGTGTTTATTCGGATACTGGGGTCAGAGTAAAAAGCATTAGAGTCATATTTAAAATCAATAAATTTTTTAAGAGATTTGATATAGAAAATCAGGGGATCCCTGGGTGGCTCAGCGGTTTGGCACCTGCCTTCGGCCCAGGGTATGATCCCAGGGTATTGGGATCGTGTCCCACATTTGGGCTCCCTGCAGGGAGCCTGCTCCTCCCTCTGCGTGTGTCTCTGCCTCTCTTTCTATGTCTATCATGAATAAATAAATAAAATCTTAAAAAAAAGAAAACCATAATAGTCATATAGAACATATAATCATTTTTGAAAAGTATTTGGGGGGGATTAGAACAGTCCAACTTGAGATTAAAAGGAAATGTATGTTTTAGCTACTGATTGAAGACAGGCTACGCTTATTTACCTGTGTACATTCAGAATCTGGAATTCCAAAAACTGTAAGCCATTCAAAAATCTTTATTACTCGGATGCATATACTTGGACCAGTTTATGCAAATCCGTTATCGTCTACGTTAGGAGAACGGAGGAGAAATTAATTTCTCCACTTCATAAGGGAAATGAATTTTATTAGTTCTTACATACTACACGTGGCTTTGGGGAATTTATTCTGCTTTAACACAGTGAA